>NC_086230.1:21904642-22513214 GCF_036321145.2 Pelmatolapia mariae
GTAAATTTAAAGAAAACATTTCCCCAGACCGCCAGTAAAGCATAATGCCCCATAGAAAATACAGTAGCCTGTTGGTGTGCTGTCTGAGGTCTCAGGGGTATTTCAGGGTACTGATTTCATACCACAGCCATTAAAATCTTAGCTCTCTCTTGGCTCCAAGCGCCTGCCTGGCGTCAGAGCTTATGAATGATATTGGATCCCCAAGGTGAAAACTTGATGAATATCTGAGGCTGTTTTGCAAAGGGTTAAGTGGCTCCTCCGCGGATTGAGGCGCAGGCATATTCCACAATATTTAAACTAGATTATGAAGTTTAGAAGGCATCTCTAAAGGTGTGATGACTGCCCGAGATTAATTCATAACAAATAACACAGAATAAATTGACATTGATGACCTAGTTTTACGTTTTTCAGCTTTTATTTTGTGAAACTATTTGTGTAAAACAGCCAGGTGGAGAAATGTCAAATTCCACATAATTTTATTGTTCTAACTATACTCACTTATAGTCTATTTTTTAATGGTATTCTGCTTTAAAATTGGACAACTATGACATAAGCAACAAACTCATTGATGATCCAGCATAACTACTCACTGATTTACAAAAGGTCTCCATCGGCCTGGCAGTTTAGGGAGAGGATATGCTGCAATTTATGTTTGGCTCGGACGAAGCCATTCTTCTTAGAAAGCCTGCCGAACACTTCTGTATTATATTAACACTAAAAGGTCTGTAAATGCGCTGCCCTACAAAACTGCTCTCGAGCTCTCCAACATTCTGCATTTGCAAATCAAAACAGGTAATTTCTGCACATAATTATCCAGCTTTGTTGATCACAATATCCTCCACATAAAAAAATGCTCATGTCCCAATCCCAAATGTCCATCAACCATGAATGTCATTAGATGTGAACCATTATGCGCAGTAATTTTGCCCCCAATTCCTCCTCATCAAGAAACAAGGACAAAAAAAACCAAACAGGGAGCAGGGGAAATAATTTGGCCGCTTTGTGTCCCTCCCTTTGTATCACTGGCATGGTGGACTTGAAGCCTACAGAAGTGGAAGTGGAACAGATTGAACTTGCTCAGTGAAGCTTGTTCTACAGTGCGTTTGCACAAATCCTGCCTGTGACCCATTTGTGGGTGCGTTTATTGACCCCGTGTACACTACTTCCACATTATGAGTTTGCTAATGAGCAGCACTGAATGTGCCTAGATAGCGCTGAAAAGCTCTGGCTGTCAACATGAAATGAAATGCACGGCTGCGATTATAGCCTCATCTGTTTTATTAAGTCTATTTGTTGATTAGATTTTGTAGCTCAATAGATGCATCATTGTGGAACTAAATAGAAAAAAATGTGCTTTTAGAGCGAAAATGGTAAAAACTCTGGTAACGAGTACTGCAGATATCATTTACTGACTGACGACTTCCAGAGGGTGGTCGCTGACATGGTTTACTTTAACAGGCAAATGCTTCCATTTGTCATTGTTATGCTAAACACTACTTTGACATAGGGGAAATTGAATCAAGGAGCTTGTCAGCGGCATTCTTGCGGCTGTCTTGTCCTTATCATTGCCATCAGGCTGATCAGAAACACATTGAGCTCCCCACCAACAGAGGGTCAAAAAGTCATAAAACCCTTGGTAGGCAGACATTTCCTGAACACTACATCATCATGTTGGTTTTAAGCAGTGACGTAAAGTGTAAATAGGGAGTAATTAACATGTGAACTTCACTGGCAGTACTGTTGAAAATCTATTATTTACACTCAGTAATAATGGGAATTACAAGGTATAAGGAACCACAATACAAACTGGCATAGTTAATCAGAACTGCCTATGAGCAGAGGACACTAAGAAATTAGGAGACAACAGAAGTTTTTCTTTGGAGATCAGTTGCCCTCCCGTCACTTTCAGCCCAGTTCTTGTATCTGAACATTTTTAGACAAACTTTTTTTTTGTTTATTTGTTTAAGCCTCTGCAGTAAAAGCATTGAAAAGCACACAGTGGAACACAATTAGTCATGGATTGGCCTCTCCAGAACCAGGTCCTCAACATTATTGAAGCGGCAAGTGATAGAGAACAAAAGGCAAATAACATCCAAAAATGAGCTTTGAATATACTTCAAAAAGCCTGAAAAACTATTCCTGAAGACTAATTAAAGAAATTACAAGAAAGCTTACCTACGAGAGTTCAGGCTGTGCTGAAGAATAAAAGTGGTCATACCAAATATTGACATTCAAGCTTGTACAAAATCTGCTTTTTTTTTCTTATATGCTGTATTTCCATGTATTTTTGCACATATTTCATGAAATTGTATCCATTTCTCATTTTCAAGCAAAACAGAAAGAGTTGAAGGGTGGCTCAAAACTTCTGCACAGTACTGTATAACAAATAACAATACGAGTTAGGAAGCTAGAGTCAGTAAGAACTGAGACAGTGTGTTGAAAAGGAGGTTATATTTGACACGTGTATGTTTTTGGCCTACAACCTTAGTGTAAACAAAAGAAACATAAAAATCAAACGTAGGCATCATTAAAGGTTTGCTGGAAGCTGTTTATATTACAGATCCCACATACAAAAATTACTAAGTGGAGAATGGAAACAATAGAAAAAGTGAATTGAACTCAGTAAATATACTAATTAGTAATAACAACTCAAAGAAAATGAATGGAAAAAGTGGACAGCATGATGACAAGCTTAAAGTGAAAGAAAGGCAAGTAGATGTTCTGTATACGAAGCAAAGGTTACAAAAGAAGCCCAGAAAATTAAATGACAAAATGTGACTTCTGTAAAAATGTCAGCTTGTTCCTGAAAAAGTGATTTAGATAAGTCTGATTTTACCTTCTGCAATTTAATCCACTTTTTTCACCTGAGTAAATTAACTTTTTTTTTTTTAAATTCACATTAAATGTAAAGTGCAGGTAAGCAGACTTCAACTGCAGCTGCAGAGAAAACATCAAAGAAAATACAAAGTGATACAATCCAAGAAGAGATCATTAAGGGGAAAAAAAGTTCACATTATCATATAGAAAGCTGTAAAATGTGTCTTATTCTATGAAGCTAGTGCTCTGTCAAAGGCACGTCTTCTCTGTATACGTGTAATTACATGACAAATGAATACTGTCATTTCAAGATGTAAACTTGATCTGAGGGATTTTCATAACATCGCATACAGAATGAAAAAAAGGAATAAAGCTTAAATCTTGTTCTCATTGTCTCTGTCCGCGCTCCTGCTTGAAGGCTACGATAAACTTCCATGCTTCGACATAATGGGACAGGAGGATCTCTTCTGGGAAGAGCTCTTCCACATCGGCGGGAATGTCCATGTCTTTGCGCTCCATGTAAGACACCAGTGTGTCTTTCAAGCTTTAAAAGATGAAACAAGCAATTTGAATCAAATCTGCCACTGCTAGAGTAATGCAAATGACAACACAATGAATAAATGTGAATTTTTACCCCCAGTCAGGCCTGAAGGTATCAGTTGCATTTGGCTTTTTGAGGAACAGCACCAGGAACTCGTGCATCTCCAGGAGGAAAGTGTCAGCGCTGTTTTTAGAGAAGAAACCAATGAGCAGCCTGTGCTCGTCCTCACCCAGGGCCTGTTTGTACTTCTCTGAAACTCCTACAAACGGATCCTGATGAACACATAAAAAACACATGTATAGGCATATTGACAATAATAACTATTGAAACATCTGTACTAGATCACATCTATGCATAGAATAATACACCTCTGTGTCTGTGATGCTTACCCTCTTGAGGCGCAGCATGTTTTCTGATTTAAGTGAGGCCAGCAGCTGCCACAGTGCCACACAGTGTTTTAGGCAACACATGCCAAAGGCCTGTGGGCAAAACAATGTGAACGTGAGGCATAGAGAACATAAAGTAATTAAGATCTTACCAGATCTTAAACTCAATGCTCCTAACTAGCAACAAAATTAAGTTTCTTAAAGCACACTTGGCACATTTCTGTTCTGTATAAACAGTATCCACATAGTAGTCAGAAAGAAAGAGCAACAGTATAAAATAGCCGGCGTCTCAGATAGGCCAACCTTGAGGATGTGCTGAGCCATCTGGTTTCCCATCTGCAGCACCTCGTCCAGGTAGGAGGACAGCTGCATATGAGGCTCTCCCCCAGTCATTGCAAGGAAACCAAGGGCCACTTCCAGCATTGACAAAGCGTCACACACCTCACTGTAGGAGTGGAGCTCTCCAGCCACAGCAAAGAGAGTGAGAGTCTGAAGAGGCTCCTGTTGGCATACATCATAATGGCTGTTATCATCAGAAGCATGTACAGTATACACAATTTGTAATCTCTGATAAATAAATGATAAATCCCAGCATGTTACTACCTATCACAACTTACTTGTTTGACTTTTTCTTTTATGTCCTTGAGGATAATCTCGTAGTTGCGATCGTGTCTATTCACTAGTGTAGGAAGGCCCTGTGGATGAAGGACAAAGAGGGGGAAACTGTGCTTTAACAAACTGTGCTTTGAGTTGTCAACAAAGCTGCTTTGCTCCTGATTCTCATTGGCTCACATTGAGAGTGATGAGAGGCTTGCCCAGCAGGAAGCGTGAGATGATCTGCTGCTCGATCTTAGGCAAGTCATACTCGTGAAGGGTCTCCTGGCCCCGCTCGATGCTGTACTGGGTGTTGGACAGAACCAGCGGCATCACATCCCTCTCCAGCTCATAACGAATCACATGCAGGTCAGTCAGATCTGCAGGGCTTACTTTGTAGCTGAGAGAGGAATAAATAGAAAGATTACCCAGGAGACAGTGTCTCTATATTTTGGGATTCTACTACTCTGACACTCTTTTCAGTCTTCAGCTCTTTCCAGCTATACTTGAGATATCATAATGTTATTTTAATCCATATATATATCTTATAATTTTTGCAAACATGCCGCATGAAGTGTAGAACAAGTTCAGACACAGTCTTCTGAAAGCCAAAGCATACGCAAGTGAGAAAAATGTGGCATGAGCGCCCCCACCTGGTCTCCTCTCCAGTGTGCTTGTCCACACAGTATATAATGTCATTGTGCAGCGCTATTAGGTAGCTGACAAGAGCTGTAGAGCACAGGCCTGGGCCGTGTCGCCGTGGCAACAGCACCCTGAAGTCACTGTTGAGGTCCAGGTCATTCTGGCAGAACTCAGCCGGGATCTTAATCTCACCTGAAAACATTTTAAAATGACGTTAGAACGAGACGTTGGACAGGTCAGCGCTGGTGTAACAGTCCTGCTGGTTGCTTACCATTGGTTGCCAGCGATACTCTGAGCTGATTCCAGGTTGCCAGGAAGATTCTGATGTGTTTTTCGTACCAGGTTTCGAGTGAAACTGCATACAAAAAGAAATCAAATAATTAATCCCTAGTGTAAAGATGTCAGCCGCGCAGGAGACCCGCAGTTCACACGGTACAGAAAATTAGAACATCAACATCAGCGGCGTTCACGTGTGGAAGAGATTTTCCTCTTTATGAATAATCAATCATTGTCTCCGTCCAGGTTAAAACAACTCACTCCTTGGCAGGCAGGTTCTTAAATCACATTCTGCCAGCTATTTAACAATGACATTTCCGAGAACAGAGGTAATTAGGAGTTGCATGGAACTTTGTATCTCTTGTGCATGAGTCACGTAGTTAAAAAGGCTGAGAAGCACTGATGTAGACAGTTAAGTCAATACCTGCTTTCTGATTGCGGAGAAATTCAGCGATGCTGCCTTCCGTTAGCTCAGTGATGTTCAGAAACTTCTTCACTAGATCCCTCTGGAGTGCCAGGATTTCAGGAAGGTGCTTCACCAGTCGGATTTCTGCTTCCTAAAAATAAATAATCAGTAATATTAATAATAATAATGATAGTAGTATTGTCTTCAGATAAATTCCTGTTACGTACTCTTTGGGAAACTGTGGTTGAACTTTGTCTTGTAAGAGCTGCTTATTTGTATATGTTATATACATTTTTTCAATATAACCTTTTTTTGGCAAAAAAAAGAAAGAAAGAAAATAAATACAGGATCCATGGAAACAAAAACAAATAACGCAGTTACAAAAAGTACAGAAGCTATACTGACGGATATGGATTAAAAGCTCCGAAACAGATTAAACCCAATGCAGTCGATGAGGATCACTGACAGATTTTTTTTTCCTTTCTTCAACATTAGAATGCATTTTATGTTGTCATTTTCTCACCCTATGGAGGAATCTCCAGAGGACCGGCAAGGTGTCTTTGCCATCATTTTGCTCCACGATGTGGGTGAGGCTCAACAGAGACACTTTCTCCCTGCAGCTCCACACGGCAGAAACATGGATCAGAGATTTTGGAGGAAGTGAAGCCAAGAAGAGCTGAGGATCTCCAAATATGAGCTTCATGATTGGACTGGCAGAGATACGAGAGTCAGCCCGGATAAATGTGTTCACTTCCTTTAGCTGTCTATCCAAGTGCTGTGGAAGAGCAGGTGACATGTTATGTTATGCATAGACCTTGCATAAACATATGAGGCAATTTGTACTGTTCTGAGAAGAGAAAAAAAAAAAAAAAAGAGTAAAACTTTGAGTACCTTCAGATGTGGTGTGATAATGGCAGCGCTCATTTCAATTTCCCAGCCGTTTCGTGCTTCTTTGGTTGAGAGAAGATTGTCATACTGAACAGGCCCTGAAAGGAGAGTCAAGCCTATTAAAAACCTTTTACTATGACTATTCTCAGTCTTTACAAATCTATAGATATCTTTAAGCCAGAAATCCATGTATTGACTTAAAAGCTTAAATTTGTGGCCTCTAGACGGCACACTTTCTCTCTTCTATACTGGACAACTATTCAAAGTCCAATCGGATTGTTCTTCCATAATTATTCACACAGGACTTCACTGGTATGTTATATTTGTAGAGAGCTGCAGTATTAGTGTAGTTTTTACTTACATCTTTGCTGCTGGTGTGTCTCCAGGAGGCTGTTGATGACCAGGTGAACAGTGCTGATTGTGTCGTCTGTCCCCTTACCCAGACTTCTGATGAGGTGTTTCATGTCCTTTCTCAGATGAGCGAGTAGAAACTCTCCTGCGTCTCGGACTGGAGGTTTGATAATGGCAGAAATAGACTAGAAGGAAAAAAAAGCGGATGACTCTCCACCTTTCTTACTACAAACAATGGATTATAAACAGGCTTATAACATTATCTTGATGGAGATCACTTGGATAATTTGTTGTTGCTGAAAAACAGCACTTTCGAAAACTCCGTTCTGTTTGTGTTACCTGTGGGTGGCTGCAGGAACCAAGCAGCATGGCCATGTGAGTGAGCATGCGAATGATGGTGAAGGGAACGGGAGAAATGCTCTTGGTGTCCAGCATGTCTGGATTGTCTCTACGTCCAGGGTCGCCGAGGACGTGGCCTGTTTGAGTGCGGTCACCCCTGTCAGCAGACAATGAACAATAAATACTGATGAATATGTTTATTTTGCTACTTTCCTCTTTCCACTTGAATTCTGTAGGCCACTTACTGGACTTGCACAATGTGAAATCCTGGCACAGGTGCGTGGTTATTCCCTCCAATCACTGCACCACAATCTACACAATGACTTGTTTGCATGGGCTGGCCACACTAGAGGAATAGAAAGAGTTTCAAATAAATATGAAATGGATACCAGCAAAAATAGACTTTTTAAAAATGGATTATGAATCCAACTGAAGCTAACATACCTCACCAATGGTGCAGGGGTGACCATTTGGACAGTCTGTGTTAAAAGTATAAAACAATACAACAAAGGTGTTTAGCGTGTCACCTCATATCATCACATTAGAGGTTTTTTGTCTTTTTAATAATACTTACGATACCACTGTAATTGACCCATAGCTTGTTGAGCCACTGCTAACATGTCCTCCGGCATGGTGGGCAAGAAAGCCGCCTGTACCAACAGATCCATCCATTATATTTATTTTTGAAAAATATACCCAGGTTTTGATCACATACAACAGCTATTATACATACCTGCATGTTTGCAGGTGTCATAGCTAGCTGCTTCAGTGGAGCCAAGATCCCCTGGTTTCCACAGAGCAAGACAGCAGCTAAGTGAACAGCCAAGTCCACCGACACACACTGCGCACCAGAGACCCCGCAGCGAAGAGCCAAGGGCCCAATCTGGTTGGTTACCAGCGACAGGGCAAAGGCCTTCACCTGCGGGCTGGTAAGGAATTTTGATTTCTCGATGTAATTCATCAGGGCCTCCACTTGCTATTGGTAAAAATATACACACAAATAATTAAATACTGAATGAAGACAAACTGAAAACTATAACTTAAAATAAGATAAGATGATGTTATTTTATTTAGCCTAACTGAATTAGAAAACCTACTTCAGGCTTGGGATGGAAGCTTGCATTGGTTTCTCTGTAGAGAGTGGTGACTTCTCGATACAGTGCCAGGAGAAGATAAACTGTTTTCCACTGTGGTGGGCATTTGCACCGCTATAAAGACAAAGCAAAAGACCCACATCATTATGCACACAAATTCAGAATCCTGATTCTGAATTTCCACCAAGAAAGCGATGCAACATTACCTCGCAAGCCTCATCCAGTCCATCCAGTTTGGCTTCCATAACTACTTTTGCAACAGCATTTCTGATGGTCTTGTAATCTTCCCCACACACGAGATACTGATCTATTGGTGTGACTTCTTCATCCTGGGTAGCGTGAAATGAAAATGAATTATTTAGAATAAAACTTTGAGTTTATCTTCTTTATAAGCTGAAAATCAAACGGTTGCTAAGCGAACCTTTTGCTGAACTTCCTTAGGAAAGATCCAACTCATTTGATCCGATTTGAGGAGCTTCTTGACAAACTCTACTCCAAACTGACTGCACATCTTACGGATCAAATAGACCCGATACCAGTCATTTCTACTCCGCCTACACAAGTCCATCACACTGGTCAGGAAAGCTGTGCTTCCATTTTGGCCAACTTCTCGGGATCCTGGTAAAGAATAATGTTTTTGTAAAAAGGAGAACATTCCTGACACATGGCAGGAGTATGACAAACAATAAGAGTGTGTAACTTGTTAAAAATAAGCACCTGGAGCTCTCAGTTTTTCCACAAACATGCTCACTGCCATATCCAGGTCCATACGCACTCTGGCCACCTGCTGCAGGTACTCTACAGTGGCCGTTTCAGAAAGCTGATCACGAGACTGCAAGAAATCCGTCAAGAAGGCACTTTCATCCTGCAGACATGCCTGCTGGTCTGCAGTGGACCTAAACTGCATCCTTTCAAACATGGAATCCTAGAAAAATAAACATTTAAAAAGGCATTTTAATAAAATCCAAAATCAAATCCACATGCAGCTTGTGTGTTAACGCTTACCTCCAAGCAGTTAATGTACAAGGTGTAGAGCTCAGTTTTATCCATCTCCTCCAAGATGTTGCTCTGCTCAACTGCTGTCAGATGCTGCTGCAGGTACTTTTTAACATCATCAAAGCTTCAAAAACAGTCAAGGTTCAACACAAATTAGAAACTGCACTGTGCAGACATAATAAGACCTCATGCAATAACCAAAAAAAAGGGAGGAAAGAAAAAAGGACCTCACCTGTACTTCAGAAGAAGTTTGAGCACTACTGACCGCACCACCGGATTTTTATCCACAGAGTCGTCAAACGGAGAAAGCGCCTTTGTCAAAATCTGCTTTTTGCCTAAAAATACATAAATCTATTTAGAACTAACAAAACATATAGTTGTACAGTCGCACATGGATGTGTTTCACATAAATGGTGGAAAGAAAGTAATAGAGTACCTCTCAGAATTGGGACAGCGCTGGTCTCCACCATGAGAAATGACAGCAAATGAAGAATGACAGCTGAGCAGGGTGGAGAGTTGTCCTTGAAACACACAGTTGACACCAGGTCTATGAAGAAAGCATTGCACTTGTTCCTGAACTGGGTGTGTTGTTTGATGGGAATCCTACATGAAAGAAGATTTACAAAAGTCACACAGATGTCTTAAAGCACATCACAAAACACATCTAATCAAAAACAAGGTACTTAAACGCAACACAACTAAACAGCAGCAAAAGGCAGACCAAAAAATTTTGTATTGTGTGGGAAGAATTGAATGATATCTTTGTTCATTACACATGAGAGGTTGGCCTTATTCACATATAGTTACCAACCTTATATCATCTGAGGGAACCAAGGGGAAGTCATCGTTAACTGGCTGCATGCAGAAAGGACAGTACATCTGTCCGGGCACCAACCACGTTTTGATACAGGCTACACAGTAGATGTGTTCACATGGCAGGCAGAGCGGGTCCTGGGGGTCTCCCATACACACTGGGCACAGTGTAAGACCAAACCTGGGAAAAAAACCCCAAAAAAACCAAAACAATTATAACATTTATAAACAATTATAAATTCTGATGTTCAGTAGTGAAATATTACTATTTAAAGCTATGATATGAAACTGAAATGAGACAGCCCTCCTCCTGCAGTGCTTCCTTCTATATTCTAAGCCCCTAGATCAGGGGTCCCCAATCCTAGTCCACGAGGGCCGGTGTCCCTGCAGGTTTTAAATCTCACCCTGGGTCAATACACCTGAATCACATGATTAGTTCATTACCAGGCCTCTGGAGAACTTCAAGACATGTTGAGAAGGTAATTTATCCATTTAAATCAGCTGTGATGGATCAAGGACACATCTAAAACCTGCAGGGACACCGGCCCTCATGGACTGGGATTGGGGACCCCTGCCCTAGATGCTAAAATAGGTCAATATAACAATAAATTGTTAAAAATAGTATCTTAGCTCCCAGCAAGAAAAAAAATGCTTATTTTTGGCTATTTAAGTTTCATTTCAGTTCATTCGTACCTTCTACAACCTTCTTAAAGCAACCAAATACAATGCTAAATGTGCCCAGAAGCGCTAAAGTACAGGATGAGAGATTCTGTTAACATGCAACATGTATAAAGATCAATGTTTACCTGAAGATGCGTTCGATGGCTCCATCTTTGCAGATTTTGAGCAAACGAATTACTGCCTCGAACGTCTCCTGAGTTTTGAGGTCTGAGTTTTTTTCCAGTATCTTGAATGGAGAGCAGAGACGATACATGTTTATTATGGGTGAAGAAAAGATTGTGGTTATCGTGAAGAACGCTTTATGGTAATTATCTGTACTGTGAAAATGTTTGTTAATACAAAGAACCCAGACGCACCTGGCCAAGCCGCCCGGTGTTCTCCAAAACTAAAGGAGACAGTTTCTTCTCCAGCTCCTCTATTCCCAGCAACATGTGCTCCACAAACAGAGACAGAGAAAATATCCGATTCCATCCAGCTCTAAAAGACATAAAACAAATAACCTTTATTTGTTTGTGGTTACCTAAAGACAAACTAAAAACCTCAGACTTGTGATCATTTGGATATTTAGACATTTTTTCTTTAAGCTTTACTTACTGGACTCTCTTGGCGATTATCTTGCTTCTCTCTCCATAACGTCTCACGCTGTCCTCTGAGCAGATTAACTCAATAGCAACCTGGATTTTTTTCACCTGCCTGAGCCAGGCTTGTCTTTGGGCATCTGTGTTCAAGTCTATGGGCTCCAGGTACTCCACACACGCAAACCCAGCATACACATCGAGTACCTTGGAGACAGGAGAACAAAACCAAAAAGAAATAATTACAAAACCCAAAACAAAATTTAAAAAAATAGAAGACTGTTGATGAGAAATTCAAAATCCTTCAAAGAAACAGAAAATAAAAACACTATGTAAATAAGGATTACCAGTTCAATTCCGTTTCTGGCATTAGGATTCATCAGGAGGTTTTGGGTCAACTGAGGTACAATGCACATCACTCTGCAGAGGTTCTGGAGCCGGTTTTTGAACTCATGATATGCAGCATGGACCCACGGAAGAGATGTCACTGCTTCAGTGTCACTGAGCTGCAACCGCAGTTCGTTGACACAAGAATTCAAAGCACCACACAGGAGCTAGAAAAATAAATAACATGCATTAGTCTATACTGTCACACACAATCTCACCACCATCAAATAAAAACAAAACAAAACAAAAAACCTGGAGATCTTCCTGAGAAGTGACATTCATTGTCATGGAGATGAAATCCTGAAGGTAGCGCTGGAAAAACTCAACCTGCATCTCTGGGTCTGCTTTTGCTATGTAGCGGCCGAGCGGGGTCTTCCAAAAGAACTTAACAAACTCTTTCTGAGTTTGCCCTGGAAGACATATGAATTTAATGTAAAAACAAAACAAACTAATAAACCAAAAACACAACATCACTATATAAATTATAAAGTGGCTAAAACAAACTACTACCTTCATGTTGAAGTGCATGAACCCAGAGCTCTTCCAGGTAGTCCTTAATCCTCCAGCTGAATGGCATGCTGCAGCTCATGTTCTTATCTTGGGCAATGTAGTGCTGTACAAGGATCGTTCTCGTCTCAGAACTGTAAGCAGTTTAAAAAAGCAAAGTGAACATCAGAAATCTTTAGGTACAAGAATGCACCTTTTTTAAACAAAACAATTATTACACATTATTACATGCACAATAATTACATTATTAACAACACTTACGCATGGTCTAGTGTTAGGTGTGAGATTTCCAGCAGCTTTTCATTGCCAAAGATATCTAACCACAGCTTCTTAACAGATTCATCACAGCGGGTATCAAGCAGGAGGTCCATGTTTTGGTCACGGTCTATGAGTGAAACTAGATGCGCCAAGAGGGGGACGACCACAGCCTGAACACGCTTCCATAAGGTGTGCCTGTCATGAATGGAGAATAAAGGAGTTTACATTGGTTTTCAAATAAATATAAGAAAATAAATACTGTATATTAAACTGCATATTACACAAGACCGAACCACTCACCTAAAGGTGCCTCCTTCTTGCAAGGCATCGATGTTTGAGGCCTCCTTGAGGACCCAGTTGCTCTTGATGGATGAGAAAGTGTTGCCATCATGAGTCACCAACAATGAGTGAAGATGCCGCTTCACCACTTGTAGAAATTCACCTGACAAATTCAGATAGAATAATTAGCATTAGCAAAAGCAAAAAACCAAAAAAGCAACAACAAGTACTGAAAAAAGTTTTGTTACTACCTGTTATTTCATCATTATCACTCAGGAGTGCCAGAAGGATCTCTACTCTCAGAGTACTGCGGAGGCCACTTTCCACCTGGTCCCTCAGCATGGCTACTGCACTCTGCACACAGCTCCTCAGCAGTGCTGTAGTGTCCACAACACTTTCCCAGGTCTGCAGAAGAAGAACACACTAATTAAAATCTAGTGTTAAGATTAATCCCCAATAAAATAACATGTCATTCATGTAAGAAAACAATATGATGACCATGCAGAGATTTATAGACTTACATTTTCCTCCTGCACAGTTTCCTCCTGTTCACTCTCAGTGTACATGTCATCAGTCTCCATGGCTTTAACAAAAATTTTGTAATTTAATACACAATACTGTAAAGTGATGAATATATATGGAGACAACAACATAATTTTATATAAATGATTTATCATTAACTAACCTTCAGGCTGAGGTGCCTTTGTTTCAAACATTTGACTGATTGTCATATTTTGCAAAGTTTTGATGTCGGAAACAATGTCTTTAGAGCGTCTGAGGTCATCAATATGAACTGATCTCCAGGGGCCTGTGAATATTAACATGTCTCAGCTTATTGTCCACTCTTTACACGACATAAATAAAAAATATAGCCCATGTTGTATAAGCCTCACCGCCATGAAAGCCAATGTAAGAAGTCCCTCCTTCCATTCTTGGCAGTCTGGTGATGAAGTACACAAACACCTTTCTACCTGTGTTCTCCTGGGTTATCTTATTGATTTCATTAATCGACGAATACCTGGAAATGAACGACAAACGTTAATATGGCCAAACCACACGGTAGCTAAAAGCCCACGAAAAGGAAGTGTTGGACCTACTTTGCAGATGCAATGAGGTTGGCGCTGAGACTGGCTTCATCAAAATCACTCTGGATGATGAGGACCCTGTTGCTGCTGCTTTTATTCTCAGCTGTGAGGAAGTTCCTACAAGAAGACAAGGGCATGCTTTGTACACTGTAACATCCAGTTATTCTCATGCAATATTTGCTTCTAAGCATATTCTAAAAATGTTCAAAATGTGTCGATAGATTAAAACAATCACTATAATCTGTAAATGCAGTGACTGAGGGATAAGTCTCATTAGTTAGTAATATGTTTACATTACTAGATATGACAACTAGTCCATGACTGTTCTTACTAGTATATGTGTTTCACAACTTTGTTTCTATTGTACTTTACTGTGTGAATGTAAAAAGAGTAAAATTATACATTCCCTAGATAAACAAACCTTATCTTCTTCAAGAAGGAGTGCTCCGTGTCAAACTGCTGGAGTGAGAGAAGCTCAACACTGTGCAACATCCTCTCCAATGGTTCGAGGTCAAAAGCAGTCAAAAGTCTGGAGAATGTTGTCACCTATAGTGTAAAATTACAATTAGACCGTATGTTTTTGTGTTTGTGTGTATATAAAATTGTCACCTTTAGTTACCTCTGTGAAGAAGGAACAAGAATGGGCCTCCTGCCTTGTGTGAGCAAGTATGTAGTCAGCCAAACAGCTGTTATTCTGCTCTTCAAAGTACATCCTGGCTAGATATTCACTTTCCACTTTTGGAAGGGCTGTACTGTCCAACCTCACCACAGAGTCTGGTGTAGCACATTTGAGCAGTATGAGTTTAGCCTCGTCGAGCATTCTCCTGTCAGAATCTGAGATTTCTAAACTGTCCTTCTGGTTCTCTATTACTTGGAGAACTACAGAAGCACATGTGTCTGAGTGGTAGCCAATGAATACGTCTGGGGGTTTGTACTTGTATGTCTGAGCTGCCGCTGCATGTTGGCTGCTGAGAGTTACAAAAAGCTGGACCCATTTCTCCAGTTCCTCCACCATCCTCTTCTGCTCGGCTTTCAGAACAGTCTGGATGTCCAGGTAGTGCTTCTCCAGCCTGTTAATGAGAGGTATTGGGAACTGTTTGTAGACCACTTCTTTTTCCTCAATGACGATTAGGCGGAAGTCTTTGTGAACCCTGCATTTTACACGATGGGTTCCCAGTCCAAGGTCCACATATTTCTGCCCTCCCAAGCAGACATAGTATTGGTTGAGGGCATCATAGAGACTTTCATAGAGGTTCTGCAAGTTTAAGAGCACAACCGTTTGTCCTGTTTCCATGCATATCTTTACTCTGTTGATGTTGCGACAGATTTGGGTATACTCTTGGTCTTTTGGGAAGCTGGAACCAAAGATAATTTCTGGTTGACCACTTTCTGAAAAGAAGGATTGCTGCAGGATCTGCAGGGCTGCATAGTTTTTAGTTAGCACCAGGAGGTATCGACATTCTTCTTCCTGTCCAACTGCTTCAATGTTTTCTCTCACAAACTCAATGGTACTGATGTTCTCTAGGTTTGGTGTAATCCCCAGTCTCTTGGTGAAGACAGTAACTGGATCTACATTATCCTTGCCACTGAAATTTCTCAGCACTGCTTTGACAGTTTCCTCTGGTGTGGGCTTTCGCTGAGAAGCCTTGGCAACTGCAAAGATCATCTTTATCAAGCTGTAGTAGTCACGTAAGCCAAAAAAACCTTTGCCTTGTTTGCGGCAGATTTTCAAGTAGGCTCTTGCAAAGGGTTGGAAGAAATCCCTGACCTTCTCCAGAACCACTGCATCAGAGGAGCAGATTCCTTTAGCGCTTTCAATAAGTTCCCTCTGGTCAGGGTCCCCACGGGACACAAAAATGCCTCGGTTCATCTTTGCAGGGTCCAGCGCCCAGTTGGAGATTCCAATAAATCCAACCTTTTTGTGTGGTAGTGGCTCATCATCAATGCATCCCTCCTCCAGCAATGGATGAAGAGTTTTCAGTGGCATTTTTGGAGAGTCCTCTGCAAGCCCGATCTCATCAAGAACCACAACTGAGATATACTCATCCAGGTTTTTTCCTTCCTGAAAGCGTCCACATTGCTTAAATGTATTAATGATGCCTTCTGGTGTTGAGTGAGGGCTACACTGGAAGGACACCAAGTGGATCTGTTTGAGCTTTTTGTACAGATCAGAATGAGCAGCTTGTCCCTGCATTGCATCTGCCACCAGAGTTTTAGACAGAGATTTTGAACTTCCAGGTTTGCCCACGAGGAAGAGAGGGATTCTCAGTTCAATGCAGAGAACCATCATGAAGACGTTCTCTTTCAGGGCACTATTTCTTGCAATTGTATCCCCCATTGGCACACCACTCAAAAGTAAATCCTGCATGAGTGAGATTTCCTGCATCACCTTTGATGGATTGTATAATGTTGGAAGACTTTTGCTGATTTTCTGCCTGTATTTATCCTTATTTTCTAAACAGGCATGATAGCACACTCCAATGGCCATGACTAGAGACCAGAGAACAGGGTCTCGGTTCTCAGGCCCTTTTTGATGCCTTTCATCCTGCTCAACATTTCTCTCATTCTCAATTTTTTTAAGCTCTGCAAAAAACATTTCGTGGTTGTCATGGAACCAAACAAAAGCTTGCATGCAACGTTCAACATCTCTCAGGCTGACGAAGCTGCATTCATCATTTCTCGCACGCATGTACTTCTGTGAAGATGAAAGTACATCAGTGATCCACTTGATATAACATTCATCAATGGCTTTTTTTTCAGCAACTCTTTGTACAATCTGCTGGATGTATATTTTCTCTGTGTGATCATTTAACTGCCCGAAGTCCCATACCAGGGGAATCATGCTTGGTGGCAGTGCTTGAACTCTATACACCAACTGGCGGAGAGGAATAGATCCAAGTTTTTCATCCGTCTCTTCAGCTCGAACTCGATACCCAAGGCCTGCAGATTCCAACCTTTGAATCATCTCATCTGTGTGTTTTCGGTAAGGATTGCATGCAGCAATAATCTGCAACCCAGTGTTGGCTGTCAGACTTTCCCCCTTTACAGTCTTATCACAGAGGACCTCCTTAATACTGCTGATGGCCTCTGTAGTGTTGGCCTCATCAAAAAACAGAACGGAGTCGAACCCATAGTCGAGTTTGTTGATCGAAGCAATGTCTTCTGCTTCTCTCACTTTGGTGTAGATCATCTCTGAAGTTGTCCCTCCATGCACCTTGACAAGTTTCATGTTCTCAGTGGCCACTCCACTCCTCCGGAGTTCACAAAGGAATTTGATGAGCCTTGTTTTACCACACCCCGTTTCTCCCATGATAATGACAGGGATGCCGCATCTGAACCGCATGTGGATTGCAAGCATCTTCAATATGTTGTCAGTTGTAAGCTCATAAGTTTCATCTGGATCAAGAGGCCACTGGATACCAAGAACACTACAGATTCGCTCTATTTTCTCTGCTCTTGGAAGGCGATCAAAGTCAATGTTGAAAGGGACTCTTTGCAGCCTTAGGCCTTCATACAATGCCCTTGTCATAACATTTCTTTTAATCACCCTGTTAGAGGTTGGGTCAATGGCATCGACAAAGTTCTGCTCATTGAGCTGAAGATGGAAACCAATAAAGGTCATGGACACATGGTCATCATTAAAGAATATGTATGGATGTGGTTCTGTTTCCCATCTTTTCCTGATAAGAAAAGGAGCCAGGTCTTCATCTCTGACACCAGCCAGATCGATTTTCAGCCTGCCAGGACTCTGGTCAGAAATGCTGAGTGATGGAGAGGCAAAATCCTTTGCCATCAGAATCATGAAATCTACCACAAAGGTTTTGAATCCAGTTAGCGTGTCCCCAGTGAAAGTGACATCACAAAAAACAGACGTCTCACAGTCTTTCAGCTGAAGGTTGAGGAACCATGCAAAATTTCTTAGTTCAGCCCAGGATGGATCCATTATGCCGCAAAACATGAGAAGCATCTGAAGACATTCAACATGTGTCCCCTCAACACCATTATAAGTGAATACATCTAGATTGATGTGGTTATGAAACCGCGTGAGATACTGGTATGGTCTCTGAAAAGCCTCGCTCCTGAATTCTTCATCATCCATCAGTGGGTCATCATTGCTCACAATGGTGGGATCTTCTTGCTTCCTCATCTCTAGCATTAATACCTCTTTGGGTGGCCGGCAGAAAATATTTGGGAACACATCAATGAATGAGCTTTTGATTTTTTGAGTCTATACAAAAAGAAAAGAAAAACACAACTCAAGGTAAAGAACAGCTTGAAATCAGATAACAAATCATGAATGTTTGTGTTCATAAAAACGTACCTGAAGTGAAACATTTCTGCACGACTTCACAGTGGGCTCCAAAATCTCTACAAGGTACAGTTGCTTGTTATTGCACTTCCACATCTTTCCCTCTGAGTCCAGCAAGTATCGCAAAATCAACAGTTTGAAGAGGAACTCGTGCAGGCCTTTCTGGACCTTTTCCAAAACAAACACAGTCATTTCACATTTTATGTAAGCTGCAAAGACATGTCATATTGAAAAGGTTACATTACGTTAAACAATCCATTGATTGCCCATTACCGATGATGTGACGTCAAAATGGAACACAGTCAGTTCTTTCCTTCTAGGGGCGTCCAACAGTGATTGAAGGATGACATTCTCATCAACATTAGGTTCAATCAGGCGAATGCATTTGATCATTGATGATTTTTTGGTTGATCTCTTCAGCTTTTCATACAGCCTCCTGATGTAAAGCGATTTTCCTGCAATTTCAAAAGATCACATGGCACGTGTGAATTTTGATATATAACATTTTAACCATTAGTAATAGTAAATAGCACCTATACATACCAACACCAGCCCGTGTGGCTGAAATGACACCAACACAGAGTCTGTCCTTAAACGCAGCTGCGGCGCTGCACTCATCTGCTGGGACGGCATAGTGCTTTTGCAGGTAACTCTGGATTCTTGCCAAAGGTTCCTGTGGAACCATGTGCAATCTGTACTGGCTGAAGGCTGATGGAAGGTAGGTATGTTCTCTTTCTGAGCTGCAAATGATAACAAGTCTATAATCTTTCCTACTCTGCATTTTCATTCGCTGAAAAAAGTTCTCAGCTTTAGAGCTCACATCATAAGGGAGGAGATCTCCATACAGTAAACAGTATATCTTCTGTCCTCTGTAGCCTGTGCTGAGACAGCGTCTGAGGAATAGCTCCACCTGTTCGTATGGTGTCGTGGAGTTGCATAAGAGGACTTCATCATACGTGGGAAGTGTCTCATTTTCACTGCTCATGTAAATGGAAATGCAAGATGACAACACCTCATCATGTGGGCAAACAATGAGGTTTGGGTTTCCAACAGCCAGACCTCTGGGAACATGCCTGTTTATGAAATTCCCTGTGTCATCGTCAGAAATGTCTTCTTCTTGACTCTCGTTGTGTTTGTTGGCCAGGATATCCAACAGTCTTCCAAGATTTTTTATATCAAGAATGTTGGGGAGAAAATTTCTCATGTCTTTCATATAAGCATTCCATATGTGATCAAATTTTGGTAAACCCTTTGCTTGTTCTACAAGACTTCCCAGAGGACCCAATTGGCTGGTGAAGTCTGGGTCTTCCCCCTCACTGCTTTGCACCACAACAAAGGTCTGAAACTCAATGTCCTCATTTTGCTCTTCTGGTTTTTTGAGGATTTCATACTGAAGTTCATGCCAAACTTCCCTCAAATCTGAGTAAGTGCAGTTTGGCTTGATGAAAGAGAGCATCATGAGAACCTGGTCTTCTACATTGGTAACATTTTGCAATGTCAGCTTGTTGCATAAGTAGACAATCTGTTCAGCTGTGTAGTAGTTAAGATAGTAATGCTGGGATCTCTGTTTGTCTACAAAATCCATCCAAAAGTCAAGACATTTCTCCATTTTCTTGCAAAGTTCAGGAAGCTTATCTTCTATGCTGCCCTCCACAATGACACTGATAACACTGTTCAAGTTGAAATCCATCAAAATACTGGGTGCCTGACTTTTTGAACAACAGTTGATTTGCACTTCCCAGTGCCTGAACAGTGGATTCCCAGCAGTGTAAAGAGCAATGAATGCCTCAGCTAGTCTTTGAACACTGGCAAAAACCTGAAAAACAGAAACTCAGAGTCAGCTGCAAATAAATAAGTTCAAAAAGCATACAAAGTTACACCAGTTTCATTGTTGAATCAGTTTCTCTGTCAAGCATGAGTCTATGATCATATAGCTGTGCATTTATGGTGTAGTAAATAGCTCTTCTTCTTTTTATAAATTTAGAATGTAATGCACTAAAGGTTTGAAATGGTAGTACATCCCAAAATTGACCTATACATCACCACATTTTTATCAAATAAATCTTAAGAGAGTTATCTGGATTTTTTGGACATATCTTCACATGTACTGTAAATTGTAGGACCTAATTTTAATAGGTCTATATCATCTTTTGACATTAGCTTTTGACATTATGGATTATTGAGCATTATTGATGATGTAGATAATTTTATCAATTTAAAATACTATTTACAAAATATATTATTTGAATTATCTAAATTCTTGGAATCTCAGATACCGAAAAGGAAAATATTGCAACGTACCTCTGCAAAATAATCAACTTCACATTGCCCTTGATCCCCTTTCCCAGACATGAGCATGAGTTTATTCTGCAGCTCCCTCAAGTCCTCAAGGGAATAGCAGCGCATCTGCTGACCATCATCATGCTCCTCTGGAATCTGCAGCTTCAGGGCAGTGTCAAGACTCAACTAGATCAGGGAAGAAGAAAAAAGAAATTCTCATGCATATTTTTGGAGACTCTTTGTCTCACATCTTTGTCTAACATGTGTGCTGTACTGATCTAGGGATGCAATCAACTTTCATTGCATTATTTACCTTTTTTACATTTTGTGCATTGATCAGGTAGATACCCTTGTTATTGATGGTTGATGCTAAGGAGAGGGATGACAGTTCCACTGATCCATGACTGTCCTTCACAGTCTTCAACCAGTCCAAATGACGTGCACTGTCCCGCTGTAAGAAAAGATACTCTTCATAATTGTGCTGTGTTTCAGTTTCCCTTTCATGAGATTAGCCTTTACCCCAATAACCCCACTGTAAGACACTAACATTCATATCAAAGCCTTCATGGCCATCCTGATCATATTTTTGCTTTAAGTGTTTGGAGGGATCTTACCAGTTTTTTGGGTAGGTTGCTGTCATTCTCCAAAGCCCTCCAGAGCTTCTTGAGCACTTCTCTGAAGGCTTTAAAACCAGAGTCTGGTTTGAGCTCATAAAGCAATGAAGAGTAGCCAAGAACTGCATCATGGAAGCACGCAACACGATCCACGTCCATATCATTCTCTCCCGCAGAGATAGAAGCCAGGTCAACAAACACTTTTAACTCATTGATATCTGCAAAATACATTTAAATAGACAGAAATATGGTGGTGGTTAGTGGTTGGTGACATTGATTTATATCAGGACTGTTCTGAATTTGAAGCTGCTCGTAGGCTGGAGCCTTTCTATGTTGAGTTTGCATGTTCTCCCAGTGATTGTGTGAATATTCTCTGGGTCTTCCAGCCTCCTGCCACAGGCCATGAACATGCATGGTAGGTTAACTGGTGATCTTAAACTGGTATGGATGTAAATGTGAGCATATAGGGTTGTCTAACCTGCATACCTGCTTCCTGCAACACAATCCTGGTAACCTTGGTGTTGTGCAACCAATTTTTTCCTTGGTGACTTTAGAGAACCAGTCTAATTTCGAGAGGTTTCTAACTGTACGTAGCATTACAAAGTGTAAGATGGAGTCATTGCCATAAGAAAATGAAGCATATGTGCAGTCCATTAATTTATTTCTTGCAGTAGACACTCCCATAGTTGCTGATGTAAGTAGTTACAAAGGAAATTAAAAAAAAATGTTCAGCTTGGTAGACCTCAGCCATGCTCCAATGGATATTGCAGCATAGCTGTAGTAGTGTGCAATGGATAGACATTAACAAGAAAATGCATAACTACACTTACCTTCAAGGGCATCCTTCACCCATGTCACAAAGTGTCCCCTTAGTTCCAGTTCCTGCAGACACAGCCTGCGGGGCTCGGTTATGTCCACTAGAACAGTCTTTGCCTGCATCAGCTCATTGTCAATCCGGCTGAGTGGCTCTTTCTGAAAGTCTATATGGTTCTGAGCGGTGGGGAGACAGGAAAACTAGAGTTACGTTCTAACCATGGAAATATGATCAGAGACACTCTTCACAGGGAGCCTTAAATTAAAAAGTACTAAACTGTTTAAAATGAAGTAAAACAAAGAATTGTGCTGTTATGTTCCATCTATTATTGATATCCATCATTAAATACAATAACTCAAAGCTTGTGTGGAACGCAAAATAGCTTTTTAGATTGATAATTTTTCATACACAAAGCCACTTACAACTTCTGTGAGTGTCTCCAGAACTCTGAAGTCACCTTGAAGACCAAGTGTCTCTTTGACTTTCATGATTACTTGAGCTGAAGTCACAGCGAGATGAAGTTCGTGGTACTGCTCGATCTGTTGAACCCTGCTGTTGATCCATTGTTTGTCCCTTGATTTATTCATTCTGCACATGATGTCAAGGTCTTTTGCAAGATCTTCATACTTGCCCTTGAAAGCTTTAAAAAACTGGTTAACCTCTTCAAGCCTTATAGTGCCGTCCTTCAGGCGAGTGTAGAGATCTTCATAATGGTTGTAGCAATCTATGAAAATGTCATCATGTATCATTTGTAGTGTTGCCCTAATGTCCGCTACCCGATGCTCATCAGGATTGTCTTCCATTTCTTCAGTGGCCAGGAACTTGGCTTGTTTGTCCCAACACATTTTGAAGACAATACTGTCGCTGAATGTGTATAAATCCTCTGCCATGTTTCTAATTTCTTCGTCCAGATTGAAGAAGGTGACAATACCAGTTATTGGGGAGGGCATCTGGTCAAACTGATGAACCTCCATGAAATAGTCCAAAGGTGTGGTCATAATGTTGACTTGTTGGTTTCTTTCCAGTTCAGCAACATCAACTATTATGTAATTGGATATAGATGTTAATAATTTGTTGCAACAGACAAACTGACTAGTGACACAAACTCAGTCAACATACCTGTCATGTGTTCCTCAAGTTGATGGCTCTTAGTTAAGAGAACATCAACAAGCTCCTTTTCATGATATACAGCTTTTACTTCATCTTCTCGGCACTTCAACAGCCTCTTCATTTTGTCATGATCCTTGTATTGCCCATTCTCAGAGAGGCAGTCTGTTAGTATCAAGTCAAAAACACAAACAACTCAATTTTATAATTACTATTAGGTCAGAGTAAACTATTAAAATCTAAATACAACTCAAGACATCTTTGCTGAAAAATGTACAATTCTTACCGATCTTCAGCAGTTCTAAGAAGGCATCTCGCCTTTCCAAAATGATCTTCAGCAGGCTGATCTTAATGTTTCCCTGAACTAGTTGATTTTTCATGGCTGTAAATGAGGATATCCCTATTGCAATTCTGTCCTTTGCATCTTGAGAGAGCTCCTCAATCAGCTTTTCATCTGCTCCTGCAGTGGCAAAATTACCAGGTGAATGTTTTATCTTAAACCACAGCAGCGATTTTAACTTTTGGCACCAACTCGTAAACCGAGGCCTGGTTACCTACTGTGGGGTGCTTTCTGTTTTTTTAATACATTATGATTATCATTATTATTATTATTATTACAAAAGTGGCATTTATCGGTTTCTGTTTGGTCTGTGCAATGTTTAACGCTTCAGTGTTATTCTTAGACAATACCGTGGAGCTGAAAAATGTCTTTGGCAGCAGTCCAGGAGAGTAGGTGCCGAAGGACAACTTCTTCATCTTGGTGGTATCTTCCTTGACTATCCCTTGGCCAGGATTTTTGGATAATGGCAGACATGAGTTTCCCAAATTTTGAGTTGAACTTAAACCTCCCAAACAGTTTGTCCTCATTCTTGGTCTGCATATAACATAGAATCAAAAATTGAATTCTGTCTTGATTCAGATTTGAATCAATTTTATTGTGACATAAAGAAATTGTGTTTTTTGTCGTCTCATATTTAACTCATGGGATTGATATTGTTTTTAAATATAGTCAATAGTGAAAATCACCAATACATCTAAGTTTTAAAAGAAAATAAGAAGACTTCATACCTGGCACAAATATGTAACAGCCTCAAGAGCACACCTTTCAATACTAGCTGCAACGTGTGGATGGGAATCACTAAGGTCCTCTATGTTGATGCAGTAGTATTCAACTTGATCCAGGGCAGATTCCTAAAAGCACATTTTCACATAAATCTGTTGAATCTTAAAGAAACAAATCCCTAACTGCCCAATCTCCAAAATGTATCTCACCTACCTGTTTATATTTGCCCTCAAAATCCATGGTGAGTGTTTGCCTCCACTCTTTTGTGCATTCTTCATCTTTGAAGTGGATGGAGATTACGTTATTCCACATCTGTAAAACACAACCAGCTGAAACTTTTTTTTCTGCACTCTCTACAACAATGGGGTTAGAGTATTTTTCTTTATATTTAGTTTTTTCTTTTTAGACCATAAACAAAACTGCTCACTTCAATCTCCTCTGTTGCCTTAAGTTGGCGTAATGATAACAGACTCCTGGTGAGCAAACCCTGTTTAAAGGACCGACTGATCCATCCTCTCATTATGGTCATCGCCTGTGTGGTTACCATGCCTTTCACATACTGTTGCTTTTCATCTCCTTCTTGGGTCTCCTAAATGTGAATCATTAGATTATGAAGGTCTACTGTCTGCCAAACTAAAACCATGAGTTATAAGATGTGTGCACGTTGCATACCTGTTGCTTGTTACATTGAACAAAGTTTGACACTGACGCAACCAGATTCATGCATGCCACAGGAATATCAGGATAGTTCTGGGTAACTGAAGATGGTTTGACTCCTCTGCAGATTTTCTCTAACAGTTTCACTGCTGTTGCCAGGCACTCTCTCCTGTAAGACTCTGTAAAGTAACTATGATAAACAAAAACACAAAGTTTAGAACATCAGTACTTCCATATATTTCCCTCTACATGGACACACTTAGTTACAGAACACACAACACCTGATATAAACAGCATTCAGAGGAACATTCACATTGCCTATGTCATAACTTATATCATAACCATAAACTTAAGCCTACACTAAATTACAAGCTTTGCAATACAGAACAACATGTAAATCCATTTAAGAGGCAGACATTTTTTACAATTCCAACAAGTGTCTACAGACTTCATGTCCATACTTTTTAATTATAAACTGTAAATTACCTGTATTTTTCCTCAATGAGAAGCACCAGGATATGTGAGAGTGTGTCAGATACAGCCTAAAAACAGAAAACCATCAATACTAATTATTTTATTAACCTGGGTGATAAAAAATTGCTCAATTGTCATGGACAGTTGTCACCTGGGCATATTCCACCAAAAAAAAAGAAAAAAAAAAGCTATGAGGTCCAGAATCTACACAAAGTGATTATTTTACATCCCTGTTTCTTTAATTCCACTTACCTGCATGGTGCTGAAGGTGATTTCCTGAGGAGCCTTATTGAAGAAGACATGAAGCACGTCCAGAAGCTCAGCCTTAAGTTCAGTACTACACTCTATCAGTTCATCAAGTGACATCAGGTACAAGCAGGATCGAACTAAGAGCGCGTCCACCTCCATTAAGTGGCTGTGATTTTTCATCACCTTTACTAGCGCCCTGAAACATAAGCAAACAAAGATTACCCAGTAACAGAGAACCATTAGTTCCAGATAAATGTAAATGTTCTGGAAGATGTGCAACAGTATGTCGGCAAAGGAACAGGGAATCACACCTCTTGTCTTGACTGTTCATGTATGCCGAGGTGCTTAAATCAAGGCCTCCCAAACCTGCCCAAGATGGGCCATACTTCAAGTTTCCAGATGTTGGTGCTTCAAAAGGCTTTGAAGTGCCTTTAAGGAGGTGGAGAAGTGGCAGTACCATAATCCATCGAGGCATCCCCCATCTTTTCACATTGTTTATCAGATTCACCAACGTTTCTGGCAAACTATGAGAAAATTATTTGAACATATGAACAGAAAATTAAAGTAAATGGGGGCAGTAAAGTTAATACTTTTAAATTAGCAGAACGTATGATACCAAGATTATTGAAAAAGATTAGGTAAGTACCTGAGAATAGACACATCTTGAGAAAATTCTGCCCAGTACTGAAGGAAGTTATCCTTCTCTAGTTTGGGTAAACACAGCGCAGTACAAAGCTGATTGAGCTCAGAATTCTCGAGTCTGATTCGATACTGTCTCCATACATAAACCATGACTGCCGCAGCTCTTAAGGGGTCCTGAATGTAATGGCTCTTACGATCTCCATCCTTTAGCAGTTGAGGAATTACATCTGCTAGCATGAATTCTTTAAGCAACCTCTTTACCTAAGAATGTATAACAGCCAAAAGTAGGGTAAGTTGCAGTGGCCATACAATACATGTGTTTTTTCAGACCTTGTACACAGAGATTGTGAACTTACATCTTCTTCCCCATATTGTAGGGAGTACCATTTCTTTTCTTTTTCTTCATACACAAAGGGTTCCCCATAAACCTGCATGAACTGATTGAGCTGGATCATAAAACTTCGTAAATTGGTAGCAGTCCAGCTCCTCAGGAGGTCAAATATGGTTTCCAACATTATGTTTCCTGCAATTTCTCTGCCTTGAATCAGATTCTTTCTTTGATCAGGCCATAATGCATCCTTAATACGTTTGAGCATGCTTTTCGAAGGCTCGGCACAAATGATGTCATCATATTGATGCCAGTCCCCTTAAAAAAAAGAAAAAAAAAAAAAAAGATAAAACACACATTTAACTGTAAGGCAAATACAACAAAATACAGTGAAGCCATTAGCCAATAAAAACAAAGCTAGCTACATGAAAGTTATATTTACCATCATCATTGATAAGGTTGGGTTTCACAAACAAACATCTGTTGGTAGTGTGTGTAGAATCCATTTTGTATATGTATTCATAGTCATATGTCTCTTTTTTATTCCTGTAGACAACATATTTGTATGGTATTGACTCAGACACAGCTTTTTTGCTAGCTGGCAGGCTGCCTTCAACCAGAAACCCATGCTCTCCAAGATCCCTGCATGAAAAAGAAATGTGTAGTACATTTTGTCTAGTCAGTCATACAGGATATAACAAAACTTATGCTTGTCCATGCACACATCACAAGCTACAGCTATTTTTCCACACTACAAGAAGTCACACAAGCGTTTAGGCTCATAGATGCTTCACAGTTAGAATTTCAAAATAAAAGAATAAGTAAATATACTCTTATGAGCCACAACAATAGAACCACTGATAGGTGACGTGAATATTATTTCTTTCCAAACATACATATTACAGGGTGACATGCATTAGACAGGAAGTCAACAATTTCTGTGGCTGATGTTCTGAAAACAGGGGAAAAAACAAACCAAAAAAAACAGAATAACAAGAAACGATTGGTTTACAGCAAAACATTCAGCTTAGAGTGCTGCTGGTATGCAGTGGCTACTGCCTAACAGAACGGCCAAGGAAATGAAAGTGGTGAACCAACAACAGGGTAATGAGTATCCAAGGCTCAAGCTTGGTATACATAGGCTGAAGCATGTGGTCCAGTCCCAGCAAAAATTACTAGAAATAAAGATTGTTAAAAAACCTTCATGTTTGCTATGACAGTAAAGCATAAAAACACAGTGCATCATGGTTCACTGTGATTCACTAGGGCATTGTTTCTGAAAGTTCCTGGTACCTTTAAATGTTTACACAGTTTGTAAAACAATCTTTTAAGAATCAGTTAAGTGTGTTTTTATTGTTTTTTCTTAAGTGGACTGGTCACTGTCCTTGATGCCCACCCTTCCTTTGGCAAAAGCACTTAGAGTGGGCACTTGAACAAGAAAAATGGGCCACGCAGTAACAGTAGTCCACTGAAATCTGATGAATCAGATTTTGTTTTGCATCACATGGTTGGCACAGTGTGTGTCTGTAAATTAAATGAGAAGGAGAGGAGGGCATGCTATGGGACAAAGGCAAAAACAAGACAGGGGTCTTCTGGGAATCTTTGGCTTCTGGTGGCCATTACCTTGGCATCTATCTAAACTTTTTTTAGAAAATGTACACTCCCTCTTATAACTGTTGGCAGAGGCATTTTTCAGCAGTTCAATGCATCCAAACTACACACACTTTTCAGCAACGATCTGGGGAATAAACAGTTAAAGGCATAACTTGGTCTCCAAATTCTTCAGATCAAAATTTAATCAAGCATCTGTGGGAAAAACAAGTCAAATCTATAGACGTCTCACTTCTTAATACTGCTGAGGACTGATCTGTAAAGACTATCTTCCAAGGTTGAGTGGAGTCTTTGCCTTACCAGTTGGTTTTAATGTTGTGGCTTACTGCTTGCATAGGCACCAATTCAGAGATTACTGATGTCAAATAACCTATTCAGACTACAGCCTAGTGTTTAGAGCTTGTTAAAGTACCTGGTCACAAACAGTTCAGCTGCATTGTCTTCCCATTTTCCAATGCATGACCCAGCCCTGATGAATATACGATCTTCTCCAGGATCAAATTTGAAATCTTTCGAGAGAACAGCGTGGAAGTAAATCGTGAGTCTGTCATGTGCTGCAATATTTGTGTTCCTCGTCAATCTGAAAAGCAAAAGTAAATTTGTTGGATAAAAAAAATTTGCAAAGATGATTTAAAGGCAAAGTATACAGTTTACTGAGAGGATTTTATCACCTTTTTGGGGGCGGAGCTGTTTGAGCTTTTGAACTTTTGCTGTTATCACCACCATCTTTAGATTCTTTGTTATCATTTGAAGGCTGAGCTGGAGTCGAGTCCTGCCCGCTCCCTGACTGCTGAATCTCCATCTTCTCCACTGGGTCCACACTGGAGCCGGTGTCAGCCTGTAGCATTAAATATGTTGGATAAATACATCTCAAGATTATGGGACTGAGGTCTCTCTCATAAATGTTATTGTTGGTCAATAACAATTATTTTCACATATTCTGCATTGGTCAGTGATACCTTTCCAGTATGAGGTCCAAAAACCTTTTGTTGGTGAGGTGCTACAGGCTGCTTCTGTTTCTGTTCCTGCTGATTTTTTCCCTTCTGCGCGTTTTCCTTTGACTGCTTTGCATTTGCAGCCACATTAGCATTCTGGTCCTGTTTAGGTTTTTTAGCATTGTCTGCTTCTTTCTGGTTCTTCGTGATTTTTTCCTTTGGATCTTTAGCCGTAGTGGCCTTGGTCCCTTTACTTGAAGCTGACTGAGAGGTTGTACTCTTGTTGTCCTCTGAGGCAGGACGTTCAGCTGGAGTGTCAACTGGTCCTGTCTTCTGTGGCTGATTGTCAGGAGATGTTTGTGCATTGCTCTCCATCTCGTTCATGCTACTTGTCGCCGCCTCAGACCGCTCCACTGTATTTGCCTGTACTGGGGCATCAGACGTTTCACTCTGATTGGCTTGTGCATCTTCAGCAGTGGCAACAATATCATTAGCTGTTAAGGAACTAGGCTGGCTTTCTAATGGGGAAAGTCTATCTTGGAGTGAGTCTGGTGTTGTGTCCATTGCATTGTCTGAGCTGTCACTGTCAGAAGAGTCTCTTTCTCCCTGTGTCTCCTTCCCCTGCTTATCTCCCAGAGAAATGTGTGACAGATCTTGATCTGATGACACGGTGCCATCTTTTTTCTTTTTGTTCTTCTTTTTCTTTTTTTTCTATGTAGACAAAGAAAAAAACAGATCTGTTTAAAAAATATCACAAATAGGGCTGTCCTAATGGCTGACCTAATGTGTAGGATTAACGCGATTACACTTTTTAACTCACTCAACCCATTTGGAGCGAAGTCAAAGTTTTGGTGAGTTTTTGAGACTTAAATAAGACACTAAGCATTAAAGAGTTAAACTATATCAAACAATGAAGTTATTATAATTATAATTTAGTTTTTTTCTTAAACATGTTCAATTAAATAGTTCCAGGTCACAAGAAATCTGGCTTTACACTTTTTAAAATAATTCTTGCAATGTAAAAACTTTTAATTAAAACACTGACCTGCAGTGCTTAACAAGTTTAATAAAAAAAACAAACTAGCACAAATGTTTCAAAAACATGTTTAAAATTAAAAATAAGATTGTTATTTATTGCTTTAAACTTTTGCGTTTGCTTAAAACTAGGTGAAAGGGCACTCTCTTTCGAGTTGGACACCAGATACACACACACACACACACACACACACACACACACACACACACACACACACACACACACACACGTCTGTGTGCGCATGCCCACAATGCTTACTTCCACCCGATGCAAACAGGCGAGTCTGTCTCCAACACCAGGGTTCAGCTGCAGGACCGGATGGCTGCTGTCTACAATAGCTCTCTTGCATACCCCATATCCCTTCCCGACGCAAGTCATGTGCTTTTTATGTTGTAAGGTGTGAAGATTCATGTGCTTTATTGTGCAGAGGCGTTTTTTCTGTTCTCAAACTGCTCTCCTATCAGGAGCTCAGTCTGGGTGGAGTTCTTTTTTTCCCTCCTTTTCCCTCATGTATTGTGCATTTCATTGTCTTTCTTACCATCCTACCTCTCTCTGACCAGTCTTACCAAGTCATGTTTGTGCAATGTATGTATGGTTGGAAGGGGTCCTATTTAACAGTATGTAACATGTACGTGCAACATTGCTAATGACAATTAAATGGCTCAATCAATAAAAAATATCATTTTCATTATATACCGGTGGATTAATTATTATAGAAAAAATGAATTTGGCATAAACCTTACACTGGGTTGTGGCATAAACTCACTCAACAATAAGCAAAGCCATTCACCTACTGTACAAAATATGTTGTTCCCCCAGACTAAAAAAAAACAAAAAAAAAAAAACAGGCCTGGCAAGATTGTGACACGCTCACCTTTTTCTTTGGGTTGTTGCTGATGACCTCATCATTTGGCCGTTTGGGGGATTTACTGGATTCTTTACTGTCCACCGGTGCGGTGTTTTTCTGTGAATCTGGCTTCTCAGTTGGACCATCCCCATCTGCTACCAAAGACTTTGGTTGATCTCCTGCATCTATGTTAAAGATGAGGGGTTAATAAAAATAAATAACTTAATTAAATAAAAATAACAAATTATAAATTATAAGTTTAAAAAAATAAAATAAAATGAGCTAATTTCTAAAGATGTGTGAAAACCACTGTGATAATACAGAGTATATAGTCCTGCTTTTCATTCTGGCTCATCACTTTGTCAGTCAAAGATTTAGAGAAGCATAAACTCTGAAAGAGTCAATATGCATGTTCAATAAATAGTTAAAACGACAGAACATTTTCATTTCAGTACCTAAATGAATACATTAAACCGCAAAAGGTGGCACTTTTATGTTTTCACTTTGACCCACGTAGGCAAATTTTCTTTTAACTATAAAGAAAAACACCTGAGCTTGTTCAGTAAGTCACAAGGCACAAATTTGCATTTTCTGACCCTTAGAAAGTAGGCCACCACGCTGTCACGATTGGTAATCTTACACCTATGTGGACATGCGGTTATATCACAGCCTATTTACCCTATAAAACAAAAATAAACTAAACAGAAAAATATAAAATATAACTGAAAATTCAAGTGTTGTTAACAGGAATACAAAAATCAAGGTAAAGCACAGAATAAAATAAGCACGTAGTTTGAAAACAGTTGAAATATGTACAATCTTAATAGAAAGTCTGGTTAAACGAAAAAAAGCTTTGAACTATTTTCTAAAAGAGTCCACAGAGTCTGCTAAATGCAGTTGTAGTGGGACACAAAAGGCACCTGAAAGCCTCTAGTGTTCAATCTGTATGAAGAGAAACTAGCAAATTCTGAGCCTGTGATCGAAGGCTGCAAGCAGCAGTATGTTTAGTAAGAAGCTGGGATGAAAAGTCTGGAGCCTTTCTGTTAAGTGCTCTGTAGGTGAGTACAAGAACTTGAAAATGAATCACAAAGTCTACTGAGAGCTAGGGCTGTGCAATATGACCAAAATCTCATATCCCGATATAAGACATCTATCATCCAATAACGATATAAATCACAAAAATTTAACATTTTCTGTAAATTCTGTGAATCTCGGGCAGCTCGACTTGTGTGAAGTGTTTCCAGCTGGGTGTCGTGTACCTGGAGTCGAGTGTTTTAACCGATGCACGAAACGATACATTTTTAGACATAAGTTGTAACGGCCGCCGTTTTCTTTGTATTTATTACACAGCGTGCTGCTGGAAAAAGCCTGTTCTAACATTTGAGTCTAAGGTTTATTTTTTGGCAGTGTAAAGAGTATGAATAATATGAGCTCACTTGTTAGAATCCATTACTAGTCTGGCCGCTGCACTTTTGTTTACCTCAGAGAGATGAAACTGGTTTATCCCTGCTGGGAAACAGGGCATTACAGTAACACGTGATGACACAAGAGCATGGAACATTTTCTCCAATTCAAGGCCAAGAAGGCCTTATGTCACAATTTAGAAGTTTGGGGGTTTTTTAGTTAAAAAATTAAAAAAAACAGGAATGAGAAATAGATTTTACATGCAAGGAATCTACATTTTCCAAATACTGGATGATGGAAGAGCAAAAGGAAGCAAGCAGCTGATTGATTTTTAGGATATAATAATGGCCTTTAGTCTTAGTTTTCCTTGACTAAAGGCTTAGTGTGAACTGATAACACAAACGTATCTACAATCTCTTTTTTTTCCTCCACGTTATGCGAGCCGTACCTAATTTTGCTGTGACATGTGCAACATGACTAATATAAATCCTCATGTCAGGACAAAATGTGCAATATAAGTCATGTGCAGATGAACAGCCCATATCACCACATAACTTTACAGGATTAAATTCCTCCTATACAGATTTTTAATCTTTATTTGGAGAAAAGTGTCATTTCATTATGTCTGCAGAGCTGCATGTTCAAACTATAATTTTATTTGTTGACAGGCCCTGAAAAAAGCATCCACAGTGTTAATCAAATACAGTGCAATTTAAATCATACAGTACATTATGCCGAATTAACAGGAACAACAAAGTTGTCACTTGGACTTCATCAAATATTATAAACAACTATATAAAATGAAACCACATTTCTGACCTCATCTACTTACCTTGTGCATTTGCAGGTTGAACAGACAGATTTAGGCCACAGTTACTGCAGAATTTGGCTTTTTTCTCTACAATGTTATGGGCACAACGTGAGCACTTCATCTTCAGGCTTCAGTGATCACTGCAAAGAAAGAAACTATTTTCACTTCAAGACCATCTCAAGAATTTCTTTCACTTTCTATTTTGGCAGACGATGTCACATGAAACTGTGTTCAGCTACGCAACAACAACACAGTCACAATGTCTTTATCTCCTCTGAACTTTGATCAGTCATACCCAAGAAGCTGGCCTGTGAGAGACTGAATTGGAAGTCATTTTACAAGAGTGTCAGCGAGTCAACTGAACGCCCACATTCATGGCCCGCGAACAAGCATCCAATAAAAAAGTGACATTAACCAAAGAGGGGAAAAAAAAAACTGGGAACCCTCACAGCACACTTTAATAGCAATTCCTTAAAAGAAAAATTCAGTTAACACTGACCAAAAGTAGTTCTAATGAGGAAATAAGTCATTCTTTATATGCCATAAATAGTTCAAACATGATGTAGAACATTTCACAAAGAGTAGAAACGGAGAAGGTGGCTTTCCTCCTTCCTTTTCCTCATACTTTCAATAAATACTTCACAATACTTCACATTACTTATTAGCTGGAAATGTAAAGGCGATATTACGTGAATGACTGAATAACTCAAAATAACATAAATTCGTAAACCACCCATGTTAATATTATGCCATTATTCTTTGATTTCAATTGAGTTTTAATGTCATGAATGAAGAGTCAAAACTTGGTAATGCTTATATCTGCTGGGATCAATTCATTCAATCCGGCGATGGATAGCTCGCTTTCATTTCTGCATAATTCATCTGGCAATCCCTCTCCCTCTTTGTCAAACGCATGGTCTTCATCGGACTTCTGGTTACACTTTAATCCAACAATTGCTTTGGGCGTTTTCAATCCACTGAGAAAGGCGATTAAGGTTTAAGATATCTGACCCAAATACAAATAAATACATTGTGAAATATAACTGGTTCAAACCAGTTTGATTTTAGAGCCCAACCAATAATGCCTTTTTGTGAGACTGATGTCAATAATTAGTAGGTTTGCAGGAATATAATCAATTTAGTATATGCAAGGAAAGGAAATGAACAATCAGCATCAAGGTCGGTTAGGTCTTTTGCGATTTGATTTAGACTTTAAATGATTTCTGTATTTCTTAATAAAACAGAACAAATACAGTAAACACCACCGCGTGTGTTTAAATCATATCTCTATATTGCTGAAAATACTGCAAATAACAAGTGACTATTTCATTCTGGAGATGAGCTTTCATACTTTCACAGATAAAGGCGGGACGACCTTTTTCAAGAACTTAAGGAGTGACTCTTCTTGAAGCGAAAAGATCTTTGATTTAAAAGTTCGGCCAATCACATGTTCGCTGTGTAAAGAAACGCACGCGTTTTACGTCACTTCTTGCGTGCCAGTGCGTTTGACAACAACAAAACAGAGAGAAAGCGAACTAAATGGCCACGAAGTCACTGACAAAATAAAACTGCAGAATCACGACACGCTTGGCAGCAGCAGGGAAGGCTCTTAGTCACACTACACAGAGCGTTAATGCTAAAATTAAGTAGCGACTATGCTAACTAGCTTCCCCGAAGCAGCCAGCCTAATGAGCTGCGCAGCTAACATTAGCTTGGGCAGTTAGCTCTGATTCACTCTCCATAATAAACGGAGATACTATTAGAAAGAACAAACGTCAACCAAACTTCATTACCCCGTAACCCAGCTGGAGCCAGACTCAGACCTGGCTCAAGGCAACGCAGACTGATAGCTAATTCTGTTATTAGGATGAGTTAATTCCTACTGTCTCACAACGGAAATTCTGACGTTGTGACAGTACCCAATGCTCATAACAATAAATAAATAACAGCCGACCTGAGCTGCCTTCCTACCTTCTCTTCTGTCCTGCAAAAAGGAGAAAGCCTGCCAATCATCTCTACTGGTCCCACTACGCAGCCGTCAAAGACACGTCCAAGACTTGCTGTCCCCTCGTTTCCGTATCTACTGAAGTTTCGTTTTGTCAGAAATGGGCGTGAGCTAAGTTTACTTTTATAATCACTAATAAAATTGGGGTTTCTTTTGCCTAGAGGGTATGTCTGACTAAGCTGGTTTTCATTCATAGGTAATGAAAGCATAAGTTGAACTCTACTGGAGACAAACGACCTCTTCTAGGGGTACTTTAGTGCATGGATGCATGTGCTGTAAAGTGATTTAAACTCACCTTATTTTTTTCTTAGCATAAATGAAGTTTATGAAAAAGTATCTTATGGCACAACCTGTGGATGCAACATATTAAACATCTTAAAAATATTATTTATTTATTTTTCACAGGTTGTGATTAAAAAATAAAGTTCATTTGTTTGCTGCAGTTTATATTTCAGCATCTGAAATGTACAAAAACAGATTATATTACACAATAATTGTACAGGAAAAACAGTTAAAATGGGGTTGGTCCCATGCGGTCACTTGCCATGTGATGGTGTTTGTTTGTCATTACATTGTACTTTCCTATTGCCTTTAGGCAAGGACAAACTGCTCAATAGACCATGCTCTGTGACCAGCAGGAGGAAATAAGCATGCTGCAGTTACAAACTCCTGGAAATGTGCCCATAATATGTAAAAGTTTGAGACTGTTAAGAAAAGGAGAGGGAAAAAAGGCTGGCCTTAAATCTTTTAGGAAACTTCATAAAGAACATTCCAAACTGAATGGAATTCTGCAATCTGTCACATTTGACAAATTTATTTATTTGTTTAACAGCAAAATACTCATGAAAGCAGAAACACTGGAGCAGCAGATCTTTTCATACATCAGAATAAGTGGCCCTCAGCACAGCCGGTTTGTTCCGCTGACATTTGAAGTCTACATGCGGGCTCCTGCAGGCACTGGATGATGGCTGAAAACAAATATTTAAAGTCATAAAAAACAGAGCTGTTTAGTTTGTAACATTTATAAGCTGATAAGAAAGGAATATGCAGTGAAAAATGAAACTGATCTACACCATCATGTTACAGTAAATTCTCAGTAAAGGCCAACATGCTCAAACTGCATATGTTTATTGTTACACTGAGTGTCCTGTGCTGCCTGTGGAATGACCTTTAGTCCTGTTATGAGCTGTGCCTCTCCATAGCTCTCACAGGACACCCACTCACCTACTGAAGAGAGATTTATTTTGAATGTCTTTGAGTCATATTAGACAAAAATCTGAACCCAAGCTCATGCTATGCTCTTATATTTTCAACAGAGGGCAGAATAACCCAATTATGTGTAGTAGTATTTCACACTGTACTGTGGCTGCTCATCAGGGGGGGAAAAAAGTATCTCGAGTTGTTAGGAAGCTCTAAGTTTTTCCATAACTCCCCTATAGTGGGTCTTAAATGATGTAAAATGAGTGCTAAACACTCCTTTGTGGACCAATGTGCAAGCAAAATGTTTGGTTAAAGTCAACCAGCTCACTGTATCTTTGCCATCACAACCTTTAGATAATATCCATTAACCTTTAAAAAGTTAAGGGTGCCCCATGGAGACCAAAAGGGTAAAACAATACAATGAAATAAACCTATTCCTGGAATCGAAAAGGCTGTGTATTCTTTACAGGATGGATCTAAAGGCACTTGCCAGTAATATTTACACAAATCTAAGGTTGTGATGTATCTGGCCTTTCCTAGTCTTTCCAGCAGCTCATCAATGAAAGGCAAGGGATAAGAATCGAAACAGGAAATGCTGTTTAGCTTTCTCGAGTCTGGACAAAATTGAAGTTGAGTTCAAGTATCTGACTTAAACACCCAAAATTGGTGTTTCAGCCAAATAGCTGCACTTTGGTATATCGCTTTCATTTTGGGCAGGTCCATTACTGCACTTAGATTACACATTCGAGAGTATGGACTGTCACATTTGAAGATAAAGGAGCAACTTGTGTACAAAAAATAAAACAGTGCTCTAAAATCCTGTGGCCCTAAAATAAAAAAAAACGAAAAATACATTTAGAAATAATGTAGTGAAAAAATAGTAAATAAACGAATCAAGCATCGATAAGTAGAAACCGCTAAACAGACAGCAGTACAAAAGCTTGTGTTCAGGGTGCTTAAAGACTTGGGTGGGGGTTTCCACTGACACAGACACAGCATACAAGAAGCATGGCAGCAGACTCATTTTGCCAGTTAATCTACATTGTTCACCTTGTTTGTTTGTTTGATTGATTGATTGATTCATTCATTCATTCATTGTGTTTTCTGTTGTCCAATTTGTGCCTTACACTATTGTCTGGAGCTGAACTGTTATTTATGAAATTTGTTCTTGTTGAACTTTACCTGTACAGTGTGCTGTAAATGGTACAATCATCATTAGTTGAGTCCATCTTTTGCTCCCTGCTGATGACAAAGTGGATCAGTGAAAAATGCAGCACAAGTTGAATAATATGTTGAAGCTGCAGGGATAGCTCACACGCATGCTTTTGTTTTGCTTTTAAAAACGATCGTTGAGTGCATGACTTCTTCCTCTTGTGACTGGCTCATGTCAACCACAGGATAGTTGCAGTAGTCCGTATTCTAGATACAATAATTAATAAGACATCAAAGAAGACATATATAAGTTTCCTGCTTGGTGAATTGTACTCAGTCAGACAACACAAAATAACTTGCGAATAACTTGGGTAAACCATACATGGCTTTCTTCAATAAACTAACTTATTAGGCAACCTCATAATGAGCTAACCTCTGCATTAAGAAAAAAAACAACACAATCAGTAAGCTTAATAGTAGCGCCATCTGCATGTTTACCTCATTTTCATTTTCTTGTGACTGTGTCCTTTTTGTGCACTGTCTGAAAGAAGAGATTTCCATCACTTTATTGTTGCATGTGTGAGCTCTTACAAATATAAATACACTTTACCTTCTGATGGCAACAACAGTGACCACGATGAGGAGTGCAGCAATAGAAGTACAGATAGCAATCTGATCTCTGGTGCCTGTCCACCAGTATACTGAGGAAACATGGATGTTGCACGTTAAAGTAAAAAACACTGAACAAGTACGGTTTGTTTGGAAGGGTTTCCAAGGGCAGACTCATCTTTGCAAAGTTGCGTCTGCACAAGCCACAGTGTTTGGCACATAAGTCTATTTACCTTTGCCCCTTAACAGCACTGTAGAGGAGTTGTGACTCCCGTATTTGTTTGTAGCCATGCAGAAATAGTTGTGATCGCCCTGAAAATCCTTCTTCAAATGTAGTTCGCGTTGGTGTCCTGCTGCTGAAATGTGATCATTATATATTTTAAACCAGGTATAGTTCTCCACTGCTGGGTTTGCATGGCTGTGGCAGATCAGGGTCTCTGTTGATGGTGTGACAGAAACTGATGTGTTCCTGGGGCCATCTAAAATAAAGTCATTAGTGAAATCATCTTACATAAATCACATTCATTGTTTTGGTATCTAAATTGTGAGAAAATATTTAATGTGTTGCAGTAAACAACAATCTTCCCATGCTTAACTCTTACATACTGCTCATATGCCTTCACAATATGGCTATTTGAATGCACAAACAGCCACTTGGCATTAGTAAATGAATCATTCATTCTTAATTGAAGTTTTAGAGAGTAAGGACTGTGTATCTGTTAGATTTTGCAACATTTAGTCAATGATTTAAAGTGCTTTTAACTACAATTCAAACTTTAACCTTACATTTATAAAGCATTTTATTCTGTAAATTTCAAAGATTTTATCTGCCGCAACATCTATGACCCTCTGAATTATCTTATCATGCACATCATATTTGATCACTCCTATGCTGTTTCACTATTTCACTGTTTAACGAGTCCATTACAATTCAAAAGCCAGCAGGCACCTGTCTCTGTGGGAACCTGGGCAAATGTGATGTGAACAGTAACAGTTCTCATAACACTGTTACTGTAGAAACACTGTAGAAAAACTTTCAATTTTGTAATAGTTTGGGTCATTTTTGCAAAAGTCATCCAATTTCAGGCTGAAAGAATCACATCTCTGGTATTGTTGCTCAGGTCAAATGTCAAAATGGGTCAAATTTGGCCTAAGCAGTATGTAAGGTTTAAAACATCGCTATACAATACTCACATTCAACATCAACATGCAGGACTCCTGAAGTTGTTCCTATGCCTGTTTTTAGAGAACAAGTGTAGTTTCCAGAGTTTGTGAAGGAAACATTTCTTAATTGCAGCACTCGACCCTCCTGCAGGTATTCTCCATTCTTAAACCAGGTGAAGACAGATGAGAAGTTGCCAACATCACATCTGTCTGTGCAAGTAAGATTCACAGAGTCGCCTTCCTGGATTGATTCGTGTCTTTTGAGTTTCGTCATGGAAATGTTAAAATCTATGAGAGAAATGAATAACTTATGTTTCGACCTTGTCAGATTAAACAGCAAAGGGGAGTCGAAATTCTTTAAAAAGAAAAAAATTAAATCTTACCAACGATTTTTAGTGTTGACCCACTTTTACCAGTCCATTGGCCCTCTGTGGAGTTGGTTATAAATCTAAAGGCATATTTTCCTTTATCACTGTGCTCCACTTGGTGTATTTGCAGTGAACAGTTATTCCGTTTGTTACCAACATACTGAAATCGTGAAGAGCTATTATTTGAGCCACTGTGATAAATGAACGGACCTGCAAAAATATTTTTATTGCGTCCCCACATGACTTCCTGTACTATGTGTTTGTCAGGATAGGAAAATGAACAAAGAATGACAACAGATGATCCTTTCACTACACACATATGAGGCTGTTGATAGTCTACGTTCCACTTACTGCAGAGAACACCTGGAACAGAAGCATTAATCTTAATTTTCTATTGCTTAAACATTTCGAAATTTCCTTAAAATAAGAAATAAATGTTGTACTTACCTCCAAAGAACAGCGTTAGTGTCAATTTTAGGCTGCTGTGTTCAGTGCACATGTTGGAGCTTTTTTAAGTTACACAAGCATAAAGTTTAGAATCACTCAAAGTTATCACGAACGGACAGAGAAAAAGTGACTGTGTCCTTTATCTTCTTTCTCTGCTATGCGCTACTTTCTACATGGTAGGTGCCATCTGGTCATGCAAACCACAGATGCAGTCAACATATAAGGTTTAGAAGAGAGTATATGAAACCATATAGCAGCATCAGAGGCGCTGTGGTATGTTTGTTTCTTTTCTCTGCTCTTCTTTTCTAACCCAGTGCTGCTGGAACATAATGATTCATTCTCTTGAATCTCATGCATGTCACCAGACGTTTTACTGCCCACCACTGATTAACAGCTAACACCCATATCACACAACAATGAACAGATTTCACAGCAAATTTATAATATGAACCCCTCTGTGGGAAAAATGGGAAACGACACACATGTACAGCCATTATTGCTAGGTTTGATGTTGATGCATGTAATGTGCCATTACAGTGTTTTATTCACATTATCTTATAATGCATGACTTGTAAAGGCAAGCAGTGGCATGGTGCACAGATCCGTGTTTTAAATCCACACTGAGGCTTTTCTGTGTGGAGTTTCTATGTTCTCTCTGTGTCTGTGTGGGTCTTTCTGACTTCCTACCACAGTCCATAGGCATGGGTAACATTAGGTTACTTATTTCTGACCCTGCCTCCTACCCTGGGTAAGGAGGTCAGTCCACTGATAGATGAATGCACTGACTGATCATGTCCACGGTGACAAACCGATCTGAACTGCAGAGAATTTCTATAATTGATGGCGAGGTGAGTGGCTGAGTTCTTGAAGTTTAAGGACATCTGAGAATTTGCCACTGTTGTCTCTTTAAGTCAAATCAGAGACAACAAGAACAATTTGTAGTTCTTTTAAAAAAGCATTCACACACTGCTCTTTCCTTTTCTTTCCTACTTCATTTGTCTGTTTTCTTTGCATTATACATCACATACTAATGTAATATTGACATTACAGTACTGCCTCTCATTGCTATTATCCACTGGAGTTCATTACAGTAATATGCAAACACCTTCTTCTTCTTTCTATCATCTCCTTCTCTTACTTTCTAAATTCCCCCTGTGACCTGCTACCTCCGATCTAAAATTGTGTTGTTTGAGTAATTGAAGACCCAATCGCAGGAGACATAATGTTCAACAGAAAGTGAGTTTTAATGGAGGAAATAAATCCAATACAAAATAGTTTAAAAAGGAACTCCAAATAGCAACATCCAAAAGGCACAGAGGAGACTACAACAGTACAGAGTAACCATCAGGAACGTAACTGAACAAGACCGACACAACACAGAAAAGGAATATACATACACACCGAGGGTTGATTAGGGATTACACAACAGGAAATCAGGTGAGGACAGATAGGAAGCAGGAAAACCAGTAAAACAGAAAAGAGAACAAACAAGACTAACACCGAAGTTAATGCTAACACTTGGCAAGAGAATGCATAGCATTAACATTAGTGAAAAATGGGGGGAATGCACAAATAAAATACAGTACTCACAACATACTAAAATAATAAATAATACAAAATGACAAAGAATTCAAACGCAGCTGGAATCAAGCAGAAATTCTCAAACCCCAACATCAAATCTTGGGACATGAATGGGCAGTATGGGAGTGTGGGCAGGCCACTGTTCCTCTCCTCACAAGTTCACCCAGTGTGAAGTCACTAGAACTTTGACCCCTTTAACAAACAGGCTCCCTCTTCAGTATATGGAGGCTGCTTTCTTTTAGGCGAGGCATATATTGGGCCAGCTGCCTCCTGTCGGTTCTGTGGGTGGTTCAAAGCTGCACAAACTGGTCTAAGTAATGATACAGACATGACAGCATGTAACAGAATGAAGTGTCCATAGCTCCTGACAGATACATAATTTCCCATATTATTATTACTATCATTATTATTAGTAGTAGTAGTGGTATACTGTCTGAGTCTTACCTGCACACTGTGCTGTAAATGACATCATCACTTTGGGTGTTCTTCTGCTGCTCCCTGCAGGTAATATATTCTATCAGCATGTTCCTCCAGTACAATAAATAATATATTTTTATCTTATATTGTTGAAATATCTCACGCGTTTGGCTTTCTTTTGTTGTGGAAGTAAAGAGCCGCGTAGACGACTTCAGTGGTTTCTCCTTCACTCTGATCCTGATGTTGTGGTTGGTTATCATCACACATTGAGAGCCTGCTGACACGATCTGTGTTCTAGATAAAGTCACAAAGAAGCAACGCACAATTAACAACAATCTTCATTTTTTCTACTGAACTCTAAATTTGAACTTCTGTTATTAATTAATGATTGTCCAGCAGTAATAGTAGCACCTGCGATTCTTTCTCAGCACTTTCCACCGGTGACCTCATTTGCTTTTTGTTAAGTCTGAAAGATTAACAGAATTTAGGCGATGTGTTACAAAATTAGTGAAATTTCAAAATTAGGTAACACTCACCTTCTAACAGCAATAAAAGTGGTCACAATCAGAACTACGGCAACTGTTACAATGACAAGTATGTATCCCCAAAACATTGGCCAATTCTCTGTAAAACAAATTCATTGTTTTAAATCAGTAATGCCAGAGCCAAGCAAACTTTTAATGGTTATTGATACGAGTCAGAATGCATCCACCAGCCACTCAAACCTACTTACTTTTAATGTTTAAAGTGACAACAGAAGAGTTTTGACTTCCGTGTTTGTTGGTGACACGGCATAAATACTGGTCACTGTCCCTAGGGTGGAACACTGGCTGATGTCCAACATTTACAGAATCACCTGCAGCTATTCTGAACCACGTATAATTCTCCACGGGGGGGTTTGCATGACTGCTGCAAATCAGGGTAAAGTCGCTGCCAGGGTCTGCCCCCAAAGGTGGTTGGACAAGCACTGTGGTGTTCCTAGGGCCATCTGAAAATTAATTTTATTATTTGGGCGTTATCGTTGTCAGTTGTCAGTGTGAAAATTTAGAAATATGCAAAGGACCGCATAAGAAGCAAACTTCCCAATTATCCAAGCACTAGGAGTACACTAACCTCCAGATCCTTAATTTAAAGCTGAATATCTGGACTTTGATCACATCTTGGCTGTTTAATTTAAAACCCACTGTGCTGGTGTGCAGTGACAAAGTCACAAAAACTGTGTAATTATCCAAAAATTATCCTTGGACGTAATTGCACATTACTCAACTCCATATGAGTCAGCAGTAGAACTGATGGCAGCATATAAAGTCCACGGCTCTCACGCTAGAGACCGGGGTTCACATCCAGCTTAGATCTGTTATGTTTAGGTAACAATAGCAGTTTAGCTTATAATAAGAAAAGACTGAAGTTTTAATTAAGACTAAATAAATATTGCATGAGAATATTTACATCAGAATTAATGTATTTTAGTGTGCACATTAAAGCTAGTTTGCGTATTTTTTATTCTTAAAATAAGTCCCAGTAGCTTGAGCAGAAATATCATACCAATTAAACAGTCATTAAAAGCCCCCCTGCATTTCTGTGACGTAATAGCTCAATGACTATATAAAAGTATAAATAGTGTAATTCACTGATCTACTTCTCACTAATAATTCTTAGACATTTCCCATTATCAGGTTACTCAATGCTATGAACAGTTCAGAGATTTAAGATGCTAAAAGGCAGAATGTAGGAGATCATTACTCATTACTATTTCTGCATTATAAATTATTTATTTTTACCTTGAAGTACTGATCTTGTGTCTTGTACTCACATTCAACATCTATACGCAGGACTCTTGAAGTTGATCCTGAGTGTGTTTTTAGAGAACAAGTGTAGTTTCCAGAGCTTGTGGGGGACAAGTTTCTTAAATAAAGCGCTGCTCCTTCGTGTAGGGGCTCTCCATTCTTAAACCAGGTGTACGCAGATGAAATCTTACCACCATCACAACTGTTCATGCAGGTGAGATTTACAGAGTCGCCTTCCCGTATTGCTTCCTTTACAGAAGGTTTTGACATAGAAATAGTCAAATCTGAAAGAGCAAAGCGGCACTTTAATCTTAACTGTTAAAAGCTTTTATTTATTTTAAAAAAAACCAACAGCAGCAACAAAAACTTACCAACAACCTTCAGTACTGGGGCATTTTCTTCATGAGGTCTATTAGACATGGTGTTAAATCTGACAAAGTATCTCCCTACATCCCTACACTCCACCTGGTGTACTTTCAAAGAACAATCGTGATATGTGTTTCCGATGTACTGGAATCTTGTGAAAAGAGTTCGTAAACTGCTAGAAATTAAGTGAGCCTTTAAAGTAGCAGGCTGTACGTGACCCCACAGGACCCTCGTCACTGTTTGGTTGTCAGGATTGTGAAATGAACAAAGAAAAATGACTGAGGAGCCTTTGACTGCACAAATAAGACGCTGCTGATGCTTCACTTTCCACATATTGCAGAGAACACCTAAAAGAGACAGATTCACTCGATAGCTGTAATAATTAAAATCATTCTTGTAAAACATTAAAGAAAATACAAGTGCTGCATTTACCTGTCAGAAGCAGCAACATTAACATCCATGTCAAGTGTCTGTGTTCTTCATACATACTTGAATGCTCACAAGAAGAGACATTTGCAAGTTTGCATCTGATGTTTTGTTCTCAAAACGAACATCTCCCTTTTTTTTCATCTTTACTGATTTTGTACTCTAGATACTGTACGCACTGCTTCCTGTAAAGAAAAAAAAGACTTAAAATCAGGTCATCTAAACCGCAGTTTCAAGAAACACGTTATCTCTTCCCGTTTAACTAAGAGCAGTACCGAGAAACCCCATCCCCTGTGCATGTGCGTGACAGTCTGATGCTGCTTTGTTGTGGTGAAAGCAGAGTTAGAGCAGAGGTAGCACTCGGGAGCTGTGTTTTTTAATCATTTTTTGTTTAACAATGTGCACATTGTGCCGTTGTCAATAAGACACTGTTTCGGTTTATGTGTGTTTCATTTATTTGCCTTTTTGGATTGGGTGATTATGAAAAATAAAGTGTGGAGGTGAAGGGGTGGTGTAAGACTAAAATCTCACAGTTGCATTAGCTGTGAACTGAGAGGTTGACATTATTAGATAACCAGCTTTATCTGCATTTCAGGATCATAGGGACTTCATAAGAGCTTTACTAGAATTACTCAGGCTGTCTACTGTGTTTCCTCTCTTCAGATGCTCTGCCAGGTCTTTGCTGCAGTTGCATTCACTTGTTGCTCCTTTGTGAGTCTTTCTGCCTTCTGTTCTGTCTTCAGTAAATGAATAACATGCTTGTGATCAGGTTATTGATTCAGCCACTTAAGAGCAATCTATTTGTCTTTAGATGTTTTTGGGTTGTTTTGCAGCTGCGTTGTGGATCTTTACCATCTGTAGCCTAGCATAAAGCCGCTTTTTCATTTATCTTCTTTCAAATGATCACTACACACATTTTTAATGCTTTACCTTTAATACTGCAGTAATAAAAACACGTTGTTTCAGACATTAGCACAGGGGGATAATGGGGAAGGTGAGTATATGTAATGCATAACGCTTGACAGGAAATAATGCGTGTGTCACTTTTGTTAGTAACCAGCTTGAGAAAAACAGAGAGAGAATGGAATGAAAAATATGTTCAAATGATTTATTAACAACAATAATAACCATTATTTAATCATTATCCATCCAGTTCAGGGTCACGGGGGAACTGGTGCCTATCCCAGCTACTGTAAGGCAAGAGGCAGGGAACACCCTGTATATGTTATAATTGGCATCCTATTCTCATGATAATCATCTTCCTTATTGTCAAATACATGGATAGTTATATATTTAAAGGTCACATAAAGTATATAAATTCAACCCACATAAGCACAGCTTATATAGAAATATATAAATTGTAATGATAATTAGCAAAACACTGATCGATCAGTTCAAACTTTGTCATCAAGTCATATCCAGCATGTTTAACAGATGATGTGGTATGTTTTGCATGATAAGCCCGTCCTTTCCTTAAGATGATCTTGGCTTCATCCACTCAAAGAATGATGTTTCAAACCTGAGCAGACTTTTCTTTTTCTAGATGTTTTCCAGCAAAGACTGATTTGTCACCTGTTGTTCACTGTAGGTGAATCATCTGTATTTACACTTCTGCAGGCCTCTCTTGAGTGGAGATTTTGAAAATGACCATCATTATTCTCAAGTGTTCTTTTTCATTATTCACTTGAGACATCTTATATTTTCTTTGAATCTTTTTTCATCTTGCTGGGCTCGTCAGTGTATTCCTCATGTCTAAGAAAATCCAAATTGATCATCTTTCTTTTTATCTGATGTCTTTTTAATAAGTCTGTTGTTTATTTTGAGTTCCTGTGATGACACATAATTCAGTTTCAGCCTTTATCATAGGTGACTTGTTACACAGGGGCTTCAGTTAAGAAACAACAGTAGTCAGTCTGGATGATCTGGTATATCGATTAAATCTTTGCAAAAACTGAAATGTGACCATTTGGGAAAATGCGACCAAAAGTCTTTAAGATCAAACTAGCCATGATGAGTTGATGAGTTCTCAGACTGCGCCCCATGAATTGTTTATATGCAAAGATACACAACAGGCAACACATTTAACTCTGTATTTATAACAGACCACAGGCTTTGTATTTTGTTCTGCACAGCAGCAATTTGTATGACTACTTTCCATCGCCATAACACAATGAGAGGGATTTCCATACTGACATATAAACACCTACGGAATTAACTAATGTTGAAATAAAAGGTCATACATTTGGACATTACCATGGTCAACTGCCCAGTTATTTTGCAACCTGTGTAAGAGGAGGGACAATGTTTTTAAAAATTCCTGTAATTTACCATGTTTTGTTAAATCCGTTGGATTAAAACCTACGGAAATAAACCAAGAATTTGCGTCACCCTGGAAATACACGCATCAAACACACCCCATCCAAAAGCGCAATCTACCCTATAGTATCTCAATGATCGCGCAGCTTTCCGTGACGAAAACTAGCTGCATAATCACGGGTCGCTATAAGTAGACTCGGAAAACGAGGACACAAGCAGTGAGCGGTCAGTTCCAAGAGGACTAGTTGCTCTAGAGTAGAGGTGCGCACATCCAAGCGTCAGTGCTCGTCATGAAGAGGTCTTCTAAACTCGCGCTCCCCATTGTAGTCATCTCAGTGCTGGTCGCTTGCAGTCCAACGGAGGCATGGTACAAGCAGGTGGCCGGCCCAACCTACTACTCCGTAGGCAGGGCGTCCGGTTTGCTGTCCGGTATCCGGAGATCAGCTTTCGTGAGGAGAGAGGAGCCGCACCATGCAGACACTGACGAGTCCGCAACAAACAACGTGTTCTCTGAGATCCCGGCGTCCAGTTCCATCTTGAAGACGATGGTGAGTGGTCGCTTTTTAACAAAAAAATTTTAAAAATCAAATTTTCTTTTCGACTAAGGATAGCACGCCATAAATAAAATCTAGTGGAAAAAAATGAAAAGTTAGGATCGTAAACTTTTGGTAGTATTGTTTTTATGATAATCTGTTACCGTCACTTCAGTAAGGAAGGAGCTGTCCATTCAGCACTATATATATAAAAAAAAAAAAAGTACAAATAATAGTCTAAACTATTAACTTATTATTTGTGCTAAAAAAACAAAAAAAAAAAAACGTTATTCTCGTTTTATAACAAAATATAAAAATTTAAAGCTTACCTGTACTAGTCTGTAATCTACAATTTTCCAAATTGTTTTATTATTTAGAGCAACAACTTTTAAGTACTTTTTTCCCCACTTTAAATTTTGTGTAAATGTTATGTGCAAAATACCTCAATATGTATGTATAACAAATTTCATACTCCCTTAAAAATATAAAAAATCTTATGTCAACTGACTCAGGTTTCCAGAATATATAAGGTTATTGATTTCGGATGCTCTCTCATGCAGTACCATTTGTCTTTTTCTCTCCAAACAGCCCGTTTGTATAAAAGATATTACACCAAACCTGCAGAGCTGTGAACGCATCCAGGACATCAAGGCTTCATTTCGGTGCAAAGCAGACGTCTTCCTCTCTCTGGACTCCTCAGATTGTGAAGCAGACTAAGCAGCAAAGCCAACAGCTGGGATAGATGACCAAGCATACTTCTTGAAGGACTGACATTTTAAAACTGGACATTTTAATAAGTGTTGCACTAGAGACGCTACTCTTACGAACCATTTGACCAGAATAAACCTGCTCTAAATTTTTAAGCTTGGAAAGAAATGTATTTATGTTTATGAGTTTTCTTGAATAAAGTATTTCATCCTTGTTCAGTCTGCTGAGGTATTACAGTGTGATTTGTTGCTTGCACCCAAAATTGCAAGCCGAAATACCTTAGCTCAAGCACTGCAATGACAAGTTAGTGGTACTAAATGTCAACATTTAAAATGAAACATTTCCAAAGTGGCAGTTAACCTTCTGTTAACGAAATGTTGCTGCACGTATATTTTGGGGTTTTTAACAGGAAAAGACAGGGTAAGAAGAAAAGAGCCAAATTATAAAATGATCAGACATGCTTAAAAAGCATATGTTTATTTAAAATGTTATAAAGTCAGAAAGGAAAAAGAATTAAATAGTGTTACTTCATCAGATTTTGAAGTTCTAAAAGACAAAAGCACACATGAAAATTTACAAAGAAATTACAGAAATGAATGACTTAAAACAATGTAAAGAGTCTCCAGAAGACTTAAACAAGCTGAACAGCCTCTAGGTTCCCCCTCATAATCTGATCAACGATCACATGAAATGCGACCTGTACGCTTGTGGCGTCTATGGCAGTGGTGAAGTGGTGGTACACAGGCCTGTCAGGGTTGCTGTTACATGCTGAGAACATTGCAGTGATATGGTGGGCTGCAGCATCCACATCACCATCAGCACCTATGATAGCGGGAGAAAAAAAAATTAAATGCGCAAGGTTAATCAGTACATTTCAAACCAGGCATTTTTTTGTTTTTCTTCACAATCCCCAAATGCACTAAGAGCTTCCTTTAAATGACCTGAAATGTGGCCATGACAGCATCACACAGTTGCTGCAAATTTGTCAGCTACACATCCATGATGTTAGTCTCCTGTTCGACCTCATCCCAAAGGTGCTCTATTGGATTGAGACCTGGCCATTTGAATACAGTAAACTCAGTGTCATGTTCAAGAAACCAGTTTGACACATTATCCTACTGGAAGCAGCCATCAGAGGACTGATACACTGTGGACATTTAGTGACAATACCCAGGTAGGCTGTTGCACTTAAACAGTACATAATTAGTACCAAGGGGCCAAAGTGTGCCAAGAAAATATTCCCCACACCATTATACCAGCCTGAACATGAAAGGCTTTCATGTTTTTTTATGCCAAATGCTGACCCTACCATCTCAATTTTGCAGCAGAAATCGAGACACAGATCAGGCATCGTTTCCAACCTTCAATTGTCCAATTTTGATGACCCCATGTACAAGCATGTTGTGCATTCAGAGATGCTCCTCTGCACATCTTTGCTAAATAACAGTTATTTGAAGTACTTTTCCTTCCTAGCAGTTTGAAGCAGTCTGCCCATTCTCCTCTGACATTACCCAGAGAACTGATGCTTACGGGATCGTTTCTCTTTTCAGACTATTCTTAAAAATTGTGTGTTAAAATCTCAGAAGATCAGCAGTTTCTGAAATACTCTGTCACTTCAAATCAACTTTCTTCTTGATTCTGATGCTCAGTTTGAACTTCAGCACAAAGTCTTAACCATGTACACATGCTAAATGCAATAAAAATGCTACCATGTGATTGGATGTTAGATATTGGCATTAGCAAGCAGCTGAATATTAGCGGTTGAGAGTGTGGGTGTGTTGTGTTGCAAATTAATTCTCTTGGAATTGTTAAGTAGTTCACAAAAAAAAAAAATCTCATAAAGGTTTGTTAATTCCTTCATACGTCTTAAAAAGACATTTAGAAAAGAAAAGAAAAGTGGGTGGAGGGTATCTATAATGTACCTTTAAAGCTAGAATGGTAAAGTCTCAAGTGTCTTCCAGATTTTAGGATCTTTTCCCGGAAAAGGTCAGTTTTGTTCATGAACAGAATCTGTAGGAGAGAAATAAAGAGTGTTAATAATAAAATTATTCCTGCTGAAACCTCTTCACTGGGATTTTCAACAACATGACTCTCAGTCTCAAATATCTACAAAAGCAACTGTTCGTACACTACAGGTCCATTTTAAATCAAAAAAAAAATCTGAACATTCAGCAGCATTAAAATCACTGTTATGCAAAAACCAGTATGCCAATACATGTAAGTTCAGATCCATCCAAATCAGCTACAGTCAGTATGAAGTCATAATTGTAACCATCCAAATAGATTTTCTTCACATTTCTCATATAACACTATAATTGGTTGTTTAGTTTTAACACACAATCATGCAGAAATGATTCAAATTGAAAGAAAATTAAATCCTTCAATTGTATTAAGTTCAGGTGCTGATGGCTGATTTGTGCTCATAAAAACAATCTGACATTCTCAGTATGAAAGAAAACTAAACGCAGCATCTCTCAAACAGTCCTCGCAGCTTCTTTAACTAAATGAAATATCCTGCATCTCAGACTTTGTATGCCTAATATGTATACTAGAAATGAACAAAAAAAGTGCTTCAGTCATTCCCACAAAGTTTAAGACATGGCACAACTCTAATATCCAACTTTCAAATATAACATTTGAACCCTTTAATCAGTTAATGGTAGGAAGAACATGATCCAATAAAGGGTTAAAGAAACTCAAACTGCAAAAACTTACCATGGTGGTTTGCTGGAAAACTGTGTGGATGCAGATTGATGAAAAAAGTTCAAGACTTTCTTGCAGCCGATTCTAATCAGGAGAGAGGCAATTTTAACTCCAACTGAGCAAAATCCACTGGCTGTAGAGATTTCTAATCACAGTTTGTAACAACATACCACAGAAGGATCCTCCAGTAGTGTCATATCATAGCTGTTGAGGGCCACAACAAACACCACAGCTTGAATACCTTCAAAGCAGCTTAGCCACTTCCTCCTCTCACTTTGCTGGCCTCTGACATCATACAGCCTGTCAACAAGAAAAAAAACTTCAAGCTTTATTTAAAAAAAAAAAAGAAAGAAAGAAAAAGAAAACAAGTTGGGAAATAGAGTAATCACTACCTTTTACATATTTTATAGCTCAAAATTAAATTGCTAAGGCCTTAGTGCTCTGAAATAAACTTGCCTGAGAACATTTCATATTTAGAAATGATACAATTTATTTAGAAGGAATGCTATTATGCAAATAAGTTAATTAGGAAAAGCATAGGCAACAATCTGGATAAGTAGTTTTATTTCATTTTTTTAGGTTAGGAAGTGTCTCACTACAAATCAAACCAGCAGCTGACTTGCCTCATTGTGCAGCTCTGGATAAGCACCCAATTCATACAGCAGCGTGCTCGACACTCAGAAATAACATTTCACCCATTTAAATTATTGGAGCAATTTATCTCAACAAGACTCTGCACCAAGTGAAGCGAAGGGTCTTGGTGACACAGGTAATGAGTTCCCATTTTGGGGTGCTATGATTGCCGTCTTCATGTCATAGACAATGAAGCATTTACCCCATTGGTCAAGAGTCAGCGTTAACAAGCAATAAGTTTTAACCGTGGCATTTGACAGCAGTAGTTTATGTAGTGAGGACAGAAAAGCCATCATTTATAATGGAAAGAGGGCTCTTTATGGCTTTTCCCCATCAAGTACAAGAACAGGATCAGAACTAGATATAGACAACTTAAACACTGAGTTCAGCAAAAGAGATGGGACTGACTCAGTCTGCTTTAGCCATATTTGCAGAGCAACAAAACATTCATTATAAAACAAAAAAGCATTTAAGATCAATTTAAAGACAGAACACAAGACAAGAAAACAAATAAATTTAATGAAATAAATATAAATGTAACCACTGAACAACAGTGATATCATATCACCTGCTACAAAAAGCAATATGCTTCCTTAATTTGGTGAGATTTTTTCCTGTGTCCATTGCAACTGCATTTTGAGTAAAAAGCTAGAAGCAGCTAGTAGAACCAATGTCACCTCGTAGACTGGTTGAAAACACAAAAGCACTGTGCGATTAACAAGTTCAGAGAATTGAATCTAAACAATATTTCAGTTTTCATTTTGTGCATTCAGATATCAAATTTAAAGTTTACAAACTATAATTTAGTAACTTCATATTATTCATATTTTATCAAGAAGAACGGGAAATAATCTGAAGGGTGACACTGCAGTCCTTGAAGCAGCTACAGTATATAAAATATTCATATTCAAGTCTTGGTATGATTCTGTTTGTGACCCACACACCGAATAGAATCACAGTGAAGGGAAAGTAGGCAGGAGGCATCATGAATGCCTGGTTATTCTGAAAAACAAGAGTTATGGGAAAGAAAGTTGGGAATGATTCATAGATAACTTTCTCTATATTTCTGCTAATACTTTTGGAATATCGAGTGGAATATAGAGTATAGTCCTCCATATTTCATAACTGATTCATTCCCAGGAAGCCACCTGCCTTCACTCAGAATTGCTCATGAGGTTGGACAGAGTGCATCTCGATAACCTCAAACTGATATGCAGGAAATATTGATTCATTTCTTAACTTTTCAACAAATAACTTAAGAAACAGTCACAAGTAGATAATCTATCACTATTTAACACAGTGTGCTAAAGTTACATTGGTTTTGTGTTAAAAATCTGTGAAACTAGCAGCCTTCAGGCAGTTTCATAAAAACTATGACCCAGTAATTTCCACCACTTTAATTCTGGATGCCTTTGTTGCATTTTATGGCACTCTCGATGCCCATTTCCTTGACTCAGTCATTACTCAGCTGTCCAATAATGCATTTGTGCACAATCTACAACAACAAATCACAGCTTTCTTTAAAGCACCACTTGTATATTTTATTCCCTTTTATGTGCAACTACAACATTCCTATCATAAGTCATCAGATTAGTCTTTTGTAGTTATGCATCAATACCTAGAGTCCTTTTATAACTACATAAAAGGTTATCTTCTAAACAACCTACAGCCCGTGTCTTTTAAATAGTCCGTGAGTGTTGTTTCAGCTGCATGTGTGGTTTTGGTCTATATTTGTACACAGCAGCATATTGCAGCGTGTGAGAGCAGGGATTTGATTCATAAGGCTTTTAAGTTTGATGGGCGATTTTTAATCCAGATTTCCTCATTTTGTTTGTGTTGGAAGAGTGTTAAGGGAATAAAAGAGTTCATTCTGTGATATCAAAGGTTTAATCGTTTATGCAAATATGCAAGATGTAAAGAGTTCAACCGTCTCTTGAAAGTATAGTGAGGTAAAATAGTTTTAATATTCACTGAGCACAGGGGAGATTGAGTGGCAAACAGTAAATGGTAAATGTGATTCAGATTTTTTTCTCAGATTTTTTCAGGCTATCAGTGGTCCACTCTAAAGCACTGCTTATTCAAAAAATAAAATATTAAACAAACAAAAAAAACGAAAAGAAAAGGTATTACAGGTACAGTTATTTAATCTTTGCACTGTTGTATTTGGACTTTGTGTCTTACCGAAACATAGTTTCATCAACTTGAAACTGTGTCTCAATGATTCCACAGGTCCTCAATCTGACTCTCAGAACATCTGCATCTGTGGGAACGTAGTTTGGTGCGACGATTCGACTCATGTTCTCAAAGAAACTGGAGGAAGGGAAAAGAACAAAGGAGAAGGAAACATGACTTGGACTTCAGACTACAAGTCACTGTTTTTTGCCAAAATTTAGTTTGTCATTTAGTTTGTATGAGATCACACCTACATTGTACATGTAGGTGTGACTGGACATGATACAACCACCAACTGCAGGTGAAAAATGCATATTCCCCAACTGCTTTGGCAATGGTTTCTAGAGGCTGCTTGCTATCACTGGGTAAAACTGGTTGCAAAAAAGCTGCTGCACCAAAATCTTAGACTGACACAGCTGCCTATAGTTTTCATTTTGTCTGCAGAAACTTTACTACCACTTGGGAAGTAGTTGTTAAGGTGCAGCTTTTACTTTGAAGACAAACTGTTTCCATTTCCTGTTTGTGTTGTACTACAGCTCAGAGTAGCTGGACAGTGTTTCTAGACAAGTCCATTACTTCCTTTTAAAGTACAACAAAGTGTTAGCAACAAAAGCAATCACAAAAATATTTTCTCCATCAGCTGGGGAATATAGTTTGTTTTTCCAAGCAACAGGTGGTTGCCGGTGGGTGGGCGGATATGCGATCAAGCTTTAGCAATCATTTTCCTAGTGACTGCTATTAAGTCTCCAGCAATCACTCACAGCTAATGGGAGTCTCATTTTTCTCCCCATGACCCATGGTTGCCAGATGGTCGTGGACCACTCTATATCCTGTGTAATTGGGCCCTTCTTCACTTCTTCAGCTTGTCATGTGACCAAAATGGGGGCAACTTAACGTCATGTGGTTAGTAGTCATACGTCACTAAAACATCAATAGAAACTTCCCATTGTACAGACAGTTTAAGGTATTGGCAGCTAGCGTTTTTAGCCTTTTAAAATGCTGATTTGTGTTTCTAGACAGGCCATGTTATTATGGCATATGGTAACTTGTCTGTGAAGGTTCTCAGTCATCCAGGTCACTCGCCCACTCACACCCTGGGCCATCTGACCTCAGGAAATCACATGATAGGGTGGGGCTAGGTTTCACAATGAGCTCACCCGAAACCCTGGCTGATTGTGACCCACACCCGTTTTCACACCTTGGCTCATGTGATTAGGTAGAGGATCATCAGGGGTTCCTTTTGTCCCTCTTTGGGGGGGATACTCCCACAGGGTTTAAATCTGGGACTCTCCAACATTTGACGCTTAGAACTGAAGAAGCTTCTCGGATGAGAGGTGAAACGTCTTCAAGCAACTTAAAGAAGTTCAGACGCTTTTCTTTCCAAGCTTCTTAGACATATGGTAACTTGTTTTTTTATCATTAACTATAGGTACAAACAATTTACTGTTCCATTTAGATTATTATTCCAACACAGCAACTATATTCAGCTGTCAAGTATTTACCAAACTAAACCATTGTTATACCACATACCTGTAACATTATATTTGTTCAAACTGATTTAGACAAGTAAAGAAAAGTCAGTTCATGATTATTTTAAATTTCATGCTGGGATACTCGCATATCCAAAGTCAGCACAAGTAACAAAGAAAACTTTGGAGCACAGATGAAGTTTAAAAACAAGCCCAACTAGAATGCAGATGGAGGTGCGTCTCAGTAAACCAGGCATGGATATTTATGGCTGCAGCTCTCTCACATGCGTCATACTGTAGATGCGCACACCCCTCCCCAGCAGTTACTTTATAGGGTCAACATATGTGAAAGTAAAAGTGTTCACAAAGTCATCTTCCAAAGTAAGACACCCTAGGAACTAACAGAAAAACATCAGGGATTCTGATGACTCTACTTTCTGCACTTTGACGCTCCTGACACACAAACAAAATAAACATGCCAACACTTATATACACCAGGAGCTAAAAATAAGGGTTTTAGACACCTTGATTTTAATTCATGCATGTTCCTAAAGGTCTTGCTCTAACACTTTGAAGCTCTTCTGGAAACCTTGTGAAAGTCTAACTAATGGACAAACCTCACAGACTTTATCAAAATTCTGAACCATGGAAAGAAACTGCTGCAATTTTTAAAAGCACATTTCTCCATTCTGAGGTCCTCATCAGTTCACTTGATTTGTTAGACTGTTTTTCTTACCATTTCATAATGCTCCAAACAGGCCTGGACAACAGGCAGGCTATTTTATCACCCTGCTCTTACTCTGGAGCCATGCTGCTTAGAATTTGCGAAGAACGCAGTTTTTAGTTACTTCATGTTAAAATAACCATTTGTTCCCAAAACCTGGCGACTCTTCAGAATTAATGCTGCTTTCACAGAGGTCCAAGTGACTCGGCCTTGTGCTCTCTCACTATACATGCTAATTGTTAAACCAACCACAGGGTCCCCACTTATTCACATTTAAAAGGGTTATATATCATTTACATAGCAGTTTTACAGACTTGCAAATCATTGCATTCTTTATTTTCTAAGCAACATTTTTTAAGACAAAATTGTAGTTTAGTGGCAAGATGATCAAATAATATTGCTTAAAAGTGATCAGCTTGCTTTAAAGTAATCAAAGGGGAACACCAAGAATGGTATAATATTACAGAAAAGTCAATCACACAAGCTTAAAAAATGTTTTGCTCTTAATGTGCACCATTTATAATTCTGTGCCTACGAAAAAGCAAAATTTTACCTCCTTTAACAGCAACAAGTTCAAGCTGATATAAAGTAGTGCTGATTAGAATCTGTTTTCTAAAAAGCAGTTACGTCAATAGTTACTTTGTAGTAACAGCAAATTTCAATTTAGCAACATGAACAGTTCAGTTGACGCCAAAGCTGATGTCAGAAGTCATTTTACACATTCAAGTCCTGGGGGGGGGTCAAGTGTATCACAATAGTCCAATCCAACATTTCTGGAGGAAGAAATCAATGCAGGGTCCAGCAGTGCAAAAACATAGACAAAGAGGCAGCCGGGTTTCACGTTATCCTCCAGCTCTCAAGTCCGAGTTCTGATAATGCAGCCGTCACAAATCTCTGAGACTGGCCACATGAAAGAAACTATCTCGACAGATCTGCTCGCCTTTCCCTCTGAGATAACAGCTTCTATTCAGTCCATTTGTTCTACATTCAAAGATAAAAATTACTAAAGAAATTTCAATTTAAAAGACCATGTAACCAACACTGACCACAGTACACAGTCTTATGGTCTTTAAATAAGAGTAACCTGCAATTTATGCCAATAAGTCACAAAATTCAAGAGACATGAATGACCAACTTACACTCCACTATTAATTCAGTCTGAAGGAGAGGTCATTAAAGGCATCTTGATCTATGCTCAACTATCCAAGTAAGGAAATCCCAGAAAGTTAAATCAGTTTATCTGTACGTAGTGTTTTCTGTAAGAGAAATAAACAAACTGAAGTAGTCACAGTACATGTCTAGATGAACTGTGAGTCATAATTGAAAGAGACATGTTTTAATACTAGTAGTCAACAATAATGCAAAAACGTATGTCATGAACCTTCAAATCAAACATGAATTACAATTTGATTTGTTTATTGGGTCACAGTGATGCATTAAGAACGATTTCAACAATGACTGCAAAACAAACCGCCTTTATATAATAATCAGGATTTAGCAAGCTGCCCAGGGGAATATCAGATATTTACTAAATAAAATATCACACATGTGAGAGGGGGGTCTCATAACTGCACTTACAGGGAAAAACAATAATGCCATTTATTAAAACATATTCGACACTCACATTAACAATTCCCACTTCACCTGATGACACAACACACAAATCATCTATGCTGAGTAGTCATGTAGGATTCATGACATTTTACAGGCTGCAGTGTAGCTGCCACAGCTCCCTTTTTTTAAACTGAGCATCTACATTTGCACAACGTGAGGACAACAATAGGGAAAAAACACGCTCGGACCACTTCAATAATAATTATAAAAATAAAAAAAATGTTTTGAAAACATACTGGCTGTAATCTAATATCTAAAAACACACACAGTTTATCAAATCCAGAAAAGTTATGTCACCACTGAATCATACTCCAAGATAGTGAAACTACAACTTTATACACATCTTTGGATTCTCAAACAAGAAAACTCAGTCGTTAATTGTGTTTGTTTTATCTGCACCACTCTAATTTTCATCTCCCTGGATATCTGCAAACAGTTTTTTAAATGTGGTCCAATTAAGCCTATTACACAAATGTCACAGAAATCATTTCCTGAGCACGAGTTATTCTCAGCGCTCTCTTTACCGTAGCTCTGTATTGGCAAGATGTGACGCTATGCTTCTTACTGGGCAATTTCCCATGACATTTGCCACCATCAATCATAATTGGTCGTGTTGTGCAACATAAAGTCACTTAATGTCAATCTACTCACTAGAGAGCAGAGTCGTTCAGCTCAAACTCGTATCCTCGGGCTGCAGCTGCTCGGACTCCTTGGTCAGACCAAAGTGCACAGAAAGCATGAGCCATAAAAGGAAGGAGCTCCTGATCGTCCCCTAAACACTGGCTGCAGGACAGGATGGAGTGAGCATGATCCTGATCGGGACAATATTGTTAAAAGGAAAAAAAAAAAGCAGACAAGATTTATTTTGGCATTAGAGTAAATACAATCTTTTGCCTCCGATCTGTAACGCCTGGACTCCAGAGTCTTCTACCTTGTTCTTGTTCGATCTATTTAATACTAAATAGGCTTATCTGGCAGTTATACATGAACAGTGGCAGGATATTTTATATGATGATATCTTGGAACGCCTATGTATAGATGGCGTTAAAATCCATTCTTGCCATCTTGATTGTGCTCACAGGCTCATCTAATTGCATCATGAACTCAGACTGTTTTATGTGCTTTGATACTATACATATATACTTATTTGCATCATTTCATTCTATGTTAAAGATTGGGTTATAATGATGAGTCCCCTGTACTGATGCTGTGTTGTGTATGGATAGAGACTGTCATCTAGTGCAGTGAAGAGGAGTTGCAATTAAAATGGACTACCAAGACCTCTTAATCTCACCTTATTCTGCTTGTTAGCAAGGTTTATCCTCAGTGTCCCCATGCCTTGCAGAACAGTCTTCATAGAGGTCAGAAGATTGTCCAGTACTGCAGGCTGAGTGAAACATGTCAAAGACATTTTGTCATTTATCTGCCACCTACAAAGTTGTTTTGGCCTTTAGGCAGGACAGATAACTCATTTTTACCTTGAAACTTCTAAGCTCTTGTTTGGAGAATCCATGATTATGGATTATCTTTATCTGTTTGACAATTGTACTCTTTCCAGTCTCTGGAGCACCTGACACATACAAATCGAAGGATTAATTTAATTTTAATTTGCTAAAACTTAACTAAAAATATATAACTGATACATATATGAATAAATACCGAGCATAAGGATTTTGACCACATTGTTCTCCATGCTCGCATGTTTGTGAAGGTCCCGTTCTATTTTAGAGCTTTGGAGTTTTGCCTTTTTATGCTCCTCTGCAACATCCTTGTGAAGGCACATTCCCAGGCACAGCTAATGAGAGAGAGAGAGAGAAAAAAAAAAACAATATACAAATTATAATGTATAAGATACACCTTTCACTTCAACACTTACATACTGTTCATACTTCATGTCTTCAATTATTCAATTTTAGATAAGAAAACTTATACTGCCCAACTTTTCAACAGTCACTTTTCTTTTTATTTCTTTCATTTTCCTTCCTCAAATACACTATTCAAACCTTTGTGAAATAAGAAAATGGGTATTATTTTATTTCACATTATGCAAACTGATATAGTGAATAATAAACTAAAAAAAATCAATTATATTTTTATTTATTTATGTATATATATATATATATATATATATATATATATATATATATATATATATATATATATATATATATATATATCACACTTATATTTATTTCAGAATCAGAATACTTTATCAATCCCTCAGGAAATTATGTGGGTTACAGTTGCTCCAAGACAGTAACAGACTAAACTAATTAAGCAACAAGTTACAAAGTTAAAGAATTTACAAATTTAAGAAATAGCACTAATATATACAAATTGCTCAATTATAAATATCAAGAATATTGACGAAGAATATTACAGAGGTGGAATATATAGGATTATATATTTATTATTAAAAGAAATATTGTTTAATAATATTTTATGTTTCATAAAGATATTTTTGTAATGTTTGTTTTATATTTATGTCAACAGGGTTGTCACAGACAGAGATCGATAGGCAGGCTTTGTTTGGTGATATTGGGCAACACGTTTTTAACAGTTTTAAGAAACATTTCAAAAATTCAAAACAAAAGTTTCTATATTTTAATCGTTATATTTTACAATCATTTTAGTTATCAAGTTAGGACTTTTTTTGGGGGGGGGGTCGTTCTCAAGAGTTAGCTCGTATTTTAAAATGAAAAACAAATTAAAATTTTGAGAACTTTTTCAACAACCACGTTTACATGTCTTAGGACGTGTGTAATTAATACAACAAACATGTTTTAGTGTTTAGTGCATGGGTTATTGTAAATCCAAAACTAGGAGAGGAAATACCCTGCAATTAAAGAATGACTCGTTTTCCCTCTAATGTTTTTGTGTTTTGTGTGTGTGTTTGTTTTGGGTCACTTTAGGATAAGTAATCGCAGTTCAGCTAACAGAAGAGGAGCAGAAAAAAAGTAATTTCACAGCCGCCAAATGTCTAAATGGGTCAAACCGATGACTGTATATTCCATTTTTAAGAGGTCTGGAGTTGTTTAAATGAAACGATGACTCACCTGCAGTGAGGCTGGCAGTACATTTAGACATGAAAACATCTCTGCGTTGTTGCTGGTCAGTCTGGGATGGTGTTAAACCGAAGTTAATTTTCGTTGGGGTGATAAAAACAAACGGAATGGCTAATTGGCTTTAATTAGGGCCACGTGCGTGCGTCTGTCTTTCAGAATGCACGCCGCGTTCATGCTAGCTTTTTCTTAGAGCGTCACGAGCTACACCCAACTAAATAAGCTAGGTACTGACCTGTATGCGGTGTATTCCTTTAAGCCTGAGGTGGGCTGTTCGTTTTCCCAAGGGGCCACATGAGAAGCGAGTGTTTGGCTTATAAGATTATACAAAGATAAAATTAAGCAGATTTGACTTATTGTTGTGAACCTTCGCAGCAGTCCCAGTTTCTCATGTGGCTCTTTGAAAAAATGAATTGTCCACTCCTGCTTTAAAACATGGTAATTAGTAATGATCAAAATTAGAACATGTTCTTATTTCAGCTTCATGCCTCCAGTTTAAATATGTGTTCATACTTTATCAAACTTTCTTCTTCAACAACATGTTTTTGAAAGCTTACAGCACATTGCAGTGCGCTAATCAGCTGCTATTAATAATCTCAAATTAATGGTTTGACATTTAGCGGACTCTGTGTGACTCAGATGTGGCAAAATTAAGATCAGATTATCTCCTTCTGTCTCTCTAATCAAAGGTCACTTCTGTGTCCAAAACATGACTCTACCCTTTTTATAATGTGACTAATGTGCGTCTTCATCATCCGCGTCTTAAACTAAGGAATCACATTAGAGGCGAAGACAAACCACACAGTGTGCATGAAAGACAAAGAAGACAGCGAACAGCTTTTCAGAATAAATTCTTATTATCAGCAATAATATACTGCAGCCTAATCGGTTCTGCAGCATATGTAACATACAGATTATAGCCTATACTTAATACATTCCAAACACACATACAGACATATCATTATGTTTCTGAAACGATGCGAAAACATCTATACAGTAATTAATGGAGAGGAGGTGAGTAAAATATACATCTACAAAAAAATATATAATTTAATCCTGTTTGATATAGAGACAGACGTTAAATTGAGACTGCACGATCAACTCAACAACTCTGAGCATCTGCCCTAGTCTTCTAGTTATACTGTGAAAGCTAAAGGTTTAAACAGTATATTAGAATAAATGTGTGGCGTGTTGGTTAAAAAAAGAGCTACTGCACTCAAAAGTCCAGATGTTCAGTTCAGATCTCAATTATGTGCATTTTTTAAGTTTTAAAAAAGAAAAGGAACAAAAAACTAAATTAAAAATGTTTCTTTAATTTCCGGAGTAGTCAGTGTTGTCTGAAACAGAATCTGGTATGTACAGAAAAGAGAAGCAATGAGATTTATCCCCTGATTCTCCAGGGTTTTTCAGCGTCCTCCATGAGCCTGCAGTCACTTTATAATACACACAGACACACACAGTGTAATAGATTAGTTGTGGGGCTAGCCCATTGCTGGGCTAAACAGCAGCATCAGCCCCGCTGAAATGACAAATCAAATCACATCGCAAGACAGCGCAAGATCTCACACTGCATATGCCCAAGAAATAAGATAAAATGCCTTTTTTTTAAATAGGAAAAAAGTATTTTGAGAATTAAAAATGACATAAAATAGACATTTGAATATATAGTGACATCTTCCTCCAAACTTTGAATATATCTTGTCATTTGCATGTGCGATTGTTGACTGACACAAACATATAATTGCATATGCAGAACATGTTAACAAACCCTCGTAACACACTATATTAATACCTGATGATCCCACAGCAGGTTACGCCACCCTCGTTAAAGAAGGGGCTGCTGTAAAGACTACTGATGTTAGCCAGGATCACGTGTGGAGGGTGTCATAGCACATTATAATGTACATGAGTTTATATTAGTTGAATATGTCACTGTTAGCTGGAGGTGCCTACAGCACAGCCTGTGCTCTTTCTTTAGTCTTTTCCTCCTCTTGTCGCTTCATGGCTTGGATCACTGCAATCTCTTTGGCCTCTTTCTTCTGGTTCCTCGCCTCAAATAGCAACCTGAGTCAAGGGAAAGTGTAAGTAATATATAGTAAGCCTAGTTTCAAACAAATATACACTCATTGGCCACTTTATTAGGTACACCTGTTCGACTGCTCGTTAATGTAACTAATGTAACTGTAAATGTTAACTAACTCCAGGTTAAAAGATACCATGATTGCTTCAAGATGTACGATAAATTTACTACATTTGACTGTTTTACCTGTTTTTGATTATCCTTTGCACGATGGCGTCCGTAGTGAGGCTGTTCCCACTGTCAACAGTGCGCAGGATTCCTTTTCTTCTGGGCTCCTGAGTATTAAGGAAAAACTGTAAGTAAACACTTATATATGTGTTTTCATAAAAAAATCGCAGCATATTTGTGGGAGTCTTACAGCATAAGGGTCAGATCCATCTTTGTCGGGATATATTTCTGTCTTTCCATGGCAAACGAGATCCACCTGTGGAAATTAAGTCACATGTTTCACTGTATTATTTCTTCCTGTTACCTATGCAGTGATAAAAGTTAATTATAGCGTATGCACGTACCTTAAAATGATCCAGCAAATCTTTCGTGACAGCAAACGGTGCACCGATCACCACTTCTGACACATACTGTAGAAACAAAAAAAAATGAATATAATTCATGGATTTATAATTAATGAGCTTTCATTGTTCTGTGCTGATTGATAAAGTTTAAACAGAACTTACTCGACAAGCCAGGACGCTGAGAGTCCTCTCGTGGACATTCATGATGGGGTAGTTTTTCCCTTTGTAGCGATTCACCTCCTGAAAGATATGAACGCACAAATTGAGAAATCTCAAAAGAAAGAGGCAGTAAATGTCTCACAAAGATATAAAAATACTCACCTGATCAAAGTGTAGCCCCACTATAATGTAAGGCTTTTCTGCAAGCTTATGCACAGCTTCCAGAAAGTCCACATGGCCAATGTCTGGTAGGAGACTAGTCAGGAATGCATTCCAAATACTATTGCGTAGCAACTGTTTTATGATTTAAAGTGAAAAACAAGGTTGGTGTATAATAAAATCTAGCAATTCTTGTGAGGTTAACAAAGGATACGGAAGAGATCAAAGGCTCCCGCCACATAGATTATAGTGTCTCCAGGTTGAGGCTCCTGGCCTGAGGCAAACTGGATGATTTTCTGAGATGTCTGAAGGAATTGGGACACCCCTGTCCAGGGACTATGGCCCTTCTGGTCAATCAAGAAAAAAGCAAAAGAAGTGTAATGTGACAAGTAGGAATACAACAGATTTACTTCAGTATAGTTAGTAGTATTAACCGGGACTCGAAGGAGAGATCGTATTTCTCTTATACTACCTTTTCTTCTACCACCATTAAAACTCCAGAATTGAAATTTTCACATACAAAATCCTGAATGATACGGAACCTACACACCTTAAAGACATCATAGAATCTTATTATCCCAATGCAGAAATCTGGTCCCAGACTGCAGGCTGACTTGTAGCTCATAGAATTTAGACTGGAGGCTGTGCCTTCAGCTAACAGGCATTAGCTCCCAGTTTGGATTTGGAAGACAGACACTGTGTCTACTTTTACAATTAGGCTTAAAACTTGCTCTTTTGATGACGCTTACAGGTAGATGCTGCTTTATGCTGAGCCTACTGTGGGACTTCCCGTGACGCCCTGAGCATTTCCTCAGAACAGATCGCATCCTGTTAAAAGGGGCTTCTTCATTCTCGCCATTACCTTGCTGACAGGACAAGTCAGATTTGGGGAATTTTTTTTCTATAACATGGTAGGGTCTTTACCTTACAGCATAAAGTATCTTGAGGCAACTGCTATATAAATAAAATTGAATTGAATTGAGTATTGCCCCTACATATGAGACCAGAATTAAACTTGTGCTGCATCACTGCCACCCAGTGGTGTAAGTGGTCATTGTCACCTTTGGTCAATAGCAGGCCTACAAATCCAGAATGCATTTATTCATTCCTCGCCAAATTCACAGCATTACTCTTCCACTCTTAAATGTGGAGAGACCCTCTACTTCTTTTAAGCTGTTTAGAGCCACAGCATGCTGGCTCTGAGTTACTTTCCCCATCCAAAGAACAGAAGTGGCATTCAGTATTGACTGGAAAGGCCTTCCACTTGATTACAAAGTGGGTCCTAAGTCAAAGACCTTTATTTAATTATGTCTGACATCTGGTCCAAACACCAAAGTTTGCTACTTAAATAACAAAACAGTTAAGTAAGAGGAAGTCAAAGAGCCAGCAATCTTTGGTCAAACACACCCAGTTGAAAGGCTTGACTTTGAGCTGAGGTTTTGATATGAAGTGGCTCATAATCAAACCATCAAATGAAGCCAGAAGTAGAAAATTGACTTACTTTTCCAAAGTTGTCTGTGTGCTCCTGATAGTCTGAACTGTCCTGAAACAGAGGATAGGAGACGTTTAGCTTTGTATTCTGATCTGAGCTCATACAGAGAGAATCTGGTGATACTCACAATGTTGCTGTGGTGGGCTTTGGTCATCAGCAGCATCCTGCCAACTAAGTCTGTTGTTGAAACTCCCTGGGTTCGCTTGCACTCCCTGTAACATCACAGCACAGTATGTAACTTTAAAAAAACAAACAAAAAAAACACACACATCCCACCCTGGCTATGCTTATTTGGAGATAAACTCACCTGTACCGTCCTGACTTCTTCACCTCTTCATATGTATCTTTTCCATCCACAGTTAATGTTATATCATCTGAAACAACAGCATATATGAGTTCTTCTCCAAACCTTAGAGAAATACAGCTGCCTACGACTCCAGCTGCGTGTCTAAATAAGGACGTGGGGTGCTGATATTCCATACCTCCGTGCACACAGAAGTCACAGTTGTACTTGTCGAGGGTCTCGAGGGTGGTGACATAAGGAGCTCCTTCCACGACCTCGTCCACCCATTTTATGGCCCGCACCATCTTATATCTTTCTTCCTGAGTGAAGACTGGTGGACCCTTGTGCTTTGAAATCTCACCTTGCAAACAAAAAATAAGTGGAGTGATTGAGACACTCGTAACGGATGCATTTCTTCTTAAGCTGAAAGAAAGGTTGCTGCTGTCTGTGCCGGCCCTGACCGTCAAGGCATTCTGTGTTATCACAATGTCAGAGTGCCCCAGTGCACCACAGGAGGGTGGTGCACAGCTAAGGCGCCCTGCTACTGTCACAACAACTCTTTCCAAGTGCAGTGGATGCAGCTGGTGCCTGACTGGTAATGACAGGACTGAAGAAGATATACAAGCCCTGCAGGTGCTATGGTAAGGAGAAATAGCAGAATGCACAGTATAAGCTAGACTATGCATAACAAATGCAGACAGAGGGTTTCTGTTACACATGCACATTAAGGTCTTGTTTTGAGCCTTACTGTCTGTGTGTACTCCAACAATGAGGTAATCTCCCATGGCCTTGGCCTGCCGCAGCTGGTTGGAGTGGCCGTAATGTACCATGTCATAGCTGTAAAGGAAAAACACACGAAGGAAGAGTATGATTATTCACAAAAGCTGCACCCTTGTAGTCAGGTACAGTGTCTAGAGGGATGAAGTAAAGCATCAAGCTTGAATTAGAGCAAGAAGATCTGGCAGCTGTTCGTTGCATAACTCCTCTTCAAAATACCGTATTTCTTTTATTATTCCTCGTCATAACAAGTAAGCCAAGAACTTTTTGGTGAACCAGATAAAAGCTGGGTGATATGTTTTAATTTTGAAAACAACAATGTTGACAATCTTTTGAATCTTTTTTTGGCTCTTTTGAAAACTTGGATGTCAGATCGTCTTTATGCCCTCCGGATTAAAGTGAAATAAAGAGCATTCACTCCCTTGTATGCAAGGGAGTGAATAAATAAAAGGAGTTTTAATTCATGGATTATAACATTTAAAAATACCAGTATGTATTTATACATTTACAAGGTTCTTTTATTACAAATCAGTTGGTATCAACCAAACTCTTATTTAATCAAAATCTCAAAAATTACAAACAAAATGTCAGTGGGTGTGTGGTTTCGCTTCCTCTTCTCTCCTCCCTTTGTAGGATGCCATCTGTACATAATTAGATTAACACATATTGGACACTAAGATTGTAACACAGTAATCTAGCATAGTGATCGAGAACAGATGGGCATTAGTCCTCCATTGCTATCACTACTGCCAACAGTTGACATCCTGTTTTTCTTTCTGATCTACTCTGAATGCGATATGTTGGCGCTGATATAAACAACAGAGTAAGCATGTACTCTGATGAAGGGAACTGCAGGTAACACTGAAAATGAACTGAGGTGGATTAAGATTAAAGTACGTTAAATGAGCCGCTCCTCATTTTTTTATGTTTAGCTTCTACTGAGCCAAAGGGGTCTTAAGTAATAGTTAGCAATAATTAGTTTGGCAGCTTTTAAATGTTTCTGCATGACGGTGATCCCCCCAAAAAACTCCACAATAAAAGACTATCAGTTATAGATTGGCATTCCCATTACCAGATTGCAACATTATTGAAGCAGTGTGGGATTATCTTGACGGACAAAAGAACAAAAATAACATTATTGTATTTTATATAAACTTTTTACACTATTGTATTACACATTTGCATTCTCATGAGGAAATCCCAGAACAGCACTATGAATAGCATCCTAAAAAAAATCAATAAGAAAACAGCTCCACCAGGGCAGAAACAGATCCTGTGTTGTTCTGTGATGTCAGTCTACACAGCTAGGCTACAAATAGCCTGCACTGCACTGAGCATTGACAAGAAATTTTAAAAAGTAACCAGAATTTTAATCGTGATCACCGCTCACTAAAACCAAACACACTAAAAAAAAAACTCATCAGGAATTCATTTTGTGTTTGTGTCATGTGCTACCAATCTGCAGAAACAGGATCAACGTGTGCAGGCGCTGAAGGAACAGAACTGGCCGTGAGAAAGTGACACGGGAGCATTTGGAGGTGAATGATATGAGATGAAAACTGAGACAGTGACAGGAATAATGCTTTTACAGGTGCTAAACTATCTAGATGGCCAACATGTGACCATATTCCTCTTGTATTTTTTAGGAGGAGTGGATCATCAAGCGTATCACTGGAGGATGATGAAATATTAATTAGTGTACTCTGTTAGGAGACACCCAAACTGCACCTAAGCTTCTCAGTATGAATAACAAACATCTCTGTACAAAAGTGTAGAAAATAGTGGATCTGTAAAGATCATCATCTTTATTTGGTTTAAATTGACTCTAATGCCACAGTGTATGAGAGGAGATATTAGAAGTATAATACCTGAATAAACAGTGTTACATACACTCACTCATATGGACACGAATGTTAATTTTGGGCTGTTAATAATTTCTTTGAACAGTTCTTTTTTCCAGGGTAGAAAAATACAGCATACATTTTTAATGACTTCAGAAAAAACAAGTTGGGTCCACACAGGGTCAAAAGTATAAATACAGTCAAATAACTTATTAGTGGTACTGAAGGTTCTATAATGTCTTTTAACTTGACAAGTCAAGACCTATTAACATCTCGTTAGTGAACATGTTTCACTAGAACAGGCAGTTTCTTTTGAAAAAATTCAAATTCAACTAAATTTGCAGCTGCTCACGTAGGCATGTTTCTATGTGAGCAGCTGCAATGATGACTAATTCACTTCTCCAAATGTCTTCTGGAGAAAAGGTTTATGAGCAGACAAGACAAAAATTGAACTATTTGGCTACAATGACGGGGTAACTTTAGACGAGTAAAGATGAGTACCACTGTACCAAATTTCAAGCATGGAGGTGGTAGCATCATGCTCAGGGGGTGTTTTGCAGCCAGTGGTACTGGTACATTGCACAAACTGAATAAAATAATGAAAAAAACAACCTCCAAATTATTTAACTTTATCTGAACTCAGCAGCTAGATGGTTGAAACTTGGACAAGTTAGTGTTCCAGTGGGATAATGATTCTAAACACATCAAAACTTGTTTTAGAATAAAGTAGGCTATCATTCAGCTTCTGAAATGGCCTTACCAAAGCCCAGACTTCAACTCTATTGAAAATTTGTGGACTAGACTTAAAAGGCAGATCTGTGCCAAGAAACCAATCAATTTAAATGAACTCGGCAAATTCTGTCAAGGAGAGTACTCAAATATCCAACCACGATTATGGAAGAAACTTGTTGATGGCTACCAGAAGCATGTGGTTAACATGTGACTTGCTGAGGGACATTTAACCAAATATTAGTGGGGCTTTATGTATATATTTGAACCTGTGTGCGTGCATACATGCATAGAAAGTGTGAAATAAATTTAATCTTGTGCGCCCAAAATATAATTAAAGATGTATGGTGTACAATCATTACATGCTGGAAAAAGAAAAGTTCAAAGAAATCATTAAAAGCCCAAAATTAACAAAATTGACATCCATGCCCATGTCGAGTGTATGTAAATTTCTGATTACAATTTATGAGGCTGACTGATTAAAAATTCAGTGGTTATCTCTCAGGACCAACAGTCTCAGATAATCCTGGGATGAATGAACACACCACTACTTTACAAAGGCTTTGAATAACCACTTTATAGTCTTCCTTGTACCTCAGCAGATAGTGGAAATAGACTTTACACTCTTCCTTGATGATGCCTGTTTGACAATTGATCTTTAGCCCCGGTCACCTTCTTTCACAGTGACAAATAAGAACAGAGAAAAACAAAAGGGAGAAGAAGACGGTGCAGGGTCAGAAATATCTCAGCAGTTGAACTGAATGTGCACTTTCCTTGGACTTTTTCCTCACAAGCTGCTGACACAGCAGGATATCAGTAGGAACATGGCGATGTACTGTACAGTCAGCCTTCAGGGAACAATGTGCTCAGTGAGAGGCACGGCCACACAAGCTGTGGATGGCCTGAGCAGGTGTGGGCTGGAGGGGTTAAGGGGGTTAATGACAAGAGCTCTGTTGGCATTGGCTCTCTGTGCATGCTCACCCCACCGGTTAATATTCCGGCATCCCAAATATTCTGCAACATGCCATCAAACAGCTACACAAAAATGGCAGGATTTCTACAAGAGAAAGCCACCATAATCCTTGCCTTCATACACAGAAACTCAAAACATCTATTTTGCCGCCGCAGCATGACACCATCAAAGTTCGGTCTTTCTACCAGTGGAGACATTTGACAGCAAGCTTTTTTTTCCTCAGTGCTATTTGTGTAGTGAAAAATGCCCATTATAACTACAAACAAACACTTTTGTCATATGGCTTTTTTTCATTATATTTTCATACATTTGCGGAGGTGACAACAGCTAACATGAGAAATTTCTTACTTCATCAGCTAATGTTTGCAGCTCTTTTTAAACATTTCATCAAATTTTCTAAGAAATCCGACTTCAATATAGAGTTCAATATGCTCCCTGTTTATTCTTAAGCTATGGACCTTGGTGCGAACAGCCATGTTTTTTTCACACGGAGGTCAATGGAAGGGAAAAGGCTGGGCTGTTGTTGAGTTTTTCAAATTCCATGAGAACCACAAACAAAATTCCATCTGCATCCATTGTTTCTGGGATGGACATGGATAAGTCTATAACCCCTCTAATACAAACAGATATTCCCAACACATGCTCTGAAGGGGAGCTTAGCTTCACTGTGGGCTCACCCAAAAGTGCCAAGGTGACATGTCTGAAATACTATAAGGCTGACCAGCAACCATGAGTGCTTCTAAAATAACATTTTCATGCTTCAGAACACCACTGTGCTCGTTGCATGACTGGTTACGACAATTAACGGTGATTATCAGAGCTCAGCTGCTCTTTACTTTACTTGGATATTTTAACACCACCAGCTTAATTAAATGATTTAAAACCGGAGTTACTGTTTTACTTCTCAGTCTGACTGTTGTTTGTGTGTTTGCGAGCAGGGGGAGAGCAGCGGCGTACTGTATATATCGTATTTAAAAGTGTGACATTAGAGCTAAAGAAGCAGAGCAAGCAAAAATCTAATTTTGTGCTGTCATGTACATGTTTGCTGTTCTGCAAGACAAGAGCTACGATTCATATCTGTGATCATATGAATCCATTACCTGTATTACATCAAAGAATGCACAAATAATGATATCATAAATCAGATGTGATTTTTTGTTATTGCATTACATCACACCGAAGCAGACACCCCGTTTTACAGCTGTCATTAAGGAGGCGTTACAGTTATTCTGAGTCAAGACAAGGATAAGTGTCCTGGGATGTTTCTCTTTTAATTGCCTCTTACCCAACCTAAGGCACACGTGATTGTAATAAGCGTAATACTCTTCAGGTTTCTCAGAGAAACTCTTCACTTGCCTCTTTTTGTCATTTAATACTTTACACACACAATTTCTTTTTCTACTCCATAGAAAAAAATAATCTTTAAAATGAAAGTAAGATCAGTACCAACTGGTCACTGCTACAAGACCAGTAAATACACTTAATACTGATAGGAAGTTGCAGTAAACTGCAAGTAGATAAAATAGTAATCAATTAACTAATTTGGTTTGTCCTCTTGGTTCTCACATGACTTCTTCAAAATCCAGCATAAAGTGAACTACTCTACAAACTCTGGTCACGGTTAAATGGTTATGAGCAAAGGCAGCTGCAAAGATCACATCTGTGCTGATGTTCTAATAATGTCCTTACTGAGAAGAGCACCAAAACTGGGTATGATGAGGTGACTGACAGGATATACACTTTAAGCAGCATCCCCACTCAAGAAGTTGTGTGCATGCTGATACCAGTGAAGAATGAAGCAGCAGCGGTGTGAGCGTCCTGTAACCTGCAGCAGGCCTGTGCCAGCAGCAGGTATAATGCTGCCACATCCAATGAAACGTGTTCGATGCAAATAGTGAGCATAATCATAATGCCGTGGTATCTTCATCACGCATTTAAGAACTCACCAGCCATCGCACCACACCCGGATTCTTCGCCTTCTCTTCTCCGGACTGCAAGCTGCAGCGCCGGGGGTCGTGCCTGCGTCTTTCCCGGCTGCTGTGTTCACTTGGTGGTGGTTGTGGTGATGCCCGTTCTTGATCATTGTGGATGTGCTGACTGTGCTGAATGTGCAGCCCGGAGGGTGAGACGGACTCTCGTCAAATGAGGCGGTTACCGGACCGTGTCGGTTCGTGCGTGTCCCGTTTCAGCAGGACAGCCGGTGTCTGTATCAGCAGAGGCGGAGACAGCAGCAGTAGTGCGTTGCGCCAATGCCTCCTCTACCGGCGACGCAGAGACGCACTACGACCTTTGCGTCAAGTTGGTCAAAAACGCGGATGAACCAGAAAGGAACGGAACACCGTTAATAAAACCCGGTGTGTCACATCGTTGCGCGTTGGTTTTATTTTGAAAAATCTGGCCCACAGCTCCGCGTTTATTGAGGCTCACTTGACAGAGGTCGCATCGTACGATGGTGCCGCGTCCGACATATTGTTACATAATAGCGGCGTTTTCCACCGTCAGGTGACGAGATCTGGATTCCAATATAAAATAGCAGCCTGTGCGTCTTTGATGAGCGGAGAGGTCGTGATAAGCTTTGCTCTATATCCCCAGCAAACTGTGTTTTGCTCACAATTATCTCTGCATAAATAACAACAACAATAATAATAAAGATAAGGATTAAAAGATTTTTGTAGACACTCTAATATTTTATTTTTCCCCCATTAAAATTCGAAAAAATATATATATTTTTAAATTAGCTATAGCAGCCAATTTTATTGAAAATAAAAGACCATCTGAATTAATAAATCTGTACTTTACTCAAATTTAAACTAATTCATTTTCCTTATTATATACTTGTCCAAGCTCATTTAGCAGGGGCAGTATATCAATAAAGGTCTCAGCACTGTCAGCAGATTTTCACAGCAGTACCTACAGATGTATGCCTGGGTGGATGGCTAAAGATTTACTACAGAAACGATGCATTAGATTGTAAGTGCTCCTAATATACACAGAGGTGGTTTATAACAGAAACTAACCACCTACCCCGCACCACAGTAGTAACGAGGCTACAAGACAACGTGCTCAAAGTCTATAGCATACTCCCATTTTCTCAGTTAAATTTGTTTTGTAAAACATTGCATAACACTTTATATGCCTGGTAAACACTCCGCTGTGGGGGAAATCCTCCTGTTTAGAAGTGCTGTCATCTTACGGGGAAAACCCAGTTAAATCATATAAAGCCTTTACACTGATGTGCCAGCAGAGGGAAACCCAAGCCCACATATTTCTGAACAGGTGCATGCTCCTGAAAGACAGTTTTACTCATTATATTCAATACCCTGGCTTCCATCTTTAGCTGATTTGAATGTTTCAATCAGAGTAGGAAAGGGTGTTAAGTATTTGTCTTATAGCTGGGATTGCACCAACTCTGATAAGTCTTAATGGTTAGGGAGATTTTTGCAGTTAACTCACATGCACCACCATAACAATCTTCATTTGAATAACACTGATTAGAACGAGGGGGGGGGGGGGGGGGGGTAAGGACATATACATGTATTGTGTCATGGTGGTCTTTGTAGAGAAGAGCCCCTTGCTCAGCTTTGGCAGTGCATATGTGTTACATCAATGGCCTCACTGATGGCATTGGCAACATTAATTGTACAGCAGGTTGCGGTCTAAGAACTGGGGCAGGCACCTGCTGCAGAAGTGGGTAAAGATGAAGAATGCTGTCCTAGATTGCCCACCAGCTCACCTTAGCCCATCCTGCCAAATTAATCAACTCTTCAGAGGCCGTATGCTTGTCTGGGGCAGGCATCCAAGGAGGGGAGAGGAACCTGTTTTAATGCACAGGTCATGCAGACCTGTAGAAGCCTCCTCCATTTAAAAGAACTAAAGAACAATACAGGCACTGGGGTTTACACATGCCCTGCAGGATGGTATGGCAAGATGTAGTTTGTCTTCAGCCATCTGTCTCTTTGTCTTTGAATGTTCTCTCATGAGATGCATTTTGACTGTGCTGGGGTTGAAGCGCTGCTGAGGAGGCTGATGTTTGATGAGGTGCACTGAGACGAGGGGTAGGGGTGGGGGGATTTAGAAGCTCCATAGGGAGCTGAGATGACTAACTCACTACTCCTCCTAATCTAGGACAAGCACACCTAGACATCCTTCATGACTCTAATGTTTTACTCGTGTCGGGCCAAAAATATGTCCACTGAGGTTAGCCAAAGTGGGTCGCCCAACGGCTTTTTTTGGATCACAGAAAAAGAAATTGTGCCATCTAAATGATCGCTGTCTTCTAAAACCCACCCTGGATGGCAAAAAGCCTTCCCCGCCAGTTTATTTTTAAAAGTATCAAACTGGGTCAATGACGCCACAGAAAATGACAAAACCTAATTTCGACACTTTTTACACATCTTAAATGACAGAGTAGTAGTGCTGAAAACCCTTTTCCAAAACATTTTATTGGTCTTATAGAAAATAAAGTAAGCTGTATCAACAAACATACAATATATACATCAATAACTTAGACACCTCAGAGAATCACATTTAAATCCACAGTTGTTACTGTATATATGAATACATAGTACTTATCTACAGATTGCAAAAAGTACAATAATTTAATTTATAAATAGTTACAATTAACTATTGTCTGTTTTCATACAAAGTACTGCAATATTTTATTACAACCCATACAGAAAAATAACAAAACAGATTATTAACTTTGTATTACTCGCTTTAGTCAGATTTGTATACCTTTGAAACACAGACCCACTCCATAGAGAAGAGGGAAAAAAACCTGCACAGTCAACCATTTACAAAGCATAACTTCATGAAAAAAGCCAATGTCTTGAGAGCTATTAAAAATCAACTGCCACACAAGTGCTGCTATTTATCCTCTAACATGTTGCTCAAACAATACAAAAAACAAACAAACAAACAAAAAACAAAACAAGAAAAAGTCAAAACTAATTAAAAAGGAAATCTGCAGAACAAATTACAGTGTTAAGATCAATTTCAAATTCACACACACGACACATAATGAGAACAGAAATGTTGTGGATGATGCTACAGCAAAACAATGAGCATTAACGACTGGTGTAGCAGCAGAGGAACTTCAACCGTACACACGCGCGCGCGCACACACACACACACACACACAGAGGGAAAAAAAAATATTGCAAGTGGCCCTTGTGGCAGAATCCATCATAGCATCAACATTATTTAGTGCATAAATATCTAAATAATAGCAGTTCATTTCAGTTAAGATCCAAGTTTAATTAATGGATTTGTATTCAGGTGATTGAAGACCAGAGTAACTGAGTAAGGCTTGAGTGCAGCTGTCACGATTCCTTTAAAAACATTGACAGCTTTGTTAGCGGCTTTAACCAAGGGCCAGTTGCTCTCCCACAGAGGGATGCGAATAAAACATAAATAAATAAAAATCTACAAAACATCAAGAATGATTAAAGAACAGACCTAAACTCTGACAATATTGATTACTCTTACATCTACTCTTTCACACCTTTCCACTGAGTTGCATATTAAGGGTCACTTTTTCACAATGGTCATTAATACCTACTGTAGCTACATACTATACAGCTGTATGTGAGAGAAAGAGAATCATCCCCAGAGGAGATCGAGAGATTGGTCAACAGTGCCACTCGAACACCTTAAAGACACTTGACACGAAAAAAGATTCACTCCACAAGACTGCCACAGCAATAAGGACGCCAACATTGATACTGGGCTATGTCAAGAGTCAGGTAATATATATTTTATCCCACAGTTAACCAGTCAATGCAGATAGCTAAGCATGTTGACAAAGTGAGGCTAGGATACGGACAGTATTACCAGCACTCAGACCTCCGGCATGGAGTTTCACTGAGGCGTATCGTCTGAGAGCGGCTGCAGATTAACACCTCAGCCGACACTTTAAGACGTTCTGACCAGCAGGAGAGGGAGATCTGGATGAAGTGCATTCTGTTAATGTCATTAAACATCTACTTTCACCTTGAGGTGTAGACCTGCTTCAGTGTTAAATTCCTTTTAGAGGACCAGCAGAGTGATGCAACACTTGGCACAGAAGGAGCTCTCGCTGGCAGCTGTTGATTGTAATTCTACATAGTCGTACTGTGCCTCTTTCTGAGTGTGGATTGAAGCCCTTTATGACATGCTTATTAGAAAAAAAGGAGAAAAAAAAAAAACAGAAAAAGAACAGAGCTGCCATCCCCACCTTCTTGCCTCTCATCTAGAATTGTTTGTTCATTTTAAGTGACCTGTTTTGTCCTGAGCAAAACAAGCAGGAGCTTAGTGCATACAAACCTTCAGCCAAACCCTTCTGCTTTTAATCAGACAATCTGAAGACCAGTGGGTAGATTTAGAAGAGTGATGCTATACCTCTTTGAGGTTAACCTTGCAGCAAAATCTTATTTTTACTAGCGTGACAAGGTGCAAGGTTTGTCAACAACATTTGCAGGATAACCGCACGCCCACAGGTAAATTCTAAAAGATAGCTTTTAAGGGCACTCTATGCCTGCAATGTAATTTACACCAATGATGTTGCTGGAATAATAATAATAAAATCCTTTACTTCCCGGTTACAGAGGATGTTTTTAGAGGGCATCCAGCACTAGATGCAACCATTATTCAGTTATCACTTTACGCTTCAAAAAGTCTTTTGACTTCATGTTCACTAATGCCATTTCATCAAATTCTGTCATTCGTGGCTCAATGTGGTAAACTCGTAATGACAATATGATTTGTAACTAACACCAAGGAAGCGGAGGATATCACAGATGCCAATACGCACAAAGACAATTGACCTTGTTTACACCATCTAGTTTAGCTCTACAGATTTGTTTTAAATAGCACAGCATTGACATCTATACAGTGAACGACACTGCCAACTTGTCACTTACACATCACATCACGCGCTACCCCACAGTACGCGCCTAGTCACTAGAAAAAGCTATCAGACTTTAATAGTAAGCCACTTTCGGTACAATTGCAAAAAAGATGTCACAGGATTTTTTTTTTTTACATTTTCTTTTTCTGTATTTCTATAAACAATGGAAGGTAATCTACCTAGTAATAAAAACCAAGAAGTCAACTTTAGACAAAGTTTTCTACACCTTAACAATTCAAACAGTAAAGCTCGTGTAAAGATTTTCTTTTGGAAATATCTGACGGCCCTGTCAACAAGTAATTACAAAAAAACGCAATATATATCTTTTAAACAAAATCAACATATTACCTCTATGAGCAAAAATTATGTTTCAAAATGTTTGTGGATTTCACCGTCCCCACAAAACATGAGGATATTACTGTAATAACATTCAGGTTTTCAGATATTGTAGAAGAATCTTGTCATATTGGAATGGCACTCAGCTCTGGAACAACATCATTAAGTGCTGCTGATCTTTTTTAACGTTTCCACCTAAATATGCAAGACCTCTTTGTATTTTCAGTGCATACATATATATTATTATTGCATCTACCAGTCATTTTGAAAATGACAAGTTCACGGAAGCCTGTCGCAGATCCATAAACAGAAATGAATGCTATATTTGGGAGCATCATTTCATGCTTATATTCTCAACAGACGACCAACAGAATCACAAATTGGACTAATTTATGAGTTTGGGGTTTGTCAGGTTGTTTCAAAGACATCTGTAGCATTAAGACCAGAAGTCAGTTATCCCAATTTAAGTCAGTGCATAATAACAAGCAAAGGGCTTCTTAGTGAGATATGTGCTGGCTTTTCCTCCTCCCACTCTGTACTGTGGATCTTGTGAGGAATAATGGATCCAATTTATTTTCTTACTGGTTTTGACCACCTGTGAAACTGTATCGATGCTAGTTCTTAGGACGGAAGAGACTTAAGAGCCAGATTTTAGGAAAACTGACATAAAAATCTCAATCAAAACAAGCAAACTTGATGCAGTCTTCTTCAATTTTCCACTTTCTAAATGTTTCAATATTGCAATATTTCTCCTTTGTTTATGGGACAACTGTATCGTCCTAAATTCTAGAGTTTGATTTTTATTACCCTGCTGACAGGCCTGTTAAAAAAACAAAAAACAAAAAAAACCAGACTGGTGTGTCGTTCTGTAAGAGTGAATTTGGAAAGCATATTTTTAGTGTTAGCTCCACGGTTAAAACTGAGAACTCACACAGGCATTCCTGTGCCATGTTACAATGCACTGACTAGTTTAGCCTTAAACATCTTTCTTCTGCCCTTTCTGCTACTACGACCTAGCCTCCGTTTTGGATTTGACGATGGTGATGACGCTGGTGGCAGCTACTTTACCGGGGATGAGGGGACCTATGACAGAAGCCATAGGTCCCCTTGCTGAGGTGACAGGGTTGCGGGCCACAGTCCTGGCAAAGCTCTGGAGGGCCTCGTACTTTGAACGCAGAGCATCCAGCTCCACCTTCATGCTGGCATTCTCTGTAGCCAGCTTGTCCACTTCCTGCTGCAGCTGAGCCTTTTGTTTTTCGAGCTCCTCTTTCTGGGTGACACGCTTTACTCGGCAGCTTGCGGCATAGCCCCGGTTCTTCAGGGTACGTCGCCGCTGTTTCAGCTGCAGGATTTCTTCCTTTGACATCCCCCGTAAATGCTGGTTCAGCTCCCGCACCGACATGGTCACCAGCTCGTCATCTGTTAGGCTGGTGCCATTTTCCCCCGGCTCCCGCTTCACCTGTGCGTGGAAATTAGTTAATGCTGATCCTTTTATTAAAAAATAAAATATTATATATACACATAGACATTTGGCCACACAGGTTACCTTTAAGGCCTTGTTTCCCTTGTTTGTGGTAGTCATGCCACGAGAGCAGCGTCCACCTGTACTACCGGTTGATCTGTGAAAAGAAAAGACAACATATGAAACAAGAGTACTAGAAAAGAAACTTAATTTTTTTTCTGCCAAATACACATTGAAGTATTTTCTGATAACAACAACAGCAAAAACAAAAAAAGAAACCACATGACTAAATACACAAAATACAAAGTGGGTCAAGGACTTCAGACTTCCTTCTAAGTAATTGGAAAAACTGGTACCTGGACTGTTCATGCACTTATAACAAGAACAAATAACTTTGCGGTATGCATTTCCAGATGACATTTAATTGGTTGGCAGCAATTCAAAATTATTTCTTGGAAAGCAAAACCCAAAACAACACAAGTACAAACTTGAAGTATCATAGGCACATTTCAAAACAGAACAGATTTGGGCCTTTCTACAGTGCATCCATCCTCAACCACCACACATTCACAAAAGTATATGGGGCAGATTTTAAGCTATCCAGTCTAGACAGTCACACCTGTCTAGATTTGGCCTGTGTCCAACTATAATCCTATAAATCAATGAGAAAGCAACCCACTGTAACTACTGCAGAGCCCTCCAGAACAACAGGGCTGCACTGCAGTTTCTTCTGTCATGTCTGCACTGAGGGAACCACCAAGAGAAGCTGCGTCGGTGAGAAGTCCAGCCTACTGGTATTAAGACAGACAGAAAGTCAGGTGAATTCCATCGTGTGAGCTCTGTCACAGGATAAGTATGTCCTCACATACACACACACAGACACACACAGCTGTGGCCCTGAGTGCTTTACACCACACACAGTAAATGCTGTGTCAGCAACACAGACACCCACCACAGTCAGCCCAGCCCAGCCAGCACATTGCCTCGGTAAGCTGATTTACACAGCCCAGCAGTGTGTGTTTATACTGAGCACATAAACAAATGCTAGCTCTTAGAACTTTTTTTTAACACATCAAAACAGGAAAGAAAGCATCTGAACAAAAGAATGTAAAAAAGAATTACTGTCAGCGTGTGCAGAAGTTTGCAGCATGCGTGCACATTAAGCTAGTCATCAGGGAAATTCATGTCGTCTGCACAGAAGCTCAGTGAGGGAAGAAAAGAAAAACAGATGAGTCGGAGCTCCAAAGTGCACTAAGATGGCCAGGATATTTCCATGGCAACAAAAGGGTGCTACAGGTGGACCGGTCACCTGAGCCAAACAGGGAGAGACAGCCGCTTGTTAAAAATGACCTGAATACGACACTATCACACAGGCTGGGGACATAACATGAGGTCAGACTGTGACTTGAATTCTTGATGCTTTCACTTCAAAAAAAAAAAAAAAAAAAAAAGTCCTCTGGCTTCTTATAAAAACAGAAATGTTTCTCTGCGCTGCAGACGCCCATATAAAAAGCTTTTCACGCTCTGCACAGGACTTTTCAAATGTGATACTTTCATCCCTGATGGGCTGGCTATGAATAGCTGTCTGATAGTAACACGTACCTTTCACTGGCCTTTGTGGTGACTCATTTCCAGTAAGCATTTGGACCACAGATGCAAAACATAATGGGATAATGGTCTGCCTGATGATGCACAGATAATGGACAAATAGACAGGAAAGTACTACACTAATAGCTACTGGGATGAGACTAGGAAAAAAAAAAGGTTGCATCTTCCAAATTTCATATTAAGCCTATCATTTTCCCCTCAGTAGCCTAGACCCAACATTGTTCAAAAACCAGTTGGAATCTTGAAAATGCAGAGAGATGGCACACTGTCCAAGTTGAGGGGGCGTATTCTGTCACACATCTGTGTAGGGTAACATAGTAGGCATGGTTTGGCACATTGAAAGCTCACCATATGACACTGTGGAAAGACTTCACCCAGGCTGCAAGCCTCCAGCACAGGCTGCTGCCAACAGACGGCTACCAATGACAGGGCATGGCAGAACAACACAGACAAGGTCCAATGCACAGCTGCTCCCTTCCACTACCAGGCTTGTCATACCTCACAGAGACAAAGAGGCATGCTCACACAAACACAGAAACACAGGCAAAGAAAGGAAAACACACCTATAATTTCCCATAAAGAATGACAGGGAAATTTCAGACTTGGTGCACTGATCTGTTGGAGAATGCCCTTGCATTTGACAAAATTATATGGAGAGATAGTCACAATTTAAAAACAAAAGACACTGATGTCTTCCTTGCACTAATATATTAGCTCCTATTAATGATTTCACGTCTTTTGTGTTTCTAGCCGAAGGAGCGGGAGGCGAAAGCTGCAGCTTGGAGTGCGGGGGCATCGGAGGTAGGGAGCAAGTGCAGGGACATAGACGTCTTTTGTAGATGCTTGCTGAATTTTTATGAATCGCCTGGAAGAACGCTGACAAATCAGAGCTGATTGCTTGTGGAGGAGAGACATCACACCCACAGGAAATAGAAAACGCTGAGTGTGGTCACAGAGAGAAAGAGAATGTGTGAGAGAGAAAAAGAAAGAGACAGAGAGAAAGACAGAGAGCGAGAGAGAGACACAAAGAGAGAGAAAGAAAAAGAGAGACAGAAAAACAGAGAGAAGCCTTATGTAAAATGCAGGGTCGACAAATTTAGAGGAGCTTGAGAAGAACAGGTTGAGAGAAAAAAAAAAAATCCTGATCTCAGCAAGGACCAAAACCAAGGTGCCAATTAGGAAGTTGTGAAGTTGAACTAACACAACGAGAGCAACCCATCCAACCTTCAAATGCGGTCTTTGTTCATCTGAAGCAATGCAGTGCAGCTTGCAGAGGTAGGGTCGGCTTAGGTTGACTCTGAAGAAGGGAAAGGGGGTTTACAAGAAAAACAAAAACAAACAAAAAAAAACTCCAACAACTCGAGTGCGATAAATGCTGATGTGACATGATAGGTCCGGCCCTCAGCCTGTGGCATCCTTTAATGATCTCGTCCCCTCTGCAGGATCTCTCCAGGGGAGATGCCAAGGATGGACACCATTAGCCAGGGGACTCTTTGTTGAGGGGGAGTCGAGGCTACAGCTTCGACACACTGCATCCCCTGATGAATATTTATTACTGTCGTTCGCCGCCTAAGGTGGGGGTGGGAGACGGGGCGGGGGTGGGAGGCTGAATAAAGATGCTCAGGAGGTGATTCTTCAAGGATACATCCAAGGCTCTTCCATCAACGGCTGTCTCAAAATGGCGGTGGGCTGTTGGGGATGGGGAGGGGGTGGGGGTGTATTTCTGGTACCGGAGGTGGCACACATGGTGGTTCAGGGCTGCAGGGAGGGCCAGCTCCACTTGACAGCAGTGTAACAAGATTATCAGGGCCATAAGAGCAAACAAAAAACCCCAGCAACCTGCCTCGGAATCCAGATTACGACAGCGCCTGCTCTCTGAATACTAAACACGGCTGGGGAAGGACTAACAGGGTACAGGGTTTGCTGAGACAGGACAGTGGATGGCACATCACGCAACTAATCACATGCACATGCATCCGCACAGTGACAGATCACCAAAACCACACAAGCACATACAAATTTAACTTGTCATGATCAATTCTTGAAAAGAAGCGTCCGAGCACTGGGCACTGGCAGCTTGCTAATGAAGTGAATAAAAGTAGACGGTGGAGGTGCATGCTGATGAAAGACTGTGTTCAGGGGGAAAAAAAAAAAAAACACAAGCAGCATCCAACAATGGCAACAGAGCTCTGTGAAACTAACAGCTGAATTTCATCTCACACCAAACAATACATTTCAACAATTTTCACTCCAAGAGACCACGATGTGGCTCATTTTGATCATATGCCCAATTTAATTTCTTTTCCTTTCTGAAACCAGTGTAGACTTGTAAAGAAAATTTGCACAGTTTGTACAAGACTGAATAACTAGAGCTGTGGCCCAGATGTAAATTAGGCCCGACAGAAGGGTGATAGAATGTTTAGCACCATTTTCAATTCATTGTCTTTGCAAATTCTGCATATCTTTGATGATTAGCTAAACAACAAAAGGAGAGTGCTGGCTGTAAAGTCAGTACGATCACCTATTCAGTTTCCCTGATCAATAATGTATAAGACCTATAGCCTCTCAGTCCATTGTCACAGACCTTCCAGGAAACAGAATGATGGCAATGACAAAGAAACTGAAAAGCACATGGTAAGTGCCTGAAAAATAAAAGAAATGTCAGTCCTTTCTTATGATTGGGCTTTATTATTTTCCACTTACTCTTTCCAGGTTGACATATTTAATGCAGTGAGCCAACATTTTCACGCTGTACAGCCAATCTCAAGACTTTATGCCTAATCAGAGCCTCTGCTCTTACTCCCTCACTTCTAAGAGAGTTGAAAAGATCGCCTAGATATTCAGATCTAATCATTCCTCCCGTCAGCTGAGCTAAGTCAATTATCAAGCAAGCTGCATGTGTCGGGCGCCATTTAACTGCAAATTAAAAATCAGACTCCTCTGATAGCTCTGGAAGAGATACTGGAAGAGTGGTATGAACTTGTGTGTGCAGAAAACAGTGTGCGAGTGCGTCTGAGAAAGGTACGACGGGAAGAGGGGAGGGAAGCTATTAACTACTAAGTATTCAGAGCGTGAAATAAGAGTGACAAAAAGAGGGAGAGGGGAAATCATTCAGCAGCTTTCAGAGGGAAATGTGATATGCTTGTAGTAGAGGGGAAATACTAAGCCAGTGCTTTTGACCAGCAGAGGTTCTGGGCAATGCTGAAATAGCAACTAACCAAAATTGCCAGCTTCCCGTAATAACTGACCCCTAGAGCGTAGGGTTAAACTCCACCTGCAAAAGTCTGTTAACAGTGTCTGAAATTTACTTTAACTGGCCAAGCGCGCTTTTAATCTGCTAAAATAATAAATCGACCTTCGTTCATATATTCTATACGTGTTTCTAAATATTTTGTTGAGATGCAGCGTCAAGTGACAAACATTTATTTATCAGGGGCTAATCAAGTCAAGCATGAATAGTAAAAAAAATTCTAAACTTTTCACATCAATCTCCTCAATAATGTAATCGCTTTCTAATGCTTCGTCTTTTGCATGAATCTAAGAATTTAGGCTCCTGTTCAAAAAAGACTCCAAAGCCCAGCCTTAGTCTGAGTTATGATTAGACGATTGGTTAGATAGTTAGGGTTATACAAAAATGTCAGGGTCAGGTCTTTGTGGAATACTGGTGAGGGAAAAAAAGCGTGCGTGTGTGTGTGTGTGTGTAAGTGTCAAACTTTGACAGAGAGGGAGGAAGACAGAAGCATATGAGTGATCCCAAAACACAGGAGAGACCCTAAGCATCGCTTTAATTTTGGTTTGGAGAAAAAAGAAAAAGAAAAAAAAAAGAATGAAAAATGCCACCGTGGGGGACTGTCCACTAAGATTTACTCACCAAAATAGAAAATCCACCTACATTTGGTGCATGGGGGGATGTTAATTCGTGACCATGTCTGTACATCATCCTCACACTGCTCTGGTTGGCAAATACTGTCATATTAGATAAACAGAAGCATCCTGAATTTGACCTTTATTAAAAAATGAAGCACTGATAACCAAAAAACATCAAACCACACAAAAAAATTAAATAAATCCACAATGATATAAATGACTAAATGATTAAGTCACTAAATTATTGGATAAGGATTAAGTGACTCTGCTTTGGAGGTTTAGTTTTCACACATACTGTTATTAAAGATGTGAGAGAAAAAAAAGACGTAAGAAAGAATTGGTACCTGCTGTATATCTAAAGAAGGGAAAAATCTGTTATGTTCCCTCCAATTAGATTCTTAGTAGGACCAAATTTTATGTGGGAAAAAAAAGAAAAAAAAATGTTAATACAGCACAATGGCTTCAAGGTAATACTGCATTTCCATAGTCAAATATGTGGAATTTCTTTCTCCTATGTTTGTAAAATTTGTGCCAACAAAGTAAAGACATTTGCCAATAAATTTTTTCCTGTCTGATATTAAAGTCACAGGCACTTATCGTTTCTCATTTCTGATAACCAGGCAGACTCTAGGCAAAGAAAGGAGAGTTTGATGAATACAAATAAACTGATTTTATGTAACCTAGTTCCCTTGGAAAAAAAAAAGAGCGAGAAAAAAAGTCGTATGTAGAAGCTAGCAGGCTATACTATGAAGAATAACATGTGGCACATTTATGTCAGATTTTTGCATCCAGTTCATGTCTCTTAAAGTGAAAGCATGAATCACTGCCCTTAAGGGATTGTATATTTTCTTAAGTCACTGATAATGGGAGGTTTATTTAAAGGGACTTGTTTGTACTAACCAATGTTTTGATACATTAAAAAAAATCTATTTCCATGTTCAGCAGCTGCTATCTACTGAAGCCGCTCTGTTGGTATAACCAGTAGGACAGAAGAGGAGACTTCACTGGCCTTTCACAGTATCTGCCTGGAGGACTTGATTAAACAGGAAGAGAATAGCTCTTGATACTTCAGCCTTGCACTGGCAGAGGAAGTAAGGGTTGCAGGCAACCCACACACTGGCAAAATATCTAGGAGGTTCACTACACTGGTTGAATTTATATTAAATGCATATTGCATTGACCTAACACAACCACAGTTTTGTGCTGCTCACAGAATTGATAGAGCAGGTCAATACGTTTCAATGTATTTCAAGTAAAAGAATATCAAATATGTGAGCTATTTTACTTACTACCGATGCACTGATATGATTTAAAACAGTCTTCTCCAATAAAAAAACCAAAAACAAAAAAAACAAACATCAAAATAAACAGATCTCAGCAGCATCATCAAAAAAAAGAAGGAAAGAAAACAAACACGGATCAGTGCATTTTCTCCTGTGGAGAGCTTTGATTCAAATGCAGTGAGAGAGCAGAGTTATTACCTGGAAATATCAAAGATGCTAATTTCTATTAATAAGACTGCCTCTGCTCTTTTCAAATTTTGGTAAGTGATTGATGAGCCCTGTCTACAGGATATTTGATGGCGTCTCACAGCTAATGATTGCCCCACAAAGAAAACAAAAACAAAACATAATTTCACCATTAAAAAAATCAACATATTTCGAGACATGAAAACTTAAAAGAGTAAACACGCATACAACTAGTACTGTTCCTTACTGTAATCCTTACTGTAATCCTCCTTAGACATTCCTCACATATTCTCACATAAACTAAAGCTTGTGATACTTAAAGAAATTATCAATTTTAACAATAGAGAAAGGGGAGGAAGAAGATTTCTAAATTATCTTATGGCTGAAAAGATTATTATATACCGCAAAGGTCGCTAAATTGATCCTCTAAGCACCCAGCGTATTTGTCCACAAATGGTGAAATATGATTTCTCTGCGTAGGACAGGAGCTTGAGCTAAATAAAAATGAATAAATATCTGAAAAGACATGAAGTAAATAAATGACTGCTGTATTTAGCAAAAGAGGCTGCCCAAGGACAGCTTGCATTGATTTTCTTTTTGTCACTTTTCATTTGTAACTGTGTTCACAATCACAGAGTGATTGGAGAAATAACGACCTCCAATTTGTAAGTAAGATTAGTAACATTTTGTCAGCTTAACACAGGTAAAGACTGTCAGACTGTTAATTTTAAATTCTGCTGTATGTAGAGCATAATTTAGCGTAATTTTATGAGGTACACGTTTTTAGGAACCTATTAGTCATTTGCAAAGAATGTTAAGTTCCTCAAATACAAATGAAGGGAGCACGCACACACACACACACACACACACACACACACACACACACACACACACACACACATCCAACTGGAACATATCCTAAAACTCTTGAAAATCCAATAAAAGTGATGCAGAGTGACTCACCAATTTAATTTGACTTAGCTTCTTACGCGGGTATGACTAAAATCGCTTGTTGTTAATGTCAGTTTACAACTGATGTGTCCCACACACGTATTAGCCAAGATAAAAGTAGGTTACATGAAAAACCAGCGGCCAGCGCACAGCTCTGTGTGCATGCTCACCATGTTCTGTCTAATATTGACTATTCTAAATTATGAACAAACAGAGAGCAGTAATGAACATGCCAAGTGTAAGTCAAGTTCCAAACAGAAATTCATCAAACACACTCTGACTGGATGAAAGTACTACTTTGAGAAGTGGAGCGGGCATATCGCAATGCTAAGCAATCATAATCCGCACTACACTTGCAAGAGGTTTCATCACCAACATTCCCTCCCTATTGCAAAAAGGGGGGGAGAATATATTGATCTTTTTCTCCCTTCCTTCCGGGCATTCCCATTGCCCTGTGCAGCTTAAGCAGCACTTTTGTGGACAAATCCCACATTTGTGTTCCTTTCTGGAGGCTATAAATTGTCCTGAATAGGCGTAACTACTCCCAAGGCACAGCTGTGTTGGCTATACAGAGGTGTTGGTGGCCAGACTGTACTCTATGCAGTGTAAAGTCTTGCCTCATGTTTCGTCAACCTCACATATCCTCTTCCACCCTCTACTGCCTGCCCATTCTGAGCAACACCACTGGGTATAAGTTGTGCACTCAGTTCACCTCTATGGTATCCAGCCTTGCTTTATCTTTACTACCTCAGTGAAAGAAAAGATAAATCTAAGCACTGATCTACGCCACTCCCTGCCTCCATCCACACGCCACTGCCAGCCCCACTGGACTCTTATATGGACCATCATCTGTTCTTGTTACCTGCAGAGAAAGGCATAGATGAGCATTACACTTTATTGCAAAGCCGGGCTTCTGATGTGGGGCTGGCCTGTCTGCTAAACACACTTCAATGCCCTGCTCGCATGAACAGAGATGATGAAATAAGTTGGGTATCTGAGCAAGAATGGGCAACTTCTATCTGTTTAGCCCTGCCTATATGGGCTCAACAGTTTCCAAGGTGACTTTTCAAATTGCACACACTCTCCATGGATAATTCATTACCTGCGCCCTCCATAAGTGTGCACTCTAATAGGCAGCAAATTTCATCATGTCACACATAGGGAAACAAAGGCATCTGCCAACCCAAAATTAGAGAAATGACGTGTTACGCTGCATTAAATGATAACAGAAAAAAGCTGGTTCTCTATGGCATTTAATCACTGCTCAGCAACAAAGACGAAAGGGCATTTACAGAATGCCACATTTACCATTTTATAGAGATGTTTCAAACACTACCCTGATTTGGGTGGTGTATTTTTTTTTAACTTCCTATACATCACATAATTACACCTGACCTAGTTTAAGCATCCACTCATTGCAGGGCTATATAATAGCAACACACGCATAATATCTGCTTATCGTGCATTTTTTTTTTAAATGGATCTGACATCGCAGTTGACACCTAAGCACTTAGTCTAAATATACTCGCAGCCTGTTTGTTGATGTACATCATGACAGTGCTGCCATAAAAATGCACATTATCAGCTGAATGTAGATGAGGCTATTGATAAATGCATGATGGTCATCACTTGATGCTCATGGCTTGACTGACTTGCAGGAAAGATCAGCACCATTTCGATCCATCTCCCTAATAACGGTGGCTTGGTGATAAACATCGACCCTTATCAAGCGAGCAGACCTTTGTCCGGTGGTGCCATATTTCGGGGTGGATTCTGAGAACGTCTAAATACATCATTGTGATGATTCAGCATGATATAAAATACCGCTACTTGTTTGCAGGCTCTGACAATAAAACAATGCTGTGTTGTTAACTGCTTGGCTGTGGCATTAAAGCCAAGGGCGGCTGGTTTGATTTGGCTCTGCCATTGTTACAATTTAACTAGTGGTTAAATGAATTGTCACTTCAGGTGAAGCAATTCAATTCGAAACGATTGGTCTGAGAGCATTTCCTGGAAGATTAAAATCAATGCATTGATTAAAAAGAAAAGAAAAAAACACAAAGATCCGCGCAGAATAAAAACAACACATTTCTCAGATCTGACAATCACAACCGCGTCTATGACAGAAATGTCACGAGAGAATAACACAACCAACCTGGTCTCGCTAAACCGCTGGCTCGGCTCGCGCTTGCTCCTTTTTTTCCTCCACAACGAGGTGATGAAGCAGCAGGTTTGAGCAGCAAGAAGCGCATGAGTTGACAAACCACCAAAAGAAAGCGTAGCGGCACAGCGGACACCAACGCGTCCCTCGCAAACTATTTATTTAAACGCAAAAGAAAGGAAAAAGAAGCGACCTAACACAGGGTCGCACGGTTTTTGACATTCCACGACTCTTCTCGTCTCCAGCCTCTCAGCGCCTGCTCGTGAAAAAAAAAAAAGTGGCAAACAACTCCCCGCCTACAAAACAAGCAAGCGAGGAAATCCCCGTGTGCTCAGTCTTTCTACTATTTGTAGCAATACAGCAGCGAGAGCGAATCCACAGCTCAGGGAGGGGGAGTTACCCCTCAAGCGCGAAATGGCTGGCTGGCAGCCCCCCCTCCGCTCTCTACTACATGAAAATCACATTGACACGTTTAATTCACAGCTCGCGCGCGCGTGTGTAAAAGATTAGCTGCCATCTCACCGTAGTAGGAGCACTAATGTTCTCGGTTACAACCGAGCATTTTATGTGGAAACTTTCAAAATAAACCCCCGAGCTGTGTCAAAACGTGTGCTGACCACTTGGATAATCAGGGCACTTTAGTTTGAAATGTTTCTGATGTGAGAAAGGCTAACTTTACCAGGAGGCTAGCTATGCTAACCCACTAAGCTAGCCTCGGCCAGCTTGACAGCGGCGAGGCGAAGGCATGCACACTCAGCATAACAACAGCAGCAGCAGCAGCTCTGTTTGCTTTACGGGCCCACCTGACTTCAAAACGACCCCCTCCGAAGTTGTAGCTGTTAAAGTGCTCTTCTGAAACCTAACATCCGAGGCACAGCTGAATTTCGGCTCCACTAACAGAAGCGACGGCGCTTCCAAACGCCTGCTCGTGGTCTCCTTGTTGATTCCTTTCTCTTGTACCGAAGCCAGACGTCATCGTGTTTGGTCACGTGCCTCCATTCATGAAAGATTTTCTTTGCTCGCAAGGGGGGAAAATGATAACTAAGAATACAGCTTCCTTTGTTACATTGTTACTTATACTTCCTGTTGTGACTTAGAATCAGCACTGCTGGCACTGTGAGCACTGGCACAAATAAATCACAACCACAGAATTAGTTAAATGTCTACATTTAATAATAAACTATTTTGAAAATACACTCATTTGGAGTACAAAATAGAGCATTTTATCAATATCTGTAGTATTGCAAAACATGATTTTGGTACACAGTACAATACAAGCTGCAATGGGATATCACCTCGAGGAAAAAAAAACAGTTGTGAAGTGAACCTCTTTGGCATGAAACACGATCATCAGAAACAAGGTTTAGAAAGCCAGAGAAGAAACCGATAGGAGCATTTTTATTCCATGAGTCAACTAAAATACCAGGAACAGGGATATAAAAAAAAGAAAAAAAGCATTTCATGGTAACGGAAATGGAGATTTTCTTACCAAAGGAAGCTTGAAATCTTTTTCTTGTTAAGTCTCACCTCATATTTTAGGTAATTTACTTACTTAAGTCAACAACTACCCGGCAGTAGTGGTTGTAGCATATAGCCGGATCATCAGTGATATGACAAGTTGTATTCAAGTTTGCAGTTTCTCCACCTGGCAGGTTATTTTATTTCTTTTTGGTCCTGGAGCTGGTGCTGCTGTTGAACATACTGATCCCACGAGATCTGACTCCAACAGCATCTGGAGTGACTCCCGGTTGCTGCAGCACTTGGTCCAGAGTTGTCTTCTTTATGGCAGCAGGGGAAATCTTCTCCTGGTCAGCCAAATACTGAAGTTCCCTTTTTTGAAATATAAAAAAGTAGGAACAAAAGAAGATAAATATACAAGTTAGAATGGATAATACATATTAATCACAGCATAATAAATCAGTGTAGTAATAACTTCAACACTAGGTGATATGTAACCAGAGAAGCCACAATTTAAAATGATTTGTACATACATAGCTCCATCTGCTGTCTGAATAATAAACTTTAAAAAAACATAGTCACCCTTTGAGCAACTGAGTGAATTGCTTTTCTTTTGTGTCTTATGACAGGAACAACAAAAGTGTTTGTCTGTTTGTTGAACACCTCTCTCGCCAACCTACCTCGTCCTAACGCAAGAAGCCTCCACAGCATTGATGAGCAGGCTGCGGAAGCCACCACTCTCCATAACATGTAGGGCGTGGATCGTGGCGCCCCCTGGTGAACACACATTGTCCTTGAGCTGCCCAGGGTGCTGCTCCGAGTCTAACAGCATCCGAGCAGCCCCCTTTGAAGAAACACAAAGGAAGCGCCACTGATTGATTGCATAAAATACGCCATGTGATAATGAACATTCAGACTGTGTCAAAAGCACAATGGGACAGGACAAGCTGCAGGTCACACATAATTGAACAGTATTCCTTTAAACCCAACTCATAGGCACTAGGGGGTATTATAGAAACACAGCAACATCAAACCAGGATCAAAACCTAGAAAAAAGTATATACTCCATCTATAACGGACATACCAGCAGTGCTTGGGCTCCGAGGCGTACAGCCAATCTCCTGTTCAGGCCCATTTTCACACCACCATCAGCAAGCGCATCTACAGCTGTGAAAGCCTGCAAGGTCACAATCATCAACGTTACTATGATGGAAAGAGAGGCAAAAGAGGGCAACAAGCCGGAGGGCACGTTTTTCACAAATGCTGCAGCTATGGCAGATTTGCAAAACACACTGATAAGTAGAACTGACTCACATAAGCAGGGCCGCTGCCGCTTAGGCCAGTGACTGCATCAATCAGGTCCTCTTCCACCTCGGTGCAGTAGCCGACACTGGCCATCAGCTGCTCCAGGAGCTTTCCATCCTCCACATCTGCATAGCTTCCTGTAGCATAGACAGTGGCCCCTTCACGGACTACCACTGGAGTGTTGGTCATGCAACGTATGACCTTTGGAGAAGTGCGATACTGCTGCAGCTTCTACAAAAAGGAGCAATGCGCTAATTCAGTGACTTCATTTGAAGGGATCATGAATGAAAGTACCGGTTTAAAGTTTCTTATAATGGATGGATACAGCAAGCAAAAACAGATTCGATGTATGTATAGGCGATGTGAGCACTGAAAAATATGAATCAATAGAGTTTATAAGACTTTAAGTTATGCGTCTAAACCCTCTCATAGTATATCTTAAGTGTGTTAAACTCATAATCATCTGGATTATGATTTGCATTACCGTAATGTTTTAAAAGTAGTACTATAATTAAGTGATCTAGTGTTCATACAAGCAGGGTACACACCAACTCCTACGATGCACTATACCATGTCACTACAAATACTAGTAGATAATTACTATATTTACACCAATTGACTTATTCAAACTAGTGTAACAAGCAGCTTGAATAGGAAGGGGGGGGGGGGCTTAAATGTGTTTAGTTTGTAATTTTCCCACCAAAAAACACACAACATGTAAACATGACAGGCTATGACTTGCCTTTTCTATGGAACTGATTCTGACCCCTGCAGCACAGGACACAATAAGGTGACGGTCTTCGATATCTGGTCCAATCTCATCGAGGACAAAAGGAATGATGTGGGGCTTCACAGCCAGGAAGAGAACATCAGTCCTGCTCACTGTCTCCTTGTTGCTGGTAGTGAAATTTACACCCAATTTCTGTACAAATGGACTTCTTTTAGTAGTTCTTCAGACAGGTAAGATACATATTCATAATTACACAGAGTCACTAATGGAATGCAGCACTAATATAACAGACTACGCACCCGTAGTTGCTGCACTGTGGGGAGATCTGTGTCTGGAGAACTGGCTGTGATTTTGTGCGTGGCAATCACGCCTTGAAGAGGGGAAAAAATATCCAGAAATCATTTCGGTGCCTGATTGCAATCTACATACATCAAGAATACAAATGAAATGAAATTAATGCACATATGGTTAAAGGTATGTTTCGAAATTCACCTGCTGCCGTGAAGCCTCTCACCAGAGCGTGGGCCAGCTGGCCCGCTCCTATAAAACCCACGCTCATTCTGCCTGTAGGTACACACAATTTAAAACATTAAATTTAACGTTTTGTCTTACAAGTGACATATGAACCAAGAAAGGATGAGTCGTGTGCCCTTTTTACAGCTCCGACACGCAGCGCAAACATAATCTTACTTCCGTATTATTCACTGAGGGAGGGCAAGGCGAATCCTGGACACATGATGGCAGCAGCCATGACGCTAACATTCATTACATTTATGAACAAACAGAAGAATCTCTAAGCTGACAGACAGATAGACCAATACCAGCTCTTCATAAATACCTGAAATTACGACTCTGTCAACGTGGCCCAGGTTATTAGCGCTGTAGCTTCTGCAACAGCGACCAGAAACGAATTTGATTGACGAGGCTTGCGAGCCAGTGAGCTTTCACTCTTAGCTTACGCGTAACATTTTCAACCAATCGCAGTGGCAGCAGCGTTAACTTTGAGGCGGGGTTTAAATTGCATCAGGCTGTGCTGCTGAGAGGAAAAGCTGGTTAGGAGACGCAGTCGCTTTACTGGCATCTACCGGCGAAAAGCTTGGAAAGACATGTCGAGATGGAGGCGCTCAGACATAACATACATATTCTGAGCAGATAAAGTGCAACATAGTTAACAGACGGATGTAAGTAGTAACTCCGAGTTAGGCGTTTCAGTTTTTTTCTCTTAAGTTTCTTCATTATATGGTCGGTAAACCTGTTTATATCTGTTAGCTATTCAACACTAGCAAGTAGTTACTGTGCTAATTGTGGTTGTAATGATTAAAGTTGTGTCATACAGACAGGTCATAGCTTTTTGTCGAATTAAAGTGACTTACTGGCAGCAATTAGCAAGTGTTTTCTGTATTAACATGGTGAAATAACAGTAAAACTACCTCATTTTAAGCATATAGTATAACAGGGTACAGCATATTTGAGAACATTAACTTTAATTCGACAATAACGGTATTTCCTGTCTGTATGACTCGAAATTTGTGCCGATAACATAGAGGGGTTTTGTTGTTGTTTTGTTTTTAAAGTTATTTTGCGACATGGTATATTAACATACAATAAAATAATGTTCACTTTTACCTTGTTTATTTTTTATAGAGGGGTGGGTGGATATCCCAACCATCACAGGGCATATAGATATACAGGGCATATAGATAGATAGATAGATAGATAGATGGGTTATCAGCACTGCCATGTATTTTCTGTATTAATGTGGTTAAACTAGCAGATTTTTAGCATTAAAGTAAATCAGTAAAACAAAAAGCAACATTATAATGCTTTTAAAAAAAAAAAAAAAAAAAAGCTAAACATTCTAAACTACATTATACTTTAAAACCTACATTATTAGGCATTAATTTTTATAAACATTTTATTTAACTCATTAGCTTCTCTAAAATTGTAGGCCACATGTAGGCTAAACAAGCTAGCATATGCTGCTTGATCTTTTTTTTTCTTTCTGCATTTTATGAACAATCAACACATTGGAAAACCTTTATTTTTTAAAAAGAGAAAAAATGTTACGTATTGGCGAATCCCAGTCGATGCTAAATTACCAAGTATAAAGAAAAAACATGAAATTGTGCAAATAGTTTCACTGGTAGCAGCAAATTACCCTAGAACATGAAAAACACTGTGTATTTAAGTCCTACTTTATGCAAAGAAGTGAAAGAAGGCCAAACGAAAACATACACATTTTATTAAACACAGAACAGAGTACAAACATGGGAAAAAGAATGTTAACACTCGTGCTTGTGGTCAACATATAATATTTCAACAAAATAACAAATCTAAACATTTGCCTTCAAAAAAATTGACATTCAGTAAATTAAAAAAAAACCTTATAAACTTCAACATATGTGGGGAATATAATCTAAACTGGGGAAAAAAATACAGCAAAGTGACTAGAAAGCCCAAACCATATTCTATGTTCAGTGCAAACTGTTGACCTAACAGATACTAAACATATCTAGGAAATATATTTCCACCCTGTTTATTGTTATATAAATAGTATTAAATAAATTGCCAAGCCTCTGAAAGGTTGAATGACATAACACTGGTCTGACACTTCTTTAGGTCCATCCCAGATAAGATGGATGCCTGTATTAGAGAGATGGATATATTTCCCAGAGTTGTCTGTGGACAGAGTTGCTGAGATTTTCTCCATGGTGCATGTTCTCTACGGTAGGAAGAAGTTCAGGACTAGATGAATACTGTAACATAAAAACTAGATAATACTGCTAATTAAAAAAAGTGTTATACACTGGCAACATAACACTGTGGATTTAAGGCACTGAGTCTTTCACATAGACCTGGGTATGGAGAACAAACTGGATATGACCTTGAACTTGTTGGTGGGTGTTGGTGGTGGTTTCAGACAGCAGAACTAGAGATAAAGCGAATCCTCTGGGAGTAAACAAGATCTACAAAATACAACACTAAGTTGACGTTAGTAAAGACGGCCACAACCAGCTTGCTATCCCATGGACATTCTCCTCGTGGGCAGTCCTCGGGACGAGTAGTGTTGCCATACTTCCTGTCGAAGCTGAAGATGGGCCAAATCAGTGCAGTACTGAGATAGAGGATCACAGCAAAGAAGGTGTAGATGACCACAAACCGATCAAATGGGAACCGCAGGGCAGAGGTCCTACCAGAAACCGTCAGTATGACCACTATCACAGTGACAGAGAAGCACAGGCTGTACACCACCACGCAGTACTGGGTGGCAATGTATTGGTTGTACTCACTGTCATTAGCCAGGGCCCCAAAAATGATGCAGGCCACAAAACCTTGGACCACCTTGAGCAGACCAGACACAGTGGCCATGTATCCAACCACAGCCCCTGGTTTGGCTCGTGTTAAGAACACCTCAGTTGCGTAGGGGAAGCAACAGACTGCAGAGCAGACTGTAACAGCAATGCGGTATATTTGGACTTCCCACTCCTCATCGGGAACCTCTGTCTGAAGGAAGTAAACGGGGTAGACCACAGAGGCAGTGATGTACATGAGGGTTGCCAGCATGGCAAAGGCCACAGTGAAGTTATCCCAGGAAATCGGCATACAAGTGTGGAGCCGTGTAATGTCCAAGGTGAAAACAACCAGTGTGACAGCAAAGCAGAAGCACCACACAAACATACAGAAGATTCCATAATTGGCACTGTAGCCTGCGCTGTGGGACACAAGGGCCATTATGGTGCAGCCAAACAGTAGCTGGAACATTCGGGCTATTCCTAAAGGGGACAGCACAGCTTCTTTGTTGAGGTAATGTCCTCCTTGAGAATCCATGGTGCCTGTTGTCCCTCTAAAGCAGCTGTTGTTGCTGGTGAGATTCTTAATGTCCCGTTGCCCGTGTTGGTGTCCTTGCGGCCTCCTCTGTCTTTTTCACGCAGACCTCACCCTTTTTTTGGTTTCCTGTTATAGATGGTCCTTAATTACAAATGTCTGTAATTTCTTTCCTGACCTTGCTTTGTAATTACAGCAGTGTGCTTAAGCTCAGGTTACATGTGTACATTGTTATGTAGAAGTTTGTTCAATAGCTTAAAATGAGAAAAGACTTTCAGTCAACTTTGATAATAAGCTATCTTTTTGATAGGTTTCTTTCTTCTTGGTTGCACAAGTTTGTAAAAAGAGTCTAATTTCTGTGCATAATAATAACAGTTGATTTCTAATGATTTCAAAATGTGTTTCATGTAATAATAATAATATGATCGAGTCTTACTCAAAAGCTGCAGTGTATGTCCTTTGAAATCTTGGTTTTCTCCTGCTTGCCTTGCTTGCTGGCTTCTTCCCTCACTACTTTTTCCAGTTTATCAAAAGATCAAAGTGAAGTAACGTCTTCTCCAATCAGCCCTCTCTGAAAATTGATATCCAAAGATCAATCTTCCAGCAAAATCCCTCAGTGCCAAACAGGTGGACAAATTTGTTGTCCTGTCAGTCAACTTCAACTCCTCATGAACTCAGTCCTTATAAATTCTTCTCTTTTCTCTTTTTCTTCCCTAAACTGTCCACCAGAATCACTCAAACTGTCGGCTATGTCTCTTGCTCTTTGTCTCGCTGCTTTCTGTCTTCTCTTGCCTCTCAGACTTGATCTCCCACTCTTTCTTATTCACGCAAGCACACCCTGCTCCTCCTGTCTCTGTCAGTGTGCACTTGGTGGATTGCTAGCGGTGGTTGTTTAAATGAAAGTTTGTGCCGAGCCCAGAGTTACAGGCCTCGCCAGCGCTATAAATAGGGGGTCTATATTCCACAGAGGGGTGGGAGGCTGCATGTGGCAGGCAGTTTGGGAATCTTATTTCTAGGGAGCACCCAGAGTGGCTGAGTCAGAGCTCCCACAGTCAGAAACTGGCATTTACACACTGTGTAATGACAGGGAGGAGGGCTAAGACTCCCATTAGAGGCATAAATTACACACAGGTTCAGAGGGATGATTATACACAAGCGATGGCAGATTTGACCTATGCATATGAAAGGGAGGTAGAAATGAAGTGGCAATTACTTAAAATATTTTAACCTTCTTATATAAGTATCCTAATTTTTTAAAACTTAAACATTGCAAGGATATTCTTACATAAAATCACTATTAAAAACAATTTTAGAAATGTATATGCATGTATATGCATTTCTTTAATTAGAATATTGCAAAAAACAAAAGCAAACTTAAATGCTCATAACTGCTTACTGCATATATAACTGCAAACTACTTATAAAATGAGTTATTTTCAGTTTCAAGTTCAAAGCAGCATTTTTTTAGCTCTGGAGGAAGTTACTCAAAATTGCCTTAAACACTGCATTTTAAAAATGAATATGTCATTTGGTGTGGAATTTTAAAGAGGCTTTATCATCTTTGTTTGGGCAGTTTACAGCAGTTGAACTGTTAGGGAATGAGCTGTTATACAGATAATATAGAGAACAGTACTATCTATCCATTTTATCTTATCTAATTCAGGGTGACAGGGGGTCGGGCCTGTTCCCGCCATCATAAGGCAAGAGGGTTACCTATCTATCACAGGGCTAAGAACAGTAATACTTCTTAGCCCAAAACAAACAAACAAACCCATCTCTGGGTTATCAGCACAAATTTCAAATTAAAGTTCTGTACTGGCAGCAGTTACTATGTATTTCTGTATTAATACGGTAAAACTACCAAATTTTTAGCAGCAATGTAAAACAGTAAAACAAAAAGCATCATTATTATGCTTTTTTTTATCAATAAACTTTCTAAAGTACAGTATTATACTGGTATTTTGCAATAGTGTATATTAAGTCCTGTACAATAATGTTCATTTTTACCTATCTACTTTAAAACCTACATGTGTTACTGTGTTTGTGAATATATTATTTAACGTATTATTTAATTGTCAAATTTTTCTTCCATTTAGGATGTGAGTTATACAAAGTTCTCTGTTGGTCTTCATTCTGAAAGATCAAAGCGGTACGCCTTTCTAAGATTGCTAGCTTTAATTACTTCCAGTAGGGTGTGGATTTATTTTTCTCAAAATAAGTTTTTTGTCTGTGATGGACGTGCCATGGGAGGACAAGTTGGGGTTATTCTGAGGAAGGGTTTTATGCTTAAATAATTTGGAGAGAACATTTAGATGCTGATAAGCATGTGTAAAGATAGCTGTGGCTCAGGAGCAAAAGTGAATTAGTGGTTTGATGCCCAGGTTGTCCTGCCCATGAACTGCTGAACTGTAAGTAAGGCTCCAGACTACTCCTGATGTTTAAGTCAGGCCCTTGCGTGGTAGATACCATCACACTGTGAGTGTATGTGTGAACAAAAGCTAAATTGTGATGTGTGCAGTGCAGGTAGCATAAACACACTGCACTAGGCTCAAATACACAGCAAGAGAAGAGCCACATGGTGCAGAGTTTATTATGCAAGGCGGCTTAGTTTTGCATCATTTGCACACCTTTTATTCAGGTGTCTCAAAAGAGACTTGGTTAGCTTGTAGGACCTTTTGGTCTGCAGAACTTATAATGAAATTTTCTTGTTTATCCACCAGATCACTTCACTTACTCTGAAATATTTCTCTTATTTTAGGTGATAACCACATTTCTTGAAGGTGACCAGTCACTGACTTTAAGTATACTTTAGTATAGTAATGCCACATCTTCTACACATTAATAATACCGTTTTAGTAGACCTTATAGAAGTAATAATCACAAGACTGCAAAAAATATTTATCTTGTAGTATATTATGTTATGTGTCTTTTCTTCTGGTCTGATACAAAGACATGCAGTCAACACAAAGAGAAAAACAGCAATGTATTTACAATTTACAAAGAATCACTTCTCTGTGAAAATAGCACTTATAAATATGATTTACATAACAAAATAAATATGTAAATTACCAATGTAGCTTGAGTTTTTTTTTCCTGTTAAAAAATATGTTACAGAATAAAATTACAATTAGTAATACTTTTCCTTTTCTGGTGTGATGCGAAATAGAGGCCCTTTAAAAACATCATTTATAAAGACATCATTACATACAACATTGTCATTATATTAAAAAGTGATCTCTATGAGATAATAATAAGAAGGGAGTTACAATAGTGAACACTTGATAGAGCCTATACATATACTCAAAAAATACAATATACAATATTCGTCTCCCTTTAAATGTTCATTGCATTGATTTGAGGATTGCTGATCTACTGAGGTGACCTAACATGAGTTTTTGAACTGTCTTGTCATGATGATGTGGCCTGTGCGTAAGAGGTATAGCTTAGATGTGATGGCACTGTGGTTTTTGTATAACTATGTATAGACATTAAACCAGATCCACTTTAGCACCACAGTTAGCATTGTAAAACGACTAAAGGGGACATTCTGACATCTTAAAATATACCAGTTTGGTTTAGACGCTATCAAGGGAGTTACAGCTATAGGAACATTATGTCTTATTGCATTACTTTCATTAGCGGTAATAACCTGTGCCTGTTTAGTTCAAACAGGGTAATTCTAACTGACAGTCTTTTGCTATGAGTTTATTAGAGCATCAGTGTCAGTTGTCTTTCTCTCGCTATTGTTTATGCTTTTATTTTTTTTAGAGGTAAATTAAAAAAATATCTCCTTTCTGATTCAGCACTTAGCGCACTTATCATATTTTCCTATATCTGCCTTGATGTCAGTTATTTTTGCAATGAGAGTTCCAATTACAGAAAAATGCTAGGGCCCAATTGCACTGATAACAGTCTCATATTGGCTACTTAACAAAAACAGCATCCCTATGTCACTGTGGCAATGACTAAATTTAAACTATATGGAAGGACAAACATAAAAACAAAACATCAGTGAGCATCCTTAAAACTGGATTACATTCATGATATTTTCTTGTACAAACAAAATATAATTTAAATGGTGAGTCGCAAAGAGTTGTGCCTTGTCATTGTGGTATGTTGCCACAGTACTTGTCACCAGATGGGAGAAAAGGGATTGTGGGACAAGGTCAAAGTCCCTGCACTGACTGAGGTTTGGAGTAAAGTAAACAGGAGGTCAGAGGAAATTCATTATAGGTAGAATGGGTTGTGAAGATGGAGGGGTAGTTGGAGGTATCAGGCTTGGGAGACTGGCCAGAGAGACCAGCCAGCCAACTCTGCTTAGTTTAACGTTGAGATAATGCCTGTTTGTTTGTGTCCCTTTAGCTGCCGCTGCTGAGCATGCCCAGTAGCTTGCTGGGGTCCATTCCCTGCTGCTGGGCCATCTTCTGCACATCAAAGCCCATGTGCATGAGGAACTGAATGACATTCATCTCCTGCCCTGTGAACTGATCTCGGATGGTGGGGCAGGTGGGGTTGCAGTGTGGCCACGGGCAGCTGTCAATCAGATGCACAGGACAGCCTTTAGGCGGAGCCTTGTTGTTCCTGTTGTCGTGGAGGCTGCGGTCCCAGCAGTGCAGCGCTCTGGGCAAGGAGGTGCCTTTAACCTGCACATCAATCCAATAGCTAGAACACAACACAAGAGGGCGCTGTCAGCACACAGGTAGAAAATCGTACAGCGAGGACGAGGCCTTTTGAAAATGAATAATACCCACTTTCTGGTGATAACTTCATGCGATAAACATGCTGGAGCAAACATAGCCCTAAAGAAAAAAACAACAGAAAAAAAAGTAATCAGTAAAAGTCTTTGCAGTAATTCTTTGTAAATTTTCCACCTGAAATCCAGATGCATGGCCTTACGGGACATCTTTGAGTGTGTTCCTCAGCTCAGTGCCCAAGTTTTGGATGTAGCGCCACTGGCCCTCCTGCACAGGCTGACCTGTCAGCTGAATGTTGTCTACTGTCAACTGAGCCTCATCAAACAGCCACTGGACCACAAAGACAGGGCCTGCTCAGGGAAAATGAAAAAATCAGCCAGACAATGTGATTATGTGTAGATCACATCACAATGCACATTTACTTGTATCCACATAGATCATAAACCCACTTTTTATAGATGGGAAGACTCTGTATCCAAAAAAGCAGTTCCACTCTTCTCCTTCATGGGCTTGTTTGCACCGCTCTGGTACCATCCCTCCCCAGTACCTAATAGAAACAGACACAGATAGGATATGATTGTCATAGTAGCAACCTGGTGATCTCAGTTTAATGACTAGACTTAATGCTTTTCTTTTTAATAATGCTTGTAGTTAAATGCATGAGGTGACACTGAAATATTCCTTAGCTCGGCTGCTTGAGGCTCAGACTGCTTGGGCTCGTGCATGATGTGCTTTTTCACTCCCAGCGCCTTTATATGTGACTAATGCATGTCATCGTCTCTTTCCTAGAGATTGTGCTTTGTTGCATTCTTTGTTTGTTCCCCCAAGCCAGCCACAGCCAGCAGTGCTTGCTATTATTGTCTTGTTGGGACTTCTATCTATAATTTCATAGGAATCTGTATCTTGAGATAAATATTGGTATGACATAAATAAAACTAAACTGAAAGAAATCCCATACTTGATGCCTCTCTTGATGGTCTCAGTGGGGGCACAGCTGGTAGTGTCCACACAGTCAGTGCAGTGGTACTGCTTATTGTCCAGGAACCAGCCAGAATCAGAAAGGCCTCGCACTTGTATCGCAGTGTGGCCCAGTCCCTCCAGCAGCTCTGCCACACGGTCAACATTCAGAAGAACGCCGGTACCTCCCGCACTTCACACAAAAACAATATATATTTTCATCAGTACACATACATCAGTAAGAATGACGTGCAGAAGTTTTCAATATAAAACCCTGGGAAAAAGGTTTATATGTAAACACACCTGCTTCCTGCTAAAAGGAGGACTTTGGCATTTTCCAGACCTTTTTTCAGCAGGTCCTTCACAACCTCCTGAATAATGAGTGAGCCCATGAAGGCATAACCACCTGTGTACAACAGAGAGACAAGGAAACTGAACTACTCTTCTTTCAGGGCAAATACATGTCAAGATTTTGAGACTTTAGTGGTGTCTCTTACTTTGATCTGTTTTGGCTGTAGCACCGCTCCAAACATCACTGGAGCAGTAGGGCACAAACCTACACAACAAACATAACATTTAAAATGCCACTTGTGTTTAAAAATTGGGCATCAATGAGCACAAAAGGCAACTTACACCATGTTGGCATTCCACCAATGAGGGTTTTCCTCAGGGAGTGGAGACAGGATCCCTGTGCCTGCAGAGACAGACCGACGTGTATCATTAGCCATTCTGGCTCCCTGAGACACATCCTCTTCTTACTCATCATCATTACCACATGGATTACAGTTATTACAGTGCAACAAGAGAGAGAGGCGTCTCTCTTCCTTTAGTGGTGGGCGCCAGGTAGCCCTACACCACAGCAACATTATGACCGGGTGTCAGTTTCAATAACACTGTAAATGAGCACAGATGCATCCCATCCTTTTAATTGCTGAGGCATTAAAAGCAGGTATGCTTTTCACCTTGTGGTCAGGAGCCACAGGTGGAGCAACAGTGGGGCTGATGGAAAGGCTCACCTGTTTTAGTCTGGGGCCACTTGGAGGAGCTCATTAACCTTCTCATTGTCTCATATCGGCTGTCACAGTTTTCCTTGTTGAAGCAGTACCAGCCACCTGCAGGCAGATATACCAATAAAAAAAATAGGAATGATCATTTCACATGTGATTTTTTTTGGTATAACTGGACGTGAAATGAGAAATGTGTTGAGGTGAATCAGTTTAGTCCAAAATACCAACCTTCTAAAAATATCAACCACCGCCTGCTGCCTCGAGATTCTTTTAGGTAGTACCTACAAGAACCAAAGAATGAAGTAAAAAAAACAAACTGAGCACACGATAATAGGCATGGTTGAGTTTAAACAATGTGTGTATATGATTCTAAATTCCTCAAGTTTTGTTTTAGGCTGCCTGCATGAACGTCTTGGCCCACAAGTTTGAGACGTTCTTATGGAGAAAGAAATAGACACTGAAAGATAATGTGGCCATTGTTTCTACATCAGTGCTTGCACCCAAGCGTAAAATACACACATCGCATCATCAGTAATACAAACAAGGATGCCCCGAACTTGATGCTAATCTCATAAAGGTGCCACGGATGAAAGCAATGATGCTGTGTGTACACGCTGCACTTCAAACACTGATACAGTGATCGAAAAGGAGATAAACATCATCCTCTCCCATATCCTGGTTCCACTGTAGATTCCAGTAGATGGTATTTTTCCATAATAAGCAATGTACCATCATCTCTTCACTCTGAGCACAATGTCATAAAATGTTGATAAAACCAAGGCTGCCATCCAAAGTAATGGCATGATAGGAAGTAAAACTCTTTTGCTCAGGTGCAGTAGGTGCCAACAAACCCGCATAAGCCCAATTTAACGCCCTTAGAATGCACTTAGACAACGTGACTCTGAGCTATAGCTGCTCTAAGATTGTAGGAAACCTATCTTGGAATATTGGAGATATGTGCTGTCTGTTGTCAGTCCAGAAGAGGGCAATGCACCCATGGTTTAGGGTGCAGTCTTAACCAAAACATCCTCATCTTTTATTCAACAAAAACACAGAAACACAAGGAAAATTAAATATTTTGGGTGTGTAAAGTAGCTTTCGCTGCAGAAACAAGAGGCTTCTGAATGTGCTTCTGTGATGTTGATGCCTTTTTCCCCCCATTTCACTGAATATCTGCTTTATTTTACCAGTGACTCAACTCAAAAGATTGCCAAACACATTTCAGTGACTTTAAGGCAAACAGACTTGGCTGAAGCTCTGAGCTGCTAACTCAGACACTGAATCACACTTTGGCTGCGCTTAATGTTTTAACTATTATTATTCAGCGATGTAGTCAGCTCACTCTTATTTCCATCAAACATACTGAAGCCAGAATTGACAAGCTGAACAAACAAAGGGGAGGTGTTGTGTCAATCCACCTATTTAAACAAGTTTCCAAGAGATGAAAAACCCACTCACTTCCTAGTAACTTGCTCTAGTAACTTTTTTCCCTTTTACGTTACATACTTATGAATATCCGTGTAGCTATAACAATTGATGGATTAGCATCCCAGCTGATAACAGCCACAGTGAATGAAATGCCTTGTGCCTGTAACTGTTCCCTGCGTGCGCTCGTCCCCACGCTTTACACAGCCAGGAGCCGCCGTGTAATGCACAGCTCACTCTGCTCAGTCACATATATCACAAACACCTTTCAGTCACCAACGTCCTCTCTGATCAGTTCCCAAGCACTGCGGCAAACAAATCAGAACGACAACCAAATTATTCACGACTGCACAACATGCTTTACAGCAGTGAATAATGAGTATGCGTGTAGTTGTGTATAACGTTTCAGCATTCTCTTGTGATGCAGCATAATGTGCGGACAGACATGAGACATTAAACCTTCTACAGCTATACACCGATCTGTGCCGCTGAACTTAAACCCACAATTTGTCTTCTTGTAACTACATTGAAAACAGAGTCTGTATGCCTTTTCTAGGAGGGACTATATTTGGCGTTTACTGTTTTAGCAGCACGATTTATTCCTCTTTAGTAGAGTTCTGGTTTTTTTTCACAATGAATTTTTTTGCTTCACAATATTATTAACAATATAAACAACTGAAAAAGATCTAATCTAACCTTCTATAAAAATGTAGTTAAAAATCTACTATATTTTTATGGATATTTTACAGCATTCACCCTGAAAGTCGAACAGGTCAACCATCCGAGTACTCATCAGAGAAAGACGGACAGAGATGGGCGGGGGTCTAAAAAGTTAAATCGAAACTCTGCAGCGCAAAACCTGCATTCTAATTTGAAGCAAAGGAAATGAAGCATAGGCCATGTGGCTCTCCGCAAATTTCACGCTTCACTGACGCAAAGCAGCTGTCTATCTTTTACTCTGACTGAGGCATCAGGACATTGTTTTAATCATTTATTCTCTTTTTATTTGTATATATTCTTTTAATATGTTTAAAAAACATTTATATGGTTCTTGATCGAAAATGAAAATAAAATACGCGATTCAGCACTCCAAATACTGAGAAAATCAACGGAGATGCACTTTCTCCTCAGGCCAGATACATGTGGGTTACTTTAATGACCAGCAGGACGGATGAGTCCTGCTGAAGCACTCTTAAGGCAAAATAACAGCTCCTACTAGGCCAGCTGGCCTCTTTTTGACTTGACAGTAACCTCATACATGTTTATAGTCAGTTGTTACGTACCCCGCAGGACTGCCGTCGTTGCAGGTGACTGATGTGTTCTCCAAAAAGTTCAGCCTCATGTCGTAGTCAAGCTTTTGCGCCGAACAGGGGTAAAGGGACTGCGCAAGGTTCTTCACTTGTGTCATGAAGTTATCCATGTTCTCCTCCACCGCGGTGAAATCCAGAGGGAAGCTCTCGGTGGTATCACCCCTGTCTGCCCGGTATGTGGGAGGAGGCGGTGAGCGTCGCGGTTGTGGGTTGCGGCCACCCCGAAACCTCCGTGCGCAAAGAGCTCCGGACTGCATCAGTACCAGCAGCAGCACTGATGAAACCACTCTGATCAGTGTCATCTTTTTGACGTCCTTTCTCCAAATTCTCATTTAAAACAAAACAAACAAACAAAAAACACTTGTCAGCTTCCAAAAGAGACAAATTAAATGTCAGGTAAAATCAAAAGTCCTCTGAGACTACTTGTAGCCACCCGCTGAAATAACTGGAAATACTTTCAGGCTTAATTTTTGTTTTCTTTCACGAGTGCGCCTACAACTCTTTCCTCGTCTGTCTGGTACAACTCAAGCCCTTCTGGACCAAGCGCACAAGCTTGAACGACAACACTGGTGCCATGCGCTTGTTTTTTATTCAAACTTTCCCCCCTTGTGTGAGCGTCCAGCCAATCACAGGAGCGGGGCAGGACTCAGGGCATGATCAAGCCTGGCAGACTCCCCCCCCCCCCCCCTTTTAATTTATAGAGGGAAAAAAATGTCCATGCGTTGGTTCTTTTGATCCGCAATGTTTTATTTGATGTGGTGGCTTTTATTGGCCTTGAAATGCCCATTTCCCATTCCACCACAAATTTATGAAGTGAGAATATGCATCTTGTTACACACTTGCTTGAAAAAAACAAAACATAAACTGGCAGAGTCGCATCAGTATTTAGCCAGGTTATTTTTAAGAGTTTACCTATTATAATTTTTTTATTATTATTTTTCAACACTTTTAAATGTAACTTAAAAGTAAAAGTTGATCATTTTTCACAGAGCACCGTCTGTTATCGCTACTCCACACCCCACCTGGGAAAGAAAACTGCAGACCTCTTAAAAAATAAAAAAAATAAAAAAATCAATTGCAGTTCTGACGAGTTGAGTTGCTCACGTTTTGCTTTAGGTTTAGAAAAAGGGACTTAGACCCCCCCCGCCCCCCCCCCTTTTTTTATCCAGATGGGGCCTCCAAAAGATCAAAGCAACCATCACTCTTTCTCCCCCTCTTTTCACCTCCTCCCTCCCACTTCAGTCTCTTCCAAACTTTCCTGCTCTACTGTATATTTTAAGTCGAGCAGAGCATCCTGATGGGAAGCCAGCTTTTTAACACAGGAATGCCTCGTTACAGTTGAGGTAGGCTTCCCTTGAACAACCTCTCATTTTAAGGACACATTTAAGTTAAAGTGTAGCCCACAGGGCAAAAGGGATCATTCATCAAAGTGAGACTTCATGATGGTGTTTTGGTGACGTTTGTCTTTTTGACTTGAGCTCATTGGAAATTCAGTTTAGTTTTACAGGACAGGACATTACAGGGATTTCTAAAGTCAAGCGAAAATTTTTAACAACACTTATGCACACTTTTATATTTATTTTCACCGATAGTATTTTTGTGACGCTACACCACTTTTTGTCATGCCCACAAGAGTTCTGATGTGAACTCTAGCCTTAGATAGCTTATTGATTAGTGCTGTATCAGCTTTGTGGGAGCAGGATTAGGATAAGCCTGTGTTTTTAATAGAATCTCCTCATATCAACTCATCACAATTTTCATAACAATCCACGAAAGCAAGAGCTCTGAAATAGAAAACAGAACTCCAAGACTTATTACGACGCATTGCCGAGAGAGGGCTGTAACTGCTTGGAAACTGGCTGGTCAAACTGTGGTCACACTTTAACCTCCGTGTTGCCAAATAGTTCTTTTTTCACATTATAGACTTTGCAATAGATAGTTTCATTTGTGTAACTTGTAAGAAAGTACTCTCTGAACAATTAAAAATAAAAAAAAACCCTGCTGAAATAAAGTTAAAATAAAATGGACAAGTTAGATGGATCAGGTAGACGTAAAACACAGAACACCATCAGTCTAAAACAGCTTGACATCCTCTCAGAGAGAGCCTCCCGCTCACTGTAGCCCCATGGTTAATCAGCGTGCCGAAAGAATGTCAAACTGTTTTGAGCCAGGTAAGATGGATATGAAGTCACCACCAGGACGGATGGTATTAATTGGGAACTTCAAACAGAGGCTTGTATAGATTAGAACATGTGGTAGGGCCCAGGAGAAGAGGCTCTGTCACAGACTGAGACCAGTCACTTTGACCCATACCGCCCTGTTTTATCACACGTCATTCTCAAAAATGTAACCCTTAAATCACTCGCAGATGGAAGTCGGCCCCTGACACACTCTCTAACGTGAGGAGATGCCCTGGTGGTGAAGCATCGTCTGACTGAAGAAGTGAGAGCTACAGATGCTCTCACTTTGAGGGTAGAAATCTGTAGATTCAAAGAGCAAACGTAAAGGCTTTCTCATTTAATTTGAACAAAACTCGAGTGCCGGAGACAAACTGTAAAACACCTGGCAGTCCTGCTACTGTTGGTGCACGGTGGCTTGTTCTCTGCTAAGTACCTTGTTTGAACTCCAAGTATTAAGCTCTTCTGTCTTTCACTTGTAATTCTCTCTCTCCCTTCTTCCTTGCCTCCCATTCTCTTTGCGTAGCATAGACACAAATTTTGAATGGATTAATCCTAGAATTAGGTCATTTGAAAATGACCCAGCTGTTCTGATGGCAGTCCCTCAGAAGTGCCCCCTTAGCCCCCACCCCAACCCGAGGCCTCCTGTGAAAGTCAAAGCCTGTCTTTCATCTCCGATCAGTTGCATGTGCCCTCACAGATCCACAGGTTTTACTGCTTAAGTCTGGGCTGGCAGCATTGATCATGTGACCATTGCCTGCCTAGTGTTTATACACATCATAGCCCCGTCTGTCTACACAGCCTGCCAGTTCTGCTCACACATTCCCGTCGTCCATCTCGCCTTGCCGGGTAGTTTTGATTCGCACATGCTGTTGTCGAGGATCCATCCGCGATCATCAAATCCTGCTAGTTGGAACTGTTAGGTCAGGTTACATCAAAGAGATCAGGAGGGATCAGCCTTTTGAAAGCGACATGCTCTGGCTCACATCATCAGAAACAGGTGGAGGTCCTCATCAGGAGAACAAAGGAGAGATCGCCATCTATAAAACTTTTATATTTCATAGAAGAGTTTCTTTAAATTCCCACACACAAACTACACAACACCAGTATAAAACACATGATGGCAGGTCGGGCATTGTGGGACTGAACCAAAGTACTAAATTCCACCAAGGTCACAACAGCAAAGCTTATGACTTAGTGCTATTAAGCCACAATGTGTTTATGTGCAGAAATCTGCTAATAAAAGATGACAGAAGGAGAACTAGAAATTTGTTCATGTGTTACGAATTAGCTGAAAAGCTGACGGACCCTTCAGCAGATCTGTATATATTGTAGTAATGACTCTTAATTTTTCATCCTGCCAGTAATATAACACCAGATATGGAAATTTCCTTTAGGTGCTTGTCATTGAAGAGACATGCACTTAAAAAGAAGACTAATATTGGATGTTTTTTTATGCAAATATATAGATTTAACGACAGCTTCACTTATAAGTTGATATGACTGTAATGCTAGAGGGCTTTGACATCGCGCCCCTGCGAAAACGCTTTCAGCCTCGGCTTCTGTTCTGTGTCACCTTGAGGCAAACCTCCGGAAGCAGGCCCCCTTAATTTCATGTTGAAGCTATTGTTTAAAACCCAAAACAAACATGTACAGAGGTTTTTTGGGTGTTAACACACTGTGGAGTTCCTTTCATGTACCCCCACCACATGTTCCTGATATTACCCAGACAATCGGTAAACAACCTTGATCTCGACTTAAGTCAAGAGGTGCCATCTAAGATGTGAATGTAAATGGGGAGTAAGAGAGTAAGAGAGGCAGGAGACATCTGTCGAGCAGGCTCTCATTTTGTAAGAGGAGGCGGTCTATTGGTTACAGATGATGCCCTGTTTGATAAAAATGAACTCTTTCAAGATAGGACAGCTTGCGTTTGGGGTCTCTCTGGCACCGAGGGGTAATCAAATAGTTCAACTGACAGGTCAGCTGCTTGTTATTCATCTTTCATCTGAGTGACGGTCACAAAGTAGCTGCTGTTGCCTCTATACATTTCTGTCACTTCATTCATACTAAGCAAGATGGATGTTTGCGTTTGTCAGGGCGGGTGCACATGCGTGTTCCACGTCTCGGCGTCTGCATGTGTGTAGGAATGTGTGCTGGAGGATGACTGAGGTGGACCAGGTTGTGTCGGAGGTACCGGTGCGCGAGCGTGCGGCCTTCCTCCAGGAGTTTTCCACTCATGCCTCGTGCCTGAATCACCCTTTTCAATGCCTGCTACCTGGTAGTGACAAAGGAGGGAACGCAGACCAATTACCATTTGAGACCTGCTATTATTATCATCAGAGAGGCGGCAGCCCTCCTGCCCCTGCGCCTATTCTCCTCTCGAGCGAGACAGAAGGAGAATCAGTCCCTTTAGTCTCGGAAATGTTTATTTATGCCACAGTTGTGCCAAAGGACATGGAAAAGCCCTTATTACAGGTCATGACAGTAGAGCCACAACACATTATTCACTTTCCGTCCCTTAACCTGGTATTCTCTATGGGGAAATTCTTTTGAAGTCCACACCCTGTTGTAAAACATGGTCGTTATTCAGTTATGTGAGAGCTGCATTTGTAGCTGTTTTTTTTTAAGATGCAGACTTTAAAGCAGCCGGGCAGGAAGACTTGAGAATCCCCATAATTATTTGTTTAATCTTGGTTTTATGAAGAATTAAAAATATCAAAGAGAAAGAGCTGTTGACATGCAACATAAATCTGATTTGTGAAAAACCGGTAATGCCAGTTTGGAGGGCATTGATTAAAAAAAAAAAAAACAGTCTTAAGGGTAATTTTGGACCAGATTTTTGTGTCTGAGACAATCAGCCCATCTTCTGGCTACACAGTCCACTGAACCACTGGGACACCACTAGCACATGATACGTGGCTCATTATTTCTGACACTCTTTTAACACCAAGCAGCCGTTTTCTTTTATCCTCTCGCCACGAAGATGAGGCTACTGTAATCAAAGAAGACAATGATCAGTGCCAGCCTCTTGGCCTGGACTGGTACCTGCTTTGATGTCATATTTCGGTGTAAAGCGGGTTGCGGCCGATGCCAAAGAGCACCCCTAGTCGCCAACTGTCTGACAAGCTGCCTTTCATCAGAATGACATCACTCTGCTACTTGATTACTTTCCATGGACTCTTCCAGGCCTGGGAATGTTCTCCCAGGAATCTGAAATCATCATCCCCGCCTTTACACCCTTACTTTTAGAATGAAAGAAACACACATCTGAGGCACACATTACTGAGTGTGGCATACATCGAGTATTTAAAATCCAAGCTAACAGTACGCTGTTTGTACTGTGAGGCACTTCCCTTAAGATTTTTCCCAACCTGGCAGAAAAAAAAAGAATGTGAAGTAGTACTACTACTTTGTGATTCTCGCAAAACCAGTGCAGTTTATACACGCAGACAGCGCAAAGAGACAAAATGAAACGTGAAAAACAAAAACAACGCTTCACAACGCGATCATTCAAGTCAACGTTTTCCTGACCGAGATTTTCCCTCGGTGGCAGAGAGAGCGAGAGAGTGCAGTGATAAATTACAAGGTAGAATCTGAAGTGTTTGCTTTTGGAGGAAACCGAGGAAACTGCTGCGTGAGGTGGATATTTATACCCTCTTTCTCCGCCGGCAAACCAGCAGCATTGCCTCTCTGCCCAGCGTCAGCTTCACAGGACCACTGTCTGTGTTCACCTGTAGGCCTGTGGAGCAGACTGGCTTTACTCCCCACATCACAGGAACTCTCCTGTAGATGTCGTGAAGATCAAGGTGTGCGAGCTCCTCTGACCATCCTGAGACTGGAAACTGGAGTTTAGGATTTTCAAAAGGAAAGGGGGAAAAAAGCATTTCAAAGGATTAGAAAGAGAGAGAGTTTGTTTATTCTCAGCAGAGAGAAAATAGAGAAAACGGGTGCATATCTTCAAGGGGCTGAAGTGGCACAGACAGAACATAACTAATGAGGCTGCCAAGTCCCCATTACCCTTTGATGTATTCAGATGCAGGAGCATGTATCCTCTTACAAACTCTGGTAGGTGTAAGTATCATTGTACGATTTGAATGAGGTCAAGAACCACTTCCTGTAAAAGCAATACGTGCGTCATCCCGCAAATGATTTCATCTCTGGTCTCGAGGTCACCTGGGGTTGGATAGTAGAAAAACATCACCTTCCTTTATTCAGAACGTGGTGATGTATCTGTTCAGGAATAGACAACACCCACTTCCCTCTCAGAAACAAGTTGGTCATTTGTGGGAAGAAGAAAGTGTTACTCAAGCTCTACTCACGCAGTCATCACAAAAACTCATGTTGTTTTCGTGATGACTAACAAGAAGATTGCTACCAGCACCATTCACTGCCTCTGTCCATTTTTGATCTTTTCATAATTCAAATTCCTGGAATTAGGAGATGGACTCTCTCTGAAAAAAACATTTGGGAAGCCAGTAAATGTGAAGACTTTCAGTGATTCCTCTAAAACTATTCCCTTTTTCTTCACTGTAGGTCTTCAGACCTGGAAAATAATGGAAGTACATAAAAAGTAGTAATAATCCTCAAGTGCGGCGTGCGAACATCGGGAAAACAAGAAGAAATTCCATCAAAGCGAATGCCGTCACATCTGGAGGACAGGTGTAGTCCTGTTTCTCGTGTTTCAGAAATTTCTCCTTAATTTACTTGTTTAAGAGCGCACCAAAGTGAGAGTGAAGCAGTTATGCACCTCTGGATTTGATATGGGAAACCATAGCAAATGAAAACACGGCAGGGCAGGTAGGCAAAGGACAACTGCAACTCGTCTGAAGCGTAACCTGTTCGCCGGCTCTCACTTTGAAACCAGATGAAGATCGGCTGTGGCCCCGAAGTCATTACACCTTCAAAGGTAATTAACACATGGCTTTTGTTTTGGACGATGAGCCCCAGATTATGTCGGTACAGATGGTGAGGGGGCAGACGACAGATACCGAGAGCAAGGTGTGCTTGGATGTGCTTTCATGTCAGCAGGAAGTGCTTGACCCTTGGCCCCCTCTTGACCTCAAATCTAGCCTGTCAACACCACTTCCTTGAGTGCCCTGTAAAGATTAACATGTGGTCAGAGACAGAAGGCCTTCGGACCTTCGCACAATGAGCAAGGGGACTCAGCTGGCATCTTTGCCCTGCAACACCTTTTGCCAGTTATGCTAATGTAGGGTTAGAAGATCAAAGGCTTGTTTCGGTTGGGGTTTCTTTTTTTGGTAAGACTTAAGAATTAAACTACAACATTAGTGTGTGGAACATTTGAGCTGGGATCAGTAATGCATTTCTTGATGTTTTTCATCACAAACAGATCTTTTTTCTGATGTGTTTCAATGATTTCAGCTTGTGACTCATGCTGTGCTACAAAAACACCACCTGACTTGTCTCTTGAGGTGGTAAATAGCTTTGCTTCCTCTGATGCCATCATAGAGAAATAAAAGTCTTCTCTTGACCTTGAAGATAAGTCACGTTTCCCTTTATGGTATCTGATTTGTCTACCAGTACAGATACCACAAGTATCATCATAAAAACATATTTTTTAGTAATCTGTTACCAAAATATTAATCTGTAAAAAATTCTGCTTCATTTAATGAACTTTAAAGGACATGTTAGATTATGGGAAATATCTCTTATTCATTTTATTGCTAATAGTCAAATGAGAAGATTGACAGTTCATATGAATGCAACGTATTAAACAAGCTCAAATAAAACTGGAACCAAAGGGGAACAGTTTGATTGGTCTTTTTCACACGTAACCAAATACCCCTCATCGGCACTTCACTAATTAACACATTATTAATTGCATTTGCATCCAATTAGTTTCCAGTGCAAAAAGGATTATTTGCCATTAAGTTTATAGTCATTGCTTTTCATATTGCATACATTCATTATAACATTCATTAAAACATATAACATATCCAAAAGTTGAATCTGTTCATCTGGACGTAGCGTTTTGTGGGATTCAACTTCAACTTTTGGATATTTACTTTCCTGGATGATTAAGAATGCATCAAGACATTCATTATAACACTTTCATGGATCACACTTGATTGATTTTGCACTTTAAAGTGTAGCAAGTTGGTTTACAACTGTGCAGTTCACCAGAGTTACAGTATTGCCAGTGATCGTCACTGCTGGCTGCCACATTTTGCAAACATTTAGGCTATAACTGGTCAAGACTTTGCCCACACATTGTACTAAAATATCCTACATTAAAACTGCAGGTTAACTTGCATAAACACCAAATAATATAATAACTTGTGCAGTCTGGGAACCCATTGGCTAGCCTACTGACTTACCCCGTGGATGTAATGTTATACTTTTTAAGGCTTTATTTAGTTGTCCAGATCAAGACTTCCTATTTTTGTGTGCCAGTCATTTAATAAAAATGTAGATGAATTTAAAAAAGCCAGTCAAAGGTAAAGTGTTATCAGATGATAGTTGGTTTTGAGACCACATTTCAGCAAACACAGTCGCTCTTTTGTTCTCAACAAGGACCGTATGCAGCCAACTCCTGCTCACATGGTTTTGTAATTGATGATTATTCACGATTAGTCACTTGAACTCGAGCTACAAAGAGATTAAAACCACCGGTACAAAGTCTTATTTCTTTTTTACAGATTCTTGATATATCTGTTTATAGATGCTGTTAGCTATCTAGTTATGTAGCACTGGCGTCACAGTCAGTGCTGGTGGAACTGATCAAATGGATGGAACTGGCTAGAAAATTGGTTGTTGATCCTCCAGATACTCTGCAGATACACCTGTCGCTGTGCGGAAGTATCTGGTTTGAGTTAATGTCTTTCAAAATGTCTTTTCTGTTGCTAAAGGGATTACATACAAAGTCCGCATTATGATGGAGATGGAATTGAGCACTCTAAGAAAGAAGACAACTGGATTCCTTTTTGTTTGAGAAGACTTTGCCTCTCATCCAAGAGGCTTAAGTTCTAAAACAAATGGCAGAGAGTCCAAGTATTTAACCCATAGTGGGGTGCTCACCCCTTTGGAAGTGGTCCTAAGAGTTGAGATGGTAAAACCCAGTGGGTTTCAAACTGTAGGGGCTCACTGGTGTGCTCCCTGTAGACAGGATGGGGATAACCAGCTGATAAATACAATATTTAATTAAGGTAGATTAATATGACATTTTAAAGTTTTCTGATGCTATTTAACTGACCTTTATTTAAATGAAATTACATTTTTTATTGTTACTGATTTGTTTTTAATTATTCAAAAATGAGAAATTCCAACTTGGGACCAGCTAACTTCTTGTCCAGATGGATACACTGTAACCCATTCATGTCTGAGAGCGTATCAGCATAGTATAAAAGTATTGAAGGCATTATAATTCAAATAGCAGTGGTAAACTCCACATGTTGTCAGTCAGGGGCATTGGACCACTTCAAATCAACAATGTCTGTGCCCCTGCAAGAATCAAACACAAAGTGATCCCTACAGTTTAATATGAATTACCTCAAGCAGACATTTGGATCCGTGGGTCAGCAGCCTGTCTCAGGAGAGTGTTTGATGATGCCGTTTTATTGTTTCAGAAGGTCAAGATCTTCAAAGCTCTCCTTCTGTTCTCCACAGGGCACGCGGGCAGCAGCTGTCAGAATACACTCGGCTTTGTGTTTATGTACGAGAGAAGAGGTAGGTCAAGCCTCCTCTCACAGAACTGTTTTTACTGGGGGGTGGGCGCTCGGTGGACACCATAATATTGTTGTTCTGCCCTTTTGTGCTGAAGAGAGGGGAGCGTGTGAATACTGTCACAGTGGACGTCACCGCTCACGGGCTCGACGCTGATCAAATAGCCTTTTTGGCATGATTCAGCAGTATGTGCATGCGTGTCAGTGAATGTGTATGTGTGCGAATTGCTTCAAACAAAACACTGCCCCACTTGGGTTTAAGATCAAATGTCTCCTCTGTGGTCCGGTAATGCAGTGTGTAAGATTTTTTACACAGGGGCCCCGAAAAGTCATGTCCAACCAAAGTTATTTGGACAGGTTTACGCAGCGGACGATCTGATCTGACTTGCTGCCATATTATCAGCTCCCATAAAGCATCACTCAGTTCTGCTGTATAGAATACTTCAGAGATTATATTTTTTTAGGCAACAATATTTCTACAAACACCTTCATGTTATCATTGTGATCGATCCTTTTTGGACATACATCCCAGTGGAAAAAGAGTGTAGCTTGAGCTTCTCCAAAAGCACAGTTAAAAGGCAGCTAGCCCACACCACTTTCTCCTCATAGTCCTCTAAAAGAATATTATCCAACTTTTGTTCTTAGGATCTTTTGATGAAGACCAAAGAAAGTGATTCAGATCAACAGTAGTTTGTTGGTTAAACAAAAAAGCCAAATTATGTTGTTGTTGGGTTCTTCTTTCACCTCCAATCTGCAGGAGAGGGGGAGGACCTATGACAGTCTAAATGACAATGGTTTACACTGGTCATGAAAGTTGTTACTGGTAGGAAGAATGAAGCCACCAAGAATGCAGTGATAAGACAAGGACGATGTGGGTTTTGTGGAATAGTTCCAACACTGTTTCCCTGACCTCTTTGGCTGACCACCCTGAATTGCTGACTTTTCTTAAGGTCACTCCAATGCTCCTCCATCCTCTGCCTTCCCTCTGTATAGGAAAGACTCCCTCCTGCCCCTGCTACCTGTTTTCTGGCTGCTTTTCATGCCACTGCTATGCCTTTCAAGTGTTGATTTGCTTAAAACGTACACTTAAGATGGTCTGTGGTTTGCGCCTTTGATAACTGGAATGCTGTTTTGGACATACTTACACAGTTACGGGTGAAAAGGCAACAACCGTAAGCCAATTTATTTTCCAGCTTTGCAGACAAGTAGACATAAGAGTGGCTTTATATGGTTGTTTATCTTTTCCTTTGACTGTTAATGTTTCTAAAATAACTGCAAATAACCATTTGTTGTCAGAACTGTCAGAGACGATTTTCATCATGATAATTCCTGTTCCCAAACCTTTTTCCACACATGACGCACATAAAAAAATCATCAGTGTGTTAAAGTGATGGCATTTTTGTCATTCAGACAGAGGGCTCTTGTATGTTGAGTTCATTCAGACATACTGTACCTGCAGTAGAGAAGGAGAGAAAAGAACCACTTGTGCAATGTGTGTGCAAAAGACATGTTCTTCAGTGACTTGTGTTGCAGTGGGCATAAAGAGCATACGTAATTTGTACTCATGCTCTTTTGGTTTTTGTATTTTGTTTTTATTGTTGCTGTCGTTACTGAAAGCAAGTCCATGTGTGTGTGTGTGTATATATATATATATGTGTAGAAGTGTGTATATATATGGTGCATGGTGCTGTAGTGTGAGAGAGCTGCCCTTGCTGCTGTCTTATGGATTGGAAATCCCTATCCTAATGAGGAGACACATACCATCTTTATCTTAGTATTTTAGCAAAATCACAAAGCCAACAACATAACGCAAAGTTGAAAACCAGTTGACTGCAGCACAAGTGCAAAAAACCACCTCGATAGGCAAGCGTACTAACAATTGCAAGAAACTGAACCATTGCGAACCGGTTCTCTATGATCCTATCACCGTTTACTAGCTTTGTGCTAACGTGTTGTCTGTGCAGATGCTTGCAAAGTGCTGATGTCATGTTAGCAGTGGACACGGTAACATCCATATCCACACTCCTTAAAAGCTGTAGACTGTTTTTCAATTTTTTCTCCTCCCTGCACACAAACTGAAATCAGCTGATTGTACGGCAAGAAGTTCTCTGGAAGAAAACAGCATGTTTCATGTTTTATTTTTCATTCTGTCTTCCTGTCATGCAGATTACCGAAGAACCTTTGTAACAAAAGTAATAACCTAATTGTAATTATAATGTGATTACTAAATTCAGTAGAGTAACGTGAAAAATGTAATGTGATTGCAGTAATGCATTACTTTGGAATGTGCTATACTCAGCAGTGAGCTGAGGAACTCACAGACGCACAAGAGACAAACAACCTAGCTCAACAACCTAGCTCTGTTATGCACCCCCTGTAACCTGATCGTTTTTGAAGAAATAACACAATGCTGATTATGTGCAGGAAGTTCAGCGCCATCTATAAGCCTATCTTCTTTGCAGCACTGGTATAAGATGTTAAACACACACTTTCAGCAAACCAGACTTTTGTCATATCATCAATACTGTAGCAAAGCAGCATCAGCAGGAAGGGGTTAGTGCTCAAACAAAATGCTGTCACTTTGATCATTTCCTACTGGTCTTTGATGTCAGTGCTCTTGAAAGGGCCGATAATGATGTTTAATTGATTATGTAGAATGAACTAGCTTGGTTTGCTCCCATATTATTCATTCTTCCTCCTTTTCGTGTGTTCCTCCAAAAGAAGATCGCTTGCATGCCATATTGCCCCTTCCCTTTCTTCTTGTAAAACAAATAAAGACGTCAAACATCAAAGCCATTCTTGGTTAATAAAAGAAGACCTCAAATATTTTCCATTATGTTTAACATGGTTTTGGGTTTCGCCAACCAGAGGAATAACAACAGGACAGAATAAAATTCCTCTTTTTTGTTGTGCTCCATTTCTGCTTTACAAAGGTTAAGCAGGCCAAACTTGAACCTGCACTTTGATGTTGTTGGGTCTGAGTATTCAAAAGGAGCCTTTCTCTCTTCGACTTCTCTTCAGAGACGCGAGTCCCCCCTCACTCATCCCTCCACACACTCTTCTGCTCTCTCTCTCTCTCCTTACTGTCCTTTTCCAGCCTTGTGATTATGATATCCTGAGTCCCCGGCTAAAACAACAGTCTGTCAGAGGATCACTTTCCTTTGAAGTCAGCGTCAGTAAGTTGCGTTTCTGTCTTGGGCCAGAGCACTGACCCCTGACCTGCAGTGATTACTTCCGTGGCGCAGCCAAGCAGAGATAACTGTAAATGCACTCCTTTGATATCTACTTGAGAACAGGAGGCTGAGCCTGAAGGGAAACACAACGATGCTCTGGCATCTTAGCATGTGTGTGTGCACATGCTCACAAAGATAGACAGACAAGGCACCATATGGCAGAGGCCAAGAAAACATGGGAATGACGTCCTGATCAAAGCTGTACCACAACGATATTTGAAGCTCTTTGAATCTGAATCAGAGAAGCTTTGTGAAGAGCTGGACTAAAATGTAGCACCCAAGCCTTCCTATGGTACCAATCTTAGGTGATAATTTAAGAATACGCAATATAATGTGCATATGTTATGAGCCCGAAGTTTGCTTCCAAGGATGCAGACTTTCTTCTGATTTTAAAAAAAAATCTTCGGAAATTTCCAGTCCAATCTTCATACCTGACTATTTTCACAGGAATGTTTTGTTGTTGTTTTTTTGTTGACCCACTTAGCACTGACCCGTGAATCATCCAATCCAATCATCCTTTTAGAATGTCCTTCAAGAAGCCTCGAGAATAATTCCTGAAGACTACTTAAAGAAATTTCAAGAAAGCTTGCTCAAGAGAGTTTAGGCTATGTTGAATAATAAAGATGATCATATCAAATATTGACTTTCAAGCTTGATAGGACTGTATAAACTCTGTTTTTGCCTTTTATACTGTATTTTCATTTATGTATGCACATTTTAATAAATTGCTGCACCAATTTCCAATTTCTCCACCAAAACATGAAAAAATGACGGGTTCTGTTTGTAGCATAGACACGAGAGAGGTATCAATATTCAGACCTGCCATCAGAAATGTTTTGTTGCAACTGAATTAATGAGTTTTGTCTTCTTCTATTCATTTTTGATCCTGATGTCAGTAAATCCTCCTATTATCTGATGGTGGCTCCTGCTATTAACTACTTTTCTAGCAGGAACCACATATACAGAAATATTTTACAAAGCATGTGATGCATGAAAGAATACAAATGAAGAATTTAACCACCATCACTCAGCACATATATCAGTAATTGTTAGAGCACAAAGAATTTCTTAGTATTCTGCAGTTTTTTCCCCCCTTTTGCAGATTCCCCCTTTTTTCTAGGATGTCCTTTTATGTTTGAGATGAGTATTTAGTCAGTTTGACAGTCCATTTTCATCTGTGTCCAGATGGCAGACTAAAAGTTACAACCACAGAAAAAAAAGGGGAAAAAATGCACGGATAATATCCGTTCTCACATGCTGTGCCGCAACAGCCACCGTCGTAGATGCTTAAGTGTTTCAGAATAGTGTTGCAAAGCTGTTATAATCACGTATTATTTAAATCAACCTGAGTGAGTGAGGGGGTTTAACTCAGAGAATGCCATTTTAAGCCCAACACTCTTACAAAGGCATATATAGTCATTACTGGAACGACTGTTGACATACTCTGCTAAACAAGACCAGAGTTAACCGCACTCTCATGTGAGGGACAATAGAAGATGAGCAGATGAGAGCTCCTGATGGGAACTAACTCGCTCTTCATCTTCAGCTATGATTATAGCCTTTCTTTTTTTTCACTTAGTGCTTCTAGTCGGCTGTGGTATTTTTTTCTACTCTTTTTTTTTGTTGTTCAGAAGAGAAGAAAAAAGCTGAAAGACTAGCATGCTGTTGGACTAAATGTCATGTTCAAGCTGAAAATAGTAAAGACAAAACCTTGTAATTTGCAGAATGCTTTTGTCATCTTTACCTCTATTTTTTTTTTCAGCGCAGAATGAATGCCACATATGAGACGCGGGGAATCAAAAGAAGCTGTGGAATGTGTCGGGATAAAAAGGAACGAAAAAAATGGACAGCAGTTGTTACTATATATGTCATTTCACACCCAAATCATATTCAGTTCACATATCTTGGAATATCATTCTCACAGAGGACAAAATAAGCCGAGCAGTACAAGATGTAGGAAAAGGAAATCAGAATAGTTTTAAAAGAAAATAAAGATGTAGAGTAAAAGTACCTAATAATGCTTAGGTGGAATCACACCACCATTAAATCCATGCAATATATATTCATATATACCGTATATATATATATATATATATATATATACATATATATATATATATATATATATATATATATATATATATATATATATATATATGTATATATATATATATATATATATATATATATATATGTATGACCTGCTTTTTCTCTAAAAAGCAAACTAATCTTAAAAATCACTGAAACAGACTCTTTTATTGCCTACTTCAAGAAATAATTTGTGTCGGGTAGATGCAAATCAGGCATGTGGAACAAAGCTTGGGAATTCTCCATATCCTAAAATACACAAAATAATGCCTTAATAAACACTTCTGCAAGCCCTCCCCCTTTTTTCAAAGTTTGTGCTAATTTCCCAATCTTTCATATGATCTCAACACTAGATATGAGCCTCAGCAATTTGAGGTGTCCCCAGAAGCTTATGCTGTTTCAAGCATCTACCTCAGGAGGGAGCTGCAACTGCTCATGATTCTGCTAATTTCAGCCGCAACCACCAACTGCAGACTTTGTCACCTCACCTCCACTACATGCTTCTGCACCCTATCCCTTCATGACACATGAGAAACACGTAAATGAGTCATGTGACTACTACTGCACTCACTGAAGATGACATGACAGTGAGTGTGCTGTTTTCTCATCTGTTCACTATTTCCTCTGCTGACAGTCAGATGATGATTTGGATGGTGACTTCCTTTCACCTTCTTTTTATTTCATTTATTTTCATTCTCATATTGGTTCTGTGCACATTGCGTGTAATTTCACCCCTCTCTGGTATTGTGTTCGTTATTATATTTATCCTGTCAGAGTAAATGAAGAGTTGATGTAATGCGCTTGTTTATTTGGCAGGGCAGGGCAGCTCTTTCATCTCCTTTCTGTAATTACTTCAATTAGTCATGTGAGGAGGGAGGGGTTTCAGCTGCTGTCTCTGGGATTATAATTTACTCCCATGTCATTGTTGCAAGTAGTCAGTCAAGTAGCCATTTGAATCTAAGGTAAAGGGTGTGAACACCCTTCATACAAAGAAATAAGATTAGTGATTTATAAGCACTGCCTTTAAAAGAATATGATGTTATCCTATGCCTTTGAAATGTAAATAATTTGACCGCTCCCATGGTAACATCTCCACGCTAACAGCATCAGCGCCACCAGCTCTTTGCTGATATGAACTTATTTTAGGGGTAGAATCGGGTCAGAGAGAGGGGACTGCTCGAGGAGACATAACTTTGAAAACTCCTTTCATGTTGTGGACAAGCGATGAACTTCTGTTGTAATTTATTGCCGGTGTGATTTTTAAAAGCACCCTCCCCCCCCAGCTCTTTGAAGTGAGAATGGGTCTGTTTTTCCTCTGCAATGGTGTCACTGCCTGCCTGTTTCTTGTCTGTTATTGGATCAAATGGAATCCCCTTTCAGTGTCCAAATGTCTGGTCAGGTTTGTCTACAGCAGAACAGGAGAATTACACTTGAAAATGCAGTTCTGTCTAACAGGTGTTTGAACAAATCTGTTGACTTATCCCAGATGACAAGAAGAAGATTACAAGAGATATGTTTGACACTTACTGTAAAGTATATTTTATCCTTAGAGGACCTTTAAAGGAATAGTTAATGAATAAATCTATGTGCATACAGACGCATTCACGTAACAGTGTCTCTGTTCTGAATGCTTGCAACGCTTGAACACTAGTTGTCTTGTGTATGTGAAAAATGTGTTGACTTTAAGCCTTCCCTGTTTTTTGGCATAGAATATTCATGTTAGAGTTGTTTTCTAATTTAGCATGAGCATCAGATATTTTAACTGGCTAACCTCCTGTTGCCTAATGACATAATCTAAAAGGACTGTTAAGCTGCTCCAGACTAGAATTTAAAACTCAGAAAATACTTAATTCATCCAGTTCGTTGGATGAATTTGCAGCATTTATTTTTTTGGAACCAAGTTAGAATTTTTCAGATTTTTCGGATGCGAATGAACAGATCTGACCAATCAAACCACGGGATTTAGCAACAAATACACCATAGCTCATAATGCACACCTTTACTGCATATAGAAATAGTAAACTAACACTGTTTTACCTCAGACACACAGCTAGAGGCTGCCCTGGGTCAGTCGGCTCTGTGAAATTATTTCTCAGACTTCTCAGATGTGTTCCCATCTCTGCTAACGAGAACTCAAACTGCCCCACACGACATGCTGAAATGCATGCACGAAAGCATTTGTAATACAGCATTAACTCCTGGATGAAACCCAGAAATACACTCAGTGTGTAATGGCTAGAAGTGCAACGATACACAAAATTCACGGTTCGGTTTGGTTCGATACTTTGGTGTCACGGTTCGATATTTTTTCGATACAAAAAAATGTTCATGCCTTTTTAATTTGTCATTTATTAAAATTATAAATAGATATTTTAACTCAAAAGTACAGTTTTTAAATTTAATGTTGCTGAAACAACAAAATAATAAAAAAAATAAATCTGATGGAGAAATCACTCATCTTTGGAAAACAGAGTTTATTACAGAGAAATGGCTCTTTCCAAAATAAAAGCTATACTATACGCTTCTTCTGGGGTATATTCTCAGCAGCATATTAAACATATCAGGTCCCCATAAGGAGAATCATGTGCTAACGGCTGTCTAAATGACTCGGGTAAAGTTTGTAGCATGCGTGCTTGTTGTTTTTGTCTGCTTCCACTTGTCTTTGCACTAGGATGATGTCGGTGTAAATGTGCAGTCATATTCGTTGTGTTCCCACTAGTGCTGTCAGCGTTAATCTCGTTAAAATGATATTAACGCCATAACGCGGCAAATCTCTGTTAACGAGTTACCGCGGATCGCCCCGTGCGTGGGGCTGGACGGCGTCAACACGTTAACAAGCTAACTGCGCTAACGCACTAGTTCCCACCAATTGAGCATTGCGTGGCACATCCGACATACTGTTTTACTTTTGTCCATGACGCGCTTACCTTCAGGGTCATACTTCACATGAAAACCAAGATCGTTCCAAACGCCAGATCTGAATGAGGGTGGGGGAGGTTCAATTTCGGGTAGCGTTGAGGCAGTTGCCATGTTGCAACGAGCTTAGCTTCTGTCTTGCTAGCTTGTGCTGTGCTCAGTGGATCTGCACTCGACAGTGCAGCCTAGGCGGAGTAGTCGAACGCAGATCCACTGAGCGCTCAACACAGACAGCATCGTCAGAAGAAAAGTTGATAAAATAAATAAAAAATTTTGTATTGTTCGATACATATGCATACCGAACCGAAAGCACTGTATCGAACGGTTCAATATCGATATGAGTATTGTTGCACCCCTAGTAATGGCCTTTACCGACAGCTGCTAGCCACTAATTTAACGGCTAATGTGGCTTTCGGGTACTTGCTAATAGTTAAACGGCTAACAGTAATGGGCGTGCCATCGTTGATGAAAGAGTTAATAAATGATCAATGAATAGAGTTTTACTGTCGTCTTTCCTTCCCTCAGCCCCAACTGGTCCCAGCAGATATCTGCCCCTCGCTGAGCCTGGTTCTGATGGAGGTTTATTCCTGTTAAAAGGGGTTTTTTCCTTCCCACTGTTGCCAAGTGCTTGTTCAAAGCAGGTCACTTGATTGTTGTTTTTTCTCTCTATTATTATAGCATCTTTACCCTACAATATAAAGCACGTTGAGACGACAGTTGTTGTGATTCAGCGCTATATAAATAATCTGTCCATCCATTTATTATCAACTTCTTTTCAGTGTTGTGAAAGTCAGCTACTTCAGCTGCTACTAAGGGGGGGGCTGCCTGTGTGCAGCTGTGCTGTGTGAAGTTGTATCTCAGCTGGAGGAAGTGAAGACAACACTTTTGAAGATGGTTATCTAAGCCAACATGAATTCTTAGCACCGATTTGTATCTGAGTATCCTTTTTTTTGACAACCCTACTCCTGATTCAATGACTGTGTATGGTGAAAATGGTTTTAGAGCAGGGGTAGGAAATTCATTTTTCCAGGGGGGCCATATGAGAAACTGGGACTGTTGTGGAAGGTTGCAAAAATAAACTGAACTGAACTAAAACAGTGAAACAGACACTGTAGAAACACTAACATTTTATCACTATTTAATCAACAATTCCAGTCTGTTCCATTTCAGCCCCAGTCTATCAAAGCATGCACTTACCTCCATGAACAAATCACTCTCTGTCATAGGCCCTTTCACTGAGTGTATTACTGCTATGTCCTGCGTAATTTCAAACTCTTTTGTTACTTACACAGATGAGTAACTGGGCTGTGTCAAAGACATCACAGCTGTTGCCCAGAGCCAAGGAGAAAAACTCAAAATGATCCCCTTTGTTTTTATACTGAAGGTCCAAATTTCCCACAGTGCACTCAATACATCTTGTTGCTGTTCACCTGAAGAGGGGCACATTCTCAAATACTTTTTTTTTCTCAGGGCATAATAGTACAGCAGAGTCCATCAAACACTCATTGTTAAACTCCCCATCAGAGGCTGCCCTGGGTCAGTCGGCTCTGTGAAATTATTTCTCAGACTTCTCAGATGTGGTCGCATCTCTGCTAACGAGTCAATCAGAGATTGACTTTAATGGTTCAGATGTCTATTGCTGCTTGGCACCAGTCAAGTACTGTTTTTCTTCGTGTGTTTAGTTAATGGTGATAGAAACTAATCCTTAAACACAGAAACTGTATTATGATTTTCCACAAAATGGCAAACAGTAAGCTATTCCCTGATGAGGAGTTTATGTAATAGTGTTTGGTGGCTGAAGTGGGATGAACTGCATGATGCATTTGAATCCTAATTTGTCATTGACCCCAACTGCACTGGTCAGGGAAAACCAAAGGGCCAGATGTGACCCACAGGCCTTACAATGCCCATGTCTGTGTCTGCAACCAAGTCTTTATATTATGAGACTATGATGGGCACTTCAAGTTAGATAATTGGATTGTTGGATGTTGAATTCCCATGATGCATTGAGTATTTCTTCTTCAGTCACCTTTCTCACTCACTATGTGTTAATAGACCTCTGTGCATTGAATCATTCCTATTATTAATTTCTGGCTCTCTTCCACAGCATGTCTTTTATCCTGTCTTCCTTCTCTCACCCTAACCAGTCACCCCCCTCCCTGAGCCTGGTTCTGCCGGAGGTTTCTTCCTATTAAAAGGGAGTTTTTCCTTCCCACTGCTTCCCAAGTGCTGGCTCATAGGGGGTCATATGATTGGTGGGTTTTCTCTGTATGTATTATTGTAGGGTCTACCTTTCAATATAAAGCGCTTTGAGGCGACTGTTGTTGTGATTTGATGCTCTCTAAATAAAGTTGAATTGAATTGAATTAATAAATTCATTCATTGGTCTTACATTTCCAAAGACTTGAAGAAGGAGACATCATATATACTTTCTCTTTCTTTCTTTCTTTTAACTGAGAGTACAGCTAAATTATGCCTAAGACGTCCGAAGCCTCGCACTAACAAAACTGCCCCCTCTTCAAAGTCACTGACCAGACCATAATCGTTGTATCTTTCTTCACTTTTACTGATTTTTGTCATGCATGCCTTCATGCTGCTCTAGCCAGTGCTTCATTATGTTTTTATGGCCTATTCCGGTCAAACTTGCACTGTGGTCACACATTTCAAATTGTTCTCCTGACAGCTGTCTGCGCCTTTATAATAGCTACTTGAAAAGGAGGAAGGTTTTTATTTTCCTTCTGAGCATTATTTTTACTGATTCATGTGTCTTTTTTATGATGTTATTTCAGCTCCAAGCTGGTTTAAAAATATACCAAAGCCCTATTCCCAAGCATTTATGTACCTAACATATAAACATTTTTATTGCTCAATTGTAATTTTGTGGGCAGAAATAAGAAGGGAAGACAAAAAAGACACACATTTTTTGATTTCCTTCCAATAAATGTTTGGAATTGTAATAACTTCTGGGACAGACAGCCTGTTGCTGTCTCATGTGGCTACAGGATCCGGGTTGCGCTCTCTCTCGCTCTCGCTCTCGCTCTCTCTCTCTCTGTGGTATGCATGTCCAAGGGGCTTGTTACTCTTTGAGGTCTTCGTTTGTTTAATGAAGTGGTAATCTGTCTACACAGAGGTTCACCCTCAAATGTGAAGTTCACTGTGTCAAGTGGCTCAGTTTATAATCTCCTTTGTATCTCTAATAAAAACAGCTTCTACTATGCCCATGTTTAGGAATTGTGTGTCAAACAATGTGATGTGTTTCAGCTGCATCGACTGTTCTCTCTCCTCCGTGATGGTACCTCGGCGATGGGTTCGCGTGCATGTGCGTTTGACCTGTTACTGATACTGAACCCTATGTTTGTGGCTCTACTGTGCCGAGGGCCAAATGCAAATTGTATCCTAGAGGGCAGCTGGCAGGGAAGCTCGGGTGTTTGTGCAGCCATTTTTCAAGGATGCTGAGGACTTTCCAGCTGTGGCACCGCAGTTTGCCCTAGGACCATCACAAAAACAACATCAACATTCAAGTTACTGGGAGGGGGACTGAAAACATGATCCACTCCACAGTGTGTTTGAAATGTGAACTAAAGAAAACAAGCCGGCTAATGGTTTTGTATTTATATATTTTCTTTGGAGGCTTTGAAGTCACGGCCCAAGTTGCATGTCAGCCCCGGGCAACTCGGAAAAGTAGCCTATGCATGCATGCAAAGAAAACAAAAAATAGCTTGATTTCAACCTCTGACTCGGTGGACTTAGTGATTTCACAAACAAAAACATTTTTATATTCATGTATTTCTTTCCTCAGAGTATCAAGTTCTATAGATTCTAGATTTGTTCATTTTAGAGGTGTTGCTCTAAATGTCCCATAAGGATCAAATAAAAAGGCGAACTTTGTAGAGATACATCACTGACAAACGTTCTCTCCAAAACCACCCATGCGAAAACTCTATCTCTATCTATCTCTAAAGTGATTTGCTCTTACGTAGTAAAATAAAGGCCTGACTTTATTTTACAGCTCACATATCTGGCTTTTATAATGGGTACATGTGTGTTTAATCCAAAGAACATAAGGTGGGAGAACACTAAATCTATAAATTAGCCTGAGCAAGTCACTAAAGTTTTTATGTATTATATGTAGCACAGTTTTAAGTTTGTAGGTTTATTACAACTAATTGTTATTCAAAGTATACAGAAAAGCAAAATATAATGGATTTAAATAGATCCTATGTACAGTCAAAAAGGCAAAAATATAGTTCGTACAATTCTAAAAAAGTTTGTATTAGCACCTTTATTCTTCAACACATCCCTTGAGTTAGGTGAGGGGAAAAATTAGTCAGTGTCCAGCAAAAAACTTTGAAAGACCTTCAGGTCTGAAGAACTGTTGGTCAAATCCACTTTAAAAAAAAGAAAGTCTGCATCCTTGGAAGCAAACTTCTTCCAAGGTTTCCGGGTTCGTAAAGAAATGAAGGGTGCTTCAGGACTTTTGCACAGTTTTTAGCTTAACTTTGAGATATTCTCCTTTATTTCAAATTTCAACATTGCTGTTTAATGATCTCTTCAACATTTATTTAGTTATATTTATTTATTATTGAATAAATAAATAATTCCTTAATTTCCTTTTACCCATTTCTGTTGATATTCACACCCTTGATATTTGGCTGTTAGTTTTAATGGCTTTCTGCAGACGAGGTAGTCGCTGTGAAAACCTGTTCTGCAGATTACATGATGTAATGGGGGTGTGTCATCTGCTGCTCAAGTTTCAGTCACCTTTATTGTATTAAAGTGACTTTATTATGAACACCAAACTGTTCTTATAGATAAATACCACAACAGTTTTATAAAGAAATGTTTTTACTTATTTGCTTTTGTTTTTGTTTTGTTTTTTACCAAATTTAAAGCTGCATTTCATCTTAGAGCAGATGAAATTCAGCCCAGTAGACCCCCGTGTTTCGGAGTATGTGTTTGTTTGCTTGTGTGCATGCTTGTGTGTGTATGTGTGCTCCGATTGGAGGCGGGGGGGTGTTATTACTGCTTCTTGTTGGTTGCGGCACAGTCCTGTCTGTTCTGTGGGACATCTGTGGGTTGCGTGATGGGCTTTGTGGAATGGTGCTCTGTTAGTGGAGTTAAACAGGCACAGTCACGAGCTCTACCGCACGCCATGGGCACAAGTGGCCTTGTCTCTTTGAGGCTTCATATACACGCACATCTGACAAGTACCTACAGCCTAAAAACACACTACGGCACAGATAAACAAACATGAAGCCGGTCTAGCTATGAAGTCAGGCAGATATCCAGATAAAATTTCAGTAATACTGAATGCAGGGAAATGTTTCACGAGAGGAAGCCAACCTGGCCAAATCTCAGAAAGCTATGATTGAGTTGTCTCGCAGCTGCCAGTGCTGTATATTTATTTTTTATTGGCCTAACAGCATGTTTGATACATTCTGACCACAATAGCACCCAACATTCATTTATTGGTGATGTGTGCGGCCCGCACCGTTTCTGACTTTGCACAGCAGCCAACATCTTAGTTTTATTCCCAATGCGATGCTGTCCAACACTTTAATAGCTGCCTTTTTATGGTTATTGATTTATTTTATTTGAGGATGGAGTCTGTGTGTAAGCATTTTATCTCCCTCCTGACCATTTGTCAAAAAGCAAGCCATAAACGTCCCTGGAGGCGGAGAACAGAACAGAGAAGCTACCTAACTGCTCTATTAAAAGTGACACCGTACCTTAGATAAGATATCCAGTTTGGTGGGAGATGGCTGCTAAATGCTTTGTACTCTGTACAGTTCTCTCTTATTCTATATCTGAAAAGCTGTGATTACCCATTACACCATATGTCAGACCCAGATAGATTTTAAATGATTTTTAAGGGCAAATGAGGATAATGAAGACCAGAGCGTAAACAGGCCAGAGTGAAGTTAAAAAGAGAGGAAAAACTTGAGATCAAACAGTCAGTCATTTGACTTTGATGTTCACGTCTTTCGTTGTGAGTTGCAGTAGTTTCAGACTTTTTATTAGTCTTTCACAGACGCTGCACATCTTCTCTCTGCCACCTATTTTTCATGTTTTACTGGCACGAATGCTCACGGTCTTCCCTAACCTTTACCCGTATATTGCTGCACGTGATGTCACCCATTGGTTTCTGGACTTCACATTTTGAAGCTTCAATGTCAGCGTTTTAGCCACTGCCATGTTTTTCGGAGCCAAAACTTACCATATTATGGAAAAATTATGGTTACACAATGGTAGTGTGTTAGCAGTTGTTGTTGCTCCATCAGCTAGCCATGAACGGCAAAGTTAAAGACTACAAAGTGAAACTGAGCGTTAAATACTATCTGTACTTCTCTTTTTTTTGCATCTCTCCCAATACCACTGTTGGTTAATTTCCTGTTTCAGCCAACCTGTTAACCAATCAGCATTCACCAAACAAACAGTAAAACCTACAGTGATCACACTGGATTTTGGAAAACTCCGTGTAGAACATTTGCCACGATCGCAGTGCCCTAAATTAATCATTAGGGTGGGGTGCTAAGGTAGCTTAGCCTGGATAGCATCTACAAATTATATAGATACCATGCCCAGGCACAATTACCTGCTACTTTGTGCTACAACTCTACTAAGTAGAACAGTAGCACAAACTTTATGGATGGGCTTTACCACAAGGAAGGCCATATTATTTGTCAGTTAATTCCATTAAAAATGGTGCGGAAGTACAGTGACTTCAATTAGTGGAGGTTAAACCAAACAGTAAGTCAGGGGTTTTCAAACTTTTTGTAATAATGGAAAATCATGGACAATGGTCTATCTGATTTTACTTAGGACACCTCCTCCTTAACATGAGTCTAACACGAGTACCAAACCATCTGAACTATACCCACTTTGGTGCTGAGTATGGGAGGCCCAGCTGGCTTGGCAGGCAGGTTGTGTCCATCAGAGCTCTCTCGGCCTTTTATGAGATTACATGAAAGTGTGGGAAATACAACAAGCGTTTGATCACCGTAGACCATGCTGATTTACTGGTGAACCCAACACCTCAGCTTATACCTGGCAGAGCATCACCTACAGCTGCCTGAGAGAAAGATGAGAGTGAAACACACACAACCCCCGGCATGTCTCTTTCACGTTCTGGCAGTTTACTACAATGGCTTTAAGTGGAGTTTTAATGCCAGATCTGCTGTTCCTATCCAACCACAGGGCCTTCTGCTTTATCTTTAATGCTAGAAACTAGTGAGCTAATGAAGAGGAAATCTTTAACTTGTACGAGACATTCACATACAACAGTTTTCTTGTCAAACAAAATGGAAAAGTCTGTTTTTCATTTTTGGGTTATTACATCATGGTATTACACTTCACCTTTGAAGTTGTTTTATTTAAGCACGGTTTTATGACTTCCCACATGTTTGTGCAGAGTAAATAGTTGATGGATGATTGCAATACTTGCATTGGCAGTCAGGAACTTAGAGCAGTTTGTAAAGAAGCACCTGGGTAATTTTTGAAAACACCATAGCTTTGTAAGTAAGCCAGCGAAAAGTTAAAGGGGACTCGCCATGCTTGTCATGGTAAAATAAAGCAGGGGGTTTTACATATGAGGGCATTATACAAAAATCACCTGGTTCTTACTAGGTCTTAAAATCATTAAACTAAAAGTTTCAGTAGGTTGTAGAATCACTTTTAGCAGTAATATCTTTAAATAATTGCTATCATGCTAACTGAGCCCTGTAGCTCTGTAGAGATGCAGCTCTTGCAGCTCTGACCTTGGGGGGGAATTTTCTGGGACTTCCACTCCTGAGAGGATTGGCAGCTGTTTTGAATATATGACACTTTGGATGTCTTACGTTGTTGAATGATGGACTTCAAATTGTATGGAAATGGCCTTATATCCCATCTCAAACTGATTCACTTTAAGATCATTTCTGGTGTGTTTCCTTCTTGGCATGGTGTTAACACAAATGTGAATTCTCCAGACCAGCAAATTGCAAAAAGGTGGTCACACTTGCATCAGTGATTCGGGTGATTTTTAGCACGTGGCTCAATTCCCATACACTGTAAAATCTAATTAGTTCCCAGAACTCAAAAAAATTATGGAAACTCGTTGCCTCAAAAAAATTGAGTAAAGCTTAGCTAAAAATGACTAAGTTAGGACAACTTATTTATTTTGAGTACTCTGTACAAGCTCATTTGTTCCCAGAACTCAAAAAAATTGGATCAAGTTTACGTAAGATGACCAAGTTAGGGCAACTTACTCATTTTGAGTACACTGTACAGCCGTGTTAGTTCCCAGAACTCAAAAAAATTATGGAAACTCGTTGCCTCAAAAAAACTAAGTAAAGCTTACTTAAGATGACTGTTAGGACAACTTATACATTGCAAGTCTGCAGTATTAACAATAACTTGATATTTCTGACCGTACAATACTAATTGTTTACCTACTGACAAACATTTCAAGTTCAACTAAATGAAAAAACAATTTGTGGTAACCTGAATATGATTAAAAATAATTAACAACAATTTTTGTAATGATGTTAAAATGAGCCCAACTTTTATTTTCAAACACAACAAAGTATAACAGCCAACATACTGGACACTGTTCTGCTGAACAACAAACAATTATATTGCCATCACTGTTATAATCTTACAATGAAACAAAGTCTCAGATGTAATTATTCTGAAAATAAGTTTAGGCCTACCACAAGTTTGTTTTGTACTTACATTACTTATATAATCAAAATAAAATATTTGTTGTTCTGTCACAAGTGCAGTCTCTAATTTAAACAACACATTTGTTTTTCATTCCAACACATGAGCTGGAATGTTGTAATATTTTAAGGATGGCTTGTTTCCAGTCCAGGCATTACTGCCTGAATGACTGTCATGGATCGAGGTGATCCAAATGTAGGTGCAGAAGAAAGTCTTTAACTTCCCTTAAGTACAGTGGCAGTGGATGTGGGTTGGAGATGCAATGAGCTTGAACCTGCAGGCGACCATCTTCACTGACCACACCATCTGTGATGGAGGACTCATCTCTCCTGTTGTCCTGCAAGCAAACAATCATATTTTTGGAACATGAACTTAATTGCTTTCTTAAAACATTTTTTTCTGCATTTGGTATAAAACAGACTCCAATTTAGACAATCTCAGGCTCCCTCCCCACCGGAGAGGTGACATTCAATGTCCCAATTGTCAGTCTGGATAGCCGTGACCACCACGCAACACACAATAATGTCATGAAAGCATCATTTTAAAAAGGGCTATGCAAACATGGGCAATAACTTTCATTCTAATGATGTGCAAAATGATTTGGGCACAAAACAAATTTTGCTGTTCGAAAACTTGCAGACTTCACTATATACAGTGTAGACCCTCTAAACTAAGTTTGAAGAAATGCAGACCAAACTGTTGTTGTTTGTTTACTTACACAGCATGTCTTGTAGAATTAACTGGAGTCACAGCAACAGCACAGTGCAGTCATATCTCAAGTCTAATAACAGAAGACAGGAAAAGATCAGTAAAGAAACAACTTCCCCAAACCAAAGCACAAATAAAACAATAAGTAAAACAGGCTGATCTAAAGTATGATTAAAGTTCAGCCTGATTAATATAAATGTCACTGACAGTTGCTAATATATTGGAAAACCAAAATACTTACCACTGAGTTGATGTCTTTCTGTCCAACAACAGGAGTGCTGGTCCCGAGCCTCAAAGACAGTAAGAAGCAAGCAGAGGGAGAAAAAACAGAACATTTTTCAGAAACTGATTTGATCCTTAATGGCTGTGCAATCACTGTAACATAGAGTTTGCTTATTTTGTTAAATAAAGGCTAGATTTGGCATTAATAGATGCCACAGATGTTCTAAAGCTGCCACAAAGCATGAACAACAAATGGACGTCTCCGAGCATTTTTGCAAATATGTGATGTCTTGATAAATCGAGCAGATATTTGAACTTTACACAGCTACATTCTCGCCTGAAAATATCTTAAAAGTTTATTTTGTGACCCAGAAAAAGTAATAAGTTTTTTAGCCGCGCTCCTCCGCCATTGCCGCGCTTACAAGTACACAGGCTCCGACAACCATGGCCGACAAATGCGATCCTCCTTTTCCCCAGACTACCCTTTCTGGATCACAAAATAACCTTTTAAGATATTTTCAGGCGAGAATGTAGCTGTGTAATGCTCAAATATCTACTTAATTTATCAAAATATCACATATTTGCAAAAGTGCTTCCACGTTTTCGGAGAGCTCTGTTATCCACCCCCCACACCTATCCCACCCCTAACGGCTGCATCTCCCAAAGAATTTTGTCTGGGCTCTTATCTCACTTATTTATTTCAAACGATCAACAGAAAATTTCACCGACATAGTTTTATGTAAGGTTTTTAAGGCTGTGGTGTTAATTTTTAAGTAACATGAGCCCAGCGGCAGCAGCAATGCTAGGCTAACACTAACTAGCTAGCAAGATTTTAAACCTGGTGCTAAACTAAGAGAAGCCACAAAATCAGTTTGAATAAGAGTAAACATTTACTCACCAAGTCAGTAAAGATCCACAGCAATGACAACAATAGTCTCTTGAGCTGACCCTTCTCCAGGTTTGCTCAACATATTCCATAACAAATGCACCGTGAACATGCGGACTGATCCGCGAGGGAGGAGGACGGTAGTCACGTGGCATTTTCAAAACACATCTTTCATCCTTCCGCCCAGAGAAGCAAAACTTCCAGCTTACTTAGTTTTTCTAAGTTAGGACAACTCAAATTAATCGAGTTTATCAGCGTTTTTGCATAAAAAGTACTGGTAAGTTATTTAAATTGAGTTCTAATAACAAATTGATAAAAATTGAGTTCAGCCTATTTAATATTTTTAATTAAACACAATATTACATTTTACAGTGTAGAAGCAGTGAGGGTGTACTTAGATTTTCACACACTGCTTCGGAATTTTAGTTCAGTGTTTGCTAAATAAATATGACACAGGGCAATATGTTATTTTTCATTCAAGGTTAAATTGAAAGAATTTTACGACCTGCTAAGGACCAGATGATTTTTATTATGTTTTGATACATAAGACCTTAGAATTGAAAGAGGGTATACTGTACTCCATACTGTTAAAAATGTTCATATTAAACGTGGCCAAAATCTCAGACAGTGAGGTCAGTATATGCTCTTGGTGGTCAAATCAGGTTTAAACAGAAGGTTTATAACTTCTGTTTGTGATGGGGCTGCCAATCAGAAGCTAGCTTAAAGAGAGATTGAAGAGCTAAAATGATTTGTTGTACATGCAGGACACACTGAAGGGCTGCATTAAGGCCAACTGTAAGATAAAGATGATCTATTGCATTCACTTCAGATTTTTTTCCCTATACTTCTTCACGCAGTCAATACCAAGGCTACTAAAAAAACTAAAACAGATTCATATGATTGTTTGCCACAAAAGCAGTTCGGTTTCTTTGTTTTTGTTTTTTTTTCATTGATTGCTAAAATTTAGCTTATTTCCAAGTCTGGTGTTAATAATTGATTACATAAAAATATGCCCAAAAGCCACATAGTAATTTGTTATATTCGTGCCCTCTGCTTTGTGTCCAAAAGATGTGCCTTTGATGAGTGAATGCCTGACAAAGATGGAGACAGACGAGAAAAGACAGAGACCCACTAGAAACCACAGTAGTCAATGGCATGCTTTACAAGAGACAAAACATCGAACAAAAGGAAAATAGGATAAAGGATGTAGTTGCTTCAAAGGTCTTACTGTAAGTGTAATTTTCAAAAGGGCTGGGTTGCCCCCGTTCTGTAATTAAGTTCTACACACTGGGTTTGTCTGGAATTAAAAGGACTATTGCCACTTTTCAACATGGATGTTTTTATGTGTCTATGTTTGTCTGTGGTGAAGGATGAAAGGGAGATGCCGTTCCCTGTCTCCTGAAAACTCTTTACACCAGTGGAAAGTAGACGAGGAAGAGACTCTGTGGTGTTTGAACTTGTGTCTCGTGCCGTCCTAGTCTTCAACAAGTCAACAGAGGTGGTTTCATTTTTATTGTGTTCTTGACACTATGATGCTTTTGTTTTCTGTCCGTAATACTGGCCAGATCGCCCTAGATGATCCCAGCACTGTCGAGAGGTCTTAATATCTTCTCTTCGCTCTCATGTCCATATAGTTTGATCATATTATATCATGGAGAGCTCGACTTTCATGTTGCGAGTTAAATAAAGTGTCTTACATGTTCATATATTGCCCAGTTTCCAAGCATTTATACATATAATTCATTGTCTTTGACTTTTTGCATAAATCTCATGCTCTGGGATGTATGTCTTCACTTTAACAGTAGTGCAGTGTCCTTTGCTCTGGAGGAACCAAGAATGACAATCTTTTTCAAGTCTCTTACAAAGTGAAAATCTGATGACAGTAGTTGAGACTAGCGGACTGTAAAGCATTATCTGTGGTTCCGTGGTTTCTTCCTCAAAGTACAGCTCCGGGGCAGATCTCAGAGTTCAATCACAACCCCTGCTCTGCTTCCAGACTACTCTTGCAATGACAATGATACACTAACGTCAGACACGGGTGTTTTGCTTGAAAAACCAAGGAAGAAAAATAATAATGATACAATAAGACGGGGCCTGCTGATTTTCCTGGAAGCTGAGATTCCCTGGAGCCGACGAAGGGAAGCTACGTTGCTTTTCTAAGTCTTTTATACATGCACCAGACATTATGTCTTCCCCGTGAAGGATAGTCTGCAGCATTCTTCAAAGGCGCTTAAGATGTATAATTAATAACAGAAATCAGTAATTTGAAATTACAGCAGAGGACACTCAGGTTTCTTTGAACCCATCAAAAATTGGATGAGTTGTGGTCCTTTAATTAGTCAGGACTAAGGAAACTGGGTTGGGTCTGTCTATCCTCTACCCAGCACATACCGCAAGCACCTCCACCCAACACCCCAGACTTAGAGGAAAATGAGCGTTACTCCTAATATGCAATCATTTTCCTATTATTTAACCCCATAAAATGTGAAGTGAAGTCATCACTTGACACACTGATCCTTAAAAAGATCTCCTCAATCAGAGTTGGCCTGTGATAAAAAATAACATCACCAGCAATCCTGAACAGCAAAGGCTGCTGGTCTGTCGTGGGGTTTTTCTGTCTGTCAGAGCTCTAAGATGAACCGCAAACCTCAACCAGCAGCTCACGTATCCCCCCCACCCTCACCACCGCCCGTCTCTGATTCCGGCCTTCGTGGTTTGTATCTCAGGCAGCACAGTTCAGCCATCACATGCTTGTCTGAGTTCTGCCAGCTTTGTTTACGTCTCTCCCTTCCAGCTACAACAGTCAGAGGTCTTTCAGAGAGACAAGCGCTAAATATAGACCAGACCTGTCATTATCAGGATCATTTGAGAGAAAAGCTGCTGTTTTGCTCGGAGCTACTATTTCCAATTATGCGATAAGCCTGCAACACAAACAATGACATGGAGTAGATTGTGGTAGCGTGACCTAAGTATTACGTCTGGTGAATTATCTGTGATGTGGCAGTTAAATTGGGATCTTCGATCCATAAAAAGAACCAAGAACTTGTACTTGTGGTGCAGATGCTTCCATCACTTAACGCCAAACAAAGCAAGAAAATATCAGTCAAGTCAGGGAGAGATTTTGAAAGTGAGCGTCCTTCTCTTGTTTCTGTATTTGCTCTTCCATTGAGTTTTCGCTGAGAAGCAGAACATGCAGCAGAACGTGCGACCAGTCTCACGTTCCTCTCTAGACTCTGTGGGTGGTCCTATTGGGTGGGTAAGGGGGGGTTGATTATTCTGGGTTAATCTTTTGATTACAATTCAGTATGGTCCTCTTGAGAGAGCTTGAATGAACTAATTACACGAGCAAAGCAGACAACTTCTCAGTACTTGCTTGGCACTGCTTTCTCAACACCTGTGGACACCCCATCGAAAAGATAAAAATACAATTAAAACTGTTTTGTCTTGTATTTATGTAACAATGCTTTTAAAGTAATATGTAGATGGCAATGAATAACTGTATTCATACTTGGCAAGCCCAGTCAGCTGTTTGATTGTTTGATGTGTGGGTCTGGGAAGAGTCTGCGAAGGGTTAGGGTGATTTATAGAAGAAATGACATAAGAGCTTTGGAAAAAAAGTTTAAAAAGATTAATAAAAAACCACCATATACGCAAATGTTTGGGCTGTGTGACGCAATCATCTTTTCAGGGAAATCCAAAAAAAAAAAAGAATGGAGGGTTGCATATGTATCATTTTTTGCAGGAGTGTGCAGCCAAGTTGTTGCTCCAACTACGAGCAGCCAAGATGATTTTTACAATTTGGAGGGATTGGAGGGATTCACCGTCTGTTGCTGTTGATGTGTGGCGATGAACAGGTGCGCACGGCTGCACGAAAGGCAGGAATGTTGTTTTTCCTGTGAGGATAAGGGTACAATTCATGGGGGATACTTGCTTCCAAACCCATTTCCATTCTTTTCTCCTCCCTCTTCACTGTCCCTTTCTGTGCCCATTTCCATATGACCTCATCTGTGTTTGATTTTTGCCTACTTGAAATTGGCCATGGGGTTAACATTGAGTCTTTTGATCAGTCCTGCCAGGAATTAGACTTGTTTATCTTGTTTATCTGATGATGGCCCCTTAATAGGGGGGCACACATTTGGCAGGGGCATGCCTTGATGTGGGCTTTGATAGCTGCAGGACACAGAGAGAAGAGAGGACCAGGACTCTGTAATGGTCGGAGGTGAATGAAAGACGATTGCAGATGTGGCTCAAGGGCATCTGAACCTTGTCTCTCTCAGCTTCTTGCCTCCAAAACTTATCTGACCCCTTACAGATGGTCCCTCATCATCATCAAAAGGCACAGCTTTGCAATGTTCTTTCTCTCCTCTTTTCAACCTAAAGAGCGCCTCTCTGTAGCTCTCAGAGATTGACAGTTATTAATCTTCACCCTGACGGCGTTTCTAGGCAATCTGTAAGGGCAGGAAATGGCACATAAGCAATGGGCTCCTTAAACGAGATGTTTCCCTGTTGCTCTGTTTATTGACTTGCTGATGGAGATGGTGTGGGTAGATGGTCAGGCCCCATCCTATCACTTGCGTGGCTCGACCTCAGCCCCTTGAAATGAAAGCTTTCCTCTCCTGCACCACAGCTGGGCTCCAGGGAGCCTGCAGAGGGCCTGTTTATTTGTGCAACAATGTAATCAAGGGGTCTGTCGTTACAAGACCTAGCCTTTGCACCTTTCCTCTCTCCACCAGTTTCATTCTTCCTTTGGTTCCCATCAGCTCCCCTCCCCTTCTTTTACCATCTCTCTTTCACCACCCTTAGTCTTTTTCTCTGAGCCTCATCATTATCCAAATCCTTTTGCTGACCCTTGTTGACCTTAGGATTTGTTTGATGTGGTCCTGGCAAGGAGAGAGATGAAGTAGTTGGAAGTTTATTGTTTAAAGGGGAGATTTCCATGATTGCGGTTTATAAAATAAACATATCTTTGCTTAAGAGGCTGTTGAAGTTTGCGTGTTTCTGTGTGTGTGTGGAAGCAGGAGACACATCACTTATGTCCGTCTTCCTGTAGGCGTTCTACCTGATGCGGGTCGATGCATACGCACTTTCTCCCGTTCCAATCAAACGCAGAGCGCCTCACATGCCAATAATTTTTCATGCCGCTGTTTAGATCACGAGATTCCTGCAGTTAAAAGTCAAGCGTAAGTAAACAAGATTACACATGTGGCCACAACATTGCCGTTCTTCTGTCCACTCAAGTTCCCTCTGTGGGAAAAGGGCGTGTTATCCATCCTTTTCATGTCGCGTTTCTCACGGATGTACAAGAGAACCTGCGAGGGCATTGAGGTTTTGTCCAAATATATAGAAATATTAAGCCAAACACAAGGCTTGAGAAGAATTCCGTCTCCTGTTATGCAAAACTATGTACATGAAGCCATTTTTTGCAGCATCAACATTTTTATATTAAATGCATCAGCACTGAGTGACGGGCAAAAGGTCAAGCTACTTTTTGAAATGATATTGATATGTCTACATCTAAAATTCTATCAACTGGGTGTTTTGATAAAAAGTTCACAAGTTATGGCATGTCCTGATTTAAATTCATGTATGTTTACATCCTTAAGTTTCACTTTGCTTAAAGCCTGTGCTTCGTCCTGCTCTCTCATTGAGAACAAATTCCTGGTGCTCTGCAAACCTATTCCTCTTATTTCCCTGTTTGTCTCAAAAGACAGACAGGCGGGTTAGTTTTGGGCTGGGCTGCCTTCTGAACAGCATCTCCAGTCTGCGCTGCTCTGCACTGAAGAAGCAACTTGTTTTTCAACTGGTGGTTTTCTTAAGCCACAATGTTTGATGTGGGCTTCCCTTAATCACACAACATGCTCTCTAAACATGAACTACATTCATCTTTGCTCCACGACTTCTGGTTTCCCCCCCACCACCACCACCACCCTCGCTCCCTCCCCTGGTTTTCCGCTGCTTTTGTTGAGTTATTGTGCAACAGAGTAGCGAGACAAGAAGAAGACAGTGGCCTTGATCTCGATGAAGTGATTTTGATCCGGCCAATCCAGCAATTAGCCTACTGAGGGAAGAGTGAACCTCTAATCCTTGATGGGACACATGTTCTTTGTAGTCCTAATGTCTCCCTTCCTAGTATGTCCTCATCCCTATCTGATGGGACGCAGAGTAAGTATTAAACCAATGCCTCAGATTGAAGCCTACCATTAAGATGGAGATGCTGTGCTCTTTGAGGCTAAGGACTTTTAATTATAAGCTGCGGGCCCGATGTAGTTGTGTTTCCTCCATCTTGCTGAATAGAGGGTTTGCTCAGCGCTGACTGAAGACCTGGTGCCAAGCTCTGGAGTCAGTGTGTCACTGGCGGGCACTTTGTGGGTACGAGACAAGGCTTGATGCCACGCCGAGCGAGACTCTACAGGGCTCCCACATGGGGGCAGAGATGAAAGACTTTTATCTCCCCTTACCCCTCCCACTGTCCGCTTTCCCTTGGAGCTCCGACTGGCAGGGAAGTAGGTGAAGAATCAAACTAGAGTAACCAGACAGGTTGTTAACATATCATCCCGTGATGAAGCTTCAAGGGCATCCTGCGAGATCAAAGCAAAGCATTCAGTCCAAAAGCATGACATTGTCTCGCACAACAATCCAACTATCCTCCAATTCAGCTGTCACTGAATGAGGAAGTGGTCACGAACAGCAGTGGAGGCCCTCTCTCTGTCCCCTAATGGGCTTTGATGATCCAACACAAAGAAAGTGTCATTAAGGTCTTATGCAAAGTATAATGTCTTTTTTTCATTTGTTTATTGTTGTCATCAAACTGAGAATGACCCAACCCACACCTTTGTGTATTCACTTAATGATGACGGATATCCGACAGCTTTCTTTCTCTTTCTTTCTTTTTGCTTTCTTTCTTCCTCTCCTGCTGTATATGTAGTTTTCGCTTCCCTTTCCGGGGTGCTGAATATCTCCATTCCCTCAGGGATTTCTTTAGTTTTTAGTTTAGTTTTGTTTTTCAGTCAGCCAGCAGCTCTTTGATGTTGTTGCCTGGGTGCTGCTTGACAAAAGAGCCTCCATCAGCTGGACTTAAGGATGGGGAGGTGGGGGTTAAAAGAGGGGATTGGTGAATAAAGAATCAAAGTAACTGGAATGGGGTCTGAAGGCGGAGGACTCCATGTGAAACTGTGAACCATGTAGCCCTCTTAAATTTGGGCCCAGAGTTCACACTTGTTATTGCTTTTTCTTTCTTTCTCTCTTTTTTTTTGACTCTGTTCTCTTTTGTGTAGCTTGTCAGTGTCTCCATAAGTCTGTTTGTGCCTGTTTGTGCCTGGCACTGTATGTTCTCATTCTTTAATTCTGCCAATGGGACAAAATGGCCCATATTTTACTCTTTGGAATCAGGTGTTGTGCACGACCACCAGCTGCTCCTGGACCTCATAAAAGTTTCTTCTCTCCATGCGCTGATCGTCTTAATGCCACATCACTCTCTTTTGCTGCACTCTCTGTCCGCATATCCACGCACAGCAAGGGCTGCTGATGCCACTGCGGCCGCTGACACCCCCACAATGAAAGGGGGGACAGTCTGTGCTCCCTGAGCCCATCAAATCCCCACAGGACCACTCTGGTCCACTGGAGGCGAATTCAGGCAGCAGCCTTTGGTGGTGCCGACACAGCAGACCTCATTCACCAAGGGTCTCATTAAACCTGACAACATCCCCGCAGCCTGGGTTTTATTGTTCAGCCAGCTTAATGCTAAATGGCAATTAAAGGCATCACCAAGGCGCAGGTATTAATGCCTTTGAGGAGTGTACAATCTTTGGAAGATAAAAATGACAGCTCAACAATAATCAAATGTTTTCTTTTGGTGCTGGAAGAAAAATTCACGAGTATAAGATATTGACCGTGTTTAATCATTATTCAGAATTTACACCCTCCATATAATATACACACACGCACATTTAAAATTCTAGTACTTTATCAGTCTCCTCCTTAGCACTGAGTTGCAGCTCTCTGTGTCTGTGCATAGCAGCCCTGCAGTTTATGGATGGACTTTGATAAACAATCCTCCCTTTTGCGTACATGTGGCTACTTTTCAGTCCCACAAAAATGTTAACATTGACACTTCAAAAATGAGAGTCCAGAAAGTTTATCTTTTGCATCTTTTATATACAGTCTATGCAGACTTTAAAGGGAGTCTCAGCTCATTCCTAACTTTTAAACTTGTTATTTGAAGTGATATCAGTAAAGCTGACAGGAAAAAAAAAATTCCCAAAACTCAATCAGTGATAGCTGGCGCCCACAGCTGAGTCAATAACAGCTAAAGAGCCAGAACCTTCTATCAGAAGTTAGTTAAGGCTAAGAACAGAGCTAAAACTCATTGATTTCTCCGTACAGTCCTCATGTGGCCAGCAACACTTATCCGTAACTGCTGGATGTGTAATTAAGCCAGCACATTCATTACATGCCAGTGTTGCACTCACAGCTTGTTTGCTGCCCTCGAGTGGCAAAGAAAAATCCACAGTCTTGAAACTGTTAAGGGATGTTTTCAAGAATCATTACAGTTTGTTTGTGAATCTGTAACCGCTGTAATAGAAAAATCAAAAAGAACAAAGAGCATAACCTCCTGGACCTCAACATTTATGTCTTGGATATTTTCAGTGTGTGCAATGTGGAAAATGCAGGTAATGCGGTCAATTAGATCACGGCGGCTTTGTTTCCAGGTTGTTTTCTGCTATAATTAGCAGATCAAAGTATAATGTTCTGTGTCACTTGTTTAACTCATTCCACATATACAGTCTTCAGAGTCTGTTTAGATCCCATGCCCGCGAGGCCCACTCCTCTATGGATTACTTTTGAACATACATCTTCACTTTGTATTTATTTGCTTGCGTGCAGTCGCGAAACAAGCAGAGGGTAAAGAGCATGGGCTCCACATGCTGGAAGGGCTCAGCTATGTAAACCACTAAACTTGGGTTTGCAAACAGCTACAACTGGGAATGGTCATAGCACAGATGAATGAGAAGCGTGTAAACAGTCTGTGAACCATCAATATGTACCTCAGCAAGGAGCAAGGATGCAACTGTAACATCTGTCCCAACAGTTCCACTGGAGAGTAATTAGGCCATGTTTATCGGCAGCACAGAAAACAAGACCCAGAGGTTACCTTATTGCTGTCAGGTTTAACACAGCTGATTTGAGAGGACAGTAAGAGATGTTAGAGGCCTGGCTGCCTGTAGATGTATCTGTGAATCTCATGCAGCAGATTTTTATCACTGGTTTTTGATTCAGAGAAAGTGCAGCAATGTACGATTTCACTAACTCTCCCCAGACTTCGAACACACTGTGAAATCACAAAAGGAAGTCTGGCAATCAACCGTGTCTATGTTTATATATCCCTATCATTACCATGTTTTGAGGTTTTTCCATTAAAGAAATCACGTCTGTAGTCATATAAGATAGACTTAAGTAGTTTATTTAGCTGTGGATGAACAAGGTCTGCTTCCCTTCTCAGCATCAGCAGTGGCTGTGGTTTTACATTGCTGCTAAGCATTTAACCTTCCTTTTCATATTGTGACAATATTTCTTCAGCTAAGAAAGATGAAGGAAGGAGATACGGGTGCCGTCAGCAAATACAAGGTTTCATAACCTCAGAAGCACAGTGAACGGCACGTCCAGTTCTCTCTGTGTTTTGACTAGCTGGGTCAGCAGCACCGCATCGTAAGACTCCAATTTCTGTAAACATGTTACCTACGACCTCAGCAGAGTGAAAATGTATCCTATGAGGGCTACAAGCCGTCTGATTGATGCTAATTTATATACATATATATATCACAAGACTAGTTTATTTATCAAAATCTAGAAGGAGTAGTTTTATCATTATGCACAGGCAACAGTTTTGTACACTCTGCTTTATTTTAATATTAAGTCATACAATTGCAGTTTTTTGTAATCTGTAGTCCACTCATTTAAAGTGCAAAAACGGCAAACATTTATCTTCAGTTTTTTATCACTGTGGTTCATTAAATAAAACAACAAATTGCCAGCTTTCCTTACACATTTGAACAGACATTTCACTTGATCCTCTTGTACTTGGTTATAAAGATAGTTTAGTAGTTTTGTAATGATTTATCAATCATGTATTCAATTAAATATCATATAAGTCTAACATTCAGTAGCATCTAGCATCAGAAGCTTATTGCAGTAACATCTCTTTGACTGTTTGATTGCATGCAAAATTAGCTTTCTGCTTCATTTTGCTGGTCATTATCCTGTTCAAGTTCAACTTTCAGATAGATGCCCTAATATTGTATATTGTCTCTGCAATATGTGTTAAACAATGATTGCACAATGCGCAGACCCAGAGACCCTCAAAGCATATGATTTACACCACCATGCTTGGTGTGAATTTCTTCTCAAAGAACTTTAGCCTGTCCTGATCACCAAAGGATTTTTTTCCCGGCCTTTGCAACCTCTTACTGTTACTGCATCCATTTCAAAAGTCACCTGCAGAGCCTGGCTTTACTGAAGTGGCCCGTATTGGACAAACTGACAGTTTAAAATTGACGGCACTCGATTTATTTCAAATAATTTCGGGATCTTTTTAAATCCATTCTCAGTCTTACTGAAGGCCTTAGAGAGCTCTTTGGCTTTGGCCCTATCCCCCAAAAACACATAACAAAGGCTTTAAAAAAAGAACACTTTTAAAGACAGCATCCCTCTCTGCAGCGATTGTAATGTTTGGCACCAAATCCGGAGCCTGTGATTCTTTATAGACTTGCGCGTGTGATAACAATAGTGGTATATTTACCTTTTGTGCAAGTCTGAGCTGCGTTTGTTCATTTTTATTTAAATCTTTTAATATAAAATATAAGTTACTATAAATATATTTTTTCTGCTGTGCTTTAATTCCATGTTTCAAAGAGGATCAAGCCTCTTGAAGTATTTCTTCAAATAAATGAAGTCAACATCTTCCTTGAGATTTGATTTTTCACATTTTAGATTGAGTCTGTCGTTGTGCGCCTCTGCAATTTCATCGGCTAATAATTCAATTAGTTATTGATAATAATAAAGAAATAATGAATCAGTCAATACCAATTTGCAGACCTAGTGTTTAAGTCAACTTGGATCCTATTAATATTGTAATGGCTTTTTTCTGTTTACTTTTCTTTTCTCTACTGGTTTCTTATAAATTTAATAAATTTCACATTATATCATTGACGTCCCTATGTGACACTTTTTCTCTGTGAAAGGTCTTCACCCAAACCAGAAAATTAAAAAATATATATATATATTTATATATATATCAGCTAACCCAACTCAAAGCACATTCCTGATGAATTGTTGTTGCTACGCATTGCAGTTCAGCTTATTTAAACATTTAAATTTCAAATGGGAGACAGGCAGTAGTGTGCACTGTATAGTTACATGGTTAGAGCCGGAGTGTTGGGAATCTGGAACATCTAACACCCTGCTGTAACACTGAAATGCCACATTAAAGCGCCTGTTTTCTTCTTTCAGCCTTTTTTTTTTTCTCTTTTGCCAGGGAGCAATTGAAAGTAATCTAATTCCTCATTTCCACGCAGCTCCACAGCTCAGTGATTCAGGTTCCTGTGCCAGGGGTGGTAGATCCCTGGTGCTGTTAGTTAGTAAGATCAGCTTTAGATTGGACGAAATGGAAGAGGACCCGAGGACACCTGGCCTTTTCTCTTTGGGCACTCACACATGTCATGGCTGTGCCTCTTGACAGAATCAGAATGCAGGATATTGCCCTCCCATTGATGTGCGTCCTGAAACTCCTCTGCCTGTGGAGTGTATCCAACTGCTCCTCCAGGATATCTGGTTGCAGTAGTCTATGCTTTTATATGACAGAATCTTAGCTGTTAGAACAAATGGGGAACCTACAGATTTTAAGCATGTGGACAAATAGGGAGCTTTCTTGGCCACTTCTGTCCTTTGTAGCAAAATATCACCATATTAAGAATGACTGCAAACAAAGTCATATAAAAGAGAAAGGAGTCCTCTAGTCAGAAACCATAAAAACCTTTACACAGAAAGTCAAATTCAAAGAAATCTCTCTCCTCGTCTCCTTCCACCTCTCTCTGTCTCTCTCAGTGTTTCGCAAGATATTTGTTTCACGATGGGCTGAACGTTTTAGTGGTTTTTGAACTTGCCGGTGCTTTTGTTTTATGTACAGAAAAGTTAGAGCACCAGCTCTTTGAAGGCCTTTCAAATTTATTGTTGTTTTTCCAGGAGAGCCTCTTTTTTTTTTCTTTTTTTTTTTTAATACAGCTCATTGTGAGTGGATCTGCTCTTTTGCTGTTTTTGGAGACGGCTTATATTTTATGTCTGGGGGAAATAAAAGCATTACCCTGTCTGTCGGATAAAGAGAACATACTTGCCTTCAAAGATGAGGCCACTTAAGTTAGTACCTTATTAGAAATTGCCACTGAGCCAAGAAAAGAAAAAGAAAAAAAACAGGCGATTTGCCGGCATCGCAGAGCATCGCAGAGCCTTACAGCAGCAAACATCACTGCACACCCGACAGTTTGAGCTTCTCTGCAGTCTTACAGAACACGTTCAGAAACAGGTGTCAGATGGAGACATGTCAAGGAAACACATTTTTAAAGCAAACCTTGCAGTTTTGGATTTGCTTGAAGTGAAATGCTGCTACATATACACCACATATACAACATCAAGGATATGTAACAGCATATGTAAACATTTCAAGTTGTCTTTTTTATATATTTTTTGGCTTTATTGGACAGATACAGTGAAGACAAGACTGACAGGAAAGCAGAGGGGGAGACATGCAGCAAAGGGCCGTGGGTCGGATTCAAACCCAGGCCGGCCGCTCTCAGCCATGCAGCATATGATTGCCTGCTCATCCAGCTGAGCTAAACCTGCACCCTGCTTTTTGTTTTTTTAATATGTGACAGCAATAAAGACTAAAATATGTATTTAATCATGTGTAACTTCACTTCCTAGTTTAGTTTAGGAGTGTATCATGATTTAACTGTTCCTATAAACAGTATGACATGTGCCGTGCCCAACCGACAGCTGCCAGCAGTAACTGTCCTGAGTTGGGATTTCATGTTTTTTCACCTTTATGACCCCCATTTTTGTGAGCACTTGTACTTTAACATTTGCAGTCTGCAAAATGAAGCAGCACTAGCACTCCTCAGCTGATCGTGTCAGATTGTTGATGCCCAGTTCCACTCTAACACCCTTTTTTTTTTTTACAGCTTTAAGCTGACAAGCATTATTCTTACACTTACACTAGAACTAGTTACACTAGTCAATCACAGAGTTTTACTACAGAATGATTCTTCTTCTTGGGGTGCTCTTTTAAATCATGTGACTAAAATTAATGTTGTTGCCAGCATGCTGTGTTACAGCAGCCTGATAAAGAATAAAAATAGAACCGTCTACAATAAACAACACATTTAAAATAAAAGTGCCACACACACCTGGTAAAGGCCTTATACAATGAATATAAAATGAAAATGTATGAAATTTTATGCCACTCTAGCTATAAGTTAGTCACTTACTAAGACTCACTCCACTGTTAATGCAGAAAAAACTACCTGGGTGTCAGTGTAATACCAAGACAGAGGCAATCTCCCTACTTTGAACCTGTATCAAGGGATTACTGCCCAAGTTTGCACAACATGGCAGACAGGAAGCTGTTAAAGACAGGGACCAACACTGCATCCTGACCTCTAACCCTTAGATCCTGACCTCTCCTGCAATCTGACATGATCCCTTGTCTACATGAAAGCTGTGCTGTTGACTCACCAGGGCTAATTTAGAGTTCCGGTGCCCCCGACCACTGTGAGGACAGACAGTCGACACGCTGGCCTCTGGAGGAAACTTTAGACTGACTATTTTGACCCAACACAAACACACACAAAAAAAGCTAACATACGCTTAACTTTTCGTTATGCTGACCTCTCTCAATTTTAAGCTTTTTGAGAGCCAGGCGCATGTGAAGAAGCGCGACGCTAACAACATCAGGACGATGCTCTGTTATTCGTCTTTGTTTTAATTTGGACGTCAGAGTCGGGCAGCGGTTCACCAGTTTTGCCCACATTTTTGGTGTTATTGTAGCGAATATTAGCCCTTTGCCGAGGGCTTCACATGTCAGCTGATGAAGTCTTTTAACAAGTCTAACAAAGACCAACCTCACACTGTGCCACCTGCCACCAGCTAAAGAGATTTTGGTCATTACTTGGCTTCTTTTTAAATATCATCAAACATCGGCCCTTTCATCATTCCAAGTGCGTGACCTTCAGGTTTACTGCTTCTCTAAGCATGACTGACACATATTGTGAGGCTCAGTTCTGGAGTATTTTTATATCACCGCTTTTGATGGGACCTAAAAATAGAGTTCTCCGCTGACCTCTGCACCTCAGCAGCTCATTTGGGGTATGAGTCCACCTCCCGCACGTCACCTCAAACGAACTGCTTCTTTATTTTTAGATGCTCCCAAAATTAATTAAATGGTCTTGTTTCGCTGAGTTTGTGCAGTGTTATGTAAGGGGATTACTTTGTTGTTATTTCATATCCAGAGACCAAATAGTCCACCACACAGAGGAGGGAGGTGGACACAGACAGTAAAGGACTTAGGGTGGAAGAGGAGGGTAATGTAGTTAAGGTAGTAGCGCAGGGCTCCAGAAATAACCCTGCCGCCGGCCTAATTGTACATCTCTCTTGCTCCCTATTCCCTGTCCAGCTGCGTGCCAAGGTCTTTGACCTTATCATCCACCTCACTGGTTCCGGAAGAATCCTTTCCGTCCCCTAGGGCCCCTGTGGCTACCAAAGCTCCAGCCGATACACGGAGCACAGCAGCAAACCATCTTCTGCCTCAGACTAACAGCCAAGCGCCACAACCATTTAGGAGTGATCCCAGCATAGCGCCCAAGTGGCTCAACCCGCCAGGTATGTTCTTATCATCCCCAGCACGGGCCCGTGGCCGCTTAGCGGGGCCCGGGGCCTCCCAGAAACCCACATGTCACAGCAGTATGTACAGTCAGCAGAGCTGCTGCCTCAAAACACACGTGAGTTTCCTGTAAAACACACACGCAATAATCGCCTGCTACCATATTTTGTCTTTTTCAGACAGCACCATAAACACTGGTAACTTTTCATGAGTGTGAGAGTTACCCATGGGGTATCTGAAAGGAATGCTCCCGCTCTGTGTCCTCTGAAGCATTCCTCCATGGTTAGGCAGTTTCATGCCCACGAGGGGGCCACAAGGGCCTCTTGTCTCCTAATTTATCACAGCCTCCGATGAAGCACAACATCCATGAAAGCACATACAATAAACGAACGCACAGACATCTAGGAACAGACGCCATGCGTCACATGTTTATTTATGCAAGTGCCTCCCAACATGCATAGATTAAATAAAATGGCAACAGGCAGATAACACCTGTCGCCACATTTGGATTATGATTCTCGACTTTCAGAATGGCTTTTTTCAGAACTAAATGTTTAAAGAAGCTGAAGGTCTGCTGCCTAAAAAGGGTTAAGACTTGCAGCATTAGTAATGGCAATGTTCTACTTGGCACTTTAAATGGTTTTAAACACATAATCATGGTAAAGCTGAATATTTTATGGGCCATGTAAGTCCTTGACTTTGATGTAAGCTCATACTCTTTGACTGGTTGAATGTTGCCATCGCAAAAAAGCCAGCAATCAGGGAGAAAAGGGCGTATTATGATGACATGTCACAGCCTCTTGCTTTGGACCTCAGAAGAAAGGAGCTTTGAGATGTCAGAAATTTGGAGAGATGGAGACGCTGTGTCACTCTAACAGAAGAAAACCACCACCGAGTTGTAAACAGAGAATTAAGGAGAAAAATCTGACATAATCCTGACATACTCTCACAGGGACACTTTAGACAAATGCAGACAACTCCACCCCAGACAAACATTACCATGAACCACAAACTTATCAGAGCTATGTGAACATCCAGCTCTCTTTAAAGTAGACAGCCACATAGATCAGGCATTCCTAGAAATTTACAAAGGCAATAACCTCAGTTATATTTAATCATAATGGGTCAGTTTTGTCATTGACAGTCCCACTGATTATTAATTAATTTGCCAAATTTAACAAAAAAGATGAAGATCCATCATGGCAGTCACAGGTGCATCTACTGACATTGACTGTGGATGTATTTAAGCCATGCCGAGTGCCCGATCCCACGTGCGGCGCTGTCCAAAGACCAGGCAGGAGCTGGAGACAAATCAGTCTCCGTCTCCTGGGAAAAGCTTCTCACTGCGGAGCTTCTCCAAAGCGTCTGGACTGGCTGTCGACACTCCCTGCCTTTAATGTATGATCAAGAAAAGCTTTAACTCATTACTCTCTACAACGCCCCTCCCCATTCTTGTCCTAACTGCTTTCGTATGTTTAATAATACCGACTTCAGATGAATTTGTTCCACTAACATGCATAAGGAGGGGAGGAAAAAAAAATCAGTGACAGATCCAAGATAATAATCTTTTTTATTTCGTGCACAAGAATCAACTGTTGGGAAAGATCCATTTCAATTTGAGTAAATCTCCACAAAGGCTACGCACAAAAAGAAACCCTCTACAATTTTTTTTCTTCCTCTGGTGATGACTTAAGCTGTGCTCAAGTTTTTTTTTCTTTTTTTACAAGAAAGTGTGGTCTGGAAGTTACCCCTGGGAAACACAAATCCAGCGTGAGCCTTACTAAAAAGATGCTGGGTCAAATTCCAGGTGTCGTGTCCTTGAACACCTATTCAGGGCTGGATTCTTGGTTTTAGCCTAAGTTGGTTCCAGCTGTAAAAGTGAGTAGCATTCGTAAGTCACCCAAATAAGTACTGCGAGGTGTTGCACAGCGATGCTGACTCACAGCGAGGACACGTTGGTCAAACACACCGCTGGTGGAAAACCATCAGAGCCGCTCAGGTTAGAAAACTCCACATTACCCTCTTCCTTGTAGGCCCAGCTTCACCCCCCGCCCACCCCCTCCCTGTGCTGTGATGAAAGTAGAGAGAGCACCTCCACTACTCGCCTCTTTTGTTTATTTACCTTCAGAATTACACCCTGCTCTTCTTGGACCATGTTCCAATGTGTTTTGTTATGTTTCCCTTCAAATAGAATATCTACGCGTGTGGTCTCTGGCCGTGTTTGGCTAACACACGCACACATACGTGCACACACACTCCCATTCAACTTTCCCCCTGTGCCAGAGGTCCCCTTTGCCCTCCCCCCCTCCTCTAACTAAACATCGCAGGACAGCAAAAGGGAACTTCAAAGTGGCCGGAGGGGGTACTCCTTTTTTCCTGGCACTTGTCATCATCTAAGGGACTGGCTGCTCCCCTTATTACTCTAATTGCTTCCAACTGCTCCTGGAGGCTTTGATGAAGGGCGCCACGGAGCATGCTGGAAGCACCTGTTGTTGCACACAGGAGCACAGGTGGCCCTTATTGGTGGTGGCGTGGTAGCGTGCGGATTGCAATGGCGCTTCCTGCTAAAATCGTGCAGCTCAAATAAAAACATAATCTCAATGTTATCTCAGATTTGGGGATTTATGAAACTGCAGTCATACTAAAAAATGAAAACTTTTAGCTGGTGGAAATGTGGAAGAGGGGACTGTTGATCGAGAGACATCTCAGCAGCACTCTGGCTCCATCTTGTGGTATCACTGTGCTAGAAGTCCAGAAGCTGTGTTGGAGAAAATTGAAGAAATACGAGATTGTCAGACAGCAGACATAAAAGTCTTTTGCAGAAAGGTTAAATACATTTGAGATTAATGATAGCTCTCATAGCATCTACACATTTAAGGTTTTCGTATACGTATCCCCAGAAAACAATTTGCATTACCACTCCATTTCAAATCATCACATTTTTACAACATTTTCTACTCAACCATCTCCAGTGTGCTTAAAAGTGTGAACATATATAATGACTACTGCAACATTTCAGCTTCATATATCAAATATCTTTCTGGATTTTTTCTTTTCTAAAAGGCCATTTCACCTACTTTCAGGCCTTTTTTTAATGGATTAAAATCAGAAGCAGTCATTGAGCATAAAGACCTCAAAACCTATTAAAGATAAAAGCCAGAATTTTTCACCGCCTTCTTTAACCATCAAAACAAAGCAGGATCTGTAATTTGGGACTGATACATGAAAGAAATCTCAGAGTATTTGGCTGTTAAAACATCAACAAAAAAATCAAACTCTCCTATAAAGCCCCATATTTGAGTACACGCTAATAACAAATGCACATCGCAAAAGATTAGTATATAGATGTTTTTATCAATACTGCAAATATAAAACACTTTATAACATTCTACCTCTTAAAAATGGCATTTGATAAAAAAGCAATTTCCATTGAAAGCTCATGTTGGATTGAGAAAAATAAGTTAAAAACATCAGCAGATAGTCTGCTCTGAACAGAACACAGTTTTGTAATTTACAGATGGTACAGAGATTAGGCCTAAGAAAATGATTTTGTCAGATATGTGCATATCTTTCATTTTAAAGGCCTACTCTAGCTACTGTTTCGAGGCTTGCTACCCTGGAAGAGTTTTATAATTCAGTTTAATTACAAGACACTAAGTTTAAAATATACTTAGAGTTACTGAAAGCTAAACAATGTAGGATTTTCATATATATTACAATTCTTGTAGCATTCATTCTGGTAGTCAGTACACCAACCGCCTGATCCCTGCTTCCCTGTAGCAGTGGTGGCATTAGGGTTAGCGTTGGGAGTTAGGTTCTTGTATCGGACCACAGATCCTGCCAAGAGGACACAGTAACTGTGCAAGACTACCCATGTGACATGAGCTACTAATCCCTTTTTAATTAATCTTAATTGTTTTACTATATTTACTTATGAATGATATTACATTACTTGTTGAGCTTTTCATAACTTCATAACCCCAGGGCAAAGTGCATGCTTTCTCAGTTATAATTAGATTACCACCTGGAAATTACAGAATGTTCTTGTATTCGGATCAGGCCATTTACTGATATTTTTGTTTTTGTTGTACAATATTGCCATATTGGATCATTCCAGCATGAAAGTTTGTATGAAAGCAGCATTTTTGCAACCACAAATTTTATTTTAAAAAGTACTTTACATACTGTGCTTTGCATCACTGTGAAATATGCCTAAATACCATTCAGACATAGTCACTAGCTGTCTATTGCAGTGTCTACTGCCTTAGATTTCAAAGTGTGAAACAAAAAACATGAAGGAAGTGAGTAGATGGACCATTTAAAAAAAAAAAAGTATATATATATATATATATATATATATCTTGAAAAGTATTTGATATATGAAGATAAAATTACCCAGCAATCATTATATATGTCCAAATTATCAACCATAAATTATTTAGGCAAATCTGAGATAGTTCAGCAGAAGACCCATGATGATTTGATTTGTAGAAGCTGTTCCTGAACCATACACAAAGTGCAAAAGCTAATGCAACTAATATATTTTACTGCAAAGAAAAATAAAAACTTGCCCAGTAATCCCATTATTTTTAGTATTAGCTGTAATCTGGGCTAAAGATAAGACTATGCAAACAAGCGGAAATAAGTAAAACAAAAACATTTCTGGAGCCTGTTGAGCCACATACCAGCTGAGGCAGGATCTTTTCAAAATGTTCAATGTCTACTTGGTCACAGTCCTCAGATTCGGCTTGTTTCTGTGATCTCACAGCAGCCTCTGAAAAAGGAGATAACAGCTTCAGAGTGTTATCATTAGCCAGTCTGTTATTGTGTCTCAAATGTTGTGCAACTGTGTCAAAGCTCCTTACCTTGCACAAATACTTTAAGCATCTCTACCATGAGCAGTGTGGCATCTCCGCTTACTGCAACACAGTGGCATTTCATCAGCATGGTCACAAAGAGAGCAAGAAGTCACTGATAACAGCATAGTTATCCCACTCACGTTTTGTTTTGTCTTCTTTGAAGAAACTAGACAAAAGTTTGCTTACTGTATCCTGTGTGCAGAACAGAGCACATAAAGTGGGAGAGTGTATTAGTCATAAGGTTTTCCACTGAGTAGCTGGCAAAAGAAAGTAGTAGTAAAGCACTAACAAAGCAAAACAGACACTATTTAGTGACAATAACAAATGAACGCAACACAGACACAACAAAACCTGCCTGCGTATCTACATTTGAAAAAACCCGTATTTGGCTTTCAAGCTAAGTTTGTCCCTCGAATTCCTTCTCGAGTTTTTGCCAACCAGACGTCTTTGGTGAACTTGGCGATTTAAAGGGCTCTCCGCTGTCCGCGCAAAAAACGGAAGTTGTCCAGGAAAGTGTGGTGTTAAAGCAATCGCTAGGACCCAGTCTTTTATTCGGCGTGGCAGTTACAATGTTATTCCCCGCAATATCTGAATATCTTAACAAGATGTAAAGTGTTAGCTGTCGTCTGACAAAACATGTTGTGTTTATATGGTGGGCGTGGAAACACACAAGTCGGCGACAAAGAAGTTCGCTTTTTTATTAAAACACGAGGGGGGACAAGCAGGCATAAACACTTAAAAACAAACGGCTGACTGCTCCTACCTTTTTAAAGGAAATTTCTACGTCCTTTTCCGCCATGTTGTTTTTACGCTGTAGAAGAAACTTGGCGCTCTACGTAGCGATTGGCTGTTGACCCGTGACGCAAAACTCATGTAGACGGTACAGTACACAGGATTTACAGAAAGATTTGAAATTATATATATATATATCTATATATATATAGATATATATATATATCTATATATATATAGATATATATATTAGATGTATTTATAAAAATTTTTTCTTATTTTTATATAATACACAACAAAATAATATATACTAATAAAAATATTTTGGTTTTCGCAAATAGTATTTCAAATAAAACATTTACCATAGGAGGAAAAACAGAAAAAAAAAGCAACACAGAAGAGTACAAATCCTTTGACTTCTTTGTATTTATTCCTGAGCAAAGAAAACCAATAATAACTAATATTTTCTTACAACTTCACAATTTTGTCTTGTTACCATAAAGTCAGCAATCATGTCACATTCACCAACAGTGGCTGGACAAAGGACTACATGACTAACTTCCCTTATAGTGTGACATCTGTAGGTCCTTTACAAACATTTAGGAAAACTAAAATGTCATAAACACAACACATTTACAATATATACAATAAACAAAAAAGTATTGTTTAGCCAGAAATTCACAGTTCTGGGTAAGTAAGTAAAACTTATTAGTAAAACTAATACATACATAAATACATGTGCATTAGGTTGTATGTTCTCATGTATGGTACTGACATAACAACCAATGCCCTCAAGCTGGTCAACTTTGGATCAAAGCTTTGTTTATTCATTCATCTTCTTCTAACCACTGAGCATCTTCGAGTAGGTAGCCAAGACCCATTGAAGGCCGTGGTCGAGGTTTAACTGTGGCTCCATCAACCCCTTGCTCTGAATCCTCCTCACCCTGCAAGACATTTAAAAAAAAAAAAATTATTTAATTATGATAGGCTGTGATTGGAACAGTCCCTAACATAAAATAGTTGTCATTTGCTCACCTTGAAAGTAACAAAGCGCCTCACTTTAACTTCTGTTCCACCAATATAGTGAGGACCGACCCAGTCTGCCGTGTCTGCTTCTTCCTCACAAGAAAACTTCACAAAGGCCACCGATTTATGTTTCCCAGAGTTTGGATTCTTCCTAATCTAAGATCCAGTATAAAACAGAAAGTAATTATCACAGGTCTCTTGTAGGGGAAAAAAAAAGCAAAGCAATAGCTTTTTTCTTCAGTCTTTACTTTGCATGATTTGACGGTGCCCCATTCACGGAAGTAAGCTTGTATATATCCTTCATTTAAGTAGGGATTCAGATCTTCTACAAGCAGTCCATGTTCCTGTTAAATAGCAGAAATTCAAGAGCTTCATGAAACATTTAAACATAAAAAGATAAAGGGAAATAAAATGATAGCTTTGCTCAAAGATATGGGAATGAGAAAAGTTGTTTACAAGTTCATATTGCTCGGCCAAAAGATTTATGAGTTTTTTCGGAATACAGATGTATGGCCTTTTGTTAGGCGCTGTCTTCATGCCGTCTGGGAGAAAGATGAGCAAGAAAATTATAACATAGAAGGGTGATGCATCTAAAGCAGTCGCACAACAATTTGTAATTTCATTTTCTTTAAAGATGAGACATAAAATCAAGAAAGCCCTTACTTACCAGAAGTCATTGTTGAGAGTCGGATGTGAGACAAACCTGCACTTCAGATTAGGCCGAGGTAAGGAATAAAATAACCTGCTGCAGAGTGGGTTAATATGTAAGGTAGGAAAACTCCTCCCACTTTCATTCTTGTGTTTTCATGAAGGAAAGTTAGGAAGAATTTCTGAATAACTGGTCAAAGTTACCTAACTTGTTTAGCAGCTAGGGGGAAACTGTATGGTGGCAAGAGACAGCTGGCATTACTGAAAACATGTAGCAATGTGCTAGTTAACTTACTGTATTTGGACATGGTGGTACGCAGGAGCAAGTTGTCATATTTTTAGACTGTTGGTTCATCCATCTAGACTTTTCTCATTGAAACAGTAAAAAAATGTAAATAAAATAATTATAATATTTTTATTTCTTTTGAGGAACCATATTCCTTCAGATTTGTCAAATCTTCTTCAATTGTTCACTTGAACTCAAGGATGAACTGACTAGAACCTGGTGGTCCATACCATGAATATGACTCAATTTGTTTGTACTGGAAAAGAAGAACAACAAAAAGATCAAAGAACAACTTCAAGTCAGCTCAGGTAAGTTTTTACTCACATAACCTTTATGTGTCCTCAAAAGGTTTTACAGTCAAGCAAACATCATTCTTCACTGACAACATATCCAACAGGACCCCACTTTACTTTTTCTTTTGCACTTCTGCATATTTTACCGGTTAAACAATGTCACGTGATATGCGTTCTTAAGAACTCTGCTGTGAAGGTATTCATGGCTTCATAGGTAACCATGAGCTGATGACTGACTAATTTTGAGGAATCCTTGCCATGTTTGAGCCGATCAGATAAAAGAAACAACAGGGACAAAAACAAAGAAGAAATTTTATTTTGTCTTGTCATAAAATACATTGAAGGTCATTGTACACTGTGACAATAAAAGCCTATAAATAAAGATTAATAATCCTGCTGAGGTGCCAACGGTCAGTGATTCAGTTTTCAGAGATGACCAAGATTAACATGGAATATATTTAAAAATAGCAAACCTCACGGTTACTGGTTTTACTTTTATTTTGCTCATGTTTGTAGCATGTTTTAGACGTTCCTGTTTATCTGGACAATCAACTCAGTTTTGAGATAATATCGAAGCCGAAATACTTCTCAGTGAGCCAAGCTGCCGTGTAGTGAGAGATGTGTAGTGAGAGAGTGTACTTTGTTCACAGTGTGTTCAGACAGAGTCTGGGGAAGAAAAGAAAGTTCATCTTTTGACTTGAAACACCAGTGTAAAGCAAAAAAAACAAAACAAAACAAAAATTATGTAGCCTCAGTGAAGATATGCAGTATTGAGAATACTCACCCTTGAGGGGAAGTGGGATGATTATTTGCATAAATCCTGTAATTTGGCAATGAGGAACGTTTTGTCCTTACCCTCCTGTGAACGGCATTAAAACAAAACACAATGCATTTACATTAATAATGACAAAAATTTTATTTCAGCAGTTATTAAAAAATAAATTGATTAAATAAATTAAAAACTGTAATAAAATACTGAGTGAGCCAACCAGATGAGCTGAGGAAGGCTGTTTCAAAGTTTTAGAGCTACTACGTGAAAAGCGTGGTCACCTCTGGTTATAAATAGTGTGGAACTATAAACCGATGATCAGAGAAGCTGACTGCTGTTATAAGCTCTGCTGGGTAGGCAGGAGCCTCCCCATGTCGGGCCTTTTTGATAGGTTTATGTTTGTGGCTAGCTTGATGTTGGTTGTTAACTCTGACGGATTTGTCCTGTTCTCAACCAAACACTAGATAGTGAAAGTTATGACGCTTATGTTTTTGGTGACTGTTAACAGGGCTGAGTATGGCAGCTGTTGCTTCAGACTTAAGTTTCTGAAGGAACCTTCATGGACGGAACTGTATTTGTGTAGAAAAGATGATTTGTTGTCCATAGCATAACACTTTGAATTAAATGTGAGCAAGCAAATGCTTATGAGAGATTTGAGAAATGTGGTCTCAAACAAGCTTGTGGGCTCGGTTCATCTTGTCCTCCAGTTTCACCTAATAGATCTACACAAGCAAAATTTGCTCTGCCAGTGGATGATGGGGAATTGGCTGCTATCGAGACACACCCAAAATTGCAAAAATAACCACTTGACCTAGTTCAATTAGTTCTTTTCACTTCCTGGAATAAAGGAAGAAGCATTTCTCAAGGAATGTTTAGCAGGATTACAGTTGGAGGCTCAGGATAAAGCCCAAACCATCAGACAGAGTTTGAACTTTGGGAGTTGGAGCCGGGGTGGGGTTAATTAAAACAATTCAAACCCAGAGCCTGATCCATGTTTTGAACAATTTGTCTTTCAGGGATCTTTATCTTTAACAAGCAAACCAGAGGTTGAGCAAACTATAAAAGTCCTGAGGGATACTGGTAGATCTCGGTCACTGATAGTCACTGATTTGTTGCCCTTGAGTGAGTCAGGCTTTTTTACCATCTTTGGCCTCCCAAAGTCCAAAGTAGTTCAGACAGACAAAGGCATAAATTTTCTATCAAAACTCACTCAAAAAGATGAAATTGGGTGGTTGTTACATGTACAAGATTCAAACTTGTAATTTGAGCTAAATAATTTCATGTTTCTATGGTGAACGTAATTAAATCATGTAGCATCTGCATGAAATTCAGCAACTTAATTTGTTCTTGTTGAGATGACATGATACAATCTAGTAAAAGTGTTTAGTTGCCTGGACTCACGAAAATCACATTAGATGTCAAACTGCAGGAAAATCGCTGGTGTTTTAAGAGGCAGACAACTACACCCACACCACGTGTATGCTATTGCTATTTATTGCGGTTTAACCTGTCAAGGACAAAAATGTACAGAAAATGCTGCATCAAGCCTTGAAATCATAGCTTTCCTAGTTTGTTAAGCTTGGATTGACAGCTTGGTGGTGTGATGGTTAGTGCTGTTGCCTCACAGCAAGAAGGACCTGGGTTCAAATCCACAATCTGGCTAGTTTGCTGTGTGTAAATAGAGTTAGGTTAATTGGTGATTCTAAATTACCAATGAATATAAGTGTAAATGGTTGTTTGTCTCTATAAAATCATCAACCCCTGTATTGGTTCATTAAGCAAGACTAGCAGTAATTGCCTTGCTTGACAAACTAGTTATTCAAACAACAAGATTTCTTTGCGTTTTCCTAAAGTTTTTAACTTGTGTAGAATGAATTAAAACAAATTTTATTCTACATACTTAAATAAATCACTTCAACTCAATGTAAGTATGCTATGTTGATCCAACGTAATCTGATTATATTAAACCACCAAATGCCAAATGTGTTGGTTTGACATGATCAAAAATGGGTTATTGTACTTGGTTAAATCACGTGGAAATAGGTGCCATGATTAAATTGTGTTCATCCAACAACAGATTTTTTTGAGTGCTCTTTAACTAGGTCATGCAGACTCTTAGTAGTTAAACATGTGGTCTCTAGTGCCTGCCATCCTGAGTCTTAGGGAGCTCTGGAAAGGTGGCACCAGACTATTAAATCTATGCTGCAGAAGTGCTGTTTGGCTACTGGTAATGACTGGGATGAAGGAGTTCCACTAATGGTATGTGCAATACGGGAAACTAAACAAGGATCCCTGTGTCTTATCCCAGCTGAAGTTGTTTTTGGTTATTCAGTGCAGGGGTCTTTTAAAACTATTTAAATAACAACCTCTGCACAATCCAATAAAACTAATGTTTTGGACTATGTTTCACAGATCTTTGAACGCTTGTAGCAAGCCCTTTCAGTAGCACTGGAAGCTCTTTTGTCTGTTCAGATCACCATGAAGCGGTATTATAAAAAGCACATGAAAAGTCAGTTACAATGATCAAGACAGGAAAAAAATTAAAGCGTGTATTAAATGTCCAAATTATTGGGTGTCAGTAAAGCGGGAGCAAAAGAGAGTGGAAATGTGGAGGCATGCATTGGAGAGAAGAGAAAGGAAAGTCAGTACAAGTAAGACAGAGTATATGTGTATGAATGAGACGGAAGCAGGTGGAAAGGTGAAGATGAGGGGAGTAGAAGTACTGAAGATGGATGAGTTTAAATACCTGGGTCAACCATCCAAAGCAAAGGACAGTATAAAAGAGAGGTGAAGAAGAGACTGTAGGCTGTAAGCGTTAGAGATGATGTCACAGACAAAAAGACAGGAGGAAGAATTGAAAACCAGGAGGGAAGAGACGAAAGAAGAATTTTAACAAAACCATATGTACTCAGATGATGAATTCAAACTAGGATGCTGAATTTGTTTTTGTCATTTCTGTCAAAAAGGAATTTTCACATCTTTAGTGATGCCTTTTTTTCTCCGTTGCCATCATCAGGGGAAATGCTAAAAGTGGTTCAAATGCTACTTGTACATTTTAATAGTACGCCATCAGTGTCAGCCTTAACATGGTTCAAGTGTTAGCGCTGGACTAACTGCAGGAATGTCTTAAAGACATAAAGACCTGGATGGTCGCTAACTTTCTGCTTCTTAATTCAGATAAAACTGAGGTTATTGTACTCAGCCCTGAAAATCTTAGAAATATGATATCTAACCAGATTTTTACTCTGGATGGCATTACCTTGGCCTCCAGTAACACTGTGAGGAACCTTGGAGTCATTTTTGACCAGGATATGTCCTTCAACTCACATATTAAACAAATATGTAAGACTGCTTTCTTCCATTTGCGCAACATCTCTAAAGTTAGAAATATCCTGTCTCTTAGTGACACTAAAAAACTAGTTCATGCATTTATTGCTTCCAGGCTGGACTACTGTAATTCACTATTATGAGGATGTCCTAAAAACTCCCTGAAAAGCCTTCAGCTAATCCAAAATGCTGCAGCAAGAGTACTGACAGGGACTAGAAAGAGAGAGCATATTTCTCTAGTATTGGCTTCCCTTCATTGGCTTCCTGTTCAATCCAGAATTGAATTCAAAATCCTGCTCCTCACATACAAGGTCTTAAATAATCAGGCCCCATCTTATCTTAATGACCTTGTAGTACCATATCACCCTATTAGAGCACTTCGCTCTCGCACTGCAGGCCTACTTGTTGTTCCTAGAGTATTTAAAAGTAGAATGGGAGGGAGAGCCCTCGGTTTTCAGGCCCCTCTTCTGTGGAACCAGCTTCCAGTTTGGATTCGGGAGACAGACACTATCTCTACTTTTAAGATTAGGCTTAAAACTTTCCTTTTTGCTAAAGCATATAGTTAGGGCTGGACCAGGTGACCCTATGTGTTAATAGACCTCTCTGCACTGAATCATATCTGTTATTAATCTCTGTCTCTCTTCCACAGAATGTCTTTATCCTGTCTTCCTTCTCTCACCCCAACCGGTTGCAGCAGATGGCCGCCCCTCCCTGAGCCTGGTTCTGCCGGAGGTTTCTTCCTGTTAAAAGGGAGTTTTTCCTTCCCACTGTCGCCAAAGTGCTTGCTCATAGGGGGTCATATGATTGTTGGGTTTTTCTCTGTATCTATGAAGCGCTTTGAGGCAACTTTTGTTGTGATTTGGCGCTATATAAATAAAATTGAATTGAATTGAATTGAATTGGACTATCTTAAACTCATAAATGCCGCTAACATAGACAAACTTATGCATACATTTTCAATCTGCTTTTCTAACCGGCTGATGATTTTCCTCTGGCCATCAACAACTTGAGCCTGAAAGTATATCACCATTCTGCAAAAACAAAAGCAAAAATAGCAATGGATCATTTCAAAATTTTAAGAGCGTAAAACTGTTTCTGTAGGTCATGAACGTTAAATGTTTCAATGGAGGAGATGCTTGCTGCTACGAATTGCTACCAACAAACAACACTGACTTGCTAATTAATGAAATGAAATACATAGCAGAAACAGGAGCGTAATCATTACCACTCACAGAAAGACTCCACTGGCGAGGAATAGAAACACTGGATTCTCTACCAAACAGTCGTAGACCCAGCTGAGCCACTTCAGGATTGGATGAGCATCCTCCAGGTGCCTGGTCGACATCTGCCCTCCCTCAAACATTGTTGTGAGACTCCTGAAAGGGCCGCAGTTTTCCGAGGGTTTGATTCTGTGCATGACAGGCAGATGCATTTAAGGGGATACAATATATACATATATATATATATATATATATATATATATATATATATATATATATATATATATATATATATATATATATATACACACACATTGTAATGTAACAACTCATCACTTCTTCAGGCTTTAAGCTCTCCCTTTCACTGTCATCTTTTTTTAGCCTGATCCTTTATGTCTCGTGGTTTGTTTGTTTTTTTTGTTTACTCTGAATCAGTTGATGAGTTTGTAAAGTCATTGTCTTGCCATTTACCATCAGGGTAAAAATATTCCAGTTGTAGTTTTAGTTTGTACTTAAGAGGTTGTTGTTTTACTTAAGGTTTGTTTTTAGCGAGCTGTGTGTTTGTGGTTTTGAAACACTCACAAGCATTTTCACGCTATAAGCATGAAAATGCTTATGTGCATTCCAAGAAGATTGTTATACTTACGTCCATACTGTATAAATGATAGTCACGACAGTGCCAAGAAATGAGGGGAACCACAGTATGCAAATGAACAGCGTTGTCATTTGAGTGGCCCTCCAGGGCTTTCTCGAGGCCTGACAGTTGAGAATGAGACTTCTCTGGAAAACAAAGAGGAAGAATCATGTTTGCAATGCAGTCTTGGCATACGGTACTACAGCCCCACTGCATACACACTCTACCAACCTTCTTCATGTAAAACAACACAATCAGTTTTATGAGTTGGACTCCAGGAAGAAGTGGTGCAAACAGAACTCCGATCCTACAAGAACAAAAGCAACACATGACCACTGATTTTCCTTTTTAACGCTGATATTAAAGCTGTGTTTTTACTGAATAATCACCATGTAAGAGTTTGCCCATATATGAGCTCCAACACGTTACGAGCAATGTCGAACACTGGCTTTCTTTTCTTTTGCAGGATTGTCTGGGAAAAGACCCTAGAGGGGAAGAATTAGGTTTTGGCTTAAAACAGAAGTAAAACCAATCACCTGATTTGGCTCTAACTGGTAAACCAACTTGCCTCCATAGGAACTCTCCCAAAAAAGTGTAAAGCACTGTAACGATGAAGTCCATCACAAGGAGCCGGTACAGTTCTTGGCCAACTAAACTCTCCCAACACTGAAAAAAATATAAAAATGTGGATGATAAATGCTTTCAGATTCCAAAACTGTAGCTATAATTTCGCATGTGTTAAACATCTGTGTCCAAAAAGCTTTCTTTAAGGAATACAAACAATTGCATACAGTAACTGAGTGCTGAATCATGTAAGAGCATGAGGATGTTACTAACCTCCAGACGTTTCGCTGGAATGCTCTCCAGCCAGTGATAACATAGAACTCCAATAACACTGACCTTCAACAGCAGGTTCCTGAAAAATAAATGATCAAATACTTTATTATAAATATTTAAACTTTATAAAAATCAAATCACATATCAAAGACATTGTAAATGTTATCACTATCAGTAAATAATAATTTTACATCATTCTGAACTATGGTTAAATGAGCACTATGTTATTCATTTGAAAACTTCTTTTGCGTGTTTTCCTTTTTTTTTTTTCGCTTACCTGAAGACAGAGACATAGACACGTGTGCCAGGTGATTCATATTTCTCTGCCCAAACGCATAAGTTGAAGAAGCCAGGGAGTAGCAGGTTAATGCCCGACACCACTGCTGACAAGACCAGCAACTCAGTCTCTTTGGGCAGATTGTGGGCTTTTAAAATGGTCTAAATCCCAATGAAAAATGCAGACCGACAAGTTATAATCAAAACAGGAAAGGAAGTTTCACTTAAACATTATATGCAACTGAAATAGGATCGTCTTGACAACCATGATATTTAAAAATAAAGTATTGATATAGTATCAGTAATCCTCTCACACCATCTACCTGCAGTTGTGTTTGACATCATGGGGACGTATCCAGGTTATATTGGAAGTCAATCTGCAGTTCTCTAACGTTGACTGATTCTGATTTATTACTAAAGAATTGTCTTTAGACTTATTCAGAAAGAGAAGAGTGAAATTGGCGACACCGCTTTGAGTATGTACAGTGCTGTGAAAAAGTAGTTGCCCTCTCTTGTTAAATCGTGAATTAACTGTGATGAACACAATGTTTTAGAAAGCTGAGCCAAGGGTGATACGATCAGCTGTTAGGTTTAGGGGCAATTACTTTTTCACACATTGTCAGGTAGGTTTTGGCAGCTTTTTTCCCCTAATAAATGAAATAATGTAAAAACTGCATGTTGCATTTACTTTGAAGGCCTGAAACGTGTGCAATATGCAAAAATCTACGAAATAAGGAAGAGGGCAAGTACTTTTTCACCGCACTGTATATGCAGGTGTTCTGGACCATCTTGAGCCTTGTGGGTCATGAGATGATAACACAAAAGTTTATTACTTCTATATTATTCCTGTTATTTCTATTATTATTTGTCCTTGCACAGAAAAGCTTTGAATCACCAGTATCTCACCTGTCAGTTTTTGGGGGGGTTTGTGTGTGTGTGTGTGTGTGTGCGTTGGGGATATCAAAAGGTCTAGCAGGAAAGAAAACAAGAAGTAGCTCACCACAGTGGGTGGGGAATGAAAATGTACATACTTAGAGTGGTGCTTGACTGTGCATGAATACTACCATTTCCTTTTCCCAACAATGGGTACCTTGAAGTCGAGTTTTTTTTCTGACAGGTAGTGCACTCCTATGGTGCCCAAGAAAATGCTTATTAAGCATGCGGTCCACGCCAACAGATGAACAATAAGGCGGCGAAGTTGTTGCATGCAGGTCTTTTTGTCTTCTCCCTTGATCATCTCAGACAGCTGCTCCTGTTGGAAAAGCACCCTTTTGTAAACTAAGCCTTTCAAATAGGATGCTTCTAAAACAGACATTTAACATCTTTTTTAAACTAAGAACATGGCCCCGAGGGTGACATAACACGTGAACATGTGATCAGGTTCCTGTGAGCAAACGATAACCACAAACACTACTATGTGTGATGTCAAACTGACAAAGACTGAAATACTTGTTGCTAAGAATCATCAAGAAAACATTCAGTGTAAAGAAACCCCTTTTAAATAACTTGGTTTGTTTGGTCTATTTTAAAAATAATTTCAACAAAACAAGAACCAAAAGAAAAGTTTCACGCTTCAGTGAGTATTCATATAAGGTCATACTTTGAGCTGAGTGCTGATTTTCTCAGACTGGAGTCTGACAGATATCTTCTTGCTCACTTTAAAGTCCCAGCAAGAAAAAACTTTCACAGCCAGATTCTCGTTAGATTTGAGGACTTGAAAGTTTTTTCCGAAGGATTTGGACAACCTGTCAATAAAACAAACAAACAGTATAACTAAAAAAGACACAACAAAAATTGAATTAAAGCATACGTAATTGAGTTAGAGTTCAACCTGTACACAAGGATGATGCAGATAATGAAGAGGGTGAAGCCAATGGTAAAGAAATAGGCTGCTGGCATTCGGTATTGGTCTCCATGTAACGTTCCATTAGAGTAATAGCCGTAAAACATCAAGCTGTCAGAAAAGTAGCCCTGTGAAAGAAAACATTAAAGATAGCTCTGGTTTCTTTGTCGCTGAAATAAGCTTGTAAATACAGCTGGGATATGATGTACAGGCATCTCACCGTGCCCGTGAGAAGCTCAATACCACTGAAGTCTGCTTTAGAACTACGAGGAGGGTTGATGGCTTGTGGGATGATTAAGAACAAGCCAGTGATGACAAAGAGGAGAAGGTTAAGGAACAGGAGTGTTCTCAGAAAAAGGAAGTAGGACAGCACACCGGTTCCGTAACGTCCGCTCAGTGTCTTCAAGGCTGAATGCCACAATTTGAACGAACTGAAGACGGGCAGGCAGCTAAAGAGGCAGTGGCGCCAAGTCTGAGGGGAAAGGAACATGAGCGTGTCGCCTACACACATGGCGAAATCTTATCACTGTGTACGCTGTTTGCACTTACCATTGAAATGTACATGCTTAGATGAGTGTAGCAGGGTATATTTCTGCCGATGAATGAACTTTCAGTTTTTAAACTGAAAGCAACTTTTCTAGAAGAAGATAGGGAGATGGAATAATTGTCAAAAATGGTGAGACTCCATCCAAATAGATTCTAAGATTCTTGAAGATGACGTGAAGTATTGGTACTGATCGTGATTTCCATTGCACGACTCCTCTGGTCACGCCAGTGGTTTGTGTCTCACATACCTGATTTCGATCTTATCTGCCAAGCTAAGTGGCATTGCTCGCAGCTTGCGGGTGCCTTCACTCACTGAGAGGCCTTGGAGGCTGGACACCAGCTGGTCCATATTATTTTCAGCGGTGCAAAAGTTGAAACCTGTGAAATAAGAGAGGTCAGATCTCACTATAGTGAGAGGGTTAAAAGTAGAACAAAAACACTTGTTAACGCTTGTCAGAAAAATAGCAAATGGCACCTTCAGTGTTGATTTCTTCCACCTCTGCCAGAACAGAGGCACCCTGGACTGGTCTGGAGAGGTGAGGAGATTCATGGGATGAGGCCTGATATCGCACTCGCCGGGATTTATTTAATTCTGTGTGGATGAGGAATTTCGTTTTGAACAAATGTTGTAGTTAACACGTGTGAATAAATCCTAGCAAACATTTAGACAGCATGGAGAGATTTTCCCCTCACCTGCAGTGCGACTAGGCATCGAGGCGAGCACCTTTACCGTTGCAGCCGACCAGCCGTGTCTCTGCAGATGGCTGATCTCTTCTCTGTCGAGTGATTCGTCACTCGTGTAACTGCTTCTGTTTGACTGTACATCTACGAAATGATAGGTTTTATAGGTTTTTATAATCTGTAGACATCAAAAATAAAACTACAGATAGAAATTGGATTCAAACATTTCGCTGGGGTGTAAACAGCAAACACTGAGTCATTGTACCTGTGCATTCTTTAAAGACTTCCATCTCCAGTATTTCAGGGCAATTTTGGGTGCTGGTTTCTGGCTCATTGATGGGATTGAAGGAGAAATCCTGAGCTGGTTCTCCATCTGCCAGATTCCTACAAGGGAGTAAAGAGAATAATGACCAAAAGTCCCCAAAACCTTCGACCAACATGAAGAGGACTTATAGCGCATGTTGTTTTATATGAATAGCTTTTGGAGTTTTTCTTTGTACACTGGCTGCTTTTTCACTTATTTTCAGGGGAATGCTTTTTTCATCTGTTACGCCGCCTAACTATTAACTTTGCATCATTTATGCATGGTCCCTAAGTCAAGTGAGGAAACAGCGTTATGTCTACCATTAAAAGACAACTCAGAAAACAACCAATTTCAAATTGTATCTTTAGGCTCTTGTATATTTTAGCTCAAACAGCTATTAGCTGAAAACTTGGCATATCTTTGCATGTTGGTCAGTGAGTCCTTACAAAATTTGAGGAAATTGAACAAGTGGACCACAAAAGAAGAAGCGGCAGGCGTAAAAAGGAAAAGGAAATAATATATACAGCAAATGGACAGGATCTGAAAATCCTTAAAAATAGAAAAAAATTCCAAGTAAGACCAAAAACAGGACCTAAAAGATGCATTTTAAACTTTATTCAATCCATCTTCTATTCACTGAAACCTCATCAGAAATGTTTTCAGTGTCTGTCTGAGATATGCCAAGTTACACGAGAAGTGGAGTGAAAATCAGTGGCAGCAGGTCTGATGGAGCGATGAACCCAGATTGGAAAGTTTTTGGTTCAAATCATGGTTAACATGTACGGAAGACATAACGACAGAGGTGCAGATATGAGTGTTTATAGTTCTAAAACACAGTGGCGGCTCGACCATAGGTTACATTTTATGTGTTGGCCATTTTGCCAGAATTTATGGAATTATGAACACAGAAAAGTGTCGTCAGGTTTTGATTCAAATCAAATCACTTTTATTGTCACATCACATGTGCAGGTACACTGGTACAGTACATGCGAGTGAAATTCTTGTGTGCGAGCTTCACAAGCAACAGAGTTGTGCAAAAATACAATAACGTAAAACAAGCAAAATATAAGAATGGCTAGATCTGAGAGTAATAAATATATGTACAATATATAAGAGTATATGCATTACTGGATGTGTATACTAAATATGTTTTTCTACGTGTGTGTGTGTGTGTGTGTGTGTGTGTGTGTGTGAGAGAGAGAGAGAGAGTGTGTGTGGGTGTGTGTGTGTGTGTGTGTGTGTGTGTGTGTGTGTGTGTGTGTGTGTGTGTGTGTGTGTGTGTGTGTGTGTGTGTGTGTATACATATTTTTTCAAATTAAATAGAGTAAACAATAAAATAAAATATATAAAATATACAGAGGTTGGTAGTTGGACATGTGCAAAACAAGTGGTATTTATATACAGTATGGAGTGCATAATGTTGAAGTTCCAGTAGTGAAGGTGAGGTGTCTATGAAGTGTTCAGCAGTCTGATGGCCTGATGGAAAAAGCTGTCTCTCAGTCTGCTGGTACGGGACCGGATGCTGCAGAACCTCCTTCCCGATGGAAGTAGTCTGAACAGTTTATGGCTGGGGTGACTGGAGTCCTTGATGATCCTCCCCGCTTTCCTCAGGCACCGCTTCCTGTAGATGTCTTGGAGGGAGGGAAGCTCACCTCCAATTATCCGTTCAGAGCACCGCACTACTCTCTGGAGAGCTTTATGCGATACTGCAATCTGGAAAACCTGTGATTGGCAATGGCTTCATTTTTAAGCACAACAATGCAGTAAAAGCAGATGTGGATAAAAAAAGAATAAAAACACAGTGGAAACACTGTCAGTTATAGCCTGGCATCTCCCCATGCGTGTGCGCGTCGTGTTCATCATTTTCAAAACTTTTCATCCACTTGGCAGATGCATTGCAAACGAGATTAACCTGTTCTTTTTTTCACACTAATGCATAACATGTTGTAAGGCCAGTTTCCACGGCACCTACGAGGTGGTTTTCAGGAAGATTTTTCAACAAATCGAAAGTACCCAACTGTAATAGGAAGGCTTTTCTTTTTAACTTAAAACTGTCTGATAGGCAATTTTTGTGGAGTAAAATGGAAAACACTGGCAATCTATCCTCATTGGATAATGATTCTTTTGATTGGAGGAGATTTATAAAACAGACTGTTTTGCGCGCCCTGTGCGGGGTGAGTGAAATTATATTAGTATCAGGGTTAGCCAGCCACATTACTCACTGCAAAGTAGTGACTAATGCAGGTTTTTAGATATATGTGCTTAAACCTGTCTACATGAGGCATGAACACCCAGTGTAGACAGGTTTAAACATTTTAATTAACTGTAAATTAAATGTAAACTATGCATTTTGGTGGCAACGACTGATAGTAGCAAATAACCCTGATCACTGTGTCACCACACTGCCACCTGATGATGAGTGACGTGTCTTAAAGGCTTTAAAGTTTATTTGCTCCTGTGGTTGAAATTTACATTTAAAAGTCAGAGAAGGCGCGCTTCCTTTTTTTATAGCACAGAATTTTAAGCAGCACCTTCTCTTGATCATACAATAGTAAGCGTAACTAAATGACTAAATAAAATTAACTTAGAAAAAGATGCAAATCAACACTATCACAAACAAGGAAGTCAATGCTTTAAAGTATTTATATTCATATATATATATTTAGTATTTGCCGTGGCTGCAGCAGGAGGAGGTCGAACAGGTGGAAGCTTAGTAGTTTGATTTCTCTCTGCAATCACCAATCTGTAGTCCAGAGCAGTGCCCCACCTACAGGACTATGTGAATATCTTTTTTCCTGAAACATGTCAAACATGTTTATTTTATGTTTGACATTCTGTGTAGGCAAGCAAGTTGATGTTGATAGAGCTCTACTTCTTCTTCAGAAAGGCTTATCTATTTTGTTTTCTTTTTTTAGACTGCTTTCTTGCAATGTCATGATCTTGCAGTGTTTACTACCTCACCCGGGACTGAACCCTGAGTGTCTCCACTTTGCAGGTATTCGCCATTGTGGTTTTTGGAACCATCTCAGACCAAGGCTACTATAGCCCCACGAGTAAAGTAAATGGCACCTGCATGTTTAACAACAATGAATGCGCATGCAGCTATGCGGTGGGAGTTGGAGTCCTGGCCTTTGTGGCTTGTGTTGTGTTCCCCATCCTGGACGTCATCATTTCAAAGATCTCTAGTGCCACAGCAAAAAATCGCATTGTCAAAGGAGATCTGGCCTTCTCCAGTAAGTCAGCTTTAACTGCTATGCCATATAGTTCATTAAAGGAACAAAAGAGTGCAAAAGAAGGAAGTGCAGCCTGTTATATCTTGAAGCTGTCACCAGCTCTAATCTTTTCCACTGAATTTGTTTCTCTGCTTTGAATCACCTGACAGCGGCTATGACCTTCCTGTGGTTCATCTGCTTCTGTGTCTTGCTCAACCAGTGGACCAGAACTAACTCCGAATATGTCATGGCCGATGCTGCCCGAGCTGCCATTGCTTTCTCCTTCTTCTCAATCATCACCTGGGTATGTCTGACGTACAGCTCACAGTTGGTTTGGAATCTCTTGTGCGAACAATTAATGTACTAATTCAAATTTCTCTCAACAGGCTGTTTTGGCGTACGTTGCATATGGAAGGTATAATGTAAACCTGAACACCTGTGAGTGGCTGACTGCTTTATTTTCCAGAATCATTGGAAATGGAAATTCTGAATAGATGTTCTCTCTCCCACGGTGCCTCTGTACAGCATAGACTTTGATTGTTCAAACCCCACACAGGTGACATTTGGATTCGAGGCAGCAAATATTAACTTTGAGACTGACTTTCAGCAGCCAAACAGATTGGACTTGTAGGCTACTAAAAGTAAAACAAAAGTAGCCTGTCTGTGTTTGTTGTTTACTTACAGTTTACTTCAACCATTTTCAACCAATGAGAAGCTACGTCTGTAAAAGACTTTCCATGTGATTATTTAAAAAATGTTCGGATTAGAAAAAGCTCTGCTCCTCAGGCTCGTATGCGTCGTTTGTATCAGCTGTGTAACGAGACATTTTTAAATTGTACTACAGAAAATGTGTGTTCCTCGTTAGTCATGGTTAAAACAGACACTCGACACTCCTCTGGCATTAAACGCATCACCTATTATCCCAGGCCTTGAACATGTGAATTATGTGTTTTTATAGGCAAACTAATGTATAAATAACATGTTTACAGGAAATACCCCAATCTAATAAATGTTGATTTGTGGTAACAGCTTCATTATGTCTTTTCTCTGACAAACCAAATTAATAAACTGCAAACTAGCGTTTAGGTAGCATGTTATTGTGTCTCATTGTCAATTCCCCCATTTTGCTATTTTTATCTGAAGTGAAGCACCTTGTAATTTTGCCTGGAAAGGTGCTATAGAAATACAACTTTATTACTTACTTACTTCACAGAAAAATATTTAAAAGAGACTTACTCGTAGTCGATATCTGTTTCACAAATGTTGACATTGTAATCCATGGTTTTTGATGATCACCATTTATCTCAAACACGACGTCCAAGTCTGCTGTGTAGTGGAGCAGTGCTGTGTAACACTTCTGAAAATAAACTATCTGCAAATGAGTATGATGCTTTATTTTGTCACACTGTCTAGCCACTTCTCTGATAACCTCACAGTGTTGCTTTGCTACTTGTGACATCCTGCCCACAACCTTTATCATAGTCGCTGGGGTATTAACAACTTCCTCATTTACAATCTCTCTTTTTTTTTTTCTTTAATCATTTGAATATGAATAAAGAGCAAAGAGGAGGAGGTTAGGTTAGTCTTTCTTGACTCTTTAAAGACATAAATGTTTCCTGTCAGTTGTTTGCTATAACATTTCATGACCATTCTTTGTATGGGGACAAAGTAAATGAATAACTGTAACACAATAACAACAGCAATAATAGAAAATATGTCTAATTCATTTTTTTCCACTGGAAACATTTGTATTTGCATTCAAGACAGCTGGAGGAATACGATGAGCATTTTGAGTTATGGTTGACCCTCCAGTGGTCATAATAACAAACTACAACATTATATTAGGAAGCTAAATGAGTTGCAGGAAAAAATATACTGGCTTTTGAAATAAAGGCAAAACCAATGTATTGTTGTAATGTATTTCATGCATTTGAGAGGATACGTCATTGTTTCTTGTATAATTATTTTGTGCCATTGTTGGCAAATAGTTTGTGCTTTGTAATTTGTTTCAATGTGCGTGACCTTTTGGTCACCTATGAGTGGGTGAGTGAATAGTATTATGATTGGTTACTTCATGGTTAAATGGCTATTTCCAGCCCCGTGCTTGTTTTAGAAATGACCGTTCTCACTCTGGTGTAGTGAATTTGAGGGACTAGCACAATACTTTCAGTCCTTTAATATAGGACACAAATAAATCAAACTTTGCAAAAATAAGCTAATTATCGAAAGGAAGAGATCAGATGAGCACCTCAGGAACTGAACGCAGAAGGACAATAAATACACAGCACTGATGTAATAATGTAATGCATCCTTGTACTAAATTCAGTAACCACATTAAAGTGATGTCATTACTTCCGTTACAAAGGCGCAAAGGAATAAAACATAAAAATCAAACATGCCTTTTTCTCTTTGTGTACTTGCACTACAGTCAACTGATGGCACAAAAGCGCAGGAGTATGATGGCAACGTGGAAAAAACTGCATTATACTGTTAGCTGTTCCTTTTTTTTTTCGATAGGGTTGGGCGAGGTTTCACAATGAGCTCACTCGAAACCTGGGCTGATTGTGACCCACACCCGTTTTCACACTTTGGCTCGTTTATATTGTTAACTTGTAATTATGTGATGATCCGTTTCAGGTCATGTTACAGAATAACGAGAAAGTATTGAAAGGAGTAGTTACGTGCTCTGATGAGGTTCTATCACACTGCATCACTTTTAATAAGAATAACAAATAATTTGTAATGCATTAGTTTTTGAGACCCCAGCACTGTTTGTTGATGCCAAAGAAGAATATCCAGGCTGCTTGGAGCTGATAGGCAGATAGACTCCAGGTGGTGCTCAAATAATTCCCCTTTTGTTCAATTCAGTTTTATTTATATACCACCAAATCATAACAATTGCCTTTATATTGTAAGGTAAAGACCTACAATAACAGAGAGAACCCCACAACAATCAGGTGTCTTCTGTCTGTTTTTATATAACAATCAAAATAACTAATGATTAATTGCAAAGAGGTGCATAAACGCATAAGGAGTAAAAAGGGGTCTATTGCAGCAGAACTAAGGGAGGGTTCAGGGTCACTTGATCCTGCCCTCTCTGCAAAACAGTTTCTTTTTTTCATCTCAGTGTGAAGTGATAATTTAGTAGAAATCTGTTGATTACGAGTGTTTGTGCAAAATGAAAAAAAAATCAGCACATAAAAATGTAACGGATATGCAGCTGTGCAAAAATTTATTTGATTTTTTTTGATGAGGGATTTTTTTTTTTTTTTTTTTTGATGAGCACAGACACTACTCCGGTAGTGTCTGTGCTCATCTGTGGCAAAAGTTATTCAAATAACCATTTGTTACAACTAAGGTATATAGAAGAGCACGCAACACTTTGAACCTTGGCATAGATGGGCTACAGTAGGAGAAGACCCCACTGGCATGCTGTCAGCTCAGCTAAGAACGTGAAGCTGAGGCTACAATTTACACAGGCTCAAGAAAACGAGACAGCTGTTGCCTGGACTGATGAGTCTTGATTTCTGAACATGAAAGCGTCTACCCAGCCTGTCTTGTATCAGTGGTATAGGCTACTGCCGGTGGTGTAATGGTATGGGGATATTATTATTTATTTTATTTTTTTGGCAGATTTAGGGCCCCTTAGCAGCAACTGAGCATCATTTAAATGCCATAACCTTGCTGACCATGTCCATCCCTTTATGACTACCATCTTCTGACAGGTAAATGTCACAAACATCTTGAACTGGTTTCCTTACCTCACATTCAGTGCTCGACAGTCATTAGATCTTAGCTCAACGAGCACCTTTGGGATGTGTTCGAATCGTTCACATGATTGGTTCATCCATGATGGATGTGCAGCTTGCAAATCTGGAGCCACTGTGTGATGCTATCATGTCAATATGCACTAAAATCTTTTCACCATGAAGAATTAAAGCAGTTCTGGGTGGGGAAGGGGGCCTTGAACACCAAACACGGTAAAAGCAAGGTTTACATAATAACATGGCCTCCGTAAGGCCCACGGCGTTGAAAAATTAAACTTCCGGGAGTCCCGTGAACGCATCGCCGTAGGGGCGGTGTTAAAAAAGTTTTGAGGAAGTTTTTTTGACAAATCGAAACTGCTGCAGTTGTGACAGGAAGACTTGTCAGTTTGTCCTTAAACTGTCTGACTGTCGGGGTTTTCTTCACGGGGAAAATGCAGAACAGTGCTTACGGGGCCTCTTTGGCCGGTGGCGCCTTTGATTTAGCGAACTTTCTAAAACAGCCTCAAACTATTTTGCGCTTCCTGAGCTGGGTGAGTGACTTCACGGAAACGTTAGCATCACAGTTAGCCAGCTGTCACTGCACCGAGTTTAGCTTAACAGATGTGCGCTGCCAGCGCCCAACCAAATTAGTGAAAAATGTGTTTTTTTAGCTTTTTGTGCGGTCAACACGGGACATTATCTGAGTGTCACGTTTAAACATTTTAATGAGCTTTCAATATAGTGTAAAAAAGGTGTTTCTTTGGCTCTGGTTGATGGTAGCTAATAATAACTAGCAACTGACCAGTGCTGTGTCACCACACTAACTGCCACATGATGATAAGCGATCTGCAGACTTTTAATTTAAAGTTTCTGTGTTCCCGTGGTTTAAAAACGAGACAGGAGACAGGTTAAAACAACAGGAGTTGTTTGCTTTTTTCTTGCAGTTTTATAGTTTAGATAATTGTCAGAAATTGAAGCTTCCGCCGTCATCTGTTGTCAAGTCAACTCCAGTTGTCAGGTGATTGGAAATGCTTAATGTGTAGGCACTGCAGTGGAAGCTTAAGTATGCAGTGTTACTAAAGCACACCTTCACAGTGCTTTGCAAGAAAAAAAGCAATACTAACAGAAAACAGACAGGTAAAAGTTGTGCTACGGTATTTGCTTTCTGGTAAGTGCATTTAAATTCAGTGGGCCTATTAGTGAAAACCTACATCTGTGAACAAGACGGGTAGAAAACAAGGACATTTTATTTAACTAAAACTATGAATCAACTGTGTTCAAAAGGTTCCTGCACTGATTTTTCCTAAATCTCGCTTCTGACATATGCCCTCCATACAATAATAATCAAAACAAAGGCTAAAACTAGCACTGAAATTTATAAATATTAAACTAAAATCTTTTCAAACAATATAAAGTAAACTGCAGTGAGTCTGGAAACTAACTGAAACTAAACCGAAAGAAAAAAAGAAAAGTCAATATGTAATACAATTCAAAAGAATACAAAACTATAATAACTTCTGTAGGAAAGTTTAAGTGTTCAAATGTTATAAATAAAACCAACATGGTTTTGCAGGCAAATAGTTGTCCATAAGTTTATATTCTCTTCAGATGTCTTCATGTAGAGTATTTCTAAGACTGCTTAAAACCTGTTCAAAATCATACAAAATGCATGAAGTCTTCATAAATTAAGAAGCTAGAACGGAAGAGGTGTGCTCCAGTGAACAGTGACTCGGTGATTCAGTTGCCTTTTAAAAGTAGTATTTTTATTTTGTGTCACGTAATTGTGTAATGTTTTTCATGTTAGCTGTGTTATGAAAAAGGGGATGTGGGTCACGAATAGCTGAAAAGGTGGTGTTTTACTTGTTTAGATTGGATTGACAGATATTATTTTTTGATTAAAGAAGCTTTCTTGTAATGTGAGTCATGGTAATTACGCAAACTCCATAGCCGCATGGCTTAAACTTGGCCTTGACCTTTTTGTGTCCCGTCTTTGCAGATATTCTCCATCGTGGTTTTTGCAACCATCACAGCCGAAGGCTACACCAACACGCAGACAAAAGCTGAAAACCAATGCATGTTCAACAACAATGACAGTGCTTGCAGTTACGGGGTGGGAGTCGGAGTCTTGGCCTTCTTGGCTTGTGTTTTGTTCCTCATGCTAGATGCCTACTTCCCGAACATCAGCAATGCCAAAGAGCGAAAATACATTGTTATAAGCGATCTGGCCTTCTCTGGTAAGAGTTGGTTTTCATTTTTTCACCACATAGTTTAATGAAGGAACTGTGCCATAAATCAGGAAGTGAGACTTAAAGTTAACATATGAAACATGTTTCTCTCCTGTGAACACCTGACAGCGGCGTGGACGTTCCTGTGGTTCATCTGCTTCTGCGTCCTGACGAACCAGTGGGCCAAGACGACAAACATACATGTCGTGTTTGATGCTGCCCGAGGTGTCATTACCTTCTCCTTCTTCTCGATCATCACCTGGGTGAGCCTGACAAAGAGTTCGCGCTTGGCTTTAAATTTGCTGTCCGAGCACTAATTCAAAGTTCTCTCTACAGAGCCTTTTGACCTACTTTGCACTTGCAAGGTATCGCCAAGGAGTGAATGAATTCGAGCAGGACTACAGAGACCCAGCCAATGACCACAATGCTCCTTACCAGAGCAGCCCGTACTCCAGCACCAGCGGGCCCTCTGGCTATCAGCAGTCACCTTTCTCCAACACCCAGGAGACTCCAGGAGCGTATCAGCCTCCATCTTATTGAAAGACTAAGATTCAAAGGCAGGAATCAAATGAGGAAGTTTTCTTTTTAAATATGTGTGCCAGTTGTTTGTTTTACAGAGCCGGACCGTTCTGTGCACTCCCCTTCTGTTCCTGCTGAACGCGTTTGGTTTTCTGGGTGCACTGATATCTTTTTAGTTTCCTGCAATGGTGGAAGTTTTGCTGTGTTGTTCACAGCGGGTAAAGTCTAAAGATGTTCTTTTATTTGCTAGCGGGTGATTGTCTTGGTTAAAAAAGAATGAGAGAGAGAGAGCATGGCCACGCCTGAGTTGCCTTTGTACCAAAACTGCTGCAGATTTTTCAGTGCCTCCTTTAGTTACTATTGCGAGTGCAGTTTGCTGCTGTTCATATCAAAGCACTAATTATCAGAAAGGTTAGACTTAGTGTAATTCTTTAGGAAATCTGGTTTGCATTGAAAATTTTTACTGAATATGTAACTGTTCAGTGTTTACTTCAATAACTGCAATTCAAACATACAGCTGAGTATACTGCTCTTTCACCACATTGCAAACTCATATTATTCAATTAGTTGGTAGATCAGAAGTATCGGAAGTCTATAACTACTGTAATGCCACGTGTTTGTGTCTTTTTATTAAGTAATCAACCACTAAATAGGCTTTCATGCACTGAAAAACTCAGTTTGTTTCTGTTTGACATTTTAATTTGTCACATTCACTTCTTTTTATAGTTTGGCTTTTACAGGTGTTTTGATTGATTTGTATTGGATTCTTCTGTTGAATTCTTTGCTTAGGATTTTTAAAGTATTCAATGCCATAAATGTCTCAGCCATAGGTTTAGCAATTCTTTGACGTTGTGGCAAATTTGGTATTTATTTTCTTTCTTAATACTGTTAAATCCAAGTACATGACAATCAAATCGAATCACATTACTTTTTCCCTCTTGCTTTTTCTTCTCCTCTGCACTTTTGCTTTGTCACCGCTTTGCAAATGTTCCTCATGAAAGTGCCTTTGCACAGTGATCCTGTATCAGACGGAGTGTGCCAAATAAAAACAGGTTTTAAAACTCTGAGTCAGACTTCTTTAAAAGAAAAGGCAAGACTGTGTGCAGTTCCTGCCTCTGCACCTTTGTCAAATATTTGAATAGTAAATGTGGAGGAACACTTGAGCTGTGGAGACAGCAGGATCCAGACAACGACTGAAGTACTAAGATTTGAGTAATGCATTATAGGTTAAAATAAAAGTAAGTAGCAGAAGTGAGAGCTGCTCCCTTGTCCTAAGAGGAGACCAGAACGGGAAACTCCACGTTTGATTTGGCAGTTTTACAGCAGTAGTCCTTCCTGATGCAACCCTGAAGGGGATTTTTAAAAAGTAAGGCTTAAAACTGGATAAAATAAAAATATCAATTAAAAATAAACTGCAATAAAGCAAAGAAATATATACAAAGTTAGGTTTTTGTCGTAATTAGGGCAGAATTTTCATTGTAACAAACTTAAAGAGACACTGGTTTATACTTTTATTTGAGAAATCTACACAAAATCTAGAGTGAATGCTCATATTCTAACACCTATTTTCTCCATCCAATAATATGAATCATAATAAACATGGAATAGTAGCTTATCTCTTAGGCTTACAGGCATAAAGGTATAAAGCCTTTATACCTTTGAGCAAAGTGTGTATGTGACACATGTTCTGACCTTCTTAAATGTGATAAACACAACCTGTAAAAGAAACAAAGATAGATGTGATCTCGTGGCCAAGGTAGCAGCCACACAACCCAAAACATAAAAAAAGATTCATGGTAATACATCGTAAAAAATAACATCCACAACACAACACAACACAACACACAATATTTAAATAGATAAATGAAACATCTAAAAGTCTCTTTTGCATTCCTTATTCTGTTTTTTTCTTTTTCACCAATAGAGAGACATGTTTGAATTTTGGTCTTTCTTTGGATTATTTAATGTATGTAAAACTAAATTAAATTCTAAAGAAATCCATAAAACATAATAAAAGTATAATAATTCTGACAGGTAGGCTGAAACTTTAAGTTGTCATATTTCCGACAGCCCCTGAAGGCAGCGTTCTCCCCCCTCCCTCTCTGCATCGACTACGCGTAAGCACGACATGGTGCTGTCGTCATCAAACTGACATAGGAAGTAATGATCGGCTGTCCGGACAACGCAAAAAGAGGAAAAGGGGCCGAGGAAGGAAGCGACACAATAATGACATCCAAGCTCCGACCACCGGCGGACTGAGAGCTGAAGATCCCACATCTGCGGTGAGTAACGAAGCGGGAGGAGGGGTTTGATCGGAAACGTTTCAGGTGGCCGTTACTGACGGCATCTGCGTTTTAACCTCTGAGCTCCTGGCAGGAGAGAGCCACAGCAGCTAAAAGCACGCTTGCAAATGAGATGATCGCGTGTGTCAGTCCAAAAGCTTCGCCTTCTTCACCCAGAAAATCAACTACGATGGTCCGGCAGACATTTAATTCCCTTACAGGTTTAGTGTCTCAGCGCTTAAAGGCCTGGAAATAAAAACTTGGGTATTGTCCTGGTTCACCCGCAGCTTCTGTTATCTTCTGGGAATCTGCAGACAGTGCAACCACGTAACACCAGGTCCAGTGTGTGATGCACATTTGTTTGTGGCTCCTTGACACGCAGGGCATTTAAAACCCGAGTTAAAGTACTCAGTAAAAGTGTTTATTGGCCTCACACACACTTTGAAGGTCAGCCCTACCAGATGTCATCGTTTATGGGAGCACAGAGGCAAGTTTATGGTCAGAGAGGCGTTTGAAAGGACACTTACTCAACATTATGAACAGTTGCTACCAGGCAGGGGTGGGTTTAAATAACTTTAAATTATTCAAGTAACTTAGAGACCTGCAAACACAGATTAAAATGCTTGACTATAATGTGTCTGATTGTCATTTTTCTGACCTATTATCCAGTTTTAGTGAGGCTGTGTAAACCGTAGCTTCAGTTTCCTGTTCTTGGCTGACAGGAGAGACACCTGGTGTGGTCTTCTGCTGCTGTAGAGATCCAAAAGTTTCTGGCACAACTTCACCTACTTCCAAGGTGCGTGGAGAGGGACAAAGCTCTGGTGAGGTGAAGACTCATGAAACACTAGGGAACAACTTTATTAGCAGGCCAACACATTTCGGCTTGTGGCCTGAATGACCTCAATGAAGGCCACAAGTGTTCCTGGAGTCTTCATCTCACTCCTTCTGCTGTTGTAGCCCGTCTGCTTCAAGGGGTAATGTGTTGTGCATTCAGACATGCATACTTTGCTTCTAATAAGTGCTCATTTAACGACTTGAAGCAGCCCAGACTAATCTCCTCTGAGAGGCATTTCCACCCACTGCCACTCACTGGTATTTTTCTCCCTTGTGGACCATTCTCTAGGGATCACAACCCTAGAGATGGTTGTGTGGGAAAATCATCAGTTTGGCACCAACAACCATGCCAGGTTGAAAGGCACTTCAGTGACCTTTCTTCCCCATTCTGATGCTCAGGTTGAACTCTTACGTTTTTAATTTTGCTTATTTGATGTTGTTAAACGGATGTTTTGAGGTGCAGAGACACAACTAGCCAAATCTATTGGTTCATTTTAGGAGAAATGCGGTCAGCTTTGTTAACATAAGTGGAACGTGATCATTCCAATGAGCAGCCTTTCACCATCATCACCATCACCATCAGCTAGGATGCCAGTTCTAAGCAGTTCAGTATTAGATGGAAACGTTTGTGCTTTTCTTTAAAAACAAAGGCTATTTCAAATTCATACCAAACTTTTAAGTGTCTTCTTATCACCCAGCCCTGCGGTCGTTTCTATTAGGTCGCCTTCACTGTGTGGGGAATCTGAAACATGAAAGTATCGGGCATAGAAGCTGAAAGGTTGCTTTTTAAGAAGCTGTCTGTGCTCTTAAAATGTTTCCAACTAAAGCCCAGAAGGTGTTAATCACTTATTAACAGACATTACTGCGTCTCAGAGTCAGTCCTCAGTGTAATGATTACATCACAGGAACGCCTCTGATTGTAGGTTTGCAGCTAACTTCTATTCATATGTCCAGGGCTGTGGCTTTTCACCTTTATGCCGATAGTCGCTGAGCACTTAATAAAGGTTTTCGTAACCCTCGGTACCTGTTCATTCATAGGCGGTGATTAATAACAAACTGAATGAACTGCGTTGTCTCTCAAAAGGCTTTGCCCCTTTGGACTTGGTGATAATCCTCCAAGTGTAGGTAAAGTTCACTAGCTTTGTAACAACATAGTCATGGTTGCAGTGCAAATGATCAGTGGGGAGAAAGACAGTTTTCGAGCTCAGGACTACTTGTGGAAGGACTCGTGGAGTAAACTTAATGGCACAGGATCAGCGTGCGGGCAGGAGGAGACGAAGGGGTAAGCCGAGTCATCTTATTGTGTTGTGGGGCATAAGCAATTTATACAACAACAATTAATCAGCCACACTGTTTCTATTCTCAGCCACTTACTGAGTGTAGGTACAGTGGCAGGCCTCAGAGAGGGAGACCCGATGCTGTTTGGCTCAGGGCCCTCGTATGAAAGAGCCTTTCAGCTCCTGCTCTCCTTTAAGAAACACGTTCAGGTTTCGGGGTATGATCCTGCGGCAGCTGGGCTCAGAGGAGTTTTAGGGTTGCAGAGCTTTTCAGGAGACCCTCTAACAGCGGACAGTTCCACTGCTGTGTTTGGGTTGTGTTGATTCAGCTGAAAGGTCACACACACTAGTTTATTGGGTGTGTAAGCAAATAACAGGAATGTAGTTTTCCCAAGTTACAGGCCTTTCAGCTCTACGTGAGCTTGTAAAGTAAAATAAAAATGCGTTGTTTAAATTCTCCCCAATTAATCCCACTATTTATCTGTTATCTCACTATCACGTGTTTTATCTGAAAACAAAATATTTAGGACAATGCAATTCAAAAAGGGGTCAAAACTTCACAAGTTTGGATGATTTACCTGAAATAAAAACAGGGAAGAAGGGACAGAAGGTCCTGACAGATTAATCCGATTGTAACAATCTTTATTTTATATATTTTTAATTAATACGATGGGCTTTTGGACAGCTGGTAGGGCAGCATTTTTCAGTTTTCTGACAGCTTATTGAATGACAATAATTTGTACTCTCTGTCCTTCTTCAGCCATCTTTATATATTTGAACAGCGGCTCACGCACACAAAAATCAGATATATTCAGATATGACAGAAGATACCTGAATATATCTTTAAAGCGGCTGGACTTTCTGCAGTAAATCAATAGATTGTTTGAATTATTGGCCACTGTACATTTCAACACTCATGTTTACCAGATCATTACACTGCATGTGACAGCTCATCAGTGTGACAGTTGCTCAGTGATTGTGTATTTCCTGAATAACTTGTTCAGCCGCCCTCTTATTACCTCAAAGCAAGCTCCTCCCATCACCACGTCGACAAGGCTCATTGTCGGGCGCCTGATATTCACCTAGACCGGTTTCTTCCTCCTTCTAAGCAATCAATGTTCAACCAGTGGACTCGCTTTTGTCCGCTCTGACTCTAACACTTAGTAGAATAATTAAACCAAAAAAAAAAAGAATTAAGCTATAACCTGAAATGAGTCATCTGCCTGCCATCGCTTATGGGAAGTGTGTAAGTTGAAGTTAATTATTTTAATTGCGTTCATTCTATTATTTGTGGATTAAGAGAAATGACTAAAATGAGCCTTTTGGTTAAAAACTAATTGTAGTTTTTCGATTTTTTTGTTAATACTTTTGCGTTGTCATTTTGGAAAGTCGTGTTTTAACTACGAGTCGAGGTTGTGACCTTTGCTCGGGATTCAGGATCAACCAAGTCCATTGTTTTAGTTTTGGTGTTTGCTCACAGGTATGATAAGTATTCATTTCGTAAGGGCTAGAGCAGGGTGTCAAACTCCAGGCCTCGAGGGCCGGTGTCCTGCAGGTTTTAGATATCACCTTGGGTCAACACATCTGAATTAAATGATTAGTTCATTACCAGCCCTCTGGAGAACTTCAAGACATGTTGAGGGGGAAATTTAGCCATTTGAATCAGCTGTGTTGGATCAAGGACACATCTAAAACCTGCAGGACATCGGCCCTCGAGGCCTGGAGTTCAACACACCTGGGCTAGAGCAACTTTATGTGAATAGATGACCTCACTGTGGCTTGGTGCTGAAAAAAGGATCTCCGATAACCTCCATGTTGACACCAGAGAACCAGACTGAAGTATTTTCCAGTGGCCTCTCTGACAGTGAACTCACCTTCTCTCTATTTTTCTGTAGGTCACTCCAAGCCTGGTTCCCCCATGCCTGCTTCTCCAGGCTATACTCGACTTGAGCATAATGAGCCTATGAACCCGCTGCGTATCTCCGTAGGAGGTCTCCCCATGTTGGCTTCCATGGCCAATGCCACCGACCCCCGGTTCCGCCTTAAGTGGAGGCCCATCGTGGCAGTAGCTGGCTCTGTGGCCTTAATCCTGCTGCTTTTCATGCACTTCAGCTCGGGCTTACGGTACCGCTCCTATGGCTCACGCAGCTGGAGAGTCAACCCGAGCGAAGGCCACCAGTCGGATTTGCAGTACAACGACACCTACCCCCTCAGTCCACCCGAGCGCACGCCGCAGGGCACCCGCTATCGCATCGGCGTCATCGCTGACCTGGACACCAGCTCTCTCAGCGACAAGAAGATGACGTGGTTCAGCTACATGCGGCGGGGGTACCTGCTGGTGTCAGAGAGCGGTGACAAGGTGGCCGTTGAATGGGATGCTGACAGGGTGGTGCTGGAAAGCCACCTGTCGGAGAAAGGCAGGGGCATGGAGCTGTCTGAGCTGGTGGTGTTTAATGGGAAGCTTTACAGTGTCGATGACAGAACTGGTGTAGTCTACCATATAGATGGAGAAAAGGCTGTGCCCTGGGTCATCTTACCCGATGGCGATGGCAGCGTTGCAAAAGGTTGGTGTTGCACTGATATCTCTGTTATAAACAGTTCGATCTTGTGTACTTTTAGATGATTTGTTTCCACTTTTCATTTGCTTTGCATTTACATGGTGCCTTCATCTGATAGGATTCAAAGCTGAGTGGCTGGCAGTGAAGGACGAGCACCTGTACGTTGGTGGTCTCGGGAAAGAGTGGACCACCACTGAAGGCGAATTTGTCAACAACAATCCAGAATGGGTGAAAGTCGTGGGCTTCAGAGGCGACATACAGCACAAGAACTGGGTTCCCAAGTACAAATCCCTGAAGTCCGCCGCAGGGATAGAGCAACCAGGTAAAGACGCTGATCTCGCTAACAGCCGCCTCAGTTTCCATCTCCGTACTTTACTCATTACCGTATTTCCCCGAATCTCCTCAGGCTATTTGATTCACGAGTCTGCAGCATGGAGCGACACCCTACAGCGCTGGTTTTTCCTTCCTCGCCGCGCGAGCAGCGAGCGCTACGAAGAGACGGCGGACGAGAGACGCGGCACGAACCTCGTCCTTAGCTGCTCGCCAGATTTCAATGACATCAAAGTCAGCCGAGTGGGTGTACTTAATCCTACCCACGGTTTCTCCTCTTTCAAGTTTGTCCCCAACACCGATGACCAGATCATCCTGGCGCTCAAGTCTGAAGAGGACGCTGGGAAGATTGCCACGTACATTATGGCCTTCACACTTGATGGGCGCATCCTTTTGCCTGAAACTAAGATCGGGGATGTAAAATACGAGGGCTTGGAGTTTATATAGAGGGCTCAGACACAGAGACACTCACACTTGAGGCCACTTCACTGTGGTTCTAGTTTGTTTACAGTCACTGTTGAACTTTTTGCACTCGCTGCTTCCTCATTGAGTCTAAAACACATAACTCCAACCATTGAAGCGACATCGTCAATACAAATAAAAGAACTAACGGCTGAAAGAGTAAAGTTTCAAGAATGTGCGGATCTGGTTGTGGTGGACCGCGTTCTTCCTAGGCCAAATGTGGGCTTAAACAGTACTGTAGCCTTTCTTATAATGAATGTACAAAAGCTAATTTATCAGACTGTGATTTGCTTTGGTTTTTTTCCCTGAAAAATGCATCTTTATGCACACACTATACACACTCAGAAGGTCTAAGGTTTTTTCCCCTTTGCTCCGTTTTCCATAGTATCACTCTGTCCACACGATTATTGTCAGTGGGATAGCAAAAGCCTTGTTTTTAATCCTGTATATTGTTTGAAGACTGTTTTGGTGATTTTATCCTATGGAGTTTTGTTTTGGGTTTTTTGTGTATGTGTGTGTGTGTGTGTGTGTGTGTGTGTGTGTGTGTGTGTGTGTGTGGAGGGAGGTGACTGAGTAAAATCTTAATTCCTATTTTCTGAGTCCTGTCATATCTTTTTACATGTTCAAAACACAATCTGCCAAAGTTAGACATTGTCCTCAAACAAGTTCCTGTTAAACCGAGAGCAGTTGTGCAATCAGGTATGTGCTCACAGACCTCAAACACAATTTCGTAACCATAGGAAAGAAGGTAATGCATTTTTATTGCACGTAAGGATTTAGGTAAGTTTGTATTTAAAGTTTCACCTTTTAATTTTTTGTGCAATCTGTTTGAATTTGAATAGATCTTCCTCTCTATCTCATGGAAATATATAATATAAACTCTTTGGAAGTACTGAGCAGGTTGATTATTTATTCTTTGGAGGATAATTTTAGGACATAAAGTAAAGCAGATGGAGCGTGTGTCATTTGCTGCTTCTTATTTTTTTGTCTTTGTGTTAGAGTCGCACACTAGCTGTTGGAAATGCTCCCGCCTCGAAATATACAAACTCTTTGTCTTCTCCTACTTCTGTACGTCTCTGGAAGGGCATACAAATTTGACATTTTGAGTGAGTAATCCAAACCACAAATACTTTTAAGTATATTCCTAGTTTTATGATTACACATAATTTCAAAACGTGTAAATGATGTACGTTAGTATCAAAGTTATGTAATGACTATGATCATTTAGTTAGTTACATAACGGCTCTCGGGCTTTGGAGACCTGAAACTCTCACTGTGCTCTCTTTACATGTGGTTGTGTTTGACTATCTTCGATAAATGTACTGGCAGGTTTGGAATAGTTTTTAACTGATGTACCTCATATCAGGCACCTTTTATACACAGAATGAGGTTATTTGTGGGATACAACAATGATTGATTGAGTGATCTCAGTGTTTTCAGGACAAATGGCTCATGAGGTTGTGTCTCCTAAAAAAGAAGGCAGATTTAGTCATTAACTAGATTTTAGATTTTAAGGCCTGTTTACTTTTTTGTTTGTTTTCTCTCAACCAAGATACAGGAGAAATAGTCTTTTCACTCCATTTATCCACTATGTATTTAATCATTAGTTATTGTCAGTTATTATTAGTGTCTTGCTGTTGTGGCAGATGGCTGCCCCTCCCTGGTTCTGCTGGAGGTTTCTTCCTGCTAGAAGGGAGTTTTTCCTCCCCACTGTCACCAAGTGCTTACCCATAGACGGTCATTTGATTGTTGTAGTTTCTTGGCAAAATATAAAAAAAGTGAGTTTAATTAATTCAAAGGTTCAGAGAGCAACAAAAGCCAAAAAGCAAAATAGAAAATTCAGAGTTGGTGTAAAGCGTCATAAAAAATAGTTTTTTGTTTTATTTTGCTTAAATTGATCTTTTACAGGATGCAAAATGAGCTTACAATATTAATATTGTTCAATATGAAATAAAAATATATGTATTAACTCTGGCTTTTTTAAAAAAATGTATTTTATTATTTTGAGTAGACAGAAATCATGAGCCACGGGAAGGTGATGTGAGGCTGTTTGGCTCTAAGAACGTGTCAGAGGGCCGTGTGGAAATCTACCATGATGGGAAATGGGGAACAGTGTGTGACGACAACTGGGACATGGCTGACGCCCGGGTGTTGTGTCGCCAGCTCAACTTCCCTGGAGCCAAATCTATTGTGACTGGCAAGGACTACGGACAAGGTGGCTTTTATTTCCACTGATCCACCACCAGAGGGCAGTGAAATGACTGAAATTGTAGTTTGTGATTTTAAGTTTAAACGAAGCATCTCTACGTGTGTGTACACTCACCAGCCACTTTTAGGTACACCTATTTACGCAGATTTCTAAGCAACCAATCACAACTCAGTGTATTTAGGAAATTAGACATGGTTGGAGTCACTGAAGTTCAAACTGAGCAACAGAATAAGGAAGAAAGGTGATTTAAGTGACTTTGAATGTTGCATGAATGTTGGTGCTAGATGGCCGGTGTGAGTGTTTCACAAACTGCTGATCTATTTGGATTTCACTGCACAAGCACCTGTAGAACAGTCTGAAAAAGAAAAAGTATCCGGTGAGTATCAGATGTCTGGGCAAAAATACCTTGTTGATGCCGGAGGTCAGAGGTGAATGGCCAGTGACACAGAGAGTGTCACTTAGTGTGTGTCACCCTGTTTCACCCTGTCTGCAATTTGCAGGTTCAGATTGCACAAACTGAGTCACCCTGTCTACAGTTTGCATGGGCTTGCCCAAATTGGACAATAGGATATTGGAAAAACTGTTTCCTGGTGTGCTGAGTTTTGATTTCTGCTACACAATGTGGATGGTAATGTTAGAATTTGGTGTAAACAACCCAGAGGTACAACCTAGTACCAGCAAGGTGTACCTAACAAAAGGGTAGGTGAGTGTATGAGTGCTGTCTAACATTTCATGGCAAGATGATTCAGTTTTTTTGAGTGTTGTGTCCATTTCCATTGTAGTGCCTGGACCTATTTGGCTCGATGATATAAACTGTAAGGGCACAGAAACACATCTCTTCACCTGTGAATTCAAAGGCTGGGGAGAAACTGACTGCACACACAAAGAGGATGTTGGAGTAGTTTGTGAAACAGGAAGTAGGTATCAAAACTCTTACAAAACAAACTTTATGTAGAACCCATAGTAGCACTGATGCGGTATGTGGCATCAATGCTTAATTAATTATCATTTTTCAGGCATTAATGTGGACATCAATGATTCTACTCACTCACTGGACCACAGTATCGGTCTGTCTGACTTTCTCGGCCAAATCTTTGATGATGGAAATGACTGTGACATCCTGATCATAGTGCAGAGTCCTACTGGGAGCAAACGGGAGGATGGGACCCCAGAGATACGTCAGAAAACCATCTGTGCTCACAAAATAATCCTGTCACAAATCCCATTCTTTAATGCTTCAGTGGGGATTACTAACATCACAGTCAACCTCAGCTTGCCCTGCCAGCCACATTTCACCTCCTTCATCAGGTATAATGAACGTAATGTTTTGCTGCATTATCAGTAGATGACTTGTTCTTTATATCATCTGAATGTTTTGTAATCATCTACAAATGTGTACAAATTCAAACATGAAACATTCTTATATTCGATAATCTGATCTTCATTAGGTACATTTACACCCGTAAGATGGATGTGACCCTTTCCTCTGCACTGTGTCTCCACCAAATGGCTTCTAATTTTGGGTTAAAGCAGCTGATGGAGGACATTGGCCGACTGTTTTCTAAAATCCTCCCAGAAGACTCCACCTTTCACAACCAGGTGTCTTTTTACAAGTATGCAGTGGAGACCAAGGACTTAGTGCTTGAGGAGAACTGTGTCCAGTACATGGCCTGGAACTACCAAAACCTGACCAGGTCTCCAGCTTGGTCCGGCCTCTCAGTGGGGCTTCTTAGAGCTCTTCTTACTCGCTCAGATTTGGTGGCGCCAGATGAATATTTTGTGCTGCAATCTGTAGAGAGATGGATCAGTGAGAAAGGCAACTCCACCGATTTGGAAACACAGGCTGATCTGTTGGGACGCATTCGTTTTCCTATGATCCCTGCTGAGAAGCTGTATGTGATCGAGTCCAGCTCTCCGCTCTACAGCGCTCACAAGACCATGTATCGTGATAATATGTTGAAAGCTTTTCAGTTTAATGTGCTCCTCTTCAGTAATCTGACAAAGCAAAAGTTTGGCAAAGAAAACAATGATTACCAGCCCAGGATTTACACTGCTGAGCCCTGGAGCATCGTTTTAGAGCTTTCAGTCAGAACATCATCCTCTCAAGCCCACTCAAGACCGAACAACAAACCGCAGCGCTACAATTACCGCTATATCCACGGCTACAGCTATGAAACTTCTTCCTACAGTCAAACCAGATCCAAGTCATTTAGCACACCTGTTCACAACAGCCTCATCTTCAAGGACACTGTAAAGAGGTGGCAAGCAAATATTCTCATGAACAGGCAGGAATGTTCAAACCATGGTGTGAGATGTGAGTCTTTTCCTGTGGCAAAGCTGACACCCCAAAGCTACATCTCCAAAAGCAACATCCTCTTTCGTAAGCGGGTCTTGCTGGTCTGCCAGGGCGAGTATGTTTGTCAGATCCAGGACTTCAAAAGCAATATGGCTTCCATCTCTATGAATGCTACTCAGGTCCTTCCTTATCCCTGTGCTGATGACCAGTTCACCTACCAGATTGTAGTGACACCAGAGTACGTGTGATGCAGCGTCAGCTCCAGGATCAATGCATTCATCATTTTGTCTTAATAATTGATCAAATCACTCTGTAGTCCATGAAGTAATAAAGAAACAACCAGCATTATCCATGTGAGTCATAATTGTTTTGACTACTGGCAAGTATTTCTGACAAATATATGAAACATGTTTTTGCCACATATAACCATCCTTGCATAGTTTATTGACAAATAAAATGTGATTTCTATACCATTTTTGTGTTTGTCTTACAAATTCGACAGTCATCATAAAAATCACCAGGGGAGGATTTACACTGTTAAGTCTGGGCGCTTATGTGGTGACCCATCACACAGATGTCATTACAGTCAAATCATGTAATTTAGCACAATAGTCCGATGTTTAAGGACAAGACGGCCAACTGATATTGTACGTGAGGCTAGACACTAAGGAAGGAAAAAAGGACGTTTATCAACTGGCTAAGCAGAGAGATTGAGCTGGAAGTGTTGTGCAACAGGTTAGGGTGATCAAGGAGAAGTAAAGAGTGTCCTTTAAAAGTGGAAGGAGTACTTCCACCTTTAAAGGAAGCACAGAGGATTACTAAGGAGGAAGTGAGGGCTGCTATGAAGAGTGGGAAGACAGCTGGTCCAGATGACATATGTATTGACTGTCACGTTGCCTTTCCTGGGGTTAGCTTCTGCTTCTGGGGGTGGGGGTTGGGCGTGCTCCCTTACCTTCAAGGTAAGCTAGGTTAGCCTTCTTCTGCGAGCTTTTCAAGTGCACTATTTTATCTAATTTCACTACAACATTCTTGCTTTAATCTAAAACACAGTCATAGTCAGAGTAATCCCAAATTGGACTCTGGCTTTGGACTTTTTACTTCTAGTTTTCATGTTTTTGTTAGTTTTCTTTAAAGATTATAATCTTGCTGGACAGTTTAGCTACTAGTCCACTAAAGGCCTTGATGATCGTCAAAAGAGGCCGCCAAAGTTGCCTCTTGACTGCTACTGAATAAAAAACAAACCAATAAACCAACATGTTGTAATACTTTGTTGCCTTGATGATGGTATGCATTTGCTTTAGCATCATTTTAAGCTAATGCAATGCCACAACATTTATTTCCATCCACAGTTATGTTAATTATTTGGTGAGTTCGTCTGTTATCGTCAGAGTCGTACAGAGTCTTCTGATTCCAGAGATTCTCAATAGCTTTCGGGTCTGGTCTCTGTGGTGGCCAATCCATGCATGAAAATGATATCTTATGCTCACTGAACCACTCTCCCATAATTTGAACACAATGAATCCAAGCATTGTCATCTTAGGATATTTCCACATCATCAGGGAAAAATGAATACATTCATAGTGTATTCAAGTAGCAGCCTAACCTCATTTTTGGGTTACTATTCTTGCTGATTCTGAACCTCACCAACTAAAGCATCCCAAAGCCACCAACCCGGGTTGTTCTTGTAGGCCACAGACATGATGGGTGCATCATTTCATCTGCTTGTCTTCCTTATACACCTATCCCTCTGGAACAGGCTAAATTTGGATTGCATGTCCTTTTTTCATGACTTCAGAGCCCTATCTGTACGCTGTGTTGCAAAATGAAGCCTTTTTTACAAAAATCCTCTCTGCCAAGTGATTTTCTTAAGGCAGCTGTTTAGTCCTGATCCCCAAAGCTTAGCCTTGAGTTCTGCTGTTTAATTTGATTTGACCAAAACTCATTTCCAAACACGATCATCAAAGACGCAGCCACATTTCTTTCACCACTGTCAGTTTTTGTAGTTTCAGCAGTCTCTTTAGTTGTTCTCTTTATTTAATGCACGCTAATATTTCGACCCTTCTAAAACAGAAAGATGTGTTTTTGCATGGTTGTTTGAGAAATGAAACATTTATCACTACAGTAAGTCTCCAATGAAGCACTCTTACCTATTTGCATGGCTAATTCCAGGTGGTGATTTTTTTGTATTATTATTATTATTTTTTTAATCTACGTACCCCGGTTTGTTTACCCGTTTACTTTTAAAAACTGTAAAACACATGACTCTAACAGTTACAGAAGTGTAGTCCCATTTTATTCTTCACTTGAAAATACATGTCAAATCGGAGAATGCAGGGCTGTATTGCGATGGATCACTTTCTTCACAGGTTAACTGGTGAAATTAAACATTAGTGTTTCCTTTCTTATACAGATGAATGATTTTTCAGACTATAATTATTTCCTCTAACTAACTTTTTTGGCTTTACAATCTCAAAGTAAGTGGTTGTTTCTTTTCCATTACTTTAAGTAGCATTATTCTGCTCATTATTCTGTAAATGTCTCTTTTAAGGATTCATTCTGCTTGATGGATGTTTTGGTTGCAAATATTTAATTAATGTTTGTATGGGGGTTTTTTTATTTGGGGGGGTAAAAATCCTCTTGTCTGTTTTTTCTGCTTTTCTGCTGACATAGGGATCTTTATCCAATCACGAGTTCAAGTAAAGTGCAGACATTCTGACCCGACAAGTTTCGACTTACCCACACAAAGTTATGCAACCAGTGTGGTCTTCTGCTTTAACGTGAAATGAAACTTAGGAAAGGTGCTTGGAAAAGAGGAGTTTGATTTAATGTGAAGTGAAACTCACAGAATCTGGAGGAGCACACCTTCATTTAACTCCCTCTTCCCCTCTTCCCTTTTTTCACAGGACTTTAAAAGGAGTGAACCTTGGGCAAGACACACTCAGGAGCACATTTGGGAACAGCGCAGCTCGATAACACAAAAGTGGTAATGTGGCTTTATTGTTTGTAAGGTTTTTAGATTTAAGTTTGACTTTTTTTTCATGCACAAATTTGGTCGAGACATTTGAGTAAATTTTGCAGTGCGCTGTACTGAAAACAAAAGCAGCTGACGGAGCAGATTTCTCACATTATTTCTTTCTTGTTGCTGTCTGTGTCAGTCCTACACCAGAAGTCGAAAATGCTCACACATCAAAATCTACGCACTCTTTGGATTCTTCTGCTTCTCTATACGTCTGCAAGGGCATACAAATTTGACATCTTAAGTAAGTAATCACCAGTTTGCATACGAAGCAGTTCAAAAAATCCTATTGCTGTTATGCAGTAGATATGACTACGTGAGTATGATATGTGAGAATGAAAGTGAATTACAAATAGATTTTGAGAGTGACCAATTAACTTGGAATGAAGGGCTAGAATATGTGGTTTCCATCATCATGGTCTTTGCTCACATAACCTATTTTTATATATATTTCAATAGAAACACACCACGAACCGCAGGAAGGTGATGTGAGACTGTTTGGCTCTAAGAACGTGTCAGAGGGCCGTGTGGAAATCTACCATGATGGGAAATGGGGAACAGTGTGTGACGACAACTGGGACATGGCTGACGCCCGGGTGTTGTGTCGCCAGCTCAACTTCCCTGGTGCCAAATCTATTGTGACTGGCAAGGACTATGGACAAGGTGGCTTTTATTTCATTTATATAAATAATCCTCCAGCAGAGGGCAGTGCAATGACTGTACAGAAAATAGTTGAGGTTAGGCTCAACATAACAACCACTACAAATCACAACTCTGTGTCATAGCTAGAAATTTAAACAAATTCCCCTCCCGTTAAATTTCCATTGTAGTGCCTGGACCTATTTGGCTGGATGACATCAATTGTAAAGGCACAGAAACACATCTCTTCACCTGTGAATTCAAAGGCTGGGGAGAAACTGACTGTACGCACAAAGAGGATGTTGGAGTAGTTTGTGAAACAGGAAGTAGGTATCAAAACTCTTACAAAACAAACTTTTTGTAGAACCCATAGAAGCATTGATGCTGAATATGGCTTGATCACCGCTCATTCCCGCTTTCCTCATTACATTAATTATTCTTTTTCAGGCATTAATGTGGACATCAATGATTCTACTCACTCACTGGACCACAGTATCGGTCTGTCTGACTTTCTCGGCCAAATCTTTGATGATGGAAATGACTGTGATTTCCTGATCATAGTGCAGAGTCCTACTGGGAGCAAACGGGAGGATGGGACCCCAGAGATAAGTCAGAAAACCATCTGTGCTCACAAAATAATCCTGTCACAAATCCCATTCTTTAATGCTTCAGTGGGGATTACTAACATCACAGTCAACCTCAGCTTGCCCTGCCAGCCACATTTCACCTCCTTCATCAGGTATAATGAACGTAATGTTTTGCTGCATTATCAGTAGATGACTTGTTCTTTATATCATCTGAATGTTTTGTAATCATCTACAAATGTGTACAAATTCAAACATGAAACATTCTTATATTTGATAATCTGATCTTCATTAGGTACATTTACACCCGTAAGATGGATGTGACCCTCTCCTCTGCACTGTGTCTCCACCAAATGGCTTCTAATTTTGGGTTAAAGCAGCTGATGGAGGACATTGGCCGACTGTTTTCTAAAATCCTCCCAGAAGACTCCACCTTTCACAACCAGGTGTCTTTTTACAAGTATGCAGTGGAGACCAAGGACTTAGTGCTTGAGGAGAACTGTGTCCAGTACATGGCCTGGAACTACCAAAACCTGACCAGGTCTCCAGCTTGGTCCGGCCTCTCAGTGGGGCTTCTTAGAGCTCTTCTTACTCGCTCAGATTTGGTGGCGCCAGATGAATATTTTGTGCTGCAGTCTGTAGAGAGATGGATCAGTGAGAAAGGCAACTCCACCGATTTGGAAACACAGGCTGATCTGTTGGGACGCATTCGTTTTCCTATGATCCCTGCTGAGAAGCTGTATGTGATCGAGTCCAGCTCTCCGCTCTACAGTGCTCACAAGACCGTGTATCGTGATAATATGTTGAAAGCTTTTCAGTTTAATGTGCTCCTCTTCAGTAATCTGACAAAGCAAAAGTTCGGCAAAGAAAATATTAATTACCGGCCCAGGATTTACACTGCTGAGCCCTGGAGCATCGTTTTACAGCTTTCATCCTCTGAAACCCAGTCCGGTCAGTACAACAACAATTATAACAACTATGGCTATGGCTATGGCTATAATCCTTCCTACAGTCAAACCAGATCCAAGTCATTTAGCACACCTGTCCACAACAGTCTGATCTTCAAGGACACCGTGATGAGTTGGCAAGCAAATATATTCATAAACAGGTATGAATGTTCAAACTATGGTGTGAGTTGTGAGTCTTTTCCTGTGGCAAGGCTGACACCCCAAAGCTACATCAGCCAAAGTGAAATCCTCTTTCGTAAGCGGGTCTTGCTGGTCTGCCAGGGCGAGTATGTTTGTCAGATCCAGGACTTCAAAAGCAATATGGCTTCCATCTCTGCGAATGCTACTCAGGTCCTTCCTTATCCCTGTCCTAATGACCAGTTCACCTACCAGATTGTAGTGACACCAGAGTACGTGTGATGCAGCGTCAGGTCCATTATCTTTGTTTCCTTATTATTTCATGGTGTGAAATCAATTGGTTTCATTATTATCCATGTGAGTCCTAATTGTTTTGATTACTGATATTTCTGACATATATATAAGAAAGTTATCTTCTTCACATATATGAATCATATCATTGCTTATTAAAAAAGTAAAAAGGGATTTCTGTGAAATTTTTATGTGTCATCTTCTTTTGAATGATTTGTTCCTGATAAAAAAAAAAAAATTCCTGGTGACTTTGTTTCCTTATTATTTAGTGTGTTGCAATAAGATGCTTTCATTACAATCCATGTGAATTATCTTTTTCTTTCATTACTGACAAATATTTTTCTGGCAAATAAACAGCGATTTCTGCATTATTTTTATGTGCATTCATCTTATTTTGAAAGATTTGTTCCTTACAAGAACAAATAAATCATAATATGGAATATAATAGGCAGTTTAGCACGATATGAAGCACACGACTAGTATAAATGTTACATTAATCACCAAATTGATTCATACGTTCATTCCACCAGACATAATGCATTCCGATTTATTAATATTATAAGTTGTTTCTTCTACAGGTTTTAGCCAAATTCTAGCAAATACTTTACAGATCCAGACATGAACCCTGCTTAAACGGCATCTGCGGTCAGACAGTTTGATACTGTCCAGAAGGAGAAGGAAGTATGACACTGGTATGAGTAATAAAATGTCTTTACGGCAGATACTGCAGATACTCCAGTTGTTCTTTCCAAAACTAATACTCCAATCAGCAATTTTGTGTCATTTGTCTCACTGAAGCCTTGCCTCCCTGCAAGCTGGTTGTAAATTATCAAGCTGTAAAGTATATGATGTATACTCTTATATAAGTATATGAGTGATTTATACTAGAAGCTAGTTTGAAAACGCTCAGGAATGACTTTGTCATGATTTTTTACAAATATCTGAAGATGTATTTGTTCATACAGATGACATATGAATGCAGTTCTGCACTCCACAACAGACTTTTGGCATATTTCTCAAAAACTGACAATATTTTTAACTGCTCTTCACATTTAGTTACAACAGGGGGTGTGCTTGAGCCAATGTACCTGCACAGATAATGGCAAGTGAGATCATACAAGCACCCTCCGTGTGAAAAAGGTCAAAGGTCACACTTAAAGGTCTTAAAAGTTAAAATGAATAAAAACAACAGCTGTGAAGCATGTCAGATTTATCTCCCGGTAGGACACCAAATACAAAACTGTTTACAGGGCTTTGATTAAAGGTTATTGCAGTCTCACGTCATGAATCATGGAATCTTCCCAGGTGATTGTTTGTACCACACTCCAGACTGTCTTCAAGTCTTCCCGCATTTCATCTTCACACAACTGAGAGTCATTCATGACAGCAGCACCCCTACATGCCTGGGCAGGTGGGCGAAACAACAACAAGAGCTCTACCGAACCAGTCGATCAAACTACGCAATCTGCGTGGGCTTTAGATTTAAAGATTACCAAATACTTAATCTTTAGTCTAGTATAAACTCAGAACAACAGTTTTGCTAGATAGAAAACAGATCAATTCACAAGTAGCCCCATCCTAAGATAATCGTTCAATGTACTCTAATATATATTTACAAGAAGGAAAAGTTTGCCTATTTCATCATAAGGGCAGACTTGCTTTGTGAGTAATATCTGGCAGCTTTTTCATTCTTGTGTCACGTAACCCACCAAAAAATTAACCTCGCATGTCATGACATATTCTGTTTGTTTGGTCAGCCCCAGAATTTTGAAATTCCACATGGCTTTTATGAACAATGTTCTCCTTACTATGTAATCTTCATTGTCTGAACATCCTCCAGAATTTCCCAATTTCAGCCGATGTCCGACTAAGTGTGTCGTTATAGCAAAAGTGCACAACAACATAACAAACCAAGTTGCAAACATGCCGAGAATTAAGCATTCACATTAATACTGAAATGTTCCGCAGCAAAGGGTCTCAGTTTCACAGCATCGCGGAGGATTTTTGTCCCACAATGTGAAGGTTCAGCTGTGTAGAAGATAGATTGCGCATCCAAATGCAGGAGTGAGGAGATAGGAATTGACCCCAAAATGGCGTTAATGCTAACAGAAATACAGGAAGTTCAAAATGTCACAGAACGGGAGCAGGGAAGTGGCAAACACAAAGGTCAAGGTGACAGAGCTAAGAGGGATGATAGGACAAAGGCACAGAGGTGGCACATGGAGGCACAGAGGTATACAGAGGAGCTCAAGCTGGTTTGAGGTATTTGTGTTAATATTCTGTTTGATTTAACCAAATGTGGTGCAGTGCATTACGGCCAAACATCTCCACTTTGTTCCAGAAGTCTCGGTTTGTTCAGATGCAACTTTACAAACGCAAGCTGTGTGAAAGAAGACACTTTCTCCTGGCAGCCCTCACAAACAACATTTCTTTAGTATTTTTCTAATTGTTCTGTCATGAACTTTAAAATTTAACCTGCTAACCGAGGCCTGTAGAGCCTAAGGTGTAGCTCTCGGGTTTTACACAGTTTGCCCGAGGATAGTCTGACCTTAGGGTGAATTTCCTGGAAGATTGCGACATTATATTAACACATAACTAAATGCCCCAGACCAACAAAGTTCAAAATCTTCTGCTTTTCAAGGAGTGCTCACACTTAGCTGATGATCAGTTAATCAAGTATATTTTATTAGCAGCACCTGACTGCTACTGACCCTTTTCATTTCTATGGAATAAATGGTTGCAGTGAAGGTGTTCTTAGCGTTTTAGATGTTTCACGTGACTTTTTAAGAAAAAAAAGAACTATGCTAACAACTACTGGAATACTGAAAACACATTTCTGATTTCCTCTGAGTCTGTTGGGTGTAGCTCAGAACGTAGAGCAGCTCATTTACTAATGAGAAGGTTGGTAGTTTGATACTTGGCTGCTCCAGTCTCTGATGTGTTCCTCACAGTATGAATGTGTTTGAATGTTAGATAGAAAGGTGTAGTCACTATATACAAACCAGGCCCACGTCCCAATTCCCATGTGTAAAAGGCAACAGCTTTCTAGTGGATTTGGATTTCTGTGGGAATTAGCAGGTTAAACAATTGCACAACATCTACTCCCCTCTGTAAGTTGCTCATCATTTAAGGAGCTGCCCACAGTACCAAAGTCACGAAATGGTAGTGCTATTGTCTGCAGAGGAAATGACTGTACATTTTGTCACAAGATATTTTACAAGTCTGTGCCTGTTAGGTAAAAGTGAAAGTTCCTGTAAACACACTCACCTTAGTTACCCAGAGAGGCACCATTTATTAAAATGCACTGAAGAGACTGAGAAAGCTTTCTGGATATTATCAGCAGACTCACGGTGACTAACATCTCAGTTGCTAGCATCTGTGGATGTGGACATGTGAGACCATTTGACCTCAGAGTGTGTGGAACTTCAAACAGATGTTTTCTTCCACATTGGTGTCCCTGAAGCAGTTTCCTAATGCTGATTCACTGTCTTCCATTGTCACCGGTGAATTGCGAATAGCTGCAATGATGGATGGAAAGTTATTGGAAATACCCCGTGGGTTGTGGCTGGGGGTGCAAAGAGGGGATGGACAGTTGGAAATCTGCGTGGCGGTCAGGTCATGTGCAATGTGTGCAGATAACAGGCGAGGGGTCTATTTGGGAGTCAGAGGATGTGGGTCAGTGCCACAGCACCCACCAGTACCCACAATGAGAACCTCTTTTTTATGCCTTACTGGGCACTTCCTTTTGAGAGTATTCCTGGCCTTGCAAGTCTGTAATTTAGGGAATGGAGGTTCAGGCCATTTTTAAGCCCCTTTTGGCATTTGTAGCTGGTAATGTACACAGAGGGGGCTGCTTACATTGCACTTCTTTGACAAATCCGCCCTCTTTCAACAAATTAAAACCAAATGTTGATATAATCATCCAGATCTCGACTGGTGGATAAAAATCTGTTCTAAAGAGAGAGTCGCAGTGCGGGAAATCGCTCAGAATGGTCTTCCTCTGAGGTAATTTGAAATATACCCAGGAGCTCAGGACAAGTCTGTGATGTGAGCAGAGCCCACCACATCAGTCAGCATATGAGTGTAAAGGAAGCAGACTGTTTGAACAGGAGGCAGCAGGCCTTGCCTTAAAGAAGGCATCTGGTGTTCCCCCTGTGTCCCTGGTAAAATGTTGTATTAAACAGAAGCATATTTCTGGCAACTCTGTCTTAGATGTGTCACTTCCTTTTGTATGTTTGTCTTGATTTTTCTCACACCCAACTTCTGTGGTATTGTCCCTCTAAGGTCTATTGTTTCTGGTAAACTGCACTCTGTTTACGAGTCATAACGACTTACCAGAGTTCGAACAGTTTGGGAATTTTCCTTATCTAATTGGTGGTGATCTCACTCCAAAGGTACATGTAAATACAAAGGTAAAAAAAATGTCTAAATTAAACAAAGAAAATGAGTTGACACTGATTTGGTTGTACCATTTTGCTTTCTTCCTCTCTTGCCTGTGTTTCTTTCTCTTTTTTTCTTTTACACAGACATCAAGTAAAAGACCTGTGGAAAAGAAAAACAGGCGAAAATTGTTCAGCCATGAAAAACAGTGGAAATATTTGCCGGAGTGGCCAGAGGACTCACAGTCAGTGGCCAAATATGATGTCAGGGAGCGAGGCAGCCACAGCAGATACAGTCCCCTCTCTGGCATTCTTCTTCATTCATCATCAGCTCTAATCGCTGAATATTGTACATCATGCCCTCGCTGTGATCTCGCCCTCCTGTGCCAGAATCAACACCAGAGGCAGCAACCCTAAAACTCTTAAGATCCTCAGTTTCCAGAAGCAGTGGTAAACTTTCCATCTATTTCTGTACATGAATACGGGATGAGGAACGACTCAGGAATTCGACTATAGCATAATGTTTCTTTCTCGGCAGGCTGGAGGTGGGAGCTGCTGAATTGCTGCCAGACTGAGCCCATTAACTTTAAGGGCATGATGTCACTTCTCTCCAACGTGCCACACCTCCTTCTGTCAGACAGTGTTTTAGGAGTTCCTGAAAGTGACTATAAGATACATAAACACTCTCGCTAAATTCCAACCTCAGATAACTGCGCAGCGTGGGCTACGGATTACTCAGCCTGACCCACGTTAGGATTTACTCATAGGCGAATTATCATGTGTGCAAATGTTTAAAGCATCTAAAATCAATATTTTTGTGACAGTGAATCAAATGTTGCCGTGACAAGACCTGGCAACAGGAAAGGAGTTGAGCGATGAACCTGCAGGGGATTGTGGCCTGAATTTCCCGCTACCCACAGCTTAAGTGAGATTTATAGCAAATTTTAGTAAATTGTTTGTCTGTCCAGGCCACAGCTTTGCCAAACGGTTTTGCCCTCAAAGGAGTCTCATTGATTTTATAGGATAATTTTTTAGCATGATAGAAGAATTATTTATGCCAAGACAGAGATTTCCTCCAGGAGTTTGTTAATGCAAAAAACTGGGCTAAAAGACACTAAATATCAGTGTTGCTCCATGATTGCTGAATGTCTTTTTAAAAGGTACGGCAACAAATGGCTCATATAATTGTTGCGGTACTGGGGATTTCTCTCAGGATGTGATAATTGAACCACTTCATTTGATGAGAGTATAAAGACTTTTTTTAAACTTCCACAGTATTTGCTCCTTTTGGTCTCCTGTTAGTGGAGAAATGTAGTCACAAGACTATTCTGATGTGCTGAGCCATTGCCTCATGGGAAATGGTGTCCAGTACAGAGAATATAATGAATATCATGTATTAACAATAGTAATACATTGTAATACGTCATATTTATTATCATTAAAACAAACAAAGCTCCTGTCCTTATCTAACAATTTAAATGAGAAACACACACACACACACACACACACATACACACACACACACACACACACACACACACACACACACACGTCCATCTAGAAAGGCTTTTCATTCCAAAGTTGTATTTTAAGTTAGTAGCATAGTTGTAAATGTCAGTAAGATTTAGTCTGACGCTTTCTTACCTCTGGAGTTGAATCCAGATGTTCAGGTTCCAAGCTCTTTGATGCCTTTGGTAGGCATTTATATATAATCCACTGAGAAATTGTTTATTATGATTAGAGAAACAAATGTTACCTCTGTGGCAGGAACCACACAAACTGAAGAACAGATAGTTTTTTATGCCAAGTTTAGTTTTTATTGCTCTACCGTATTTCGGAGGGAAATATTGCACTTTTTTATTTACTATTTCTTAAAACCTTCTGATAAAAAAATGATCAAATATAAAATGTTGCTATAATTTAAACAACGCGAGAGTTTACACGCGTGAAACCACACAAGGTATGAGTCATATAATTAGTTAAATGAAATAAGGGGCCTTAAAAAAGTACAAAAATTAAACAATTAAAACATTTAAAAATATTTTAGATGCCCATTATTTCCATGGTAATACCTACATATTCTCACTGCAAGACTTTTACTTTTATGGAGTGGCGTACAAGAGTGAGGAAACACTTCGCGTAAAACGTAAAAAAAAAAAAAAAAAGTCAGAAGTCCCAAAATACGTGTGTCAGAGGGTGATGCGCTTTGTTATCACCGTCGTTTCCTAAAAACAATTATCCGCCTCCTCATGCAACAGCCCAAAATTTACGTAGTTTAAGGGGTGCGTGTGTAAAGTCGGCAGCTCCTGACCTCTGTCGCGCTCTTGCGCTCTCTGGCCACCGGAGGGGGGAGGAGTTTGCTGCTGCCTGCTAATAAAACGCTGCTGAGGGTAGTGGAAAACAGACTTGGTGTGCAGTCTTTAGCAGGATTACACTTTCTCTCGTGCCCTGTGCATCATTTTATACACAGCACCGTCGTGTGTCGACTTCTAGCCGAGGACAGCGACTCGTTTCCTTTAAACCCGACAGGCAGACGTTACCTCTATACCCTCGCTCACTTTTCCAGTTTCAGTTAGAAAGCGTAGTTTTCAGAGATGACCTGGACGATGAAGAGATGTTTTGTCACTCTGGCCATCCTGTGTCTTTGGCGAGTGCAACAACTGGCAGAAGCCTGCAGCTGCTCCCCGAGGCATCCCCAGCAGGTGTTCTGCAACTCAGACGTCGGTAAGTTGATTTTTAGACTAACAGTCAACATATCAAGTTGTGTTTTTGCCATTAATTTATTAGTTAGCAATGTCTAGGATAAATTGGTTTGGGGTTTTTTTTTTCCACAAGGAAACCATCGTATTCTGAGAGGGAGACTGCCCAGCTCCCGTGTTTACAGTTGCAGTGGGAGGAGGATGGAATTTTCTGTCCCCCAGTCTTTCTTTCCACTGCCCTCCTCTTTTTCTCTAATCATCTGTTGATAGTTTCAAGGCTCTTTCATAGACACATCAATATACTGTTTGGAGTTTTGTCTTCTTCAATAACATTTTAGGCTTTTTTATCCACAGTAAATCACATTTTTCCTTGTTGTTGCTGAGGAGACTTTAAACAAAATCATTTGTGTTTGTGCTTGTTTTTGACAACATGAACATAACTTCATTTTCTTTCACTAGTATCACCTCAGTGATCATATAGTCTACTGAAAGGCAAATTCATTTAATCCCACTCAAACACTCCTGAGGATAATTTCCCTTTAATTTTGCGTGTTACAAAAAAGTGCTTGTTGCTGCCTTCAACACAGACCTTAAGCTAACAGGACTGTTAACAGTGACCAGCCTGTCCAGCTCAGGGTCTTTTTTCTTGCTTCTGAGATGGCTGAGTGTGTGGCATGTGGACAGAAGGTGACTTATTCAAAGATTTCTACTCATTCCATTGCTCAAGAGGATGAATAAACTTTATTATGCTACCTGAGAATGTACACAAATGGAAAGTCAGATACTGCACTAAAAGGGAAGACAATTTATCTTTCTTTTTACCCTATTTTGGTGGTTTAGGCTTTACAAAGTGAACCTATTAAAATAAGTTCCCTTTTTTGATTAGGCAGATTGTGCAGAACTCTAGATGAAGTAAGATGCTGGCAGTCATCTGAGCCTCACAGCTGATTCACCTTATTTCCATCTCTTAAGTCAGTTTCTAACATGACCTTGACCCTCCGCTCCTGCTTCAGCACCATGGATAGACCCTCACATAAACATAAACCACCATAGAGTCTCGGGGAATCTGTTTCTTGGCCAAATATTCTTGAGTTCGTGTCTTCAGGGGCATAGGCAAAGTGAAAGAGTGGGCTCAAGCTAGTTGGAGAAGAAAAGAGCCAGCAAAAGTTCACCAAGTTGCTGGGCCACAGAGAGGGCAGTCAACTGTTGCACACTTGCACAACTTATTTAAACGTCAGAGAGAAGTTCCGTAAATTTGCGTAATCGTTGGCATTCCACTTCACCAGCCCCTATACAGTTAATGAACAGACCGCTACCTCAGTGGGTTGATGAAATTTTGCATTAAGCAAGCTCATTCAAAATTCTTATTCTTCTTGGGCTTAAAATGAAGGTGAATCATGTTTTTCTTTGAACCATGAGCCACTTGTGTTATAATAAATGATGTGCGTATATTAAATACAGCATTCCTATGTAGAATAAAATAAGTCAATATACTATCTTAATAAGTGCCAGAAAGCTAACTGACTTGGAAGTATTGCTAAAGTTTCACATAGCTAGTGCTGGTTTTGGTTTCTGGAGATTACAGATACTTACTGAAGAGTAGTTCATTTCCACAGTGCAGGAAGATCATTACACCACTTGTGATGTCATTTTTAAAGGTGAGCCTTCGTATAATCTGAAAGTCAATATAAAATGAAAATTCCACATGTAAGTTTGATACTAAGATTATTGGAGGCTTAAGCCTTGAGCCAGAGTTTTTAATCTCATAACAGTGATTCTCTTTTTTTTTAACCACAGTTGATCGCCATGGTAACTTATGCTGCAGACTTAACCAGCTTATTTTCAGAGATTTGGATAAACATGGAGATGGGTTGGTTTGATGTCAGTGAGCAGTGATAGTTAAGGATAAGTAGCATCTTTTAGTATCTATTGCAACTCCTGGGTGCTACAGGAACAAAAAAAGCACACACACACACACACAAAAACAGAGACTTCTTTTATCCTTGTATCTGGAACAACAATGATTTTCAATTCAATTTTATGTCTGTAGTACCAAATCACAACAGTTGTCTCAAGATGCTTTATATTGTAAGGTAAAGACCTGAAAATAATTTTGCGAGAACGCCAACAATCAAATGAATAAGCACTTGGCAACAGTGGGAAGAAAAACTCCCATTAAACAGGAGGAAACCTCGGGCAAAACCAGAACCAGGGAGGGGCAGCCATCTGCCATCATGTTCCTATTTACTGAAGTCAGCTGTTGGTCAACTTTGTGCAGAAGAAGAGTCTAATGTCTTGTCAGAGCCCCCTTTAAATGGGAGCCAGCACAGAGGCTGATAGAGAAAATGTGATTAGGAGAAAAAAGTAACTGCCACTGATTGGTTTATATGGTTTTATCCAGCCAGCAAAGCAAGTCTGGCTTTGTAGCGCCTGGTTTGTAGTGCACGCCAAGGCTCAAGTTTTGTTGTAAACAGTTTCACTGTCAAAACAGTCAGAGCAATCTTTCCTCATAAATGGAAATCTATCTTCTGGTTCCTTGGCGGAGGCAGAGGAATGTTGGGTATTCATAAACCGCACTCATTATTCTTTACTTTTCTTTTTCTTTTTAAATTTAAAAACTATCTGTGCTGCTTTTTGTGAAGAAAGAAAATGAGTCATATTGGCTCCTGAACAGAAAGTTAACATTAGTGGGTACGACTTCTGGGACAAAAGCAGCCCATAAATTGCAAGCTGTGCAAACACAGCTGATATTAAAACCAGATTTCCGTCCTTTGAGCTGGACAGAATTTGTGCAAATAACCACAGCAGCTGCCTTAAACTCCAGCACCACTTGCAATAGCGCGCTGGATTGATCCGTGCAGTGCGACACTTGCAACTCCCCTTTAGGAAACTGCATGTGAACGTTATGTCCATGGCCTCAGTCACATGCAGACTGTAAAAAAAAACAGAACAAAAAAGAGGAGAAAACGCTAAAAAAGCTACATTTTTTTGTGCAAAGCATAATAAAACTAACAGCTAACATAGATGATGAGATTTTAAAGTTATCTTCGGCCATAGCTTCATGTGTTTGCGTTTTACATCGGATGCTCTTCCCTAAAGGGAATTTGTATCCCTGGCTGGAATCGTACCGGGGACCTTTTGCTTACCACACGCACACCGATGAGGTGATGAGTATTTAAACCCTACAATTGTCCGTTTTTAAAAGGAAAACAAAGGATTACGGCAGATTAGTCTGTATCTCTTTGGACAGGATCAGTAGGGTAGTCAGTTTGAATTTGTACTTGACTTTTTCGCACTCTGACCGCTTTGTGGCTCCTCGGAGAGGAAGACGAGGGTACATGCTCTTCAATTACATGACATGCATTTGCTTTTTTGTTCTTTGTTTTTAAAACCCTCCCATGACCACAATACTGCATGCAAAATATTGTGTTTATTGTTTGAGTAACTAGAAAATTAGATGGTTCCTTCGGTTTCCAGTTCTGTGAAACTTATGATTTTTAAAGGGCTTTGTCAGCCTGTTCCAGTAAACATCCAGGCCCTGGCAAGAACTTGCGTACACACTATATACCAGCACAGAGAATAAAGTTGTACTTCTAAACCGCTCTAGCAGTTTGTGGAGGAAAAATACATCAAATCAAATAGCTGGCATTTGACTATCATGAATAGTCAAAGGAATATCACATTAATTAGCTTAAAGATCCTTTTTTTTTCAGATAATTTGCCTTATTTTCTCATGTACGTGTAACTTAAGAGCTACACCTAATTCTAAAACATGCTAAGATTATATATCAGTATGCGCATAAGACCCCACTTTCAGTATTTTTCACTTTATGCCTCTTTAACATCCTGTGGTTATTCCCACCTGCTCTAATTCCTGCTTTTAGGCGTAGGAGAAGAGGTCTCTGTTTGATTCGACACATTGGAGCAAAGGGGGATTACCGCTAATACACTCTGCTGAGAAGTTGGAGAGTTTCTCGGCACCGCTACCTCACTCTGCATCAAAGCGAGGGAGGGAGGGAGTTTGTGATATGTAAACAACAAAAAAGAAAAAGAGAAATCCGGTGACTGGTGTAGATTATCCCTAACACAGCTTTTCTTTTGTATCCCTCTTGACTTTAAAGGGCCGTCTTCTCCTTGTATACACAGCACATTGTTACGCTAATAATACTTCGGCAATGTGCATGCCTTCCCGTGCTTTCTTCAGGACCCATTCCCATCACTCCATCACTCCATGTGTGCGCACATTCTCCTTTTTTCTCTTGCTTCCCTTTGTCTGGGATTGATGCTTTAGACCCTTAAAAGGAGATGTTCTCTAAGCCTCATGAATGAGGGCACATATGGCTCACATCTTCATAGCTTCATATTAAAAAAAGGCAAATGAAAGGGCTTGATATTATTTGGCAAGGAGCGATCAGAGACAGTCAGTAGCTGCCACCTTGGGAAAGCAAGGACTGAAGTGGAACTTGAGAGAGAACATCTGGTTAGTGTTAGCTCTGTCGCTTGCTTCCTTGCAGTCCTGTGAATATACAGTAACTGCTGGGTGTCTGGTTGCAACTGACATGTGATCATACTGTACTGCACTTCCACATTTTGAACACACATGGAAAGAGCAGGAACTTTGAAAAACACAAGTCGGTTTGGTTTTTTTTGTTTTTGTTTTTTGACTACTCAGGATTTTAGCTCAACGGCTCATTTGTATGGCTTTAATAGTAATTTTCCATTAAAGCCTGTTTTTTTTTCCACATGAGCTCTTTTCTTCCAGCTTCAGAGTGCAAGAGAGAAAAGGAGGAGGCTACATGTGAAAGGAGGAGGTTGATTTGCATGTCAGCACCTCTCTCCAGACAGAAAGGCAGGCTGGCTGAGAGGCCTGGGGGCGGGGGGGCTGGGGTTATGGGGCACTCTAGTTCAGCTTTTTCAAAGACTGCTGACTGGCTTCCTCCTGTGTCGGCCCAGGAACCTGGGAACAGGCAGCATGCATTCCTCCCTCTGATTGCAGCTGATGAAACACTCATGTGCCTCTGTCTTCCCAGGACCTGGCACATGCAAACTTCTCAGATTCAAGCCACAGCAATGTGCTGCGGCCAACTCCAGCATGCCAAACCTGGGCAGGGCTTAGATCAGATACAGATAGATGCGGATTCATTTCAGTTTTAACATAACAAAGCAGCGTTCCAGTTACAAAGCTGGCATTCACACAAAATGAATGTTAATGCAAGTTGTTTTTTCTCTTTTTTTCTTGTCTTTATCCAGTTATCAGGGCAAAGGTAGTCGGAAAGCAAGAGGTGGATGTTGGCAATGACGTCTATGGGGATTCCATCAAACGGCTTAAGTACGACATTAAACAGATCAAGGTATTTAGGACAAAGCTATTGTATTTATCATTTTTCTTCCATGTGTAAAAACTTCAGTGGAATCTAAATGTTTTTGTTTGAATTCTCAGATGTTCAAAGGTCCCAGCAACGCTATAGATGCCTTCTACACAGCTCGCTCTTCTGCGATGTGTGGAGTGTCTCTGGAGACTGACGGCAGGAAAGAGTATCTAATCACAGGTATGACTTTCAGTGCAGTGCAAGGCACATGTTGTGTAATATAACAAAACATGCTCCTTAATGTGGCTTCATATAGATTCTTATATATCCTCTAGATTTACACTATGCTCTCCTTCCACTGTAGGAATGCTGGAGGCTGATGGGACAATGCACGTCACTCTGTGTGGCTTATTTGAACCCTGGGACAACCTGACTGCCACTCAGAAGATGGGTCTGACTGAGCGCTATCAAATGGGCTGCGAATGCAGGGTATGGAAAATTTATGATTAAAAGTCTAAGGAGTAGTTAAAGTTTACATTTACCATGTTAAGATGATCACTTCCCAGTTGCATAAAATAAATCACCGCTAGATGCATGATGTTGTAACGATCACTGTGCTTTTTCTGATCCTCAGATCACCTCCTGCAGCTCCATCCCCTGCATGATCAACAGCCCATCCGAGTGCCTTTGGTTGGACTGGTTGATGGAGAAGACTGAAAATGGAAGACAAGCTAAACACTATGCATGCATCAAGAGGAGTGATAACTCTTGTGCCTGGTACAGAGGCTCTGCAGCGCCCAAAAAGGATTTCATGGACATTGAAGACCCTTAACTTTACCAGTGTGCACATGTCTGCAGTTTAAATATGCCACCATAGAAATATCAAAAACAAAAATAAAAAACTCATCAAATTCCCCTTCTTTTAATTATCAAAAAAGCTGTAGAGTGGATTTTTAAAAAAGGAAAAAAAAAGGTTTTAATTGCAGATCTCATGTTTTCACTTATCATTCCAATGAGCTCAGCGCTTTTTGCCACACCGGCCCCTGAATCTGAAGCACATCCTCATAAACCACTTCTCCTCCAGCTGGAACAAAGGGGGGAAAAACACCATAATTCAATGATACAATTTCTTCCTGAGCTATTAATCTGTAATTCTTTATTCAAGTTTTAAAGGGTTCTATAATTAAAATAACATGTACCTACTGATCAAAGTTCTGTGAATCTGCTTTGATAAATAACACCAGGAAATAATCATCATCCTGGCAGAGCTATCACAGGGAACAGGAGCATGCTTTTTAAATGTGTGGCAACTCTGATTTGTGTTAAAGCACGACTCTTTAACCACAGTCGCTGCTTTTCTTATACTATAATCCTGAATAGACAAGAATGCACTTTGAACATAATTATATCGCAACATTCATATTGTCTGTAATGAAAAAAAACATGTTGGAATTAAAAGAGGATCAAATCCTCCATGGTTTTTTGTTTTGTTTGTTTTGTTTCTGCATATATAGATCAGAGCTCTAGGCACTGTAATACTTTAGTACCTGTGAGCACATATTCTATTTAAGGTACTACATATAATAATTATTGGGAAAACACCTAAATTTTCATTTTTTGATAAATAAAATATGTAAATGTATGTGTGTGAATATACTGCAGGAAAAAAATTAAATGGCCCATCGGCTTGGTCATTGGAAAACAACAAGATCGTTGAATTGTTCCCTTAATTTTTGTTGCAGTATATTTATATAAAGAACACCATATATTTTCATAACATTAGTAAAATACATTTTTGTTGGGAATAACAGATTGTAACCAATCATTTTTCTCGCACTGACGGTACTAAGATTGCCGTCAGTGTGGCGCAAGTGTGACATGAATAATTAATATGAGAGTGTAAAAAGATTCTTCATTTGAAACTGTAGTCAAGTATGATGTGCTGGTTTCACATGGGACTTTTTTTTGAAAGATAGATGACTTTTGTATGCATAGCCATCTGAAACATTACTGTACATTTGACCCTTACAATTAAATTCATAAACCTCTTTCGGTGTGCTCAGTATTTTCATACCAGTACATGCAGCAAGCACACTTTGCTGCTAAATCGAAATGCCTAGGAATGTGCATTTAATGCAGATCATCATGTATCATTTTAGCTTACTAAATCTGTAATTTAGAGACTCGTTTGAGGCAATCTACTGCCGCCTACTGGAGACAACAGCAACGTGACATTCACGAGCCAATCCATGTGCCCAGATCAAGCAAACATGAGTCCATTCAGCATTTCACAGCATGCGATCCTTTTTCACTGTAGATTTTAAATGTGTTACTATTCTAACATTAAAATCTCCTGCTCTTATGATAACACTGCTGGTCTTTGCAATAACAATCGAATGAAATGCAATCTTAGAAAGAAAAGCAAATGAAAAATCATCATTAAAAATGTAAAATTGGGGGGTGGGGGGGGAGGTGTTTGTTTTTTTGCCCTCCTCTGGGAATTTTCATGAGGATGAGTAGCAGTGTGATTCAGGCCCTGCCATGTTTCCGCGCTTTTTTGTTGTTATATAAAAACATAATCAGGTATCGCGCATCAATGGTAAACAGCGCTGGCTGGAAGTCACGTGTAGCCCTCCCCCCACAGATCGACGTCACGTTAAGCGCCGATTGGCTGAACCTTTCGGCTACAGCGTGACCTGTGCTCTGATTGGTCCGTGATTCCTGTCAGTCATTTTTTTTCTATCGCCCTCTCATAATGCAGCATGGGCGAAAATACTAGATTGAAGAGCTTCATCTGAGGAAGCAGAGGCTTCTAGTTTAAATTATTTTGTCCCGTTGAGTGAAAGGTAAGTGAACGGAAAGGCGTATTCGTGTAATATCTGTTCGCTGCTTGTTTACGTGGTGCTGTCGTTGGGCTAAGAGGCGAGATCTGGCGGTTAGGGAGGTTTGTTAGCTACCTGGGTGCTGGGATGCTAACCACATTGCAGCACTGAGGGAGGCTGGCTTTCCCCACGTTAAGTTAGCTTGCCTGCTAACCGCGTTGCTACACTGTTAAACGATTAAATAGCAGAACACGAAGCAGTCGACAGCAAGGACAGATAAACGATTAAGTATCGAGCAGTTTCGATATTTAGCGACGCTTCCTGTTTAAATTTTAAACCGTTCAGGTCGAGATTAGCTGCGGCTGTAGATAAGCAAACTAGCATTCAAGCATTGGTGATTGGCCCATAGTGGTGGGACCAGTAGGTGAGCAGCTACTCCGGCTACTTCATGGAGCTCTTAACGACATTTAGAAAAGACAAGACCTCAAAATAGCTTAAATTATGCGTCCAGGTAGATTTATAAGCAGGTCAAAACGTTAAACTGTGGGATTTAAGAAGTGAAATCTCTACACTTTGAGTGTGTGCTTGTGGGAGTTTGTTGAAGCGAGTGAGTGAGTAGCTTTTTGTAGATCTATATATTAAACCTGGAGTAGTCCAGTTTTGTTTTTTTGGTGTCATTAGACAAACCTTTGCAGCATGTGGTACTTCAAGTTCTTTAAGAGTGATCTGAACCCTCAGTTTTAAAAGCATATAGGATGGCAGTTTTTTTAGAGCAATTCTTGCCTGTGGGAAGCGCCATGTGGTGTTGCAGTGGGTTTGACCCAATGCTCCTCTAGTGGTGGTGGGTGACTTAGAACAGATATGGGAGAAGGTGAGGGCTGAATGCATGTTTTCATATTCTGGTGTTTTGTTTTAATAGTTTATGGATTTTTTTTTCCCTCTGTCGTTTGAGTAGTAGTTGAGAATGAATTATTTCAGGGATAAATTATGCTGAGTAAGTAATGTTAATTATCCAAAGCTTCTGTGGCTCAACAAGAGAAAGTTCCCCTGTTCAGTCCCGGGAGGAGACACGAAGCTCTCTATGGGCATTTGGCATTAACAATAAATAAATCAAACATGTAAAGCTACTCGCTGTGGTGACCCCTTGTAAATAAATGGCTTTTTTTAATGATATATTGCCTCTATATATTCAAAAAGTATCATTTTTTAAATGTTCTCATAGTTTGTTTTGTGTCATAATTCAACATTTTTGGTAGCCCTTGAAGTCACCTGCATCCAGCAGTAGTTTAGGCAGGATATGTGCACGATCTATGTATACATAGTTTACGAAATGCAAATAAAGAGTCAGTATTGGGTAATGCAAGTATTCACTGGAGGGTACTTGAAAGTAATCCCACTGTCTCTACATTTTTTTTTTAATTCTTTGTTTAAATATTAGTAGCTAACATAATCTGCTATTGACTGTCCATAAAAGCACTTAATAAACTAATTCAGCTGTAATATTTCCTACAAAAGTAAAAGCTAGTTTTGGTTGCTCACTTATTCGGAAAGGATCGCGCCGCATGTTTACACAGGATGCCCTTTGTGATGTAATCCCAGAAGGAACTTTGTCTTCTCTCAGGATCAAACTGAGGTTCTCCAAACTTTCACTGTGCTATATGGAGTCAATCTATCCTTTACGAGTCAGTTTTTCAAACATCTAAATTTAAGTTCAATATCAGTTGTGTCCCTACAAATTGAATGAAATATTTTCATATCAGTGTGAGGATTACCTTTTAAAATAGGAAACAACCAGGTTATAATTTTTTAAACCCCTGTAAATAGGCTTTAAGTCGTATTGTTTAGTTTGACATTGCACTACATATTGATTACATAGGCAAAATGGCTTAACAAGACCTTACGCTTAATGACTGTCTGCTTGTGTACATCCCTTCCTTCATTGAGTGGAATAGCCCTTTATTGTCATGGTACATGTACAACGAAAAAGGGAAAGGGCATTGATGGAAAACGGAACAGAAAACAAAGCCATGCTAACATAAATTACCACATAAAGTGGAAACTTATTAAAGTTGGCTTTAAGATATCTGAAGTATTCTTAACATTAAAAAGCTTTACCAGTCTAATTTTATGCTTGATGTAAGCTTGAGTTGACAAGACGAGAAATTGTATTTGTTTTATTTTTGGATTTAATCGATTTTTTTTTTTCAAATTAAGCATCGGTGTAAGTAATTATTCCCAGATTATCACCGTTTGTGAAAACCTTCACTCACCTTAAAATGACCCGTCTCTTAAATAGCATCATTTGTTAGTTAAGCAACCAGCATATCCCAAACAACAGTCAGAAAGTTTCTGTGTGTTATCGGTAATGTGACACAATCGGATTAAACATCCGTGTTTTGGTCAGCGCATCAGCAGAGCTGCCTGTTTGGACGGTTGCATCACTGCAGTTAGCTCCCTCTCCCTGTGGGCTCTGTGCTTCTTAGTTGTATCAGTATCAGCAGCACGTGAAGGTCAGCATGCCCTTGTGCATGCAATGCATGTTCGGCCCTCCTTCCCTCTTCATGACGTCACTGCCTACTCTGATGAGTAAGTCGTAGTGCTGTATTGTCTCTATGATGTAGCCTTCGCTTCTGTTTGGTTTTTTTTTTCCTTAGATGTTTTGTTGTCTTTATCTGGGGGGACGGTATCATTTGTATGGGTAAACTGAAAGAAGATTGAATGTTTTACACACTCACCATCAAAATATGGCTTTGCTATGCTGTGTAATAATAGCTTACTTGTAAGTTTAAAAAGTAAGTCACAGGTTCAGCGATTGATAGTTGAATGTTTCACTCGAGGGATTGCAGGTCACCTACTCTCCTACCCCCTAATGCTCCCGTAGTTTGGAGTTGCTCTCTGTTAACTGCAATGATCAGCTGTGTAAACAATGTGTCACTCTTTCCTTTGGACTTTGATCTCCTCATTTCTTCCCGCTGCCGTCAGCCAGCCAGTCAACTTGATCGATTAACACCCTTCATCAGCTGTTTAGTTGATGATTACTGGGCAGCCTGAATCAGAGCTCCTTTACAGCTGCCTGGTGTAAAGCAGCAGTCCTCAACACTAAAATGGTCTTTGTGTACATTAAGCTGCTTTTTATGTGTAGAAACAGTACATGGAAAACACTTTTAGGTTTACTGTTATTACTTGTTACTGTAGATCTCTCACTGTTGTGACAAAATTTAATTTAAGGAGCTACAGTTTTACTGATTATGCACTCACTGGAGTCGAGAGGATGACAAAAAATTTGATTAGGTCAAAATGTGACTTGTATTGGTTGTATAAATGTAATCTGGCAGTTAACAACAGCTGCTCACACCTTATGTGTAAGCATAAATGCTCTCTCTCTCCTATCCCATACACTCCCCCACCCTATGTTACATCTGATGCCTTGCATAACTGCAGGGACAGCTGCCAAGACCCAGCTGGAAGCACTCAGTCCTTATCTCTCTTGTAAGGTGATGTCAGAAAATGTGCTTAGGGAGGTACCCACTGGAGGACAAACAAACAGGGGCTTAATTTATTAGCTATGAGGGCAATTTAACTTGTATTTGCAGGTTTAATTTTGCTCATGTTTAACTCTGAAACAAAGTACTTTTGTGTCAGCATTTTTTGCAAATATAAAAGAAAAAGGATGGCATGTCATTGATATCTTTGAAATGGTACATTTTTATTTATTTATTTTTTTGTGCAGTCTTGTGAAGTGATGCTGACATCCAATCTGTTTGTCCCCACAGTGATGTTCCAACAATGCCGATAGTGGATAAACTCAAGGAGGCTTTAAAACCTGGCCGAAAGGACACAGGCGATGAGGGTGACCTCAACAAGCTATTGGCCTCTTCTGCCAAGAAGGTCCTTTTGCAGAAAATAGAGTTTGAGCCTGCCACCAAGGGGTTCTCCTATCAGCTCGACAGCCTAAAGAACAAGTATGTGATCCTCAATCCTAGGACTGAGGGTGCTACAGCACAGAAAGCTGCAGAGCCTGCTCAAATTAAGAGGCAAGGTAAGCTCTCAAAATGAACTGAAAATTGAGCAGAATTTGATGGCCTGACATTTTCCATGTTTGACCTTTTGTTCTTTGATGCTTACCCTGAAAGCTCAGTTCTGGCGTTCTGTCCTCGGCTAATGTCACAAAATTGCCTGTACCCCTTCTTCAGTCTTAGAGAATGTGGTTGGGGGCCAGAGCGATGGGATCCCTGCTCCGCAGAAGATGCTCTTTCCAGGGAACAAGATCACCCTTAAGTGGGAGCGTGTGTACAGGGTGGGAGCCGGCCTCCATAACCTTGGAAACACCTGCTTCCTCAATTCCACAGTGCAGTGTCTCACCTACACGCCGCCACTTGCCAACTACTTACTCTCAAAGGAGCACAGCCGTGTCTGTGAGTAGATTTACTATCCCGTTTACTTCTTTTTTTTTTTTTTAAACACTAACAGTTTCTCACTGTTTGGGGATTTACTTTTACCTGGCCTATATCCCTGCGTGTGCCTGAAGAAGGAAAAACAAGAAGTGTAGCTTCATTTGGTTCAGCCAGTTTATTTTGAGCTCCCAATCAACCAGGGATTTCCTTACCTGGATGATTGTGCATGCATCAAGACATTTATTATTTGGAGCGTTTTTTACTCGTTTTGATCATCTCATTCAAACAGACTCTATATAAAAGATGAACATATTGTAATATCAGCAGCTGGTTTGTGGAATGCCTTTTAACCCCTTAAATTTGAGTTAAAGGTATTGTTTTTGTATTTAATGCTAACACCTGCTTATACGTTTATGTTATGTGTAACTCCTCTTCCTCTTTGTTGTTCAGGTCACCAGTCAGGCTTCTGTATGATCTGTGTAATGCAGAACCATATCATCCAAGCCTTCGCCAACACAGGCAACGCCATTAAGCCCGTCTCCTTCATCAGAGACTTAAAAAGTAAGATCGCCCTCCTTTAACAGTGCCTGAGGAGTTTATGCCTTCTAGGTTTATCTCCAGACGTCACATTTATTGGTTGGCTACTCTCAAGGGTACTGTGTTGCAACAGTGTCCCGTATGACAACAATGGGCAGTAACTGCAGTATAGAAGTGGAGCAGTGAGACTGCAGTTAGTGAATGAATCCCACGTAGACAGTAGCGATGAGGTGTGAGTAGTGCCCTGACATGGTGAGTTACTGTGCTGTAGTTTCATTGCACCCTAGTCCCCTCCCTACCTGGCTGCTTCCTCCTTATGTGCTGCTGCAATCATGTCTCCACCTCCTGTGCCTCATTTTCTCTGCCTCCCTCCTTTCCCAATGCCCTTTCTGTCTCCTTGTGACTGCGGGCTTTAGCACAAAAATGTACAGGCCACCTGCTCCTCCCCCCCCCCCCCAATCAGAGCTCAGAGATGCGCTGTATGTGTGTTCAGGTTCTTTATACATTGATTTAGCTAGTGGACTCCTCTGTAGCTTAAAATGTGCCGCTAATGCTGGAACAGTTTAAATGCACACATTGAAATATCAACCTCGGTATTTCTAGTCCAACTCTAAAGCCCATTAATACAGTGCCATATCACTGCACAAAAACAAAAGAGCTTACTGCTGCCGATTCCTGAACTGCCACCAGATCTCACAGCTGAGGTTTCACAAACAAAATAAAAACACGACACACCAGTCTTAATGCCCACAAATTTAATGTCTTCAAGATGTTGCCTCTCTCCTCTCCTGGAAGTGCCTGGAATAGATCATTAGTGCTTGATGTATTATATTCCTTTTTCCCCACTCTCGGGTGACTCATTGTTGTGAGTGTGCAGGGGTGCTATGCTCGGAATATGTTGATGACCACATTCTATTAGCTCATCCAGTTTTCCATTAGGAAATAACAGTAGGGTACATTATCTCTACTATGAGACTCTTACTGTAGATTAGACGCCGCTCTGTAACCATAATATGTTTATTGGGTCATTATGCCATGGTCTGGGTGAATGCTCTAGTTTGATTGGCTGCAGGGTGTACTGTATTTCCTGATAAAGGACCTTTATGTAGTTACAGTGAAACAGTCAGCCCACTGTTTGAAATGAATGTGCTGACCTAACCTGTTTCTACAATAGTTACAAAAAAAAGTGTGACTGTTAACCTATCTGGGGAAAATGACAACTTGGATGGCTGGAGTGTAGCTAAAGAGACTGGATACAAAAAGGACAGGAGGTGCTAGTTCCTAAAGGAAGAAACAAAGGACTGCTAGAGTTTTGTACTGTCCAGTTTGCCAGTGTAGGAAGAGTATAGTGCCAGCCTATAAGAGGAGTGGTATTTATCATTGTTTAACTGAATTCCGTTTTCTGATGGATATCAGATTCAAGACCAGCAATGTGATGGTACAGATACTGAGTTTAACCTCGAACGCATCAGAAATGCCAATACACTGTTTCTTAACGGGTCCTTCAGGCTGGCTAGTAAAGTCTAGTTAAACATCCAACTATATTAGACTGAATATAGCAAAGCAAAACCTAATAGGCCCTTTGTCATTGTACATGTACAATGAAATTATGGTTTTATTATCCTTTGAACACAACCTGTGGCACACTGGAAAAGGCTAGAAGCATGGACATCTTGTTGTCTTCCAGCCAGTAATCATTATTGCCAGTCCTCAGCTGTCAGGACCGCTCTCTTCAAAATCAGTGATGCTGCGCAGCTATATCTATATGAAATGTGCAACAAATTCAAGTCCATGCATTTTTTTAAATTACTTACTGCCAATCCATCATATGGCGAGCACAGAGAGATGAACAAACAGCCTCACATCCATACTAAGGCTCATTTTAGAATCACAAATTACCTCGACATGCATGTATTTCCTTTGAGTGCCGAGAGAGAGCCAATGAATCGGCCGAAGATTGTTGTACATCACTACTATCTGTACTCTCCGTTTACTTTATAAGTGTGCACATGTGTCGTGTCATATTTTAATAGTTAAATGACTATAATCAGTTATTGATGTTATGAAGACTATAGAGCAGGGATGTCAAACTAATTTTACGTTGTGGTTCAGACAAGTCGGTCAATCACTTAATGATCTTTTAAAAAAACCTGATGTGTTCTCCTTAAGTCTCCATGTTTCTGCATCGTAAAGAAATGCTGCTGTAGTAAATCAAAGTAAAAAGCATTGCTGTTAGACTTTGTCTATAAGAAATAAAGTTTTAAACATTAAAAGCACTTGTAACTCCTTCCTGATCTTTGGCATGTAATTAAAACAACAACAAAAATAAAAAATAATAGAAAAAATCTTTGAATTAACAGCAAAATTCAGTTTTTACATTTTGTGTGTGTGTGTTTGTGTATAAATAAAAACATTTCTGTAGAAAATTATGGAAAACAATAACTTTTCTGTTATTTAACAATAAAAATATTACTTCAATTTGTGACCTTTAATGGTTTACTTTGGTGTCTATCAGGCCTATTTTTTTTTATTTTTAATGAACCTCTACTGTTTCTTGCTTTGCTCTCACTTATTGTCAGAAATCACGATATGTAACAAATGTCTGTGACCTCAGTCAGGTAATCTGGGTAGTCAGTGGTTGATCTATTTCTTTAATGAGCCTGTGGGTCATTGCAGTTCATCAACGTTTTATCAAATACAAGGAACATTATTGACAAGTTGAAAAGTGAGAGACACCTTTCTCTGAGCCTCCCTGTATCAGTAAGTGCGAGGCTAGAGGAAAAATGTAACTCTGGTAAAGCATGAAATCTGACAGGCTCTTTGTCTTCCACAGAAATTGCAAGACATTTTCGCTTTGGTAGTCAAGAGGACGCCCATGAATTTTTGCGGTACACCATCGATGCCATGCAGAAAGCCTGTCTCAATGGCTATCCGAAGTAAGGATTTATGCTTCTTATGATATTTGTTTAGTCATTAGTCATTACATGAATAACTTTTGTCTTTGTGTTTTTAGGCTTGACAGGCAGACCCAGGCCACGACACTGGTTCACCAGATCTTTGGAGGTTACCTCAGGTCAAGAGGTATTGACTGATGAATAAACATGCAGCTCAGATTAAGTCTTAATGGTTTGATGCATGGAAAACAGAGAGGTATCATATATGTGTATCTTACCTTGGCTTAAGATGCAGGTATCCTGTGTGATTATTTTATTTATTTATTTTTTAGAAAAAAACTATATTGAATAGTTAAATTAATTTTGACAATCTCTGTGTTTTACTTAAGAACCCACTGCTCAAATATTCTAATTTAAATGAAATGTAAGCTTATTAAAAGAGACATTCATGATGATTAACTTTCATATTGAAAGTGAGAGATTAAGGAGCAGCTCGTGTAATTTCAGGGCTCTCTTTTGTGTGGGTTCAAGAGTTTCGCTTGTTCTATAATGGAAAAATAGAAACGAGTTAAAATGTAAAAGGAATTTCCCCTTAAAGTTTGCTCTAATAGTCAGATGAGGTTGTTTGAGGTGTCTGACAGTTTCATGTTTACAGGAAATTGAACTGAGGTTGCTGCAGCTTCAACAGATTTTACTTACAGTTATGTCAGAAGAGTGAGACTTGTTTTTTTTATTTTTGCCTTTCAGTAAAATGCTCTATTTGTAAAAGTGTCTCAGATACGTACGATCCTTACCTGGATATCGCCGTTGAGATTCGGGTATGTTGAACAATATCTCCTTATTGTATAACAGTTATTTTTATGGAAATGTCCATGTTTCTGTTTTTGGAAAGTTTGGTAACGTAATTTCTGTTGTGTTTTAGCAAGCAGCAAACATAGTGCGAGCCTTGGAACTGTTTGTTAAACCAGATGTTTTAAGTGGAGAGAATGCCTACATGTGTGCCAAGTAAGTTCCCCTCTCATGTAGTCAGAAACGATTCAATATACTTTCACCAGACACTTTATTAGGTACACCTTGTTAATACTGGGTTGGACCCCATTTTGGCTTCAGAGCTGCTTTAATTCTTTGGCACGTATTCAGCAAGGTGCCTCTTGGGCCATATTGACATGATGGCATCACACAGCTGCAGATTTGTTGGTAGCACATCCATGATGCAGATCAGTATAACTCAGTAGTTTCAGAAATAGTCAGACTGGTTGTTACCATGTGAATGGCTGACTAGATATTTACATTAAGCAGTTGAACAAGTGTATCTAACAAAGTCAGTGGTGAGTGCAAATCTTAAAATTTTGGGGGAAAAAGTCATAAAATTACAAAAGATTAAAGAGTGTCGTCATAATTTTTTTTTTTTTTTTCGTCTTCTTCAGGTGCAAAAAGAAAGTGCCGGCCACCAAGCGCTTCACAGTGCATCGAACATCCAATGTACTCACCCTTTCACTGAAGAGGTTTGCAAACTTCAGCGGTGGAAAAATAACAAAGGTTAAAGAATTTTCACAGCACTGACTGATTTTTAGCAAAACTGCCTCATTCCTCTATATATCTCACTCCTTTCTGTCATTTTCTTCTTCTTTTTCAGGATGTTGGTTACCCAGAATTTCTAAACATCCGCCCTTACATGTCTCAGAGCTCAGGCGATCCTGTCATGTACGGCCTCTATGCTGTTCTGGTGCATTCAGGCTACAGTTGTCATGCTGGACACTACTACTGCTATGTGAAGGCAAGACAGTATAGATAAACAATCTTTTTAGTGTGTGTGTGTGTGTGTGTGTGTGTGAGAGACAGGAATGTGAAGGAAAATTGGCTTTAAAAATCCTTCCACTCCCCCTTGTGGATTCCGATCGGGAAAGGTGACAAATTAGGTGTCAGCTATCTGAATTTAAAGTTCCTTTTCTACACTGTTTGTGAAAGCTTGTTGTGAAACTTTCCCATTAATACGTCAGTTTTTTTGTAGTCAGAAGTGACTATATGTGGACAAGGGAGTGGATTGTTAATAGCTTACCATAGCAGACCTGGATAACAAGCTGTATCCATAGAATATACCAGTACAACACATTTACACAGATAGCTGCCAGTTTTTGCCAAATATCAATCTTCACCAAAAGTCAGGGTCACATTGGTTTCTCTCAGTTCCTTTTTAAAAGCTAAAAGTAAATAAGTCCCTTTCACAGCTAAACTAGTGATTAAGATTTGAGAGCTTTAGTTATCATTACAGGGAAAATGGCTTTATTTTATGTTTCTTCTCTCTTTTATCCTCACAGGCAAGCAATGGACAATGGTACCAAATGAATGATTCAATGGTGCACTCAAGTAACATCAAAGTGGTCTTGAACCAGCAGGCTTATGTGCTTTTCTACTTGAGGTGAGACGGTAGCGAGTGATGCAAGAGATCAAAAAAGATGTCTGTACCTCCTGGATGTGCCGTCCAACAAGCTAGAGTCTGTGTTTGTGTGTTAAAGGATACCTGAAACCAAGAAAAATGCAGATGGGCAGACCACCAAGCAGGGGATGTTGTATTCCGGGAAGAATACGGCACCATCGGAACAGATAAAGAGGTCCAACTTGAACGGGCCTCTCTCTTCCCCACAGGTGAAAAAGGTATAAGAAATATTTGGCTTTTTGTAAAATTGTAAATGTATGTGTTAAACTTTCTAGCTTTTAACATTCTGGATAAAAAATGTAAGAAAAGTCCACATTTTCTTGATAGAAACTTGAGCCAGCCCAGCTGCGCAAGATCCAGTCGATGGACGGTGGTTTGGGTTTGCCCATTTCCAGGAACGGTGTGAGCACTCAGCCACAGCCCAGACTGTCCAACTGGACATCCTCCTCCAACGGTCTGCCAAAGCTGCCGGGTGGACCCGCAGTTATAGAGGAACCTTTCAAGAAGGTGAAGAAGCCCTCTCCGCAGAGCCAGCTGCCATCCCGCAGCAGCACTCCGACCCCTTCCAGCAACGGGGTCAGCAGAACGGAGGGAGATAAAAAACAAGGTGGAGAAGGCAGAGGCATGGCAGCGTCTACCTCATTTAAGTCTTTGTCTGACTCCTCCTCTGCTGACACCACTGAGTCAAAGGTACGGTATAAAGTGAACAAGCATGAATACAAACGTTACATTAAGGGTGAAATCTTGACAGGGATTTTTAATTTTGATCATCAGTTAAAAATACTCAAAATATTTGAGTGCTGTGAAAAGCAGTGGCATTTCTTTATGGAAACATGCTTTCCTACAGAGATTCAGTCTACAGTAGCATGAAAAGAAGGATTCTCTCACATTTCAGAAGCCATGTTTGATGTAAAAGATCAGATCTGCAGCTTCACAAAAGCATAACCGCCACCTGTGGTTTTCTCTCTCTGGACCAGGACTCTGTTGGTCCCAAAAGTGCACCAGTAGGAGAGACTCCCTCCACTCCTCGGAAAGGCTCCAGCGGCCTGGCGTCTCCAGCAAGGAGCGTGGAGCGCTCTCAGAGCACAGAGGAGCAGAAGACGGCAAAAATTAAACCTCCGGCTCTCGGCAACATCACATCTGAAGCCACCAGCACCATGTCACCTCCACCTGCCAAGAAGCTTGCCCTGTCGGCCAAGAAGGTGAACGTCATCCCCATCCACAGCAGTTGCCTCACTTCCTGTCTTACTACAAACTCATAATAATTCTGCTTCCTGTCGTGTAACGCCACACCTGCTGTCACAAATTGCACCGTTGATTTCAATTAGTCTTTTTTATTCAGGCAAGTTAAAGAGTCGTGTTGTGCTACGTTTTATGCCTTTTATGTAATGTCTTATTTCTCCAGTGTACCGTCTAATCAACCACATGTTAGCACTTGTTTAAAGTTTGTCTTCTTTTCCTTTAGTTTGTTCTTTTTTCCTAATCATTTCTAATTCTTCTCTGCCATACCCTTTCCACTTTGTTTTCCTCTCTCCATTCCCCCCCCACCATCCTTTTAATCACCCCGTTTTTTTCCTTTATTTACTCTCTTCCTTATTTTTGTCACACTCATGGCTATTTTCTTTAGACCACCAAGTTTTTATTTATGTCGATAACTGCAGGCTCGCAGCCGGAGTCCGAGCAGCATTGATGTTCTGCCCCGTTTGCCGTCCAGTGACCCCATGCATCAAAATCAACTTAACTCCCTCACCCTTGCCTCACCCACTCCCACTCACAGGTATGTATATGGAAACCTGTTTCGTATTGCGAATACTCACACTAGGCATGGTTGAGTTGTACAGTCCTCTGCAACTTAGGGGGTCAGTATACTCTTAATGTGAGTGTATCCATTCAAATTTTGACACCCAAAAACAAAGACGATCCTTATTTCTTTTCCAGAGCTGATCCATTCCATTCATGTAAAGTCCAATCATCACCTTTAGCCCATTCAACTGGATCCTTCAAACTGCAGAGTCCTCAAAAACAGTCCCTTTTCTCCACACTGCAAAAGCCAAGCGTGAGCCTTCCTCCTAAAACAAACGGTCTTCACTGTCCAGGCCCAAAGAGTCCCAAGTCTTCCAACAAGCTCAACTCAGTGGTTCAAAAACCAGACCTTGACGACCCTCCCGCTCAAAATGTCAAACACAAAAAGAAGAAGAAGAAGCGGCGGCATTCTGAGGTAGAGAGCGTCCCAGAGCCAGTCACATCCACAGCTCCACAGACACAGTGCACCGCAGCAGAGTCCGATGGCGAGAAGAGGTGCAAGAGGAAAAAGAAGAAGCGAAAGCGGCTGGACGAAGACGGAGAGCAAGCGAAGGAGCGGGCGTGTGTCTCGTCTCATTTGGACACGTCAAGCCAGGAGGAGGACTGGTGTCAGGGTGGCATGTGGAGCCTGAGCCCTCAGTCCAGTGCAGAAGAGTCTAAGAAAAAGCCTCAGTTATCCGCTACAACTCCATCGCAGTGTGAGTCAAACCAGAAAAAGCAGGAAACGGATTCTGTGTTGAAGAAGAAGAAAAAGAAGAAAAAGAAAGACAATGTGGGTCAGTCAGGAGACGCTCTGCAGGATACAGCGTCTGCACGCTCTACAACAGAAAGGTTGGTTCGAGTCTGGTTATGTTTGTTCTTCACCTGAAGTTGAGTTTGTGTGTAAAGCTCTCTCAGAAAGTCTACATTACTGGCTTGACTCTAGGAATCAAGAACTTTTCTAAATGTGTTATCATTATTCATATCTTCATAAAGGACTTGAAATAAGATATTCTTTTTCATTAAATATTTGATCTTCTCACCCTCAAGGGTTAAGAGTGAGACAAAGTAGTTGCTTCTGCTATATGCCTTTCATTACCTCGATCTCTCATCTGCTTTTTCCCCAGAAGCAGTTCTGAGATGAAGCCCACAGGGAGCCAGAAAGATACAGGAGATTTGTTAAAAGTAAAAAAGAAATTAAAAATGAAGAAGAGGCTAAAAGAAGAGACGCGACAGTGGGAGGAAAGCAAGCATTGTCCTGATGCTGAGACTGAAGCATCGGAGCCCCCGTACAAAAAGAAAACGATGGAGAAGGACAGAACAAACAAAGAAAGCACAGGTGTGTGAGTGAGAACTTAAAATTACATGGATTACCCATGGAGTGTCAATGTAAAATTTTGATTGGAGCCATTTGACAAAATCACTTTGCACCTCTGCAGCCTTTCTGTGGAGTGACCAGTTATTCTACTTTTGTGCAGAGTGTGACTCATTGCATTTTGAGAATGTCAGATTTAATCACAGTTCTGTGTTTATTTCTAATTTATTGTGTTTTTTGTTTTGTTTGGTTTTTTTCTCAATTCCCAGCCACAGTGGTAGTGTGGGACAGCCAAGTGAAGGACGGCTACAAGCGCAGCGTGGCACCAGCGGCTGATGGAAGTACATCAGATGGCTCGACCCGCGCTGCACCCGTAGCTTGGGATGGGAAAAAGACGAGTAGTGTGGTAGAAGAGCTGCTCAGGAACGCTTCGGATAAAGCCTACGGAGCCAATGGTGAGATGCAGAGTCATATTTGTGTTTTTAAATGCAATTTTAAAGAAAATGTGTTTTTAAAGACACTAAAGGGTGTGTATGTCTTGTCTTCACTAGTCCTCAGTTGGGATGGTGAGGTCTCTGCTGTCAGCAGAGATGCCATTGAAGATGCCCGCGATGCCAGGTGTGACACTGTGATCGACGAATGGGATGAAGACTTCGACAGGGGAAAGGTGAGGGGTGAAATGCAACATGAAAAAAGTCATTGTCTGATAGACTAGTTAGATTTCAGTGAAACTTGCACACAGTGATCACCTAATGGGTCTTCACTCAAAACGTGCATGAGGTCAAAGTTACCTTTTTTCATTTCACGGGCAAATTTAGTGCCACTAACCAGACACGTTGTTGCTCTTGGGACCTAAACAGTTACTTGTGACACTTTGCATGTATATTGTGCAATCAAGCACGATCCCTGGAAAGATTGTCTAAAAATGTGTTGTTGTAATCTCTGTTATTAAACAATACAGCTCCCCTATTTCTCTCTGATGGCCAGTTTTTACCCTGCTTTCCTGTTTGGTATTTTGATTATTAACAGCTAAAATAGTTCTCAGAGACAATATGCAAGGATTTAATTTTAATTTGCCCCCTTTTCCACTTATTAACAGGTGAAGAAAGTAAAGCAGTATAAAAGAGAGAAGTGGAGAGGGGCCAGCAGCATGTTCCAGAAGATTCAGGACAGGCGGAACAAGTGGTCTGTAACACCCGGAGGGAAGAGAGTTTTTGGAGTCCGACGCTGAGAGTCCAGATTGCTGCTGAAGTCTTGCTGACTTGAAATTGAGACAGAAAATACTTTTCTTACCAAACTCATTTACCCAATCTCTCTCTCTCTCTCTCTCTCTCTCTCTCTCTCTCTCTCTCTCTCTCTCTCTCTCTCTCTCTCTCTCTCTCTCTCTCTCTCTCTCTCTCTCTCGTTTTTTTTTCTTCTGTCTTTTGTTTGTTTAATCCCCCATATTCAAGAATAAGATATGTGCCAAAAGCAGTACACATTACTGCATCAACAGTCTGCCAACACAACTTTTAAACTAACCAATGTGAAATATTGTTTTCAGCAGACAGCTGAATTTCACTATCTCCCCTTTAGATGCCGCCATGAGCAGCTTAAAGTTTTCTATGCATTCAGTATTTAATTCAAAATCCTTACATCACGTCAATATCGCATTAGATTTGTGTCCTTTGAGCCCCGATTATTGCCCTGAAAATGTGCTACCATGAAATACAAAAAGCTTTACCGTAATTGTAAAAGGTAGCCTGTGACTCATTGGCCTCGCTGTACGCAATCTGAGCAAAAAAAGTGACCTTTTTAACAAAAAAATGAAATTATTCTATGTCAAATAACAAAGCTGGACTCATTCATTATTCTTGTTTTAGATTTCTTAAATATTTTTATGTTATTATTATTTTTTTCTCATAAGTTGGGATTTTATTTTGTACTCTAGTGTCTGTACCACACTGCTTCTTTTTAAGGACCAAGTTTTGCCTGCATATTGTTGGTAAAATTGAGGTTTAAAATAGCCACCGTTTCCTAATTACGCATGCCTAAACTGGTTCAAAACCCATTTTAAATGAAGGGTCGTTTGTAGTTGTGCAGTTCTTGTTACACACGCGATTTTCCCCTTCCTTACCAAGTTCAGCTTTAATGTTAATACATTAATAATACAAAGGAATGCTCGGGCGATGTCATCGATATGGAGGAAACGCATCGGATGCTGTTAGTTTTATTTTTTATTCATGAGTTATTGTTTTCTTACAACTCGGTGCAATCATTGTGTGTCGTAGAGGTCGGCGTTTCTGGAGGAACTCTCGTTGGCGCAGTTAATTTTCTGCTGTGCAGCTATCCAACTATGTAGCTCATCTCATCAGTTCTTCATTTAGAGAAGCTCAGTTTGGAAACATGTTTTTGTTTTCTGTAAAGAAGGAAAAAAAACTCCAATGGGTCCTTCACCACTATACTGCAATTAAAGGGTTACATTTTATACTTCTGGCACTGTGTTATGATGCGATAACTACATGATGAGATCTTCTTGTCCCCTTGTATCTTATACCTCTATGCAATTTTCTGACAGTCATGCTCGCCGTCTAGAAACTGGGCTGAGACTCAGGAACCCAGAACCTCCTGTATTCCCATCTCCACCCTTGATCAGACCCCATTTCATGTAGGAGTCATCCCTGGACCTAGGCCACCTCGTTGCATCCTGTACATCCTATAAACAACTGTTTTATACAAAATATATCAGGTGTGGAATCCATCTAATCATCTTGCACCAGTTTGGGCACAGATGTGTAGAGAAACTAAAGTTAAATAAACAAATGCTTTGCCAGTGTAGATTGTACAGTCCATCTTGTGCTACCAGTGTTTTCCCCCACCCCAACAACGCTGTAAAGATTTACCCATGCATTTCTTTTCATTCTAGAGATGTTGCCTTGAATTGGCTATAAAAAGCATAGGTTTTAATGTTATAAATATGTAATTTAAAGAAGATCTTTACTGTGCTATTAAATACTCAGAGTAGTCGGTGGGTGTTGAGAATTTATCTACAAGTGTGTTCAGTTGTGTGTAAGAGAGACATTTGTTTTTCATGCAAGTCCTTCCTTATGTCACTGTAATGTGTACAGTACAAGAGGGGCAGTGTCATTTCCAAAGGACAGCTGTGAAGTGGACTGGCAGACTGGCAGATGAACATTTACTAGTGTGAATGGACAGTCCACATGTTTGCATTGATGGTTCCATATTTTGCACCACCTTTTCTGACCAGAGAAGAGAGCTTTCATAATGAAAGTAGCTCTTACCTCGTAATAGCTAACTGAAAAGGTGCAATAAAGTTGTGACTTTTGTGAGCTGATTGTGTTTTTGTTTTTTTTTTCCTTTTTTTTTCTTTGTCTTCCTCTGCTTTTTCCAAATATACAAATGGTATGTGGGGAAACAGCACAAATAGGGTCAACATCACTGTTTAAGAAGGGTTCTTTTTTTAAAGAAAGTCTTGACTTACCAAAAGAGGTGCATGTATGTTGTATTGCCTTTATCTATGGAAGCTGAACCACTTACTGCACTTTCTTGTTAATACAGCACGCTGCTGGTTGGGTTACATTTAAAATGTGCCTCAAAACCATTTGTGTACCATTTCAAGGAAACATGTCACTCAATCCAATTGCAAGAACTTATGCACGATGTTCAAATTTTGATTTAAACAGATCCGACGAATTAGGGTGAGCTCTGACTGGGAAACCAAAAACTTGTAACCCACAGGCAAAGCTCTAAAGTATACACTGCTTTCCTGTCTTTTTTTTCTCTCTGAAAAGGACTCTAATCTACAGGATGAACAACCTAACAAGTCCTAAAACTACAGTTGGAGACCAGATCTCATTAGCAGGAAGTCTACTGAGGGTGATAGATCAAGTTAGTATAAGTCTCTCATTCTCATACACTTTTGTATAATCACTTATTTTTGTAATAGGGGGAGTTGCCCCCTGCTGACCTACTAAGTTGGGGAGTTTTTGGTTTGTTTTTTTATTTTACATTTCAGACCAACCCATCTTTTACCTCCAGTCTATGGCTATGATGTATAAGAGATACCAGTTGGATTTATGGATGCCCAATCCCTTCTTGCTGTTTCTGTCCAGATTTCTAGGGCTTTCTGAGCAGACTTTGCATACTCTTCCTGTGCTTGGGTGGGATTTGTCCAATTACTCTGCTTTCCTCCTGAATTACAAAAATATGTCAACTGGTGATTCTCAGTTGGCTGCAGGTGTGCAAAGTAGATGAAGCACGCAAGTACAGAATAAAGTGCTGTGTGAATATGTGTGGCAAAGGTAATGTTGCTGCAGTATAGTGTGTTTTGAGTGGTTCAGCAGCTTCTTAATGCCAACAGCATATAATCACATAGCAGTAACCCAATGGATTTAGCCATGTAGAGATGGTCAAGATCACCTGCTGAGAAACAAGGTAAGCATCAGAATGAGGCAGAAATTAAGCTTAACTGTAAGTTCAATAAGGAGGGATCTGTACTCACTCATCTGTCTGTTTTCCTGTGTATTCAGCTGCTTTTCTGTTGTTTACAGGACTACTGCTTTCCCATGCTGTCAATCTCATTTCTGACATCATTACTCTAGTCCAATCAATTCTCGCCCGCCTTCTTTGAGCCAAAAGCCTCGGCTTTGCATGGTTTAAATCTGTGCTCCCTGCCATTCTCCCTTTCAGACTCTTTCGTGCAACCCACCTCCTCCCCATCTCCACCTCAGTTACCTCAGCCACCTCAGCCACAGCTCTATTCAAGCCTTAGTCTTCATCTTTACCACCACCAGCACATAGAATTTGTGGAGGTCCTGTCCTATATCCTATCACTGCTGGGATTCTGTTCTGCCATGATGGGTCATTTGGTGTCTAATCGCCCAATACGCTAATTTCTTTATCTCAGTAAATCATGTTTCGCTCTCCCCTTATTGAAATGTGATTTAAGTAACTTTGAACATGGCATGTTGGAGTCAGACCAGGGGTCCAAGGTTCACAGAGAACGGTCAGAAAAACAGCAAATATTTATGAGTGGAAGAAGTAAGAGGAAAAGGACTGCTTCAAGCTGATAGGAATGCAACAGTAATTCAAATAACCACTCATTAGCTCCAGAGGAGCATCTTTAATTGCACAACATGTAGAACATGTTAGCAGATGGGCTACAGCAGCAGAAGACCACACCAGGTGTCACTTCTGCACCGTGTTCACTTTAGTTTGTTCTACTCCATCTGTGTTTTTTCTCTTGGAAAACAGGGATGAAGTTTCTCTGGTGAGCAGGCAAACCTAAGTTGAAGTTGAAGTCTATTCATTATCTCAAAAGGAAGCTTTATTTACGTCTGGGAGCTAAAAGAGACTGAATAACGCTCCAATAAACAGAGGATCACCTAAGTCTGTTTTGCTTCTTGCATTACATTTAGTAATTTTCTCATATTTTCACTGGACGTTGTATTTAATGAATTATATGAATAGTTGCATGCACACGTTACAGGGCCCGTCAAATAAGCAGCAAGTTATAAAACCTAGCAGCAGGACATTTAGTAAACTTGAAGCTAAGTTAGAGCGTGACATCACATCTGGGATGGGAGGGGCCAGCATGTGCACCGGCTTTTCTGGAGAGCTACATAACAGCGGAGCAGCCAGGCATCGGCAGCACACACCTCTGAAACGGCAAAAAGGAAGGGACAAACAGAAAAGCAACAAGCTAAGAAAAAAAAAAAAAAGTAAGCTTACGCCTGCTTTCAAGTTGAGAGCTGGGAGGTGAAGCGAAGCCAGAGAAGAGACGAGAAAGGGAGGGAAGGAGGGCGGCAGGTAACGGAGTTGCTGCGGGCGCTTCGAGAGAGACATCCCCGGACAGAGACGCCTTCATCAGCCGCAGAAGCAGCAGCAGCATCAGCACCACCGGGATGGAGGGGGAGAATTACGGTTTGTCCTCATCGCAGTGTTTCACGCAGATTGTTTGGCATGTAGCAGACGCTTTGATCCAAAGCCTGACACTGCATGAGCGCATGCTTTTCAGCACTGCCGTAGCGTGTCCGTGTTCCTGCTGTGCCAAGAGATAAAAAAAAAAAAAAAAAAAAATGCAGCCCACTGAGCTATGTCCACACTACTGCCTGTCTGTTTGGTGAAACTGTTAAAAAATGACAACGTGTCACACTTCAAAGTAAGTCCTAGTCCGCAGCAGGCCTGTATGCCGTGTTGTTTTCATCCTACACTTGCCCGTGTTTATGTAGTCTAAGCGCATACACAGGAACAGGAAGAAGGATGCAATCTAAAGCCAGCTTTAAAACAGGTGGTCTCTGTGGTATGCACACATATAAAAAGGTCGACGCAATTAATTATTTAGCATCTCACTGCAGCTATGACAGCAGGGTGACAGCTGTGAAAACAATAATAATAATAATAATAAATCAGATTTTTACACTCAAAAACAACAGCAGGGCCAAACAGAAAAGTTCCTGCTCTTTTGGGAGTTTACATGATCCGGACTGATTTATTTATAGGATATCAGGCTCTGATCTATTTTGAGGCTGACATAGTTTTTCTTTTTTTTTTTCTTTTTTTTTTACAGAATGCCTTCTTATACAACTACTTGTGTGGAAAAAAATGTGAGCCATATTTACTGGAAATTCAGCATCATGTCATGTCATCAATGGTGACATCCCTGATGATGTCAGACCGGGATGAGCTAGCTGGTGGCTCAGCTTAGAATATGATAGAGCCTTCGTCTCAATTATTTAGTAGTTTAGTTTTTTTTTTTTTTTTTTTTAGTGAGCTTAATGCATCTCAAAATAGAACCTCCAGCAATGGCCTCATTGCAAAAAAATTCAACTGATGCTCTGCTGAAGGGAGCAGGAGAAGGAGGGGGATGATGCTTCTCATCTCTTTTCCAAAAATGAGGGGAAGTTTTAGTCTAATGGAAGTATCACAGCTCCTAGCAAAGGAGCAATTGCTATAAAGAGTCCATAGGTGGTGACTTTGGGTAGCCCGTGCAGGATGTTTTCCTGTCAGCCCCAGAACAGGATAATGATATGCCGTCAGCGACTTCCTATTTGCAAAGGAGCTGAAAGAATCAGTTGGTGATTATGTAATTATCTGCTGAAGTGTGAGGCATAAGAAAAGAGACACGCTGAAACACCCAGCGCATTCAGATAACACTCTCGCTGTCCCCGACACCTTCTTAGTCAAATCGACAGCTTGTGAATCTGAATGAAGAAGTGCAAAGCATATCATCTCCTCTGTGAGCAAGAAGACGGGAAGAAGATGGAAGTAAAAGTGGAGATGTCGTTTTATTTTGGCACAATTTTTCCCCCCACTGCAGTTTATTATTAGTCTGGACTTATATAACAAAACGCAACATTAGTCTGGAGGCTGGCTATATTTCTAATGTAATTTGTATAATTTATTGCGTCATGGCTTCACCCGCGTAGCCGCCTTTTTACATTTACAGCAGGACTATCATCGAAACAGGTTTCTGAACTGTGTTCCAGTGATGTTGCTAGGTGCTGGCGCCTTAAATCAACTACCTGGGGATTCATGAGGCGTGGCTGGGTTTCAAGACTTACTTAAAAGGCTTTGAGCTGCAGGGTGTCAAAATGTTTTTTTCTTTTGTGTGCACCCCCTCCCATCTACTTGCACCTGTCAGCACAGTTTGGTTTCTCTTTGCATAATAAAATGTGCACAAAGGAAACAGTGCAACTGCTCATAGGTGTGGTGCGCTGGTGCTCTAGGGTGACAGGTATATGTGGTTTCTGTGGTTATGGGTGTCATCTTTCTCTCTGTCAGTTTGACCTCTCCTCTTTATCTGAGTGATTTCGTCTGAGAAATAGAGATGCTTCTGCTGGTCTTAATGCTGCGTGTGTGTGTTTTTTCTTGTTTTCGTTTTGTAGTTTTTTTCCCTTAAACTGTCACTCTTCAGCCATGTGACAGGTTTACTCCAGCTCTAAGCTCCTCTCATGTTCAAAGCATACTCACACTGTCACGGAAGCAGCAAACTCTCAGCGGGCTTATGCAGACACAACTTGTTCTTAATAAAAAGAAATAAGTAGTTACATAAAAATCACACCAAAGATGCTACAGCTGTTCTACTTTCTTCATCGTGTAAGATATAACTCCAGAAATAAGAAGCAAAATGAATTTAATGGTTTGTTTAACGTGATTAAATTTGCATCGATCAAAAAGAGACGCAGATGAAGAGAAGTGCTCAAAGCAGGATAAAGCTTTAAGACAGCTGAAAGGAAAGCTGAGCAACGAGCGCTGCACGTTGCTATTGTGGAGATATTGTTAAGCTCATTCAGCCCGTTCAGGTGTAGAAGCTCTAGCCTTCATATTCACTCTGGTTGTATCAGCAGAGACGTTGGCTCTGCCCCCACTCAGCCAGTTGTTAGTCACCAGAGGTGATGCTATCATTAGGCTGCCATGTAGGAGTTCCACCAACACAGATCAGGAAGCTTCCTGTAGATTTTATCTTCCACCTGGGAAATGATTTTATCGAAAAAGAAAACACGTTCACCTCCCTAGCTGTCTACTCATTTACTGATGACTGATTCACATCAGAATCGTGTAATCTGATGGGGAAGTTATCGGTTTTCTTGTTGTAATTTTTACTCATAACTGTTGCACTCAGCCCACATAGATTTCATAGTTAGATTAAATCTGGGTCTGCTAACTCCAGAAGACTTGTAGCCTGCTTGGGGAGGTGAAAATAAGAGTTGTTGTTGCATGCAGTGTCCACATGATGGCATGCCATGCTCAAGGAAGTGGTTCATCTGGGGCCAGTTAAACGCAAAAGGCCTTCATGCTGTACATGGCAACACTTACAAGAAACCATATCAAAGCAAACTGCTTCAGTTGTTACGAACTGGCTCAATAGCACAAGATAAAGTGGAGACTGACACCAGATCTGGTTTTATTTGGTATTATTTTGATTGACTTAATCACTTAAATCACTTAATCACTAAAAATGACAGCCCAGAGAGCATGAGGCCAAGAAGTGGCATCCATACTTTGTTGGATAAACGCAATTAGCAATTAAGCCTTGACAACACCCAGACTCTTGCACCGTCACTATAAGACAAGTAGGGGTTGGATCGGGTGTGACAGAGTTGAGTTTACTCACATATTTGAGGGTCATTAGATGTTTTCTCCCATTTGGGGTTCATGAGGAATCAATCAGTGACTTAACATGTGCCTTTTTGACTAAAGCAATCTAAAGTGTGTTATATAACAAATCAGTATTAGCATTTAAATTATGACAGCTTGGGCATCTTGGGGCTCTCTCTTTGAATGACTGCATTTGCAGCTTAATTGCGTGTTGCACTTCACATTCTCATTAGTCCATAATAAACTGCAGTGCAAAATAATTAATTCAAATGAACTGTTGTCGATTTGGCTAATTAGCTTTTATGAGTTTCATTAGAGCATTTAAAGTTTGCTCTGTGGACTAGAATAGCTCCATAAAAGTTCAGTGGAATACACAGATTTTAAAATTTTCAGTGTGTTTGTGTTGTGCTGTCGAGCGAGGGGGGAGGAATATGCATTTGGAAAAAAAAAAAAAAAGAGGCAGAAGATTTGTGCTGACTTCACTGTGTGCCGTTCCTCTGGTGACAGAGCTGTTCTGTCTAGGTGATGTGCAGCTGCAGCATTTAAAGTACCCAGAACTGACTTTGCAGTTCATACAGAGGTCAAGTTGAAGCACTGTGCCCTCAGATAATGAACTAGGCAGTGCTTGTTAGATCATAATGATTTCCATAACCATGAAGCACGTCTTACTTTATTGCATTCCTTAAATGTCACCAACATTGAGTCACCCCTATATTGCTTTTCAATGGAAACATGATTGACAGAGAGGGCGGAGTTGAAGGATTAATTAATGTCTCGCAGAGAAGGAGTAATTAAGGAGTGACTGACAAGTGGGGTAATGCAGAGCGGCAGGTGACACGAGTTCAAGAGGGAAGCTAATCGTTTGCATTTTGTTCCACGAGAGGAAGCGAGAATCTGAAACAGATCGTTGACGAGCACATTTTTGTTGTTGTTGTTGTCGTTGTGAAACCCATGTGCGTTATACAGCCCCAAAATGCGATCGTGTCATCACCGAGTGTGAGAATAATCTAATCAAAACAAATGGCTCACAGTGTTTGGCCCAGGAGCTAGTTATTTCTTCTATCCTGTTGCCAAGCAACAATGAAATCTTGCCTCTTTTTTTAATGCTTTTCAAGCCAAAAACCATGAGTGACTAAAAGCTAAAAGCAGCAGAGGGTGGAGATGGAAATAAAAATCTGGAGTGGACAAAAAAAAAAGCATACTGCTGACTTTCATCTATTTATTTATTTTTGCCATAATTTCAATGAAACAACAGAACTCCATCCCTTCTTCAAGCGACTTTTCAGATTGAACCAGTGGTACGCGGTTGCTGCAGCAGTCACAGATACATTAATATATTTTGTGTGCAGCCTGTCAAGAATTAGTATGTGAGGTAGCTAGTGGGAGAGAAAGAGAAAGGGAGAGAGAGGGAACAGAGGAGGATAAGAGCGAGGCTCAGATACCAACGGAAAAGGGGAACGGGGGAGAAAGCAGAAGTGATTTTAGCATCGGATAGCAAGTTGCACATTCTCAACAAAGGGGAAGAGAAAGTAGGTTAGTGTAAGACATTGGCCGAGGAGCGTCATCCAACTTGGGGTGGGGGGGGATTAGGTGAAGCAAAGTGACACAGTGCAGGATCTTACAGTTGGAATCCTTCCATGGAGGGAACAGCTGGGAGCAAGGAGTGACAGGTGCACTGGGGAGACTGGGATCTTCACAACTTTTCTTTCACATCAGTCATATCATAAGGAGGGAGGAACTCAGGACGATACACAGCTGCAGTCTGAGCCACACACTCAGATACGGAGATTAACACGCCGGAGCTATGGGGACAGTCAGTGAACTATGTGTGTCCAGTTTTCAGACCTTCTTGTGCCCTGCTGTGAAGCCACTCGAGGAAGCTCCAGGTAAGTAAAAGTTGTTTTCAGGTACATCATTTTTCATTTTGCTGGCTTTTGGCATCATTACTATAAACCTACAGTGTTGAAACTATCACGAGCATTTGTTTTTTGAATGTGTTTGTGAGCGTGATCATGTGTGCTTCTGTGACCGCTGGCACGAACACATGACTAAACCAGCGATGAAAACAAACAGTTGGACAGAAATAGAAGGAGCTTCTCGAGGCTCAGGGAGGCTCTCATTTAGCACAGCTTAAACCTCTGCCCCGTGCGTGCACGCACACTAATAGAGCGTGAGCTAATGTTATTACTTACTCAGCTGATCTAATCTGCAGCAGGGCTGCCTCCTTCTTGATGACTTCACATTCCTTTTTCACACATGTACATGAAATCCTTATGTTGGCCGACAACATGTGAAATCTCAGCTTGCGAGCCAGACTTTCTCAGCTCTGCCAAAGACTTGTGTTTCCGTCCTTTAACAAAGAGGACTGGCAGTGTTGTGCTTACTGGTGATCGCCTCCTAAAGCTGGGGAAAATGAATTTTCCGTGCTTCTCGGTTTAATTACACACAGAGAGACACAGATTAAGATGTTGGTTTCTTTAGAAGTTTGCTACTCACCATCTGGACAGCGATGGAGCTGATGTGTGCGTGTTTGTTGTTTTGGATTGGTTGCTAAGCGCCGCGATGACATTGCACTGCAGGATGGTGTGCAGGTTCCCATTGGGGGTGTTTAAACTGTGTGTTGACATGACTTAAAAAGCTTTGTTGGGTGGCAGTAAATCAGCTGACTTTGTGCGAAGCATGTGGAAGCGTTGCTGCCTCAGTCATTTCAAAATATCCACATCAGCACCAGGGCTCTGCCTGTCGATTTGGATATTCAACAGGGAAGTAATCTGGATTGTTCTGGTACTAAATGTGATGACAGCAGACTTTTGCAGATTTTTTTTTTGTCAAGCCAACAGAACTGAATGGCATGTTGGGTGTTTCTAGTCACTTAGATAAAACACTGGCTTGCATTTGTACATTCAGCCTTCCCTGCAATTTGTGGGCAGTATATTACCAAAGCTGCCAACTGCCTGCATCGTGTCACGTTTTTTGATTAAACGGCAATAAAACGAAGTTTGTGTTGTGATGGCAACCGTTAAGAGTTTGGGCCACTTGTGATGTAATGACATTGGCTGATACTGTTAGTGTTGGTATTTCTGCTTTTAATGGTGAATCACGAATGACTCATGTGTGGCTCATCCAATTGTTGTTAGGCAAGTTCACATTGTGTCATGTAAGCTATTACTGTAAACCACTCCTGAAATAAGTGGTGGAATTATTTGATTTCTGTACTTTCGTACAAATTGCATCACATGTCGCTGTTATGACATCTCAGTAGGAAATGGTGCACTTTTATCTGGTGGCTTTACTCTCTTGCACACACAACATATAAAGCTCTTAAAAACAGTTTATACAAATGCAGCTTGACGTAAACTATAATTTATCTACTGACTCACTGGTCACATTGTCAGTTAAACCTTTCTAGTACTGGGTTACACTCCTTTTACCTTCACAGTTCAAGAAGTTGCTTGGAACATTCCTCAGAGTTTTGGTCCATATTGAAATCATGGCATCACAAAGTTGATGTAGATTTATCAGCTGCACATCCATGATGCGCATCTCCCATTCCACTGCATCCCAAAGGTGCTCTAGTGGAATGAGATCTGGTGATTGTGGAGTTCATTTGAATACAGCGAACTCAATGTCATGTTTAAGAAGTCAGTTTGAGATGATTTGAGTTTTGTGACACGAAGCCGCCATCAGCAAATGGTACACTGTGGTCATAAAGGGATGGACATGGTCAGCAGCAACAGCACTCAGGTAGATGGTGTTTAGATGATACTTTGTTGGTACCAAGTGGTCCAAAGTGTGCCAAGAAAATATTTCCCGGACCATTAAACCCCGGTTGATGGAGCTACTACTACCTGCCTGAAAGAAGGCAGGATGGATCCATGTTTTCATGTTGTTTACTCTAACTCCTGACCGCACCGTTCAAAGGTCGCAGTGAAAATGGAGATTCATTAGACCAAGCGACATTTTCCCAGCCTTCTGTTGTCCAAATATGGTGCCCATGCAAATTGTAGCCTCAGTTTTCTTTTTTTTTTAGCTGAAAGGAATATCACCCGGTGTGGTCTTCTGTTGTTGTGGCTTGAATCAGTCCATTCTCCTCTGACCTCTGACATCAGCAAGGCATTTTGACCCAGACAACTGCCACTCGATAAATGGCTGTGCAGGAAAAACCAGCTATAATTTTTTAAAAAAATGAAATAATTAACCTTTGTTCTCCATTCTGATGCTCAATTTGAACTTCAGGAGGTCGTCTTGACGATGACTTCATGCCTAAATGCAAGGAGTTGATTGGCTAACTAGATATTTACATTAACAGGTGTATCTAAGAAAGTGGTTACGAGTGTATTCTGCCCACAATAACTGTTTACATCAGATTTTTCTAATAAGATATGTTAATAATACTTAATGCTTTTATTTAAGAGGAGAATGTATATTGAAATTAAACTGGTCTTGTCTTTTGAAGAAGTAAAAAGAAATTACTTGCTTCCTTCTTAGTCTGTTCTCATGTAGTAATATCAGACTCCAAAGTAAATACAAACTTCTATTTTATCATTTATTTTCTTCAGTTCCCTTTTGCATCTAAATTACTGAGTCACACGCACACTGTTTTGCACCTTTCACAGTGTAATTGTTATTGTTAACCAAACACTCATAGTGACCGTCACTGTGAGTCGGCATGCTTCAATAATCATCATAGCCCACAGAATGACAGCGATCCCAAGTACTGTGTTGTTTATAGAAGACATGATAGAAATTTTCTCTGAGTGATATCAGCACAGCTCCGTCAGCCATCTGTGCAGAGAGCCAGGTGTGCCCTGGATTTGCCGAGGCTCTCTGACGCGGAAATTACTCTCGTGGGCTCCAGGGACAGCTGAGGACACACTGATCTGTGCGAAAGCACAACAAGGCCGTCAGCAACAGCGTGTGTTTGAGAATATTTGCCCTATCAGCTTGTTATATATGAGACTGTAGTGATGGCAGCAGTTACTACCCTTTTTTGGTTTGGGAGCCTTACACTGCACTGTTATCTATTTTAACAGCTCTTATATCAGTTTATTATTGATTATTAAAATAATGAGATATTTCACAAGTCGGATAAAATCAATAGTTTTTTGACGAAAAAAAAGGTACAATGAACAACATCCAGAACCACTACAGGTGGAGCTCTTTTTGAGCTAGAGCTATAAATGCTGTCAACGGCCACTTCATTAGGTACACCTATTCAGCTGTTTGTTAACACAAATATCTAATCAGCCAATCACATGGCAGCCACTCGGTGCATATAGGCCCTGTTTCAGGCAGGCAGCAGTGTAATGGTGCAAAATTTTCTTGGTACGCGTTGGAGGACTTAGTACCAGTTGAGCATCTTTTAAATACCACAGCCTAGAAACACAAGTAATGTTGTCCATCCATGTCCATCCCTTTATGACCACAGTGTACCCACCTTCTGATGGCTGCTTCCAATAGGATAACGCGCAATGTCACAAAATTTACATCATGTACAGTTCACTGTACTCAAATGGCATCCACAGTCACCTGATCTCAGTCTAATAGAGCACCTGGGGGATGTGGTGGACAGGATATTCTCAGCCGACAAATTTGCAGCAACCGCGTGATGCTATCATATCTATATGGATTAATATCTGTGAGGAGTGTTTCCAGTGTTTGTTAAATCTGTGTGAAAAAGAAATAAGGCATTTCTGAAAGCAAGAGCATGGGTTGCACAGAGTACCCAATAAAGTGTCCTGTGAGTGTTTATGCTGAATGAGTTTGACAGTGAGAAGTCTGACAGGAAGTTCCTTCAGGGAAGAGTGTATGAAAACATAGAGAGACTCACAAAACCTAAGCTCTGGGAACTAAGTGGGTTCCTTTTGGTGTTATGGGAGGATATGTCTCAAGATATTTTTTGATGTCTTGATAAATGCTCTAGGAAAGAACAAGCAACGGATAGGACAGTAAAGAATTGATGTCCATAATTGTGCTATTTTGGCTATATCTGACATGACCGTCAGTTTTCATCTTTAACGCTAACTGCTTAGCAGCATGCACCTGCTGCCCTCGATCTTTTAGTTTTTATGACTCAGATAAAAGAGCAAAATGTATATTTAGTCATTTCTCTGGAGTGCTTATTAGTCAAACTCATGAATTTTTCAGCAAAGATAAGCAGTCGCTTTGTCACGGTGTGCTATCTCTTGTTGGGGTCACCATGTAAATGTCAAAACTTTGTGCGGTGCAGAACGCTGCACGACTAGCATGAGATGAGTACGTTTTCTTATGCAAACAGGTTCTCAACTGTCATGTTTTATCAGAAGCTCTCGAAATTTCGCATGCTCCTCCTAAAACAGTTTCTGGCAGCAGTATTACTGCGTGTAGGTGGGTCCTGCTGTAAGCTGTGTAGAGTTCTGTATTTTAATTGCAAATTGATTGGCCGCCCACAGAGTTCTTTCTGACATGCAAACATCTGAAAAATAGCACCAGAGTTAGATGTATTCTGCTATTTTTTATTTTTTTTTGCACATGACTCATGTCAGTAATTAATCGTTCAGGCCTGAATTCCGTCTAACCCAGAAAATTACAGAGTGCATAGAACCAAAGGTCTCATTACCTGTGATTGCACCTGTAAAAGGAAAGCAGTGGTTTCAAAGTCAACTTGTGCAGTGACTCATGCGTCAAGCAGCAGATCACTCGAGCCATGTCTAATGCCAAAGAATATTTGCCGTGCAGGTTTGTAATTGTTGTGGTGGCAAAACCATTTTTCATGCCTTGTTTCGAGCTCGTCTGTGGATATTAACCTCCTGTTTCTCAATAAACCTCCTGTTTGCATTTTTTGTAAGTTAGAAAAAAACAACATGACTCTGTACAGTGACCCAACTTCCTGTGACCCAAGCTACCAATAAAGATTTGGCAATATGATGCAGTGTAGTTAATTTTGAAATGTTTTTGGTTGAAATCATTGCTGTTTGATAGTAAAGATAAATTTCTCTAAAATTTTCCTTTGTGGGTTAAACTGTAATTAATACAAATGATCAGCAGGAGTCACTCTTGGTACCTTTTGTCTTAATGATGGGGATTATTTTCTCTCACAGAGCAATTTTCCATCTAATTCAGGCTATTTAAAGCCTAAAATAAAAATGTATTTTTAGTTCAGGAGCTGCCAGGATATTGTTTTGACTCTGTAGTTTCACTTATAATAGCCCCGGCACGCCCACAAACGATTTTACACATATACACACACACAGAAACACAAAAAGCAAAACATTATTTTGCTTGCCAACTTCTGTGTTTTTGAAGACTTTTTAAGATGTTTGAAAATGTATTGCATCAGTGTTTCTTGGATTATAAGGCTATATTTTTATGGCGAGCCTGCCTTATAAACTAGGACTTTGGTTTTGCGGCTCTTCCAGGGAGTCGCAAATTGTATTTTCTGTGAAGTGGAGTGTTTTGGAGCTCGGTCAGACATAAAATAAAATTCGCCCTCTGGTGGAATTATCTTGACAATCGTTTTCTTTCACATCCTGCAACCTTGATTCATATTTTGAAATCACTACTTATGCAAACTTTATATGGTGTTGCTGAATACTAAAAACCTGGTAGTGACCTGCACATCAGTAATGAGTGCTAATGATCGAAGTCAAAACATTCAATCATGTGTTCAGCCGTCAGATATCATTACACTCAGCTGAGGGCACCTTTAAAACCACAAGCTTTTTTGAGACTCGCACTTGCAATCACACTTTAATCCACATTCTTAACATAGCATCGTAAGACTGAACAACAGCTATTTCATAATACGAGCCAGACTTGTGTGAGGTCAGAACATTCCCAGAGGTTAGAGAGCTACATTCACCATATGTAGACTTAGAGGGTTGCCGTGATACCAGAAAGCTGTCAGAAAAAGCTTTGCTACAAATCCAACACAGCCTGATTTATATATAATGTGTCACATAAGCCCTGTGAGGTGTGTCCTGCATGTACATCTTGCAAAATGCTGCATAAAATGTTATCTTATGCCTGTGGCAATAACACATGCGTGGGATATATAGAAGTTATAAATAATGAAGCAGTGTTAAAGTAAATGTTTACCTTTGCTGTAGCAGCACTGTTACAGACACCATGCAGTTTCTTGGACAAAGCCAACAACTTCACACAAACTTACTGACATGAAGACAAATTAATATTGTCTTGTGGTCTTCATACATACATGCTCTAAATAATATATTAATAAAATTGTAATAAAAAGATATCCTCAGTAATTAAAGCATCATATTTTTTCTTTAAAAAATGTATAACAAAAAATACATTCTGGAAAAAGTAAAAAGACGCGGATTTCTAAAAAAAAATGCTGGAGAGCGGTTAAAAATCCCTTATAAAAAACTTATGTGTCATATCATCAACACCAATTCATATAAATCTTATTGCATTTACTGGAAAATAATATTGTGTTACACAGGTAAACCTAGTTTCTCGATTTGGTTGTGGCTGACCTCATAGTTGAGACTTTTATAGGTCATAGTTAAAGGTTTTGCGGTAATGGTATTTTAATTTTAAAACTGAAAAGAAGAACTAACGTCCTACAGATTCTAAGACGAGCACACCTTTGTCTATTTGAGGAATTTCTCTTTTCCTTTGAAACTCAAAATCTGCTGCACCTTTTAGCACAGTCTTTATGCTTTTTTTGGTCTTGATTTAAAGTTTGCATAAATCCTCCATTTATCTGCTGATCCGTTCTACTTTAGCTCGTTCAGGAAGCTGTGAATAACTGTAATCTTCATGTGTCTATGTCATCTCATAATCTTTTCATTTAAAGGTCAGGCAGCTGCCTGAGTGCTCTTGTTCTGGGTCCTTGAGCACAGATTTACAGCATTGCTTGGGGGAATGGATGCACTTATAACAATGAATTGAAACTTTGTGTGCACGGGGGTCACTACACACAGGCTGCATTGTCAGCTGTTGAGTTTGCACGACACAGCTGAGGCATTCATGGGTCACAGAATGAAGTTGAGATCCTCCCTAAATGAAGATTCAGTGCAGACTGTAGCACTTTACCGTAGTCTTCTTAGTAGCTGTGTCCTGGTTCCTGGATCAGTGCTCAGAATCCTTTTAAAATGCAGCTGGACAGCTCATACATATTTTTCTACCGTACGTCAGATAAGCAAAACAGATGAGCTGTTTTCTCCCCTTACCTGCCCTCTTTCATTGGCTGTGAGTGTAGCATTCCTCGTGGCTCTCAGGTATTCATCAACAGGCAAGGACAGGCTCAATCCTCTGCTATCTGACAGCAGTATGGCTGTGCAGGTGTTATACAAACAGAAGACTGATTTATTCATTTTCAACAGGGGGCTGTAAATCCCTCATAGTTTTCCCTAAAATATGCCGCCAAGAAATATCTCTCTACTAGGAAAAAACGACCTTTCAACAGACCTTTGATCAGCCTTTGATCACAGGGGGGAAAAGGTGAATGTCATGTATAATAACATGACATCAAAACTCTAAAGCTGCATTAGGCACAAACATTCTGGTGAGTATCACCAAGATGTAGCCAAACCTGTTTCATTGCTACTGGTAGGCCCCTGCATTGTTGTGGTGTAATCATAAGAGTGCAATGAAAAGCAGCTGTTTTTCAGAATCACTCAATCATCCCTGATAATAATAATAATAACAATAATAACAACAACAAAAAAGATTATACAGGATAATGTGGGAAATAAATCCAGAGCCATTAAAGCACTAGACTGAAACATTTTGATGTATTTGTTTATTTATTGCAATAATATCATGTGGGAATAGGCTGTGCAGTGAGGTTGAATATTCAACAGGTGTTCACAAGTGTTTGTCTGTGCAGGTGTTGTTGCTATTTTCTAAAGAACGGTTTAACATTTGTTTCTGAGGTAAACGTCTGACTGCACACACACGTCTACTCTCGGCGGATGTGGTGAATCAAAAGCCTTAAAAAGAGCAAGATCAGCAGCAGTAAACTGCTCTGCCTCGGTGAGTCAATTACTCGCTCCCTGCCCCCACTCAAGCCCCAGCAACACATGTGTGTGTGTGCGTGTGTGAGTGTGTGGGAGAGAGCCGAAGGCAACAGGGTGGCAACACAGTGGGGCAGACGCGTCATAGGGCACGTTCGCTGCGCTCTAATCAGTTTGCATAATCAGGAGACGGAGATAGGCAACGAATTCCTTTCAAAATAAGAGTCTCACTTACAATAACAAAGTCCAGTATATGACAACTACTCACACCTACCTTACTTTTAGTAAGTAGTAAAATTTATTTATATAGCACTTTTCACAGATAAAAATCACATAGTGCTTCACAATAAAGAGAAAGAAAATGAAAAAGAATGGAAATACAACAATAACAATGTAAAACAGTAAAATACAACATAAAACAACAAATTAGTTGAAAGCTTGTCTATATAAAAATGTCTTCAGCTGCTTTTTAAAAGAATCAATGGAGTCTGTACAGCGTAAAACCAGTGGAAGAGGATTCCACAACCTTGGTGCCACTGCCTGAAAGGCCCGATCACCATGAGTTTTAAATCCAGTGCGTGGGGCCACCAGCAGTCTCTGAGCTGATGACCTTAGAGCTTGCAAAGATGAATGTGGTTTCAGCAGGTCAGATATATACTGGGGAGCTTGACCATGTAGGGCCCTAAAGGTTCAAACTAAAATTTTAAAATGAAACCTAAAACTTACAGGCAACCAGTGAAGGGAGGCCAAAACTGTGATATGAGATCTTCTGTTGGTGCCTGTTAAGAGTCGTGCTGCAGCATTCTGCACAGTCTGAAGACTATGCAAAGCTGATTTGTTAAAACAAGTAAAAAGACCATTGCAGTAATCCAAACGGGAAGTCGTTTATGCTGAAGAACTGAATCATTTAAAAATGTACTATGTATTTATATATTTATATGCACATGTATATATTTATATATTTGTTTATTTTTTCTCACCTACTCACTGGCATTGTAAAGACACAAATCAAAACTGTTGTATAAAACATAAACCTGTAGGATCCTGCAGGATAAGCCTAATTTGAAAAAAAAGAAAAGAAAGTTATGTGCTGAAAGTTATGGTCTGATTATACCAGCACCAACACATATGCAAACAGGAGTTTTGAGCTCTGCAAATTGGTATACCTCTCCAAGTTTATGTGGCAACGCTGCAGGGCAATTCCAAACTAATAACTGACAGTTATTCTTTGAAATTATTTGGATGTGAGGATGACGGGGATTCTAGCCAGTTGAACGCTTGTTTGGGTGCCACAATGTCTTGAGTCAGTCTCATTATACACCTCAATATTCAAATCAATATAAAGTTCTTGTAATTTAAGAGTAGTGTTTTCTTGAATTTATATTAAGTTTTGTTACGTCCTGAAGATAATTGGTTTGGCTAATTGTGCCTTTATGAATACCAAATCACAGAAAGAGTCGAAAAAACAAAAATTTGTAACTGTGTAATCCAAATAAAGTTTTTTGTAAACATTCTTTAAAACGTGTTTTAATTTGAAAGGCACAACCGGAAGCGCTCCTCTGTGCTGAGCCTGCTGCGCTTGGTACTTTCTCGCTCTCAGGAGGAAAAGCTGGTTGGTCAAAGTCCGTCACTTCAAACCACTCCCTTGAGTCGTGGACCGAAACAGTCTTGTTTTAGGCTAGAAGTCAATCCTCGGAGTAACTTTTAACTCGCCAATTGAGAGTTGAAAAGTCAATAAAGCTGTCGTTAATTGTATTCGGCGAAAGGTTTGACTCTCGGAAATCTTCTAGAAACTTTTCGGACTCGAAACCTTGAGGCACAGACATCATGGTGTTAAAGTCGGAAGACGGCGTAGGTGAGTGAGCTACTCAGGGAGAGACGTTTTACTTCGTGGGAAAGTCATTTAAATGGCACCACATGGCCTTTAAAATATACATATATATATCGGAGATAATAAGTTGACGGTATGAAAATTGAAAATCTCAGTGGACTGTAACTGTCCTTGGCCTTGTTTATTCTCCTATTGTTGCTTTGCTGCTTGTGTAAGCGCGGCACTTTTCTGAGCCTTATATAGCAAAAAAAGACAAATAAAAAAATATGTATACACAATCATTTGGGTTTTTTAAGTCTATTTTTGTTTATCCATATCATATTGACTGATCCTTTTCTACAAAATTCAGCACATTACCACATATTTGTACACTGAATCAAAGAGGTGGCTGTATTTTCACATTTAGTTTTGAGCAGTGCTGGTGTCAACATTATCAAGCACTTTAGTAGTAACACTCTGTAGACTTAATGCAGACTCTAACACGGTCAGAGTAAATATCGTCGGTGTCATTTTTCACTGAATACTCAGCAGCAGGTGTGAGAGCAGACCGCGCACTCCTCCAACAAGCTTTACATGAGTCATACTTCATCATTCCAGCCTTTGGATGGGCCACCTTTAGTTGAAATTATGCCAGAGAAGCCTTGCTAACTGTTGCAAATTACATTTGTGGCTGTAATTCCTTTACATCAGTTTGATGATGTGCAGTCATAATGAGCCAGTGTGCAGCCTTTGGTGTGAGACAGAAAGCCTTTGTTGCTGAGCATCATTCTTTCATCTTTTCTCTTTGACTTGGTTAGCCTGGCAGCATTAATCAGGAACTTTGCCTTGCGTCACTATTAATCCTGTTAGAGAACAGTGGCTGATCCTGTTATATGCTGCTGCTCCTTTATTGTTCTTGGGAACTTGCACACTTTCCCCCCCTCTCTCTTTTCCTTCCATAGCCTTGGCTGAACCTGGCTGGCACACACAGCTGCATTGTTTTTTGGAGGCAGCGAGATGAGAGAGAGGTCCATTCGATTCCTTTTGAGTCCATTTGTCTCTGCCACTTAGCGGTGGGTGGTCTGGGAAATTAAAGTAGTTGTCACTAATGGTTCCCTAATGAGTGGCGCTGAGAGCTCTAATGGGTCCTCTGGTACATTGTACCCTCCCTGGCACTAATGCCCCCGTGGTTTGATAATCGTCATCATCTTGCCATAATCATATTTTAGCTCTCTTTCTGCATCAGTTGCAGCGCTCCTTTCCACTCAGACCATCGTTCACTCTGTGTTGTTGGTGCTGAAATGGAAAATGTGTTTAGAGCAGAGAGCACTAGTGAGGTGTTGTTGAAAGTCTAATGTTTGGTAGCTCAGCAGCACTTGGGTGGCTGTTTTCGCTGATGTTGTTAGTGATCTCGCAAGCGAAAGAGGAGAGAAAATGAAGGGTGTGCAGATTTTAAACTATGACCTGTCACATGAATATTGCAATGGTTTCATGAGAGACTGTGCTGAACAAACATTTTTTTTCTTTCTAATTAGTCAAGGCAAAGGGAAAAAAAGTTTGTTTTGGAGGAGCCTAATTAAATATGCGGAATGGAAAGATGTGGAGAGGTTGGAGCCAACTGTTGATTGTTATTTACCTGCATTGTTATTATGGTCAACTACAACTGACTTTCTAGTTGGTACTGGGCTTGGTCTTCATGTGACATCATGTGACGCACATCATGATTTCGTAACGTCATGATGGCGAGCTTTGATTAGTTGGGGAAGTCTGTCATGTCTTGCGGTCAGGTCATTATTATAATCCCAGATAAATGAAGTCCAAGTTTTTCTGGCCAAGCATTTCAGCTATTGTAGTTTACATTTATTAATCGTAAATTGAGCTCCTTTTAAAAATTTCGCAGATTAATCAAGAAAAGTATTGTGGTTCTGTTCCACATTTCGTGACATCTTGTCATGATGCTGCCTGTCAGAATAACAGGAGGTTGTGAGGACAGAGTGCAGATAAGGGTGTAGCAAGACTTTAACTGCTGTTTTCACTTCCTTCTCGGTTTCTCAGAAAGAAATGTGTCAAGTTCTTTTTTCTTTTTTTTTCTTCTTTATTCTTTCTCTAGGAGTGGAAATCAAACACTGCAATCTCAAAGCTTAGCAGTTTGTTATTCCTCGCCTCTCTCAAAGTTACTGACTTTTAGTGACATTCAGCTTCGTCCGCAACAGGTAGAGACATGCCTGGAGTTGCTGTTTTATTACGGGAAGGGGAAAAAAAAAAGTCTGACTCCTGCTGGTAATGTGAAAGAATCCAAAATGGCGGCTGGGAGGAACTTCTTGATAGATGCCTTTTTAAAGGAGTATGCGGATTTGCCAGTCAAGCAGCTGTGCAGCAGCTCAGGGTTTGAGTTGTGACTGAGCTGTGCTTACTTGGTCTACTTCTTGTGTTTCTCCACTGTTCAGAGCACAGTGAACCATCATGGTGAGCTGAAAGTTAGGAAGGCGAAAGAATGCCTATTTTATTCCCTTCCCAACAGGATGGGAGGGTTTCGCCGCAGTTTTCACTCCTCCGCCGATCTGTTAGAGCAGCTCACAAACAGGAAACTGAGGGTTTGATGATATGCTTGACAGGAAGAGGCATCCTACAATTTGTGTGATGGGTCCATTTTTACACTCTTCTACAGCAGAAAAAGCAACACTGAGGCAAAAATACAGGTGCTAAAAGATAAAGATTTTTGGCTCTTCCAGCTTTTCCACCACATGTTTTTCAGAACGTGTGTGTTATACTGGGAAGGCAGGATGTTGATAGTGGGAAAGCCCTGATTAGAATCAAGGCTAACGGCATCAGAGGACAAAGGCATGTATTGTGGGAAGAAATAGCACTTCCGCATTTGAGGGAAAACACAGAGTTGCCTCCTCGGTGGCTTCTAAAAACAAGTTAATGTCAATAAAACAGAAGGGATTATGTAAAAAAAAAAGCTCATCTTTTGTGTTTGCTACCGTGGATTATGTCTGTGTATGTGCATGCAGCTGCTATGCTGCTGTTGGGCACTCTGCATGTTTGCTTTACACTGAGTCTGACGCTGACACAGTGTGTAGGGTGGCGGGCCTTGCTATACATTCTTTAGGCTCAGTTCCCACCCACTCACATCCTCGGGTCTCTACATTCCTGCACAGCAGCGTCAACAAAGCTAGCCAACCCACTGTGAACTATGTCTGGGCTGTCAGGGGAGTGACGGGGTCGTTTCTGTTTGACCAGCCTTCTTTTGTGATGGCATCGACTTTTTAATGTGCCTTTTTAAGGGCGTAAAACATCTTCTCTTAACACAAAAACTCACATAAACACAAAATGCTTTGCACTTTCACCTGTTGAGAGCTCTGGAAGACAACCAAGTTGGACTACATGAGAGGGAAAAATCCACTGAAAAGTGAGACTAGTGCTCCTCCTTAAAGTGGCATTCCTTCTAATAAATGTCAGGGACTCCTCTGATTGCAAAACAAAGCCCAAATGCAGAAAAGTCCATGAGATGATGTTTCCTCAGATCACTTGTCTGTGACCTAATTAAAGCCTTTCCTCATGTATTTATGGGCACAGTCACTATTTTCAAGTATATTAGTACAATATGGTGTGTATGTACTAAATTATTTCCCCATTATTGTCAAGAATGTTGATAAAGCAGCATATGCTTCAGGGCAGACTTTTGTCAAGTTTCCATTGGCTTCACCACAGGACTTCAGTGACCAGTAGGTGACATCTGAAGCCCCTCAAATTTAAAATTTTATTTTAAACCAATACTGATGTTTTTAGGAATTTAAAAAGAATAATAATAATAATAATGAGATTGGCACTGATGGCACAAGCAGAAGAAAGGGATCTGTCAGTCTTATTGCTTTCTCAAATCACTTTACATTTGTATTGCATTATGTTTTATTGGAACATTCATTAGGAGAATAACACCTTTGACTCTCCAACATAGATCATTGTAATCCTGAGGCATGCTACAAGTGAATTTACTGTTGCTATTCCATTCTTGTCTAAAATGGGATTATGTGAAAAATGGATATAACTTCACCAGTACATGGATCCCATCCTGACAACTATCAGAAGAAGCTCAGTCACTTGGAGGCTGCAGAGTGCACTCAGCACGGCAGAGGGCTCCAGGATGACTCATTCATCTTTATACAGACATCAGACAAGCGCTCATGTCTGCTCTGTGCTGCAGACGTACCCGGGGCAAGTGTACACTCATACTGTAAAAACACACACAGTGAGGAGCAGTGCTGAGAACCATTCTCTTAAAAGATCATTAGACTCAGGATAATACTCATGGCCTAGACTTAACAATAAACACATAGTCGCCTCCAGCACAGAGTCCGTTGTTAAAGTGGAGTTTGGAGGTGGTAATTTTGGATGCATGACTGGTCAGGAGAGTGAAGAACTGGCTTGAATTGCTTACTCACAACACCAGCTCATAGTAGAATATATCCTCGCTGTCTCTGTGGGAGATGACGGCACAGGAGGAATCAATCATCATGTAGTTATTTGGTAATTTAACTATTAATCATCATTACGAACATAAGACAGGCTGGACTTTTTTTTTTCAGTCTTATGGTTCTGGGCTTTTTAATTTTATCATTCATGAAACAAATAGGGCAGATTTACACACTTAAAAAATCTGAAATGGGGGGGGGGAGTAATCGGATTACTACCTGAAAAGTATTTCATCCTCTAACTAGAACTCAGCATGTTGAATTATAAGTATGGGTTGAACGTATGCCTACAGGTGTGTATCAAACATATTTTTGGGAGAAGGGGCAGCAGCTAAAGGAATGACCACCGGGTGGAGCCACCATGTTCGTCGTGGAGACAGGAAAGCATGTGGAGAGAGAGAGAGAGAAAGAGGGAGGGAGAGGAGGTGGTGAGCTAGTGAGTAAGGCTCCTTCCCAAATGGACTGTATCAGTGGCTGTGTGCCTTGAGCCGGCTGGCAGCTGATAGTTGTGCTGAGGAAATCAGGCAGTGTCTCTCTCCCTGTCCGGAGGAGCAGGACTCTTCCTTCTGTATCTTGACGTGTGGATGTTTTGAATCGCCAGAATTAAGCGGTAGAATCTGACAGGAGCCAGGACTGCTGAGCCTGTTTGTGTACAACAAGGTGGAGTGAAGAAGTGGAGTTCTTCAGAAATCCAGAAAAGTAACACTTTGGAGATTTTCTTGTTCAGGTTAGCACCAAATCTTGATGATGCTTCTGTGTTTAGCTGATTAATTAATTGCAAGGCTGTTTTCTGTTGCTTGCTGTCATGTTGCTGTCATGTGGGACTTTGGTCAGGTTTCATTGAGTCTGTGCCTACAGTTGCACTTTGACAGTTTTGAGGGTAAAATCAATGAAGCTGGAAAAAATGCATGCTTTATAAATAAAGAAACTGCTGGGAGATGATTCATATATATGAATATTTATGTGTTTTAAATCTCCTGGCTGGCTGTTGTGTTGACTGTATACCCGAGCTGGAGCCCCAAAACTGGGTAACAGAGTGATGTCAGCAGTGGTGAGTTTGTTGGTATGAATGAAGCCCTTTTGATGATGGATGTATGTAGAAGTTGGACTTAAACACCACATCATCAGGGGTCTGTATGGAGCACATGAGATATGTCCATTCAAGAAAATTAACAAGGATCAAGCTGGTAAAAGTAAAGGCAATTCCTTATCATCAGCCCATGTGTTTGGGCCTTGTTAAGGAATGAAGCTACTTGTCGACACAAAGAGAGAGCTGTGATCATCCCACCTCTCTTCCCACAGTTTCTGTGTTCTTCTGCCATTTGCTGTCCCACGCTTCCCTGGCTAAACACAGGGCTTCTTCTCCTGTTGTCTCTCCTCTGCCAGTCCCCCTTCACATTTCATACCAACAGGTCAGAATGAATGGATTTGGGCCTTTTTTTTTCTTATTAATCCATAACTGGTGGTCCTTTTCAGTCTAGTGTGTGGATTCTGTTTCTTTGTGTGCTCTAGAGGAGGAGGTCAGAGATGAATGATTTTTTTTTCTCCTTTTGGTGACCACATTCAAGACAGCCTTAGCTTTATTGCCTTTGCTCTGCTTTGTTACAGACTGTCTATTCCTGTCTGTGTGTGTGTGTGTTTGCTTTTAGATATATATGAGAGAGGGTGCCTGTGGGATTTGCTAAAGTAATGAGATTCAGTCTGAGATATGTGGATGAGATAGTCCCATTTTAAATCACTTTCTGTTTAAGCAGACAACAGCAAGAATCAGAAAGCTTAGAGTTATTTATTAGACTGAAAATCAGCACCATAATCGATTGTGTGTGTCCTGTGCTGAATTAATTAAACCTTATCAAGAAGTGGACTGCTTCTTTTGACCATTTGTGCTCTTATTGGTATTGGCTAGGGGTCGATTGATTGGAGCCTACGTGGCTCTTGAGGCCAGTGGCCAGGTTTTAAAGGGAGGATTGTCAGTGTAAATATAAGGTCAAATGTTGAACAGCAGCAACAGAAACCTGATGGAATGGGGGGAGAGGAGCAGGTAGATGTGGACTCGAGAAAACTGATGTTCTCAGTTCAAATGAGATCGGCTGGAATAAGAAGGGAGTGCAAAGCCTAGATAGGAGTTGGTCAGGCCAGAAGGATGGTGCATGAAGGAGAAAACCTGCACAAACAACAACAAAACCTTGTGCAAAGAATGATTGCTGCTGACAGTGTCATTTGTTTACCTCCATCACTGTGTGCACTTCATCAAAATAAAAACAGTGATCTGTGTGTGTCTTCGCATATTCCCTCACTCAGCAAATTGTAGGTGTAAACATATTCCCGATGTCTTCATCTGCTGCTGTAAAACACCAAGACCATATACACATCTGTCTACTAAACTGTCATTTTACTATAAAGATCACTCAGCATTAGTTTCTTCCTTACATGCAATACGTACGTATTTCTAGTATCTGTGTTGCTGGAGCAGCCTGAGTAAGGAAATTACCTAGTTAATAATTTTTTCTCTTGGTCCTTGTGTGCTTGGAGGAGCTCCCTAAATTGGGTCACATCAGCAGGGAGGGGGAGCTAAAAGATCCTACGAGCACTCGGAATTCTAATTTCCGTATTTTCCAAGGAGAGTTCTTCAGTGATCTGGGTGGAAATGAGACGTCTGCTTCTTTTGCCAGGATGGCAATCAGGATGAGTATTAGTGGCTTCTGCTGCTCTGGGAGAGTGATCTATAATTGGTATCTCTCTTGATGCCACCTCCCTGGTGCGCTCTGCTGACCCAGCCTTCACTAAAAAAAATGCTTCACCCATCTAGGAAGTCTGCACTCTTAGATTAAAAAAGTAAGGGTGCACCGAGACAAGGTATTGTTCTTATACCTGATTTAGGGCTCAAATGAAGCTTTGGGGAAACTAAAAAAAAAACTTCTTAAGCACTTTACCTAAAGTACAGAATGTATTTGACAAGAAGTGGGATGTACCAGTTCAGGAGTAAGCGCCATGATTATTCTTGCAGAGTGCATTGAGTGTTTCAAGTCATACATTTGGGTTGAACTACACCCAGGAGTAATGAGGGCCAGGCCACTGCAGGACAGAGCTCTGATTGTAATATGCCAAATTTAGCAAAAGAGCACTTATGTCAGTACCATTAACCAATTACTTCACACTGTCATCTTTTTCAGCAAGGTATATAAATGGAAAGCATTATCTTTGGTTTAAAATAAAATAAATTTAGTACTTTGTAATACTGACTTGGTTAAATGACCTCTGAATAGAGGTGAACACACTTTGGGAGTGACAGTTTCGTATTGATGTACTGGAAATGACAGTCAGATGGTGTTAGTGCTGTAAAATGAAACAAAAAGCAAGTTGCAAGAGTGCTGATCATTAGTTAATGTGTGGGTGTGCAATTCCATGTTACTTTTCCCTGGTCTCTCTGCATGACGGCACTATGTGCAAACACGCCCCCATGTGCGTTTGCATGTAATTCCCCTACATGACTTATTTTTCACGCAGTGCAATTCCGAAAGCAGTGAGATGTGGGCGTCATGTGTTTTACTTGTGAAACAGTCTGTGGAGTCTGTGGTCATCACAGGTTCGACCCTGCCCTTTTTGCATGTGAGAGAGTAAGAATTAAGATAGATGAGGAGGCGTGGTGTGCGTGGAAGGAAATGCCTAATTTATCCCTTTTTCTATAATATTGTAATGCCAACAATAAAATATGGATAGTAGGTGGTTATCACAAAGTATCTTTTAATAAGACCATTTATTTTCATTGTTCCAAAAACAAATAGTCCCTTCATTCTTCCTCTACCTCAGTTGCCCTCTCTGACTCTCTTTTTAACGTCCTGCCTATTTCTGATGACATCCACATTTCATCGGCTGTGTCAGTGCAGAGGTTTGCTGAATGCGAGCCAAGCAGTGCTCCAAGCATTTTCTTAAGTTGATGAACTCCCTCTTCATCTGCTGGTTTCTGGGAAATTACACCCACTTGGTGCCCACCTCTGAAGCAAGCATGTTTAGGGCCTTTCCCTGCTCTGCTGTGGTTATGATTATTTTGGGTGGAGCAAGGAAGGCATTGATGGTTTCAACCACGTTGCTCCGTGATCATGCGGATTCAGATGACATGTCGGGATGCAGTGTACGTTTTAAATGCAGGATCTGGGTGCCATCGTGCATCTGTCATATGGATTTTGCACAAACTATTTTTATGTGCTCTCAAAAGAGGAAAGTGTATAAACAGTTTCCTTCCTTTAAATTATTAGTTTGCTAATTTTTTCAGTTTTCTCCTTGGAGTGAAATTATAGTCCTGTATGCAGCTCTTCTCTAATGTCAGTCCTTCAGTTGGGAGTCCTCCTCTAAGGCCTGGAGCAATGTGGCTGTTTCATATTGGGACCTGCTGTCCTGTGCTGTGTCCTGTTCATTTTTTTAGGGTCTGCCAGGCCCCCTACCTGACATCGTGTTTCTAGAAAGACAATTGAATTTTCTTCTTTGAGATCATCCTCCCTGTTTTTATTTTTTTAGGCTGTTGAACACAAGGCCCTGCTCTGGATTTCATCATTGTGACACTAACTCATCCAGGCGATCAGGAGATAAGGTCATTAAATGCAAGGAGGGCCATATATTCTCAGACCTATCACCACTTTGTTTGTGTGTTAGGTGGTGCCTTCTTGTGCATCTGCGAGGGGGAATTGTGACCAGATTTTTAAAAAATGCATATATATATTTGGGTTTGTGTCTTTGCTCAGTATCATCCTGTCAGCTCCCGCTTATAAACAAAATTTATTCAGACCCCACTGTGACTTTATATAGCAGAACGCTCGGTATGTATATGGCCGGTATGCCAGAATTACTTAAGGTGTCGAGGTTTGATGTGTGAAAGGTCAGCTTCATGTGGACTCCCATTTTCCCCCAGCTGTCTGAAAGCAAAACAGGAAGACAGCATGGCATTGTTTTGGTGCTCCTTCAGTCTGCTCTAAAGCAGTCCCTGTTTTTTAACTTCCATTGTCTATTATCCCTGTGTTAAATATTATCAGAAATTCTGGGAAATGCCATAGTTATTTACCTCAATGTCTTTAGGTTTACTTGCTTCTCTTATTAAAATAAGCATCCTCAGTTATACAGATTTCTTTTTGCTGGTTATATATTTAAAGTTGGATTTTTTTTCTTCTTTTTTTTTGCTATTTGTATGTTTGTGTCTCGTCATTTATGAGTGACGTGCTTAGGATAATTTCTGGATGTCAGTTGTGTCCTTCGATTGCTTGCTTCTCCTTTTTTAACTATCATCATTCCACTAAATCTTTTACATCTGGTACACTGTGTGTTACCCAGTCTCATTGAATCAAGAATTTTACCTCTACAGTTATGTTGAGTCCTCTGTCCTCAGCTTTCGTCTCTTTATATCTATTACTTTGTTAACTGCTGAAGACTGACTGAGATCCATAGAGTCATCCAACCTTTGACCCCTTTTAACCTTTAAACTCTGCTGAGGAAACGAAACGAGGAGGTTACAGAACATATCTTGTGCTGAGCCACTGCAGGAACTGGAGAAATGGCCTCGCATGCCAAATAATGTATCTTCTGTCTTTTTTATGCAAGTATTTAAAGGCAGCTGATTATCAAGCAACACTTTACAGCAGAGCAGACTGAGTTTTGGGCACACACCTTTTTCTTGGAAAAATTTTAAGTATGAGAGAAGCCATTGAAACAATTTGAATAGCAACGTCAACATCAATGTCTTATTTGTTTTATATTGAAATGTCATTATGTGTTGTTTCCCATTGGGAATCCACCTTACGAACAATGCAGATTAATAACATTTCTTAGTTTACTACTACTACTACATTTTGTGACTACTTCCCTTACTCCATACCATTAGTTTTTGTTATTTTACATGGTATAGCATACATTTTGTTTATCAAGTAAACAAGTTAGTCAATTTCTGAAAACAAGTATTGACTATGTTAAATATATAAATTACACAAACACACAAGATGCAGCTAAGTCATTATTAGCATATTTTTAAGGTAATTATTGGTCTTAATAGGGCTGCTGACAGAATAACCTGATTGCTTTATTAAGAAACTGTCACTGTTTTTTAAAGAGAAAATGTAAAGCAAATGAAACGCTTTTGAATGCTGCTGTGCTTACAGTGCTCGGTGTCCACGCATCTAGTTTTCGCCCAAGTGGACAAGCAGGCACGTTGTCCATCAAACAGGCTAATAATAACTAAGGTGTGAGTGACAGGAGGACTGTCAGCACTTTGATACCTGTCACATTTGTGCTTCTTATGCACTGATGCTCAGTGCTGATTGGCTGAGCAGACTTTTTTTTTTTAAATTGTAGTTCCACAATAGCTGATTTCCTGTTTGATCCGCATGTGACCGCTGCTGACTTAGGTCACTCTGTTGGTGTAGGCGTTTTGAACTCTTTAGTGTTTGTAATGCAAAGGCTTATTTGAGCCATCACTAACACTTTAACAAAGAAGGACTTTTACTGTTATTGTCTTACGACTTATGGTAGCCCCTACAGTTGAAAATGTCTTCTCATAAATCACCACTGGTTTTCATTGTTCCTCGTACCATCTTCCACATTCCTTGCTATGTGTGTAATCACTTTTTGGAATGTTGAAGAGATGCTTCAGGGACATTTATTTATAGAAAATGGCAGGGATTGTGCTACATAGTGGACGTGCACATGGACATCTATGCATGCTGACAACTTGCCATTATTGTATTGTTTCTTTTCCTTGTGGAGGACTGATGGACATTCAGGGCACTTGTATTGTGTCTGTGCAGACACGTCTGCATGGTATGCCTCTGTCTGCGTACAGCCTTATGTACACCCTTGGATCATGACTTTTCTGTTACTTTAACCCTAGTGGACCATTACCAGCCCTCACACATTGGGACAGTATTTCACTGGTTATTCTAAGTTATTCTAACTCTTCATCTTCTTTCTCATGTGTCTCTAGTGCCGGACGACCTCACTCCAGAGGAGCAGCAGGAGCTGGAGAATATCCGCCGGCGTAAGCAAGAACTGCTGGAGGACATTCAGGTAATCCTAGAGGAGGATATGTAGGCAGCGTCAAAAGAGACTCTTAATGTTAGTAAGGAAATTGGATGTCGTTTTTATTGTTCATTTATTGAAAGTGTTAACATTTTAACATTTTCTTTTATCTGCCAGTTTAGTGTTTTATCTTTCGAGGATAGAAACTCCTTCAGCAGCATTCTTAACTCATGCTCGAAAACCTTGGTATTCAAACAGAGAGAGATTTGCGTTCACTCTGGGGAAATCAGGTGACAAAGAAGGCAAAAAACATCAACCATCCTGACCATGTGCTGTCATCTGAGTTCAGGAAGTTGTTTTCTGGTCGTCACTACCTTATACCCCGAGTGTAGAACAAATGGATACTTTAAAATCCTTCATTCCCTCAGTTATTAGATCATCAAACCTGAACTGGGTTTATTTTAGTTTCATTATTTTCTGGCGTTGTTCGTTTTTAGACTTGTCCTTTTAATTTTTTTGTATTTATTTATTTTTATCCTGATTGTTTGTTGACCTATGCTAACAGTGCAACAGTTTCAACAGTGTTTGTGACCACAGCTTAAAGACTGTATGTTGTGTGACTAGGTTGAGTGGGAAAGCTGCAAATGAATTTCCCTTCTTGGGGATAAATAAAGTTATCTTAATCTCAATCTGACAAAAACGACTCCAAAAACAGATAAAAGGTGATTATGTTCTTATGACTGCACGTTTGCAGGAAGCTAGTAGCATATCCCTCCTGATTTACAAGCAGAGCCAGGATTCAAAGCAGCTCTGCTGAATTTCCATAAAGTGGTTTATTTGATTCCTGTCCATGGCCCACGATGATGTTTGTTGGCTTCAAACTTGAGACCAGAGCATAGCTCGTGAATCTAGCTCTATCTGTAGGTCAGTCCTGTCACTCAGTAAGCAGCGATAATAAGCAAATAGCTCGCAACAAAGGTGAGAGGCTGTCATGCCCTGGAATGAATTATGATGGTGTCCTGAATTCCCATTGGGCGAATTGGCTTCTGCTGACCCCAGTGGACGTTTGAGGTGTGATCTGTCACCCTGTCTTTTATGAGCTTAGGCCACCATCACTGCCCTTCCCCCTCTATGGCCGCCGCCGCTGCCCCTATCCTGTCCTCGTCTCTTTCTGACCCCTCTCCTCACTGGCTCCCACACTCTCCTCGGCTGGCCCTGCATGTCAAGGCCTCGGCACCACACCCACTCTACTTTCTGTATGAGCACAGCTTTTGTTTGTGCAGACAAGCATCTGAGGAATGTGTTGTGATTGCGCAGGCCTTGAATGGACAGATGTTGTCTTTGTGGTTTCACAGTTGGTAAGTTGGCATTGTGTACAAGAAATATTGCATTGTCACGCATGGTAAAGGAAGAGGATTGATGATTACTGTTAGTAGACAAACGACATCTATATTTGACTTCTCTTATGCTACTGTCTGTTCTCCCATGCTTTGATCAAGCTGATCTCATCCTCTGCATCCTCTGCCTTTACTGTGCCAGTCTGGCACCAGCAGGTCTGGCAACTAAATCTGCCTCTGAGACCATTAATCGGTAAAATACCACACAAAATATAATCCTTTTCCATGCTTACTTACTCCATTTGTATTGAGGTTATCCCCTAATGTTCTCCACCCAGTGAAATTCAGATTGAGAGGATTGTTTGGCTCAGACACATCCTAGCAGACTTTCTGTGAAATAGGAGCTGCTATCACTTTGTAGTTTAAGGAGCATACACAGTGTTGCATGTGCAGCATTATCTGAAGAGGCCAAAAAGTGACTTTTCTCTCTTTGTTAAACTGTTTGCTCTGATGTGAGTATTTATGCAACAAAAGGCCACCTGACTTACAGACAAACAATGATTCAGCCTCTCTCTGCGCTGTTTAATACCCTCACATTTTTTTTTTTTTTTGGGGGGGGGGGGGGGGGGGGGGGGTGTAAATACAAATGCTTTGCATGTTATTTGCATTGGTTATCCCTTTCCACGCCTCTTCGAGGAAAGTTGAAGAGGCGTGGAAAGTTGAAGAATATATACATATCATTTATTTTTTATTTTTTTTCCTTTGCAGCGGCTGAAGAATGAGATAGCAGAAGTTACTAGTGAAATTGAGAACCTGGGTTCCACTGAGGAGAGGTAAGAGAACTGGAGTGACTTTCCTCCCCTGCAAACACATTTCCTTCTCTGTTGTGTCTAAGTTGCTTGCTTTCTATTAACTTAGCAAATGAAGCTGTCAATTATTCATGTTTGATGGCTAAGTTGGGCCTCCCATCTCACCAAATTGGCTATGCTTTTAAAGCCGTTTAAATGTTTCATCAGGCACACCCTCATGATGGGAGGCCTCATTGAATAATGCAGTGGGTGTTCGGGCAGAAGCAGACAATAGGTGGTCTCAGGGGAGGGAGTGCTTGGGTTTGGTCTACTCTAGTGGATAGGGATTCCATCAGCTGCTGAAAATCTCTGAAACGCTCTCTCAGTGGTACCTAAAACCCCATTAGGGGTGCTTATGATCAGATATTTCTGTGATCCATTGATTGGAGATGGTACATAGTAGTTAGCGTGTGTTATTGCTCTTCACATGAGTGCTGGACTTTGGCTGACAAAAGCCAAAGGAATGCTAGTGTGAGTGAATCAGTGGGGAGAGGTGGAGATGGAAATGTAACCATGGTGACTGCGGACTCTAGGATTGCACTTTGACCCTGAAATTACTCAAAGCCTGAGAAACCACACATTCTCATATCCATGCTAACCTTTAACAACTGTGTCTGACCAACACCTTGTCATCACAGTTGAGCCGGAGTACGGGAAAGCTCCTGACAGACCTTTTTAAAAAGAGACAGACACTGAGATGGGTGAATTGAGCAGTGAATTGAGCAGTAAATTGAGTGTGTTTCAGTTTATCTAAAACTCTGAGCTTCAAATTCTTGTCACTGCTTCATATATACTAGATCTGCAAAATACTGCTTTAGTTGATTATTATTTATTGATCAAGCATTTTTCACCATTTTCTAATATAGGTGATAGAGCCTGACAGATATAGGATTTGTAAGACAGATACCGATATTAACTGATGTATAAATTCGATATATGTATTTTATTCTTTCAAAAATACAAAACGTAGAGATTTCCCTAACATTTGATATGTGCAGCTCTGGGTCCTTATTAACATATTACAATGCAATTTAAATCTAATTTGTTTTGTAGTCATGATTTACTCGTTTAAGCTCTGCCTGATTCTCCTCAGATCAGTTGATTGTTGTTTTTGCATGTTCCCAGCAGGGACGTTGCAGAGTGCCCTCTAGTGGGCAAGCTATGCAACATCAGTACTCAGACAGTTGAAGGGTGTTTCACTCTCTTGCTTCTTTATTAGTTGATATTTTTTGTATGAGCTGTTATAAATGCTGATACCAATATATCACCAAATGGCTAAAAATAGTTACCGGCTTCTGATAGACAAGACAGTTGATTGATCAAGAAATAATTAACAAATAACTGATAATGAAGTAATACCTGTTTATGTCCATCATTGTCATTGTGTCACCACATTATCATAGTATAACTATTCTGCATTATGTTCATGTTAGTATTAATAACAACATAAACTCTCTCTTTTAAAGGAAAAATATGCAGAGGAATAAACAGGTGGCCATGGGCCGTAAGAAGTTTAACATGGACCCCAAAAAGGTAGGTAAAAAAATACTGTGGCTCAATTAGAAATATCATTTGTTTGTTGTGGTTTTCGTAATCAGGATATAACCTGGGGTTAACTTTCTTTCTCAGGGGATCCAGTTTCTGATTGAGAATGACTTACTGAAGAATACCAGCGACGACATTGCTCAATTCCTCTACAAAGGAGAGGGCCTCAACAAAACAGCCATCGGAGATTATCTTGGAGAGAGGTCAGAATGAAGATTTTATCCACTCTCTCTCTGTCTTCCACTCATGCTGGCCCATTAGTCAGCAACCATACACGTGGTTGATAAAAGTATCAAATAGAGAACACATAGTTTCCTTATTGCTGTATTTCCTCTTGGTCAAGCTCACGCCCATCCTTTCCCAAACACAGGTTATTGGTTCCACATTTAGACCTTCCTCTCAAGACAATGATCGTTACTCTAAAGCCAACATCTGTGCTTGATTATCTTACTCATAAGTAACTTGGTCAATAGACTCACAATTTTGGAATGTGTGTGTTTGAAAGCAATTAAAGATTTCACTCGAGTGAAGAGATCATCCGTGTTAGAGTGAACACATAATACAGGAAATATTGATGGGCTTAATGTACGGTATGCACTGCTCGGGGACTGTAGGGATGGCAGTGTTACAAGCAGGGTGTGGTCTGTAAGGCCATAGCGGGGACTGGAGTGCATGCTGTTGACGTTTTTGGTTGTTATCAAGCTATCTGGTTCTGTAAGGAGGGGCTGTGGCAGCATGCTAGTCTTAAGACACGATTGGTCATTTGTCCACTTGAGATGGTGTTGAGTGGATATGACTCTGAGCTCCTTAAAGCCTTGCTGTGATCCCAGAGGGCAGATTGTTTTCTGTGAAGGGCATAAAGGTCGGGGATGATGTCATGCTCTAGTTTAGATAAGTGAAGAGAGCTGGGAAGTGTGTGTGGTCCGTTATGTGGGGTTTGCTGGGAGTATCCATTGTATCGTCACAACCCCTTGCTTATCAGATTAACACCCCCCCCCCCCCCCCCCCCCCCCCCCCAAATTTAATGCTAAATTTTATCAAACACATACTACCATTTTATTATTTTAAGACTTATTAACAGAATATAATATGGACATATTCACTGACAGGATAATTTACCCTTTTTTATCTACCTTAGAGATGATTTCAATATCAAAGTCCTCCAAGCCTTTGTGGAGCTTCATGAGTTCACAGACCTCAACCTGGTTCAGGCGTTAAGGTAAGATATCCTCCTAACATCTGTTACACACGCGGCTGACTCCTCATACTGTAGCTTCCTTGCAGGTTTATGTAAATCACCTGCACTAACGTCAGTTTTCACGAACAGCCTCATTTGCAGTTTGTAAGGCTGCAGCTGTCAGTTTCAGTCTCGAGGAGGAAAAGAAAAGGAAATAAATAAATAAATTCTTTGACACTTGAAGGAAGTCTGATGCTCACTGCAGAGTTGTGTCCCTTGACAGACAGTTCCTATGGAGCTTTCGGCTGCCAGGAGAAGCCCAGAAGATCGACCGCATGATGGAAACCTTTGCTCAGCGCTACTGCCATTGCAACCCTGGTGTTTTCCAGTCTACAGGTATAGCCGTCGTGTCTTCCAGCCCAGCTTTTAGTGCTGTCATAAAAACAGAAATAACCATAAATGTTAGAGCAGTGAAACAGAACAAAATGACTTCACTTCATATTTTCTCCTAATAAAATATCTTAATACAGATTTAGATGTTAAACTTGGTCTGTTGAATAGATCATTATCTGCCAACAGAGTTGGTGAATGTAAATTTCCCCAAATGTCTTCTGTGTTACCCTGATTAAATAGACTGGCTCTTATGTAGTGCCTTTCTACTCTTCTTGAGCACTCAAAGCACTTTATGCAATGTGTCTCATTCATTCATACTTTCACTTATTTCTGCATATAAGGGCTTTCTATTTAACATTCACACTATGATAAACAGGAGCAATTCGAGGTTCAGCATCATGCCCAAGGATACTTTGACATGTGCACTAGAGCAGCCAGGGATCGAACCACCCATCTTTCAATAAGTAGATGATTTGCACTACTCCTGAGCCACAGCCACCCCAATTAATCAGTAGTATCTCTTTAAACTCATACCTTTTCATGTTGCGCTGCAATCCAGTGACAGGTCAATGGAAGTCATGTAAAAGCTGGATCATTTAGCAGACACAAAGTCTGTTGTGGTGAACTGTGTCAGGAAGTGTCTGGCTTTTGGGAAATAATGACACTAGCAGACAGACAACTCCATCCAGTATGGATGCTGGTGGATGTAAATAATGCACGGGACTGCCTTAACAGGTTTTTATAAAGTGCTGCTGTTTCAGCCATGTGCTTCGCCTCAATGTCTTTTAGCTTATGCATGTATACACACTCATACATTAGACAGCACATGCAGAAGCATACTTGGCTGCCCACATGCAGTCCTCCTCTCCTGCCCACTCTGGGCCCTAATGAAGCTGCATCTGCCTTTTCCCTCCCAGTTTGACTGCAGTCCCCTAAGTGCAGTCCTTTCAGCTCGACTAATTTACATTCATATTTAAACGCAACATTAAACACCCACACCATTTTTATGGTAAACGGCAACCTTTCACTGCCTTTCAAACCTCACCCCCTCTCATAGTGCGATCCCACTTTTGTTTTGTTTGTTTTTTTTTTTCTTACAGACACATGCTACATTCTGTCATTCGCCATCATCATGCTAAACACCAGCCTCCACAATCCAAATGTAAAGGACAAGCCAACCGTGGAACGGTTTATCTCCATGAACAGAGGCATAAATGATGGAGGTGACTTGCCTGAAGATCTGCTCAGGGTGGGTAGCCCTTCCCAAACTTTGTTTCCTGAAATCGCCCTTCTTTCCTTAATCTCACACATTCTTTACTCTTTGTTTTAGAATTTGTATGAGAGCATCAAGAACGAGCCTTTCAAAATACCAGAAGACGACGGCAATGACCTCACACACACTTTCTTCAACCCGGACAGAGAAGGCTGGCTGCTAAAACTGGGTGAGTGTGTACACAGCTACACGAGAACATAGAGAGGCTATTTTCACCCTCATGACTGCTCCCATAGATGACTTTGTTGTGTCATTAAAGCTGCACATATTTTTGCATAACCCGATAACCAGTGTCTCCCCTGAGGTAAATAGCCTCTGAGTGTGCGTGCATGTGGGTGTGTGTTAAAGGTTACTGTGAGCACATGTGAATGGCTAGAGACACGTCTCCCCGCTTTAATGTATTATAAATGTGGTCTTGAGATCAGACCACCACATGTGGAGACCTTTGAATTATTTACGATGATGCATATTCACACACTGACACGCACATAAATACTGCGTTTCAAAACTTGTAAATCAAGTCAACACACACACATAAAACACACTCTGAAGTTCAGACATTTTCAGGAAGCTGTTCTCATTTTCTGTGCATTTTATAACTGAATTTGATATTTGAGATGTGTAGCTTGTCCCAATCTTTAAATGTTAGTGACATTTCTGTGGCCTCTTTGTCCCTCATGTGTAAATCAACTGTATAGTTTGACATAAGCAAAGGCATAACCTGTATCATTAGAAATGTTAACAGGATTGCAACGAACCTTTCAGTGGTCACATTCAAATCACTCCTGGATGCCAATTCTTCAACTTCTGTTTCCTCTGACATATCTCTCTCTGTTGTATAAATTCACAAAATAATGCATGAATGTATTGAGTGAAGACCTTCAGTCATTGTGAATCTTTACAACAGACTGTACTAAGGGAGTCAGAAATCATCTCTTTCCAATTACTCCTAAATGGCAGATTTGAGTAAAATAATCAGGGTGGAAGGTCAAAAAATTACCTGATATAATAAGGTGAGAACCCAGTGAGGGGATATATTTCATGTAGTGCTTCACAGTAGCTTTCTTAAGTCCACATAGACTAGATCGCCCTCTTGTGGATTGGCTTGATATCAGCAGATGGGAAAGTTTGCTGATGGTGAAAGCTGTGAAGCAGTGCATTGAAGCCTCACTGCGACCAGATTAAAAGGACTGTGGTGCTATATTTCTTTATCATTTAATTTGATTATTTTTGTTTTCTTTTCCTCTTCGTTTGTTTGTTTGTTCCCATGATTTTGGCTGTTGTCTTTCCTCAGGAGGTATGTACACCTGCTCTTCCCCAACGCTAGTCCATCTCTCAGCTCTCAGGTGCTTTCGGTGGCCTGCCATGCTTTCGTTCTCTTCCTCGTTTATTACATTCATACAGAGTTATTTTGTGTGTAGATTTTTTTTTGTCTCCCCATTGACTCATTTGAACTTCAGATGTTTGTTTGTCTGTTCAGTCTCTCATGGAGCTGGTGGTTTTGTCCATGCTCTTTTATCTTTGTCGGGCAGTCGCCGGGTGCATTTGTCACCCTGTGGACTCGACTCGGGGAGCTACTGCTTTGTGACCACACTACTGAGCAATTTGGCCTTTTTTTTCTCTCTTTGCACTGTGGTGGTCACTCTCTTTGATCTCCCGTTTTTTGGAAGCTGCATTATACCTTTTTTCCATACAGCGAGCGCAACAAAGGACTTAGCTTTGAAAAATTGATCATGAACCAGTGTACACATTGGAAGCTGTTGTTTGCTCTCTGATTGAATGGAAAGGGAATACTGCACCTTTTCATCAATGCAGCTTTCCTTATCTCCTTGTATAATTCCTACACGTGGATCTGAAGGTTAACATTGTGGCTCAGGTTGGTGTGGTGCTGGACCGGATTGGACCAAGCTGTGGGAAGATGGCATGGACAGAGGAGTGTGCTGAAAGGAGCCAGACATTGTTTTAATGATAAATTTATGTATTGGTGTTAGTGGTGCATGTTTTCTTTAAATTACAAAAAAGGGGGTAACTAAATTCAATTTGGGGTTTGTTAATCATCAATTGCTAATTGATCAGAATGAGAAAAATCATCCTCAAATAAACAATCCCCTCTTAACCTCCTCTCGTCCAGCCTCCCACAGTCCCGTCTTGCATGGGTGACTCACTCCACTCAGCCCCACTCGGGCCTTGCACCGTCCACACGCCTCTCTGCAACAATCTGCTGGGACGTCCCGCCTCGTCCCAGACATTCTTGCACAGGAGGTGGTGAACTCTTTATTTTTCTCAGAGTGACAGGAACTGACACGGCCATCAGACCAATCGCAACTTTTAGCCAACCCAATCAACTTTTAAGCCGTCAGCTGTGTGATTCTGCCATCGCGTCTGTGCTCTCTGTTGGTCTGCTTTTGTCTTTCTTTTTTTTTTTGCTGTTGCAACATGCTGACGAGTCAAGGTGCGGCGAGGAGCCCTATATCTCCATTTCCGTTTGCCAGTTCAGGCGTGTCGACAGTTTCTGTAGCTACTAAACGTAGACTGAAGTGTTGTGCCTGTCATGATGTCTGTAATATGATGGGATATCATATACAGCGTGTCTGCTGCTATATGATAATACAAGTGTGTTCTACATGTCTATAGAAACATCTTCAAACCCTTGCTTTTGGTAAATGGGTTTCAAAATGCAGCTTTTTACTAACATTGGTGGTGGGAAAACCTAGTCTAGACTAGGCTTAGTAGGCTTATGACTGTCATCGTTAGAAGGAACCCTCCCCAATAACTAAATACTATTTCTATATAGATGCAAAATTACTTAAGTAAGCCCAAACAGGATGTTTAAGATTGAAATGCCTGTGGAGAGACTAAGCATAACTTCAGGCACTGAGCTTCCTGCCCCTCTCTTCGTTGGCATCCTATCCTCCCAGAGTGTGGCTGCCATCTGGTACTGCGATCATGTTTCCCCTCACAGGAAGCAGGGTGACAAAGGGGGTAAGAGTTCAGCTAGAGATCAACAAGAGCAGAGTCAAGTAATGAGCCCCTGCTGCACTTTAAAATGAAGAAGAGAACTTAATCCACAGTCCCTCCTCACTTTCTATGTTCAGCCCTTATATATGGATTTTGCAGCTTTCTAACTGTTGCCCAGTAACATAGGTGGTTCATCAAGCTTAGTGAATGCAGAGCATATAGATCTGTATGCTCCCTATTGATTCTGGCTCTCTAGCCCTCTGAGTAAAATGGTGTTGAGCCAAGAGAGGAGATGCCAGTTTTTTCAGTCATGTCAAAATATGATTGAAAAGTAGCAAACAGCTTTCAACTCAATCCTCAGATGTAAACTCTGGGTAGTTTCTATATGCATTTCTCACCTATAAGGGGTTTCTTTATCATATGAACAGTATATCAGACTGGAAAATGGCAATCAGGCCCATAAATCAACAAATACAAGCAAAAGTATAAAATAGTTATTATAGCTACAAATGGTGTGGTGATGGGGAGCACATGGCATGGACGTGGATTAGGGTGGATAGTGGGGTTCCTTAGGTAAAGGGAGTCCTCTGGAGCCGTCATCTGTCTGTCTGCTCATACATCTGTCTGCCTGTCTGCTGCTCGACACGGTGCTTTGGTGCTCGTTTCTCTTTCCATATCGCTTTCCCTTGCTGAGCCTTTCTGATGCTTGCTGTTTGCTCCACAGGGGGACGAGTTAAAACTTGGAAGAGGAGGTGGTTCATCCTCACAGACAACTGTCTGTACTACTTCGAGTACACCACAGTGAGTACAGTTGTTTCTCTGTTAGAGTTCCCTCCTTTGCTGTTGTCGCTCCTTCGCGCAGTGCTCTCATTTTATATTTGTGCAGGACAAAGAGCCAAGAGGAATCATCCCACTGGAGAACCTGAGTATCAAGGAGGTGGAGGACAAGAAGCCTGTACGTACAGCTCCCTCTAGTGGTTCATCTGTGGAGTACCCACAGTTAGATAGAGACTCAAAATAGCATTTTTGATCAACAGTTATTTTTAAAATAGTTATTTTTGTGGCATTGTCATTTCTAACTTAAAACATCATCACTTCTGTAGAACTGCTTTGAGCTTTTCATACCTGACAGCAAGGACCAGGTGATAAAGGCATGCAAGACTGAGGCTGACGGACGGGTCGTGGAGGGCAACCACACTTTCTACCGCATCTCAGCCCCCACAGCTGAGGAGAAAGAAGAGTGGATGAAAAGCATCAAGTAATTTATAGATTTTTAATTATTTTTACCTCTTTTGAGGTAGCTTAATTTCAGTGATGGCAGTGAATGTCACCACCCTAAAACATGAGTTTTTGACTCTTTCTCCCCTTAAAGTCAACATTTGATCTCCTGTACCCTTAATGATACATTTTGACAACTCAGTTTATATAAATAAAGGTTAAGGGTTTTTCCAACAGTAGTCCTAGTAAGCTGTATAGGCAGAAAACACCCTCACTAACTTCTGATTGAAACTAATTTGTTCTGGAGTCTGCAGTCCTTAAATATGACAGAAACTGCTCTCTTCAGAAAATAGAAATAAGGGTTTAACACCCAGAGGTGTTAAAGAGTGGAAGAGTGACCCACACACAGAGTGAGAACAAATCAGTTTTTACCTTTCAGTTTTAAGGTGCCCTGAAATGTACAAAAACACTATTGGTGAATTATTTTCTACTGATATCTGCGAAAGCCATGCAAAGCAATGAAATGGCTTTTTAAGGCCACTTAATCTGAACATATTCGTTGTGTAAAATCTTTGTCTGTTTTTCATATTTCTTTTAATTCTCCCAAAATACTTTGTTTTCAGAGGCTCATATTTTTCTCAACAGACTTTGATTTCTTGTCCTCACTCTTCCAAAAGTACTGAACAGTATATTGAGTCTGATTATGCTGACTAGCTCCTCTAAATTAATGAATTAAACAGAAGAAGAATTTTGCCTTCCAAATGACTTTAATTAGACTCATCCTAAGAATTTTTTTTTCAGAGAAAAAAGAGAAAAATTAGACCTTCTTGCACAGCTGAGCCGTGTCTAACATTAGTGCTTTATGAGTGCGTCAGTTTGCACATTTTATGAAATTTTGCTGAGATTTTTCTCTGCTTCTGCACCCACAGAGCTGCCATCAGCAGGGACCCCTTTTACGAGATGCTGGCAGCCAGGAAGAAGAAGGTGTCATCCATGAAGAGACACTAGGGGCACTCGGCTCTCCGGACGTTGCATTTGACAGAATAAGGGGCGCGGGGTCTGTTTGCCCTTCCTGGGCCATTGCAGAGGTCATGACCGAGGTCTGCCTCTGACCTCCCCAAGGCTTTTCTCTAGGATACACAACAGGTCTGACTTTTGGACTCTGCAGGCCAGAAAACAAAAACAGGAAAGCATGCTGGGTTTTTAGATAAGAGTCTGGGCTGAGCGCCTCCTCTAACCTCCTGTCTGAATGTGTTGCTTTCTCTCTCAGCTTTGTATGTGCTCTCTGTCTATGAGACCGGAAGGGAGTGTTACTGTGCAACTCAGAGTCCCTTTTGAAGACGCTTTAAAACAACACAGTTCTCATATACACTGCATACATACGCAACATCACAACAAGCATACTTTCATGGAGTCCTCCCCCGTCGCACACATTGTTTTAACTCAGCAGGTCTGACCGAGTGTGGCACCCCAACCAGAATATTCCTCACTGTGTGGAAGAAAAGCGAAGATCTTTTCTGACGTGCTTTAATATGTTTTGGTAATACGTGTCTATTTTTACAGCTTTTACTGTCAAGTCCTCTCGAGCCTTTTGTTGTTTGCTTTTGTAGAATAAAATGTTGTTGAGATAGAAGCTGTAAAGGGGCTGCTATGAGAGGGAGGGAGGGTTATAATTTGCCAACTGTTAGTGATTTTTTTTTTTTAATAGAAAAAAGAAAACAAACTTTTTAAAAAAAAAAAAAAGGAAAAAAAGTTGCCACTCAGGAGATTGCTACCATGTTCAGAGACTTTACAGGGCGGGTTGACTTGGATCATGTAAACAACTCAAGAGATGCATTCAAAGGAACGAAAGGCACGACGGAGGCCCGGGGTGAGCTGTGTTTGTATGTGAAACTGCAGAGAAGGCGTCTGCTTGTCTGGGAGGGGATGCATCCCGGGGATTATGGGCCTGTCTATTGCTTTGGGCTTTTGAGGTCTGAGGATTGGGGGGGGAAAAAAAAAAGAAAAAAAAAGTCGGCCCATTTTTCTCCCCCTCTTTGTCTCATTTCGACTCTAAAACCAAATCATTATATTCCCGTATCATGCAAAAGTCATTGAAATGTCAGAAAACTTACTTTACTGCTGCACAGTGCCTGGTGCTCTAGATGAAATGTGATGAGAAATGCTGCTGGTTAGCAAAAGTAATTTAGATATATATTTTTCTTCCTTTGTTCCACTCATCCCACCTGTCACGCTTCTTTAGAGGTTTGCTTTTACTGTTATAATTAAACAACATTTTCAGCACAGCCTCATTCATCGTTATGTTTAAGACACACTGTAGTTTATGAATATTGTTTTAAAGGAGCAGAAATAAAAGTTTGTATTATAGAAACAGTCCAATCCCTGTCTTAGTCCCTGTCTCAGGATCCAGTGTTCCAGGTGAAACAATACTGAAGAATGTACTGTGGTGAACCAAAATATATATATTTATAGATATATATATGTAGAGAAAGAGGGCAGAATGGCTGATTAGCGATGCACCAAAAAAGCAAAAAATAGTTTTGAGGGTACAGTTAAACAAATAGGGTCTGATTTGTACACCAAGCCATCGTCTCGACTGCTCCACAGTTGTCTCTCATCTCATCTGTGCCTGCTGTCCCTAATCCCACCCCCAGCCGTCCTGTTTCCTGGTCTCCTCCTCTCCTCTCTGCTCTTCCCAGCGCACTACTCCTAGAGGATTAAGCAAAAATGCAAAACAATCATAATTCTAGACAGTATTGGTTTATTTATCAAAGTTGTACATATTTAAATGTATAGTGGGTATTGTGTTTCTAATTTTGTTTATTTGTTTTGCCATTTTCCTTTGGCACTCTGTTAGAATGACTGAGTTAAGGTTTCTATCAATGCCATTTAACCAAGCTGTAATAAAGACAGAATTGTCACAATGCTGACTGTTGTATTCTGTTTTGTTTAAATAGAGCACTGAAGCATATCATAGTTTTAACATGACACCACCAGGTGGCAGTAAGTGATAAGAATCACTGGCCATTGTGCTGCAAACACAGTCTGCACTATTTTTCCACTGCAAATGGTTTATTGTGCACTTTTATGCTGCTAATTAATGCACTTTTCCCAAATCAATGCCTAAATCAAATTATGGTTTAAATGTTGCCAGTCAGCCACATATATGGCTGTGACTATAACTTCCACTTGAGGGCAGCCTTGAATTTGAATCATGCCCTCTCTGTCCTGAACGAACACACAAGTCCCAAAGAAGATTTGCCCTTATAAAATCCACCCTCCCCTTCTGTTACTGTTTAAAACCAGGCCTTATTTACCCTTATAACATTTCATATCTTTTCACGGGCTTGATTTCAAAGTATTTATGGCAGAAATGTCAGGACAGCAGGGAAAGGTCGATATTCACAAGTGAATATGTATCATATTAAATGATGCCTGGAAAGGCAAATCAATAGAAATGACTTTCTCAATGGAGCAGGCATGCAGGAACCAGCAGGATGTAACTGTTGGGATACAGTGCAAAGGGAGAACATCTGTGGTCACAAAGGCTAACATGCAGCTGGATTTGTGTTTCATTTCGATGCCTTGTGTCATAGTGTCATGGGAAAGAACTGGCTGAAAAGCGATTGTTTCTTATTATTAACGACTTTGTAAAGCAGTAAATGATAGGAAGCAAAAAAAGTCACAATCCTGTTGCTTCTGTGGGGGGGAAAAACACCATCTTTGATGAATGGTCTGCATGTTTTTTCCCTATTCTTTCCATCATGTTCAGCAGTCCATGTGTAATTTCACACAAGACCCTTCAAAGTAGTTTGGGTAAACAATTCAGCTGCAAAAACACAAGTTAAACAAATCAATCCCATCTAAATATTTGCAGGAAATGCTAAATTGTCCTCACGCATACGAGCTGTTTCTGAGTACATGGATTGATAAAGTTACATCTAAATTGTTTCTTCTCGGGCTTTAAAACATTTCGACTATCTACATTAATTAAAGTTGAAACGTGTTTATCTGAACCGAAAACACAAAAAAACCTCAAAAAACAGAAGTTCTGTGATCTGTGAAAGATTAAAACCTTGTTGCTTTTTTTTCCTTTCAAACAAGCGATGTCTAAAATCAAGGCTAAATAAAACTGTGCTTATTTGTTTGATATTTTCCTCTGGGCCATTGCCTGCAGTGTTTTGTGAAAACATGGGTACAAATTATGCAACAATTTGTTCCAGATGTGCACTGGAGACAAAACACACAAAAATGACAGCAAGAGATTTGTAGCCCTGAATTCCTGCGTTGCATCAATGCATTCTGTTATTAAGTGCATTACTGTATAATCAAAGTGGTTGGTAAATGGCCCCTGATCATCTTTGCATAGCCGCATTCAAGTAATATTTTGCACCCGTGCTGCGAAACAGGGTGATTTTTGAGAATTGCAGAGCCAGAGCGAGGAGGTGATCGTGACTGATGGGAAATGAGAGGCACGCTGCCACTGAAAGAACAAAAAAAAAGTGAAAAACTGAACGTGTGGTGGTTGTGAAGCGGCGGCAGAAGCAGGGAAGTCTTTGTTTTTTTGTTTTTTTTATTTCTGCACTCTTCTTCGCTTCTCGCATGTCTCACTCGAAGTCTGGTTAAGCAGAAACGTGAAAGGACGGTGACCTCGTGCGTCTTCTTTTTGGTGGTTGACGTTGGAGTGTGCGTGACAAAGGAAAGGTGATACTTTCTTCATTAGGAGTGGAGAAAGGAGTGGACAGGCTGTACTGAAAGAAGATCCCGGGAACAAACTGTATCCACAAATATTATTCAAAGCCAAATATTCTTTAAAAAAAAAAACAAAAGCACGGTATAAATGGCATGGCTCAGTATGACATAGCCGACCTTTGTGCGCTGAAACACACACCACTCGGCTGTGCTGTCACTTTAGGCTTGCTTGGTGGATTCACTTCTCTGTGGTTAAGCTGAGGAAGGAGGGGGAAGGTCTGGGCCTACTGCAGCTCTTATAGGCCAGGCAGAAGGATCCTCCGTCTTCTCAAGTAAGTGGAGACATGTGAGACCAGTAAGGCTCCAATTAGGCCCAGACTATTTCCCAGAAGCACTGGAATCCTCCCCCTGCCTCTCGGCCCACCTCGGTGGGAGAAGGGTGCACCCCACGGTGTCCGGACCTGACCTCAGCTGGCACGAAATGGGCCTTGTCTCGTAGTGGTTCATGCAGGCAAAGAATGTTACACACAGAAAGGCATGCACATACAAACACTGTGTCACGCAAAGAGAGATGCAACACAGCCTTATGGATGTTTTCACCCAAACTCATCCGCAGCTGCACAGCATTTGCTCTGACTGCTCTCTTGGCCCTCGGGTTTGCATAAAATTACCAAGTCAACCCAAAAAAGAAGAGTGTTGTTTGTTTGGGGTTTTTTTTAAGCTGATCTAGTAAGTCTAAAAGTCATCACTCATGTTAAGCAGCATTGCTCTTGTACAATGGGAAGAACCTGATCTCAAATAGCTAAAAAGAAAAAAACAAATCATGCTTGAGCAAACACAAATACACACAGAGACAAAGCACGACACACAGACAGGCTGGAGCCGTTTGCAGGTGGCAATTAAGCATGTTTTCAAATGCAGGATTGTGCAGCGTTCAAGGTGCATGTACACTTTAGGTGCTGTGCTGACACATGTGTTGGTGGTTTACTGGAAGAAAAGATCCTGCTCAGATCATTTTAGCAATCTCTCTGGTAAAGGACAATGACTATAACCTCAGGGCAGGATTTCTGAGAAAGGGAGTTAAAAGGAAGAGACAACAAAGACAAGACTCCCCCCCACAAAACCCCCCCTCACACACACACACACACACCCTCAACTGTCTCTCCCCTTACATCTCACTCTGCCTGACATACCCCTATAACTATGCAAACAGCATATTTACTGTGCAGTGAGTTGTGCATAAGCTAGCTGTTGGGAGCACTGTTTAAAACAGTGATGGTCAACAGCAGGAAAACATAGCTTGCATGGAACAAAAATACAGTTCACTTCATCTCCTTTCAAAGTGTTTGTGCGTGTGTTTTTTATCACAAGCATGCAATTGTGTACGTTTGAAAAGTTTCCTGAACACAAAAATCTCAGAAACCGTCTAATTAACGCCAACTGAAGGAGATCTGTGTTCTAGCTTTTATTTAAGATACGTGACAAAAAACCTTTCTTTCTGATAAAATCAAAACAGGAGGCATGTTCGCTTAACATCATTTGTGACCCTCTTCCTTCCTAACAGCTGCTTACTTTCCCTGAACAATATCGTTTTTCCCATACGTTTTGAGGACGTCCTCTTTATCGCTGACATAGTGACCCAGTTATAAGAGCTTGGAGGAAATAAAAAGTGCTCACAAACAGGTTCCTGTTAACAATCAGCAAGCTGACAATGTCTATGGGTAGATTTATGAGTTAGTTGTAAAGATCACTAAAGGATGCGTAACTGATTAGTACCTGTAAGGAAAGTATGCTGATTGCAGTTACCGGCATTGTAGCTGAGAAATGAAACAGCCACTTGTCTTTACACACAGTTGTGATATAGTGGAGTAATTGAGGTTACACTCCTTCTGTTCATGTCATAACAAAAACTTCTCTGACTTATGTTTTGGTAACGAGTTCATCTACATGTGAATTCTTTCCTTTGTAACTGGTAGCTCTGGATATAATTATACAGAGCGTTAAAGTGAACGCAAAGCCTGCGCTGGAGCCATTTTTTTGCATTTCAGCTCTGTGCTGGGGTTTGCTGCTCTCCTAGCCTGTCGGTATATAGAGCAGACTCTTGTCAAAGGGCTTGGCCTTTGTATCAGTGGGCTTTCTGCAGCGTATCACAGCCATTCAGCATCCTTTAGTGTTCGAGCACGGACTAATGGTTGTGACTGTTTCTTTTCTTTTCTTTTCTAGAAAGGTTTCACATTTTCACATAAACTGAAACAGAGAGCAGAGGTGAGCAGCAAAGCCGCATCAGAGACTCAACACGACAGTGGGCTTAGCGTGGGCTAACAATTCTTGTGTGACGGAGGGGTTGGTTTTAATTTTTGTGATTGACTTTTTTGAGTGCAAACTTTCATATATGCTTCCAGGGCAAAACAGATAGCAGAGGAGAGCAGCAATGCAGCGTTCGAGACTCTCGGCATAAAGTTTTGCTCAGTATGAGTTAACAATGGTGGCATGGGCTAATGGTTGAAATTAGATTACTGTTATTATTATTATCCATGCACCATCCGGTTTGTTACCCACCTGGAAACATTCACATCAGCAGCCAGTTTAGAATCGCCAGTTAATCTAACATGCATGTATTTGGACTGTACCCATAGAGCAGGGCATCTAACATGCTGACGCTCAGAGGCTCTCATTCTGAATTATCCTTGGGCGACACACAGAACCATGAGTTGACCCTGGTGCATATATCAGAGTGTAAATGTTAACCAGTGCTAAGAGTGGTGCTTTGAGTGTTCAGCTGAATAGAAGGAGTAGAACTTGCTAACACACAGCAACGGAGTAATTGAGAGAAGGAAAAAAAGACAGAAGGTAGTTTGTTTCAGTGGGAAAACAGGAATTTATGAATTTTTCTGCGCATTCGTTGAACTGTGGGTGGATCTCATTCTGGGAAACTGAATATTTGTGTGAGTATGTATGTGCGTGCGCTGAGAAAGAGAAGCACATTGTTTTTCTTCCCTACGAGTTTCATGTGGTTTAATCTCACGTCCAAATGAAATGTCCTGTAGATTACCTCATGTCGATTGAAGCGTATTGTATAATTTGCAGCGACAGGACTTCGAAGAACCTGAGATTAGAACTTCAGGAAACTGGGATAAGCTGGAGTAATTTCTGGAACCGGCAGATTGTTTGTTTACATGCAAGCGTATGTTTTGGAACAGGCTGTACCTTCCTTCCAAGATTTTTAGTTAAGAACAGGAAAATGAGGGGAAAGGAGGCGGTGGTTTGGAACAAGTCCAGAAGAATTTCCTGTCTATAGGGAGTGCCCGACTAGAAGAGGACAAAAGGAAATGCCTTGCAGAAAGAGAACGGGAAAGGGCTGGCGGTTGCAAAGCACTTTTCTGAACTCTAATTCAGGGCCGGTTAACACTTGTTCTTTTTTGTGATTAATGCCTTTGTTAATGAGTCAAATATTGCTGTATTTTAGGCACAGAACCAGTGTAAAAAGTCCTTCTTTGTAAAATATGTAATCACAAAACATATCTGAAATACGCAGGAAAGGCCATGCAGACAGGGCCTCCCTCTGTTAGGGCCTCTTGGAAACACTGAGCTGCTGTTTTCAGAGGCCGCAAACCTCAAAGTGTAGGAGTTGCATTTCTCTGAAGCAAAAAACAGGATTATCGAGAAAACAGAACTGCAAAAGGAGAAGAAATGCATCTGTCCTGAGCTGTTGATTTGTGACACCCAAGGAAACAAACACTAGCAGATGATGATGGAGAAGATGAAAGAACGTTCCTCTAACACTAAAGAGAGTCAGACATGAAGACACCTGCGCTAGGAACAATAGGCTCCATTCAATCCAGCGAATGGCATTTAGTCCATTTATAGTCTCATGATATGACTTCATTGTGTCCGCGGAGATCACGTGCAAGGTCAATGAGGTCTCACAGACATACGGAAATGTTTACAGTTGGGATCAAAGCTTTCCTGCGTATGACTGATATATCCTGAGAAGTATCCTCACATATCTGAGTCGGATCTTTTAGATTGTCTGGTATGCCATCAGTGAGTGGAAAATCCTCATTTGAGATGAGGTTGATCTACAGTTTGAGAATATCTTCCAGGTTAATCCCCTCTGATCCACTGAAATGTCCCTGTCCCATCCCTAGTCCATATCACAAGGATCCATCAGCACTTTTATCTCAACAGTAACCGCAAAACCTGTGTGTGAGCGTTGCACATATACACAATAAATCCTTCCGGAAATATCACGCTTACTGGCAAAGCATGGGATCAAATTACTACTACTGCGTTATAGAGGAAGTTTGCGTTTCTGTGTTTGCATGTGTTGGTGCATTTGGATGAGCCCTATATCATTCTAGCATCTGCATATAATAAATGTCTGCATGCACGCGTGTGTGTTCCTTGCAAGACAAGGGCGATCATGTGTGCTTTGGCACCACGTCCCCTCAGTTGAGTGCATTTAAACAAGGTGTTCTCGGTTAACAGTATCCCTAGGCCAACCTGCTATTATGGCGCAGACAGATTTATTACCAGCTGCCTGAATGACATCAGCCAGCTATTTCTGGGATTTGTGGGAATCAAAGTCCATTTTGAAGATCCCGATTATGTCATTAGCTCCCTCTGTCCCCAAGCATTCGATACTGATAAAAGAATGGTGGCGGCAGAGGCAGATGAGCCAAGATAGGCAGACAGCGTCACATCAATCATATTATCTGCACAGATCTGAATGTTTTGAGGCAACACATCACATCTGGACACCGGCCATTTCAAGGAACGCGCCACGTGTGCATTCTTCAGAGACAGCTCATGGTCTGTGCATGGTTGTATGCCCTAACATACTTATGCAGTGATCAAAGAGGCGCAGATTGTGAAACCCGATGTGATGTTTTTGTTTTGTTTTGTTCAGGTTGTGTATTAGCTGTGCATCCCTCATACATTAAGTTATCTAAATGAAATCAGTGGAAAACACAGTTATTCTCCCGCAGCTGAGAGCCGGATGATTTATACGACTCAATATGTTGCCACCGCCTGACTTAACATAATGACAAAAACTGATATCTAAAAACCCAAATTTTTCATTGCATGGTGTGGTTGTGTGCCAGACTTTTAGGCCACTAAAAAGAAAAGTGCTCTTGTTACACTCTGGTTTTTAGATGGATTAAGCAAACAAAATAGAATGGGTTCATTAGTGAACTTTACAGGCATTGGTACACAGAGTTTGTTACTTTTGGACAGAGCCAGGAATTTCATTACGTAGCCGCATATTCAGGGCCTGCTACTCAAACTAACTAAGTCCTGGCCAGAAATAAATAAGGATATTTCCCAAAATATTCCCCAAAATAAATACACTTTAGATGCATTAGATTCGGCATGTTTGATTTTTTGTTTGTTTTTTTTTTTTTTTTTTTTTTTTTGGGGGGGGGACATTCTTGTGCCTGTTATTGTTTGAAGTGAAGAATGGGATATGGATCATTTGTGAGAAAGCTTCACTTGTACCTACAAAAAACATCCAACCCGAAGCCACTTTCTGTGGAAAATTATGTGGATCTAGGCGACAACTCTTGATGCCATTTGTTCCTTTTCTTTCCTTTTCCTCCTTAATTTTGACAGTAATCAGAGTGAATGAATCACACAATCGCAGAGCCAACTCTTCCTGAATCAATTTTCGCTTATTATGCGCGTCAGTGTCAGAAAAAGCCACTAATCCCAGGGGGTCTAAGATTTGTATGACTTATATGATTTAAAGATCTCAGGAATCTTGTAGGAATCCAACTGAAGCTCCATCCTTACTGGAAATTTTCTAAAATGACTATTTGCATATTTCAGATTGAACTGATCACAACAGCACTCCTCCCTTTGTCTCATGATGATGGCAGATAAGAAAACAAACCCGCTTCTGGAAAAATGATCACAAGGCCAACAGTGAACATGCAAATGCAAGTATATTCCACTTCCACTTCCACTTCCTCATCTAGAAGGAAGAAGAATAATTGGCATTTATACAGAAATGCACCATAGTGTGTTGTGATGTAAATATTGCAGCACTGCTTGGACTGAATAAGTTTGCTGGTCGTTTGCTTGCAGTCGTTAATCGAAAATAATTTATTCATGAAGCTTTCCCAGCAATTTAATAAGCCTAACATTAACACTTTGTCCAGAGACAATTATCTATGCACTGGGTGCATAATATGAATAAAGAGTTTTGTTTATCTCCCATGGTAGTGCTGTCAAACATTGCAATGATAGTTTTAGTGTGAAGAGTAAATTAATAGCACTATGTTCTGCTTTTAGCCCTTCCCAGAAGGCAGCTATGACATTCATAAATAGACACCATGTGATACTAAGCGAGGAATGCTGCCTGTGCCAAAACGTGACACCCAATGTCAGTGCCAGCTTTCACAACTTTACAGATCATCAAGTGGGAATCAACCATTTATATATATATATTAAAAAAAACCCTGCACGTTTAATCACCCGTGCAGAGAGAAATACAGTAAACTATGTACCAGCAGTATGCATATTAAATAAAAGGGAAAAAAAATCTGCACAGTCTGATTGTCTGTGAGCTTTGAATGGAGGGTATGTTTTCATTTTTGGAATTTTATTTTGAATTTTTTTCTTTTTCCTGAAAAAACCCTTTTTACTTCTCATGTAGTGTCGTCAGTTCTCATTAAGAGGAAAGAGTAAATATTAATAAGAAAGCGCTTGTCTCTGTCAAAATACAGGAACACTTCTGCAACAGAAGAGTTGCGCAATCAGAGTGATGAATGGTATTCGTAGTGCGCATGAACAGAATATTCCCAAGTGTTTCCCGGATTAACCTCGTATGTCGTGAAAGACAACTCCACAATGGTTACAGTAAACACAAAATACATGGATATGTTTTCATCAACATATACAAGGACATATAAATTTAAAGAAGAAGAAGAAGAAGAAGAAGAAGAGTAGCTTGTGAAAAACAGTGTTGCCATTGGGGTTTTTGTGGCATTCTCAGCTGTGGTGGTCATGCATAAGACTTCCCATAATTTACAGAAACACAAAGACCGACATTGACAGCGACACTGTAAGAAAGAGACTGAAAAAGTTACCAGGAAATCATTACTGAATGATTCGTAATAACACAGAAGTTGCCCTGCCCAATCAAAAAAAGGAAGTTTTACAGTAATTTAGTTCCAAATGGCAGTAAGTGGACAAATAGAAACAGGGGAAATAGCAGGTAGAGACACAAAGTGCCATTGTTCATTCATTATAAAGACTAACACATTTTAGACTGACAGGCATACCAGGAATCTACCAGATTATCTTAGCTCATCAGTGTCTGTTCTACGGGAACTTTTGAGATTTCCTTTTACAGTCCTTCCTTTCGTGAAATACAATGTCTGTGTAAGTTAGCGCAAGGATTTTATTCTGGCTCTTCTGTGCATAATAGGATTTTAAAAGAAAAAACTAAACAAAAACGCTGTTACCAGTATTGTTGATTCAACTGGAATTCAGGATCAGTCCATTCAGCTGTGCAAACACCTTTGTAACTGCTGGCACTACGAATAATTTCCGAAACTGACAAAAAAAGGTCTTCCTCTCAAGTGAAACTCTGCTAAACCAAGCAGCTCCAAAATATTTTGTTGAATAATATTTTTTTGCTTTTCGCCGCCCTTTCCAGTTGATAGGTCTGCTATTTTGCCCTCATCCCCAGTGGGTTTACGGGAACCATGAGCTAGGGTAAATTTCTGAGTCAGTCTGGGAAAACTTAAACAGCTGTCTCTTTTTTTTCTCCCTAAATGGTGGTTTATAGCTAAAAGCTAGCATCCGCTACCATGTGATGCCTTGTCTAATCCACAACAATTTCTATGAAGAACTACACAGAAAATCTGGTTGTTGTTGATGTATTTGTTTGTCAGTAGACAGCGCTCATGCATTTGAACCTTTAAATATGAACAAATGCTTATTTTTGGTGTAGTATTTTCATTCACTAAGACTACTATAAATATAAGCCAGGGAATGGCACACACACATGCACACACACACACACTTAACCTAAAAAACCAAATGTGTCATTGCCAAACCTCCCAGCCACATATGTTTAACCGGAGTCCCACAGTGTGCTACAGCAACAGAGAAGAAAGCTGCCTCAGCTACAGGTCACTTGGTTCGCCTGCCACCTTGACTGACAAATGTATGCACAGCCTCAGTTTATTGTAATTGACCTGTAAAATTACAGTACACACATTAAACAGCCAAGTCAGCATCCCATAATAGTGTGCATAATTGTCCCTGTTGAGCACTGGGGAGGCAGGTTCTTTTTCCCAGCTTCAGTCAGCTTACTAGTTCATTTTTGTTCCAGCCATTCCTAGTATGGACCCTGGGGAGCCTTTGAATACCAAATTGTTGCTTTACATTGATGACACCATAGTTTTTCTGGAAACAAGCACACTGTTACAGGGCTATCCTAGTGATCCCCTCCCATCCTGCTTGCCTGTATTAGACAGCACCTGACTCACCTCTGTGGACACAGCTGGTCTTTAACAAAGCCCATCAGGCACTCTGGCGTCACTCTATTTCCCTCAAGCTCCCCCCCTTGTCCTGAAGTTTGTTAAAAAAAACAGAAAAAAATTGGGGGTTTTTTTCTCTTTATTTCTATGGATTCCAGTTTGTGTTGAGAAATGTCAGATTCCTGTACGACCTAATAGATCTCAGCATTAATGAGTAAGCTGGATACAGAAAGGCAGATCCTGACATGAAAAAACAGCCTGGAGTTAATCTACAGCAGAACATCCAGCTGAAGCTGATGGTCATAGCTGAGTCAACAGGGAACAAGATGAGGTGGACAGTGTGAGCACTCTATCAGTCACAATTTACCAAAGATAGGCATTTCCACAACTGAACAACTGACTTCTGATGAATTAAAAAAAAAATGTAATCCTTGTTTAACAGCTCTACAAACTGGCTTATAACACTCATTCATAGTGTCTCTAAAAACATATTTTAAACATTTATTTTATAATCTGCCTATACACCCGTTTTTATTCATGTGTACCCACCAAAAAGGGGCAAATAAACAATTGCAAAGGCACTTTTTCAGCTGAAAAACAGCAGCACAGTCTCTTTAGAGAAGCATTTTGTAATGGCTCATATTAATGAGGGTATACCTCATTAATATACCCTACTAGGACATATATAGTCAGGAAAATTGGTAAAATGGTATTAATACGTGTATAAAGACAGCTTAACATAGGACTTAAACTGCTCTATTTCATGTCCAATATTATACAGACTATGCAGGTGTAGCTTCAAGACACAATAAATACCTTACAAATGATCACCGTGTCACATTAAAGCACATTAAGGTTTATAAGAGAGCGCTCAAATATCTCAGGGCGCTCATTAAAAGTGCATAAACCCTGCGTGGAAAACTGTTAAAACATCTGACGACAAGAAGTAAACAATAACCCGCTGCCCTTGGAAACCAGCTGTTGCCGGTTGAGAAATAAAATCAAGTTTCCCAAAATCTGTCGCCCTCTATGGGAAGGCAGCGATGAGCGTTCAACCCTCTGTTACTATGAATTTCTCAGAAACCGATTGCACAAAGCGTCGCAGCTGAATCATTACCTCACGCTAATCACTAAAAGAGGAAGAGGAACTTTTAATAGGAAAAAAATGACTACATAGCCAAATATAGTTTTATGGTCATCGTCAATAGGCATCGAGGCTCGAAATCTACAATGAAGTTAAAAGTTTTGTGTGAACAAAGACACAGAGGTGCAGGAGGACTGCTTGGAACTCCTCACTAACTTCATTTGGAGGAACAGCGGCGGGGGGAGGGGGGGCAGTGCGCTTCTCATAGCAGGAATCCTTTAAAAAAAATAAACACACGCTTCCTGTCAATCTGCCAGGAGAGCAGCTTTACTGGAAGTGAGGGGGCGGGGTCTGAAGACTCTGTATAAAAGGCTCACCGCTCTCTGAGAGGCGCACTCAGCTTGTTACACACAGAGACGGCTCTTTACTAACCTGCCAAAAAGAAAAGACAAGACAAAAAAAACTTTGAAGTTTTTTCTCAAGCACCCCAAAAGGAGGCAGGACAACTCACTATCCGAGCAAGCGTTTGGATTTAACTTAAAAGAGAAACATCACAGGTACGGACCAGTCTCTTTTCTCCTTTTTTGCACTCTCTCTCTGTAGCATAAAATCCTTATTATATAACCAGAATGTATAAGTGTGTAATTCATGTCAAGGGTGTTTAACTAACTGAGGCAAGCTGTTTAGAGAAGCCGACCGTGGCATGTAAATTGAGCAATGAATATTATGCTGTCTTTACTGGAACTGACCGTGGTGCCTCAATCCCGAGGGCAGATTACACACACATACGCACATACACACTCATACACAAAGTTTCCCCGAAACGGCTGGAAGTTAGCTGAAGGATATTAGTCAAACAGGGAGAGCAGAGTAAGGCTGGGTAGCCCCAAAGTTTTAAACATGACATACAGTTATGGAAGGAAAAAAAAGTTTCCAGTAGTGCCTTTGGGAGTTTTAAGAGTATTCAAGTTGAATTTGTAGTTAAAGTTTAAATCAGAATTTTAATGTCTGTGTCATCAAAACTGAGTTTTAACCCAAGCCTCTTCTTTCTTTTCTTCAGGTGTTTCACTCAGGCAAAGGCTGAAAACAGACCGATTCTTGCCTACTCAAACAACCCTCTCCACCTCACCTCTTCTTCTCTCGTCTGTGCAGCACCCGGTGCTCCTCAGGCTGCCAAGAAAGCGGGCATAGCGCCATGGTAACTCACAGCAAGTTTGACTCCGCGATGAGTAGCAGCCCCTTGGACTCCAAAATGCGGCTGTCTTACCATTACAAAACGTTCACCTCGAAAACTCAGTATCAGATGGTCCTGTCCACTTTTCAAAAGCTCCAGGAGAGTGGCTTCTACTGGAGCACCATCACCGGCAAGGAGGCCAATGCCATGCTGGCGTCCGAGAAAGTGGGCACCTTTCTGATCCGTGACAGCGCTGACCACCGACACCTTTTCACCCTCAGTGTCAAGACAGCCTCGGGCACCAAGAACCTTCGCATCCAATATGACTCAAACTCTTTTTACCTGCAAACTGACCCTAAGAACGTTCAGTCTGTTCCCCACTTTGACTGCGTTCTCAAGCTGGTTCATTTCTACATGGCTCAGAATAAAGGGAACATTCAAAGTGGGAATATCTACTACATTTACTGCAGTGGGCAGAAGATCCCTCTGGAGCTCATCCGACCTCTCTCCTGCTGCATGTCCACTTTGCAGCACCTGTGTAGGAAAACCGTCAATGGACATTTGAACATTTCTTCCAAAAGAGACCAACTTCCTCATAATTTGAAGGACTTCCTCCAGGAGTATGACGCTCCTATCTAGTGGCATTTGACTGATCCCTGTGTTAAGAGTGTAATGGAAAAAACCTGGTTGGTTTCAGAGCACCTATACACAGTCGGGAGCTGCATTTGAGGAGTAATGAAGCAGTAGAGTCGACAGACTCGAGCCCAGGACTGAGCTTATGAAGGGGGACCACATGTACTGACAAGATGTGTGTAGTTCTCAAGAAAGACATTTAGAAAGACACTGGATTGAGGACCAATCCACAAAGAGGGCCAAGAGAATGAGAGCACTGCTGTGATCTGGTGGCACGAAAGAGAGATAACACCGCTATCTTCGTCTGCCTCACTGATGACGTGAAACTTAGTAAAAACCGAAGTGAGGTTCACAGCCAGCTGTCTACAGTGCAATGACACATAGGTTCCCTCTGCCACCGCTGCTGCTGCTAACCAGTGTACTGTGAGGCTGTTTAGCTCACACATCAGCCTTAGAAAATGATCCACCAATTACAGCTGGACTGGCTTTGTTACTGGATGAGAATCTTGGAAGTGTTAGCATCCTGGGAATTCTGGTCTAGTGTTCGCTGGAAATCCACAGACAATAAATGGAAAAAGCCAGAGTACAAATAAATGGACACTGATTGGTTTTCTGGGTTTATTTGTGCAACAGCTTGTGTGGGAAAACTTTTTTTTAAATGTGGGATGTATAAAGAATGGAAAATGTGGACATTTATATTTTTGATTTAGAGAAAAGGTTTACGCCAAATTTTGCCAGAACAAGACCACAGTTTGTTGGAAGGTCAACAAGACTGAATCCTCAGAGATTTTACTTGAGAAAGGAGCACCACTGCCAAGTTAAGCAAATACAAAGACACCCTTTTATTGGCTGAACGGTGTCTTAGTACTTGTGGCACAGGCAGGATCATTACTGCATTCAAATGAATGTCAACATCATTTTCCTTAAAACCATGAGCTAAAATGAAATGGTTGATCTTTTTTGTGTGTGTGCGCTTGTATGCGCTGTCTTTCATAAAGATGTATTTTTGCCAGCCCAACCACTTGCTGGGGATGCTTGAAGATAATTGAGAAGTTTGACGAAGCAAGCAGACTGATACAACTTTGCACTTATTTATATGTGTACAAACGTTTCACTAATTTATAATAAAGAGTGATATTTTTTCTAAAAACTGACATCTCATTGTTTTATTTTACTTTGCCTGTGTGTGGATGGGGAGTTGTGGTGGACACAAAGCTGACATGACATGCCTGGATCTTTAACTTAGGGTTACATACACATGTAGTTTAGTTTTTTTGCCACAGAATTCAGGTCACAAGATTTCTGCTCATGATTTCCATTTAGAGTTTACCAAGTGCCACCTTTAACCGAGATGGGAAACCACAGCTCTATATCTGACGCTATTTTTTTTCTTTTCTTTTTTGATGTATTAAACACAAAGATATAAAAGGCTTTATACTTTCTATTTTAAAAGATTAGCTTCTCCAGAAGACAGCATGCTTGGTTTGAACTTCAAACAAAAAAGTTATTTCTGAGTGTTATTTCCTAAGAGTATTTCTTCCTCTAACTGAGAAGCTGCCACACACAAAATACTCCAGAACTGTATAACAATCTAGTCTTCTAGAGAAGTACAGGCTGCGTCCTTTATTCTTGCGTGACTCACTGGATTCTTTGTAGGTGTTAGAGTGACTTAACACGCTTGCACATGCACAGACATAATGATGCCGCAGTCTGCTTATAACATGAATGGATCTGATGAGTGTTCGTGCTCTCTGTCTGGTTCTCAGAAATGCTCAACACCCTGCGCACAAATGTATAAATAAGTCAACACGCGAGGTTTAGTTTAGTACAGAGAAATTCAGAGAGGTGACGTATTCACTGTTTCATATGATGTCAGTCGTGAAATAATGTGGAAAGCCGCTAGCCCGCTTAAGAACAGTCAGTTCTTAAGTTTTATCACGGCGTGTCTGACATGTTTCTGCTCTAAGACAACAGTTTCGCGTCAGCAAGCCGTACTACAGGGCTGCAGGATTGAAAACAAAACAGGAAAGATGTGAGCCATTCTCCCAAACACAAGAGATTAGATCGACTTTCTTGTGCAGTTCTGTTTGCGCTGTTAAGGTTATTTATGAGCACAACACATCCTGAGCTCCGGGGCCATCTTTCCTTTGGAAAGGAAGGCTGTCTTGGCTGACAAAGGATTTAAATGGCCCTAAACACAAGCATTGCTGCTATGTAACCAACAGTCATATCTATTTCCTTCCTGGCATTATTAACAATGATTTATGATCAGTTCTGTATTTTGTTACCTCTATTTTTTTATGCATAGTTAATCAAATCAGAAGGCGGAAAAAAACAACACACACATACAAAGTCAGTAGGAACATCAGTATTGAGGAAGTGAGACTTAAATATATCCCCATCAGATGATTCGGATTCATCAGTTGTCGTCTACCCCTCCCTTTGTGTTCTCTCTGTGACCTCTGGAACTTTGCAGGGTTGAGGCCCATCGCAACCCCGCTTGGATAAATGTTTATGAAAAAAAAAAATATTTGAATGTATTGCAAGATAAAAGATGCTTTTTTCCACCCACACGAAAAAATGGCCGCACCATCTCTTACAGTGTATACTGCTAATATTAAGAGCGACTACAGCAAGGAACACATACACAATTGCAGCCAGCTACTTAAATGATAAATGACCAGGAATGTGCAATAACCTCAATGTGCAGCATAATTACAGCTCCTACTTTGCTTGCTTCAACAGCACTTTGCTGTTTTCTCGCTGCCTCTGGGGCTGAGTGGAGAGATGTCAGAGAGATGAAGGGTGACTGAGGTGGTGTGTGCTCTGTGATACGTGTACAGAACCCTGTTTTAGTTTTTTTCTTAATACTACTACTGCTTTTAATAATAATACTGATGTGATATCATGTAACCGTTCATCCACTGCTTAGAAATGCAATTTAATATCTCGGAGAAAACTGCAGGACTGGACTTGTGACGTGTAAAATATTCAGAAACTGGCTTTAATCCTTCAAATATTCAAAAACAGTCAAAAGGAAAGTTTGTAGATGTTATATTTGAATTTTCTGGTTTTATTCATTTTAGCACAGTTAATACAGAATGTGGAACATAACCTTTAGCAACCTTTGCTATGTTTAGCAACAAAGAAATGAGACAGTAATTTCCAAAGTAAACCTGAGTTCCATGTTGGTATGTGTCATTGATTGTCTGATAATTACAACTGCAGTTAACACATTAAAATGTATTTCTGTCTAAAAAGACCGTGGCACATTTAATTCTTGAATGGCAGCTGAAACCAGCCTGACCTTCTGTAGAGTCCTATTAAAAGCACGCTGGCTTCGTGTGCTGCTCAGGAGAAATTCTCTGGTAGTGATGGTCATGTGATTCTAGAGAACGAGCTCTGAAGCTCTTACACAGTCGTAAATTTGTCATAGTGGCAACACCCCCAGGCAACTGCTGTGTCTGAAGCACCAATCTGAAACCATTACAGCTCCCACATTAACTTTTTTTTTTTTCACAGGAAGTACCCGTATGTCGTCTGTAGTTGTATTCGAACCTGTTATACAGTTGACACAAAGACAGATAGTGGGAAGATAACATTTCTTTAAAAAAAAAATCTTGTGCAATAAAGAGGAACTTAAAACTAACAAATAATGTAATGAAACATATTCATCATTAGTGTTGCGTAAAACAGAGGCTGTTTTATCCCCCTTTTATAAAATGTACTATAATATATAATTCGACTGCACAGTAAATAGTTCTTATATATTATTCTTTTTAATATAACCCTATTGTGGGAAATGGACTGGTTCTTATATAACGCTTATACACCATGTCAACTAAGCACTTTTTTGCTATGTGGAAGTGCTTTCCCATTCACTACTCCAGTGAGTACTTGGGTTTCAGTATCATGTCCATGGATACTTTGGTACACAGACTGGAACAACCAGTGATCGAACCACCACCCTTCCAATTAGTAGAAAACCTGTTCTGTTTCCTGAGCCACAGCCTCCACCGTTACAGTATGTTAATTTGAAGTAGTACACTGGTAAATGAGACTAGTTCCTGAGAAAAATGCTCCACTGAACACAATGTCCCAGAGTTCATGCTGACTGAGTTATCAAAGAGGAATGATGTGTTCTGTTGTTAGACCAGTGATAAAAATCAGTGACTGTGGACTGACTGGGACAACATGTCACATCATCTGAAGAAGGAATTCCATGTACTTCAGCGGGGGCTATAGGTGACGTGTACACTTCCACAGAAATTAAATAAATTCCCCTGGTGTTCACTGAAATTTCTTTCCACTTGTGTTGTAGTGTATAGTTACATATAAAATGCCATTTATGGCATAAATCGGAATACATGCGCTGTGTTTTTTTAATCCCATAATACAGAAGGATGACAGATCTTAAGCAGAAGTGAATGGATGGATTGAAAATTAAGCTTACTTTGAACTTACTTTACACTTTATTGTTACTTAATAGAATTCCAAATATTGTCACATTTTAAATCTGAGATTAGCCTGCTTGCTAAAAAAAGCTTTAATCTGATATAATAATTTCCTCAGTGTGATAAAAATGATCAAAATGGGTAGCTAGTAGGTTAGGGTTATACTCTTTGTAGCACAGGCCCTGCACACATATTCTGGCTTTAATTCTTTAATTTAATACTGGAAATGCAATGTAAGGCAATGTCAACCATCTGTGTCACCAAACCTCACATACTAACAAACATAAAGATGTCCAAAATGAATGTTACAGTCACATATATGCTAATCAAACCCAGCCTATTTCTCTGGTTCTAAGAAGAAGTCAAATCAGCCAAAATAAGTAACAACACCTGTGTTTCTCCTCACTGAGATGAGTGGGGGGTTTGAAATATTCAGCGCCTTGCACAGCTGCTAAGCTATTTAACTTAGTAGTCCCTTTTCTCCTCACACGGTTTGATTCGTCATGGCAGGAAAAGCATGACTGTCACCAATTAGATACAACAAAGCAGTAGGACGCATACTTGGGCCTTGAAACCCAACTGGCGAAAAAGTACAAATTTTTATTAAGCGTATTATGGTCTCATATTTTTCAAGCAACTAACTAGTGAAGTGATGAACCATCAAGCAGACATGTAGTGGAGCTTAATGTTTTCCTGAAGCAAAAATGACTTCATGTGTTTTTACACATCCACACTGAACTCGAGATCAGCAAAGGGATGTTGAGACATGAACTGAAATAATTTATGGGTTCCCATGGGGAAGAAAATAAATGTGATAAAAAAAAAACTTATTCCCCAGGGAATTGTTCTCTAGTCGTCTAAGTACAGATTGTGCAACAAATGAGAGTTTACAGAAGTTAAGTCACTGAGTTCTACTCAGACTGCTCTCCAAAAGTACACAATGTACATTTCCTGTGATAAAGTTATCTTCTGCTCTTGAGCAAGGCAGACCCAAAAAAAGGTTCAGATTTCACAGTCTCACTGACACAGAATAGAAAATAATGAACATTTTGCAGAAAAAAAGAAAAAACAACAACAAACAAAGGAAATAAATAACTAAAAACAATACCCTCACTGATTGCTGAGCGCAGCTTGAGGTTCAATACTATATTTTGCGTCTGTGCTGTCATTTTGCCGCCCTGCATGGCCTTAGCACGCTCACACAGCGACCTGACTGCTCAGCTGGAGCTCTGGAGGCCACTCTGGAGAAACAGTGAAAGTTAGCTTCCCGCTCATCTCTCCACTCTCTCAGTCTGTTTACAATTCCATAACTGCTCGTTTCTATGGAGCTGTTGCCAATGATCTCCAGATGCCAGGTATCAAAACCGACCGGGGAGAAGCTATGACTCATCGCAGCCCGCAAATCCCTCCCACTGAGTCTCTTCTCCTGGCATGCTGGCTCTTTTCTTCCGCCAAACCTCCGGACTTACTGTTAGCACTCCACTCTCATGTGCTTTACTGCACTGCCTGGCTATAATACTGTAAATCCGCACTTGTATATTCAGGTTTTACTAGAACTGGAACTCTCTGCCGCTTCAGCAGGTTAATCTCCCTGTTTTGCTTTGATTCTAGGAAGGAATTCTGAAGAAGCCCACAAGAATATTCTTCACAATTAGACCTTGATTATAAACCATTCATTGGCTTTGGTTGGTTTGCATATGAGCATTCTCTGAGGGCTGCAGTCATTTCATTCTTAACACATACCCTGGATTTTATGAAATCATTACACAAGCGAGGGTTTAGTTACAGTAATAAACCTTTGAGTTATAGCTTCATTAAGCTATTCTGCTAGTGTTATGTAGTGGTGGCATGTTCGTCATTTTCATAGCCATCAGTAACCTCTTGCTGGCTCTTTATTATTGCCTTTTTAGATTCAAAATTCATGACTAAGCAGTTATATTGATTTACTTCAGGTTTCACAGTTTTAACCAATAGATTTTGTGATTTTACTTAAGGTGATGATTGAGCTTAGTGTTAGTTTAGGCATGAAGTCAAGCTCAGGTGGTTGTCTAGGGGATTTTGTTTTTGTTCACCTCCCTGGAGGAGCCACCACTACACGTGGTTCTTTCGATTGTAGTGGTCATGCTTAAAATGGAGTTATAGAGAAGCGCTTTGACTCAACAAAGTGTCACTCCTACTATAGCGCCACAGGTAGTGTGAGAATCTGTCTACGGTTTTACTGGAAACCAGTCATACAAGTACAACAAGCCACTCTGAAATTCTTACATTTCCTTGGTAATTTAATTCGAGTCACAGAATTTGTCCTTTTGTTGTCATGAAAATGCCAACTTGAGTCACACAGCAGTCAGAATTAAGCCATGCCTGTGCATGCTACCACACACCTGCACAGGGAGCTGTCAGTGGTCTGCAAAAAGACAACAAATCACACCGGTCATAATTCATGCGACACTCTATGGGTGATAAAAACAAATCAGAGAGAGAGAGAGAGAGAGTGAGAGTGCTGTGTGACTAAAAAGAGGTTTTGCTTTCATTTAATAATGATCACAATCAATTACAGAAACCCCTCCAGTTCAGGTAAATCACTGATACTTTTTCTTTCTTTTCTCTATTTCCAGGTAACAAGTTACAGTTAGATAATGTTGTCATGCGAGTGCAGAATGTAAACAATGTCAGCTGAAGAGAAATCCCTTAAACGTCCTCCTGCACTGCTGGGAAACACCCTCTGAGTCATTGCTACGAAAAGATCTGTGCTCTGTTGTAGCAGTAAGCTGGCTCTGAATGAAATGACATATTTCTTGTCCATGGTTACCACACAACAACTCAACGCCAGACCTATTTTATAGCATCCAGTAGCTGACAGGCCAGACGGCACCCTGTTACAAGCCTGATGTGTCTCTCAAAGTTGAATATCAGTGCTTTACAAGACACTTCCATACACTGTGCAAACACAGTCTTCATTAGTTACAGAATGGAAAAACGCAAGGCACACTTACACGGCATCACAAACTGCAATCAAATAACACCTAATGGAGTGTGTAAGATGGAAAAAATGTGGTGAGGTCACCTAAAAGTTTGGTACTGTACACTACTCTCGTGACACTCTAACCTTTTAGTCTTTTCTTACTGAGAAACGTTTTAACAATAGTCATTTGTTCTATAAATAATGTACACATGGCACGACAACTTTTGCTGTATGACATAATGTCACTTTTTACTGAAACTGGGTGTGTCTTTGTTGCGTCAGGAAGTTTGTTCGCATTCTGTGACATAGCTGGTAAATGTGCAGCACAAGCTGTCATCGCATGAGAGATGAATACTTCCACTGTACTGTACACTCTGTACTCTGTAAAAGTAAAAACAGAATACACATGCTGCTCACGCTCATCTGGCTCTGATAGCGCCGCTACTTTAATATTCAAAGATAAAAGTGACGTCTTGGTTAGTTCTCATAATTGCACTGATAAAAACATTGTGTGCTCCCAAAATACCACTCTGGCACCCAAGTCAGCAGATTTACATGCCAAATAGAGAAGAACACTCAGCAACTTCCTTCTTCTAGTGAAATTGTATAGTTTTGCAAGAGCTGCCAAGCCCTTTTCCAGAGAAGTACTCAGTACTTCCATTATTATTATTCCAGGGATTTCCTCTGATGGTTCTTGTGTAGTGAACACACAAACTCAAATACCAAAAATGCTCTCAAAATGACAACACCATACATGACACCCCAAAGGAGAATCTAACACACCTACAGCTGTCTGTCTGTGGTGTACCATATCAAACAGAAAATAACAGCTGGCAGACACACAACACAAATGCGGCCCGGCTTGTCGTTTCTCAGTAATTTCCTATGAGCTTGACTTTTTATAGAGGCACATAACAGATGCACAGATAAATTTTTCTGCACACACACACACATGCACACGCCCACTCTACTTTTATTACTTGCTTGCATGCTTTGTACGCTCTATATTATGTATTTTTGTGCTCTTATTTAGATTGCAGCAGTATGTAACTTTTATATGAAAACCAAGGCCACTGTATTACATTTTAAGTCATTCTCGCTCATACTGTACAGCTGCTGTGAATACTCGCTCACCATAGCACCAAATCCTTAGTTAAGACATGTAGCAGATGCCTGCAGGCTTTCAGGCTGCCAGCTGGACTGAAGACTTGAGTTCTCCTTGGCAGGTCATAGCACAATTACCTCTATCCCTGTAAATGGCACGTCACAAAGCCACAAGTATTAAAAATTAAGTTCTGCATTCATTTAAAAACTATGTGAACCTTTCACCTTTGGCACAACAATGGTCTTACGAGAAGCCAGTGTTGGCAGGTCTGGTATTCAAATTGAATTATTGGGTTATTAAATCAATACACTCATAACAGTTAATGTAAAAATGCTTAACAGATGTTTACTTTATCCTGATTCCAAGCAATGCAGAAAACATATATAGTTAATAGCAGACATTTACCATGTTTGCACAACTTCGCCCCACTGAACAAATAGCCTATTTGCACAGCCTTATACGGCAGTTTTGCTGTGTGTGTTTCTTATGTATTGTGCTCGAGGCAGGTATAGCGTGTCTTCCAGATCATTTTGGACACACACAGCTCTTCCTCTGTTTGTTATTGGATGTAGAACAGAATTTTATTAGAAACAGCTCCTGATCACCATTAATTACACAAGAAAATGCCAACTGCTCATTTTTTGAGCAAGAAGGCCAATCACTTTAACCAGTTTTTGACATCCATTTTCCTCTCCTTGCTGGCTGCTGACAGGCTTGTTTTGTAGCTGATTGATGGTCAGTCTCATCCTCGTCTTCCAACTCATTGTCAAATTCTGAACGGACAGTCTGAAGTCACTGAAAATTTGTTTTATTTTATGTGTTGTTCAGAGAGATGAGCTAAACGCAAGCTAAAGTGATGAATGAGGTTGAAATGGCAATAACATTCATAATTATTATTTTGGAAACCATTAAAAAGTGGGCCGGTGTTCTGACAAAACACCCTACCTATCAAGCTAACCTACTTGTTGTTACTGCGCATGCACACAACTCAAAAAGGCAATGGTTTCGGTGTTAATAGTACACGCCTATTATTTGATCCTACCCCGATGAAAGAAGGTTAGTAATGTTTTACTTCTTTATTACAGTTGATACTTTTTTTCCTTAAGGATTGATAGACATGACAGATTGATAGACATGACTATAAATTAGGATGTTTTGACAAAGTAGGGCGTTTTGTCCGGCACGCCCAAGCATCACACAATGGGTAACAGTTCTATGTAAGTGTAAAGTTCTATTGTATTAAATACAGTGCTGTGAAAAAGTATTCAAGTCTTATTTTTTGCTTATCTGTAACACTCATGTTTCAGATTATGCCCCCTAAACTTAATAACTGGTTGTGCCACCCTTGGCAGCAAGAACTGTTCCGGTTTATAGCGGTTAACATTTAAAAAAAAATTTTTTTTGAAAGCAGCTAATTTTATGTTAAAAATTTGCTGGAAGTTCTACTATTTACTCTGAATCTGCACACATAGGCAATATTTTTATAAAAACAGAACAAAAACAACCAACACTAATGCTCAGTCAGGTGGAGTCAGCAGGTTTTTCCTGTAACAGATGTTATCAGGGGAATGGTGATGACCCTGCATGACCCCATACAGTGCTGGGAAACAGTGCAGTCATTTACTGGACCAGCTAATTTTAAATGCAGCAGCAAAGCTTCAATTTATAAATATATCATCATCAGAATTATTATTCAGTATTTAAACAAGTGTGTGCTGCTTTCCATCACCGAGGTGTGATGTATGAGTCGAACAGATAGCATAAAATAGCACACTGTAACTAAAAGGAACCACACGAATTGTATATTCTGTGATGAACAATGGTAAACCATGAACATACTGTGGACCACATGCGTGTGTTTTTTTTCCATTGAAAGCTCTTAGCTAAGCGTTGTAGTTTGTGAAGCTAAGACATCAGTTCAGAGCAGCAGACACCAATCAGACGTGAGACCTGACACTGGCCAATAATAAATCCTATAAGAGCAAAGGAGAAATGTGCTTGAAAGTAACATACACGGGACATGTTGGCAGTGATGTGTTTATCATCCTGGGTGGATATAAAAGGAAATAACTTTTAATATAAAATAACAATGTTGGGTTGGTCAGTGAAATCAGTGCTGAATACGCACCCAATGATGTGAGGTAAAAGTGCTAACCACCTTCCTGCACTGTTAATTACTGTCTGTGTACGGTAGCTCCAAACTTAGGAGCTAGTGAATGAAAATGTTATGTCTGTAACTTCTGTTCCCTGAAGAAGGCGACTGGGGCACAATAGATATATAGCATGTGATGTCATACTCCTGTGTGTACTGGTTGAAGAGACCTTTATCCAGGTCATTGACATTTGTGAAACCTCAGTTACACATATCTGCCCCGATTAACACAGTCACCTGTCAGATTGTTAACTGAAAAGCAGCACAAGGTATTTATAGGACACACCATCTAATGCAGAATTGAGTAACTGCCTTAGTAGTAACTGTGGTGTGTATGTGTGTGTGTGTACTTGTACAAGACCGTGAACATGTGTCAAACTGTTAGCATTTTGAAGTTATGCAGATATTTAACAGTTTTGTCTAACACCCCCTCCCCCACACTTCTTCAGAACAACAAACAGGCAAACAGTTATTGTCTCCGACGCGGGGGCCACTCACACTGCTTTTTTCTCAGCAGTTTTTTTCTTTTCTCAGTATTTTTTCCTTCACTACTGCTGCTGCCTCATCTAGTACGTCAGTGTTTACTACTGAGAGGAAATGGGGTGGTCTGAGCAGGAACTGTAACCGCTTTGACTTACACCTGATGGTTGTAGACAGAAGCTGTCTGCTTAGGTGATATTTCACATCACCTAATTCAAGTCACCAGATCAGGCCTCTCCACTGTGCCGTTTCTTTTCTTTCTTTTTTATTCTCATCTTTTTTAAAGATTTAAATTTAATGATAAATAAATTCCACTGCCCCACAATGTATTGACTAGAAGTTTGTGCTCCCGTTTGGTTAAGTCAGTTATTGTAATTTATTTGTATCTTACTTTGAACTAAATTGTGTCTAAGTCTTGACTTAGACACAATTTAGTTCACCTACAGTCTATGCCTGCAACTTTTAAACTATCACGCAGCACTCCAATCTCTGACTCAAATGATGCCACTGACATTATAATATGGCACTGTATGGCTTGCCATTATCCTAGAAAGCTATGGTTTGGGGTATCTTGTTGTTATATCAAGTTCACGGTACTTAAAGGCTGGATAGTTCTGCTGTTCTCTACCAGATTGGGCCTCTTTGATATCTGTTTGTTCTTTCCTGAGGACTTTTGCAAACGCAAGCTAGACAATCTTATCTGAACCAGCCAGGTGATCTCTCCACCTATAATGGAAAGCTGATTTTGATTTCCATCTGCCTACTGCTGATCCCTACAGAGCACCCGGATAAGAAACAAACAACACCCAACTCCATATCTCCTCTCTGGCAGTGCTTCTAGTTGTGTTCCAACTTGTATTTTTCATCAAAAACTGCTGCCAGCTCGTTGAGTATATGCCTATTCATATGTGTGTGTGTAAGCTTTATTGAAATTAAGCTTTTTATTTTTGGGGGCACTCTCACAGCTGTGTTTCTGTCAAAAAACAAGCATGTTCCATTAAAAGGAACAATGGATATCCTGTGTCATGGAGGACATTAGTTAGAACTGATTCATTCCCTGCTTTAGCCTGTGGTTAGCTTTTGAACGGCACTGAAATGTAGTAAGCCTAAGAGAACACACAAAAACAAAATAAAAATACACCCCTGCCCCAGAAAACAACAACAACAACAAAGAAAGGATTCTGTGTAAATGTATCCTGAGTGAGCCTGAGTGTGGTTTATTTTCAGACTGCTGCTTTATAGGGTGTGGATTATGAATTTTGCTTTCAATCCCCTGTCATGTGTTTAATGGCAGGTCCTGACTTGTATATTTTCTTCAAAACTCTGTGCAACTGTGGAGTTCTCTGAAGAAGCATTGAAGCTACAAATCAAAACTCTCTTTTGTGTTTCGAGTCACAAAAATTTCTGTAGTACCATAGGTCATCGTACTATGAGACAGGATTACAAGTGAGCCAAAAGTCACATCAGAGACATCTGCACATGAAACCCCTTGATTTCATAGAAGAGAAAAGGGAAAAACTACAGTGGTGTTAGATTTCTAATTCTTTTGGAAGATCCAACGGAAGAGGGGGTGGGGGGCAGGGTGTTGACAGAACCCCGTTCACTCTACTTGTACAGTCATGGACATGTAGACTTGAGACAGACCTTTCATGTCAGAGAACAACACACTGCTCAGAAAATTCTCCAGAAACGGCTCTTAGCAGTTCCATGAAAATGGCAGTAGCAAAAACAAGCCTAGAGGAATTAATCGCTGTGCTGTTTGAGGCTTTTCCACAGGCCTCCCAAAGCCCACACACAAACTTCAAAGGATGCCTTTTTTGTTTACTGGCTCTCACCACGCAACCTTAGATGTCACGGCAGTAACAGTCACTATTAACAATCTCACTGACCTGTTAAGGATTTTTCAGGTCATGTTTTAGTTTCTACAGTTTTGGTTACGGGAAAAATCAAGTCTTTTGAGTTTCATAGTTGCTGTTGATGAGTTTAATTCAGTGTGTTTGACATTGAGGGGCCAACAAGAATCAGCTTTTAGTTAAGTTTTATGAGTAAATTGTGTATCTAAGCTTCTTTGAACATTTAAGTCTGACGTGAGTTTTGTGCAGTACAGTGACAGGGGTTAATTAAACCCTGTGCTAGAAGCGCTTTGTAAAACAACCTCCCTTTGGCAAGACTGGAAATGTGTACAAGATTATGTTAGATCTTCTTTAACTTTAAATGGTGGTCAAAGGGTAGTTTTTTTTTTTTCTTTTATTCTGTTAACCTGAAGAACAAAAAGTGAAAGGAATGGTTACACTTGATCAGCAATGTAGAATTTAGCATCTGTTGCAACATGCAACGGCTCACTTTGATATAAACACAAACACTAGGAAAAGTCTCGGCAGGTGTCAGGTTCAGTTTTCAGGGGAAATACTTCAGAAGGTGTTTTTGTGCTGTCAGCTATATGAAAAAATGAAAAATAAATGATTATGAATGATCCAGATTTGGCTGTGGTTAATTAAACAGTGACAGCAAATAGCCACAATATCATCACCCGTAAAGTAATCTGTTATTTTTTTTTCTTTTTTGTGCCAGTTGGCTTTGAAATTGCACAAAACTCTGGCAAAGGAAAGCAATTTCTACAAGCGTGGAGAGACTGGGACTGGTGTGCACACTCACTCTTACCATTGGCTTCCATTTACTTAAGCAGCCACGACTGCAGAAGTCGACTATAATGACACAAATGTAACAAGCCTTTTGATGCAACTCTCACCTAAATAATATGTTTTTTGTTTAGTTTTTTTTAAGGCCCAGTCTTGAGGTGTGGGATGTGAGGGTCTGCCTCTCACCCAAACCATGAAGCGAATGAGAGTTTTCTGGCAGATGTTTTGAGCTCTTATGCAAACCTTCCACATTTATGCCTGAGAGAATAGCCCACAATATAGTGTGAGGATGTTTTTCAGGAGCTGGACTCTGCCTTTTAGTTCCAGCCAAAGAAACTCTTAATGTTTAAGCATACCAAGATATTTTGGACAATTTCATGCTCCCAACTTCGTGAGAACAGTTTGGGGATGGGCCCTTCCTGTTCCGACATGACAGCGTGCCAGTGCACAAAGCAAGGTCCATTAAGATAAGGATGAACGCATTTGGCATGGGAGAACGTGCTGACCTCAACCCAATAGAGCCCCTTTGTGATGAACTGGAGTGGAGACTTCGAGCCAGGCTTTCTCGTTCAAATCGGTATCCGACCTCACAAATGGTCCAAAATTCCCTAAACAAACTCCTTAACCTTGTGGAAAGCCTTCTCACAAGAGTTGAAGCTGTTATAGCTGTAAAGGGTGGGTTGACTTCATATTAAACCCCATGGATTAAGAATGGGATGTCACTCAAGTTCATATGCGTGTGAAGACAGACAAGGGAATATTTTTAAGAAATATAATGTATCAAGTCAGCTTATTGGTTCCTTAACTTCCTTAAGGTTTTTTTTTTAAAGTGCCAAACCCACAATTCTATCAGAGACATGTTTTAGCATTGCCAAGGTACTGAAATAAGATATGTGAAAAAGTGCTGACTGATTTCTGTCCATATCCTTCCAAGCCCTTACGAACTCATGCAATCAACACTACTGCTGTGAGCAGAGGTGATAGTTTCACTACTTAGGTCTTTGGGTGGACATTGGGGCTTATGAATCAAGTGCAGTTGTGCTATTAAAATCTATTCACATGGGACCAAAAGGTGGTTTTGGAAAAAAAAGAAAAGAAAAAAAAAAGTCAGCTAAGAAACTAACAGTTGCTAGATATAATGCCACAGTAGTCCTCCAACAGGCTTTGCTGTTGTTTGAACAGATGGGCAGCCATGGCACCACAGACTACTTTGCCACTGGCCTAACCCTGACCTTGTGGCTGAGGTGGAAAACAGGAAATTTGCAATTTCACTGAGCTATTCAAATGAAATTTCTGAGTGAGGATGAGCAAGCTTTTGCAAAACTATTTCAGAGCCACATCGATTGTAAGCTCTCAGGAATTTACTCCGTTCTTAATGGCAAAGCAGGCTTCCCAAAAACTGGGCCTGTAATTTATTACTAAAACCTGAGTTGCTGCATATCATGCTAAGCGATGCCGTGTGTATTCACAAAGCAAAGACGACGTCTAGATGCGGATGCTCCTCCTCCGACTCGTCTTGCAAAACAGCAGCATTCATAGTTAAACTGAAGTGACTCACGGGTTTGGAAACGGCAGGGTCCTGCAAAAGTACAAAGTGTTGCTAAGTAACAAACTGAGAGGCGCTTCAGTGATATGTTTCAAATATTTAAACTTTGCTAAATGGTCTTTCCACATCTGCGATGGTAAGTAACTTTTGAAAAAATGAGCTCATGGGTCAAAAGAGGACAGGAAACATCCAGGCTGGCTCATTTTTGCTGGGCTGACTCATGTGTTTAATACATGAGAGGTGGAAAGCTGGAGTCACCCCTCCCCTGTATCTCACTTGATCATTTCTTTTTTCAACCATCATTTTCAGCGCACGGATCATCTGCAGTCACGACATGACTTTCTAATTAAATAATTACTGTTATTGTATTTCTGATCTTTGCTGATTGTTTCAGTTGAACTGCAGCACAAGTAGGTCACAAAGATAAAGAACAAAATCGCCTTTTTGCCTTTCAGCAGCTTGGCAATCAACGTAGAGTATACTAAGTAAGTAAATATACTAGAATGCCTTATCAAGGTTCTTAATAGATCTGTGGCTATATCTGGCCCAAGTATTTTCTGCCACAGTGTAAGAAAAGTCTAAAGCAGAGCGCTGAGATATCTCATAAAAGCGTTGAGTGAACAAGGCTGATTATTAGTCTGTTCCTGCAGGTTGAGTCACAAAGTACACACAGTGACTGATCACTCTTCCCATCATTTACACACACACACACCCATAGGCACACATCCTGGCAGAAAAATGTTTAATCTCAAAAGGATTCTTCAAATTAGTTTGTCTTTATGTACAAATGCAACTTCGTGGTTCTCTGGCGATCGCGGTCTCTTATCATTTCTAAGAAAGGCCTTTTGGCTACAAGAACCATCTATTTCTAAATGCAACTCCAGAAGGGCAGGAAATAATGTAATAACTGTAACACTGGCCAGAAAAAGGAAAAAAAAGACATTGCTTCACACAATCGCAGTAGTTATCCCGTCAGAAAGACGCCATAACGTGCAGCACACACTTTCAAAATACATGTAACCAGAAATACACTTGCTCAATTTACATACGAGGAAGTGCTGGAATGGGTGTCTTTATTATGTATGAAAAATGTGTGAGCGGCTGATTGTACAGTTATAACGTTAAAAAAGGATGCTCATGACGTTGAGAGCTCAACAGCTGTTGGCATACTGTACTGAGAAGTGCAGCTGCAGGAGGGCCTGTTGTATTTTTTTTTTAAATTTCTGGGAACTTCGTTATCACTAAACGTGCGTTTGCACGCGCGTGTGTGGCTGCGAGGTTTACTTGGCATTTTTGAAACTTTTCGACACCCAACAGAGGAAGTGGATCTGTTTTCCAGTTGATGTGGTGAAAGAAGGCAAAAATATTCCGCAATGGTCACCCGCTGCCTTGTGTGGCTGTAATACACTGGAAACGGACAAATTGTGTTATGATAAACTTACAGTGCATCATTTCCACTCTGATGAAATGGAGTGATTTTGGCAATGTGAATGGTGTGGTTCTCAGATGATTTCTTGTGAAGTAATGTGTGTTTCTCAGTGTTGTTCCAGAGAATTGTGATTCTTTGAATGATGGCATCTATATAACGATAATCTCACAGCATTACACCATCGTTCATGAGGGTATAATGGCTGTTATCACACTCTAACTTGTTGGATCTCATTTTATAATAAATATAGGAATGAATCAGAAAGGACTAAAAACCTGTGAAAACTTTCTTTCTTCCTTGAATGGTCAGTCCTTATCAGAACAGCTTGTCTAATTCACTTCATGTGAATGAGAAAATGACTGGAACAGATGAATAGGAGGAGAAAAGGGAGGGAAGATGAAGGGGGGGGGGGGGGGGTTGCTCTCTTAGTAACAATTCAAGGAATTGATTGCGGCCTCTGAGAAGTATGACTCACCCTGTTGCGTATCAGGAAACCCTTCAGATGTTGGTCATAAGCTGTGTGCCTTAAGCAAATGTGACCACACTTTATGCAAAGTGATCACACTCCTTTTAACCCCTCTCTCGTTCTCTTTAAAAAGAAGAAAAAAACTCTTTCACATTCTCAAAACTCACACAGGCCAGGTGCGTGGGCAGGGCAGCCCCCACTTTCTGCCCCCGCGCAGTCTCCCCCGCTGCAGTTTTACTCTAAAACCTCAAGCAGGTTATCGACACGTTTGTGATTGGAAGTGGCAACACAGAAACAGAAGCAAAACTTCACATGCCACATCAGATGAGTTAACTTCCCCACTTCCCATAACAGGGGCAAACAGAGCAGTCGGGCCGAGTTACCAGCTGCACATTAGTTAAAACAACAGCAAAGAAAAAAAGACAGAAAACTATTTAAAACATTTGAATCACAAGGGGGATTTGTCTGTGTAAATCCCACCAGAAAATTTTTACAGCATTTACATCTTTTTTTTTTCCTTTTCTGAAAATTAGGCAAATGTTATTCTAACACATGTGGCTATTTCTAATAAAACAGCAGTGTTGAAATGCTGTGAAACCCTTGCTTTGCTCCCACTCTCTCATGGTATGTGACATCAGGCCAAGAGCACTCGCAGCCCTCCCCCGCTCGCTTTTTTTGTTTTTTACCCACAGCAGTGATAGGAAGTGATACTGCTGGGACCCCCGTGCTTCAGCTGCGGTGATGATAACACATGAAGCCCACTCCCCGCCAGATGATTTGTTTCCTCTAAACTCGGTGTCTTTTATCACAAATGTGCGAGTGTCGTGTTTAGTCAGATAAAGTTAAATGTGATATCCAGTCAGAGTGAATGATTCCATTGCTTTGGTTTCTCGGTGGGCAAACTGAATATGAGTCCTGGTTCCTGTAAGATTTCACAGCGGTGATGTTTAATGAACACAGGAACTGAGCTTAAAAGAAGCCCCCTCAGATACAGTTTGACTAATTTTGGATTTTTTTTGTTATAAATACAGAGTCTTTCCATGACTAACTACATCACTATATATAGAAAAGCATATGTACTGACAACACATTGGTAACCTTTATGGAAGCACTACGTTTTGCTTCATTTCTCATCACCTTATTTGTAATCTTTTCTTGTGATCGTGTCTAATCTGATGTTCTGTATTACACAGTTAAGGATTCTGTGACGCATAAACAATGAAGAGACATCAATGCATGTGTTGTGAACCCTAAAAGGAAAATTATCTGCATTGGAACAAAACACATGCTTGACTGGATTTCGAATTTCTTTTTAAATCTCTTTTGTTGTTGTTGCTTTTAATTAAAGAAAGACAGCACTTGCTACTTTCTCATGCGTGTTTCTTCTTCATCCGGTGTGTGTGTGTGTGTTTGCGTGCCTGTTTGGTAAAGGGAGGCACAGAAGAGTGAAACGCCACAAAGGAGACGCCAAGAGAGATACAGCAAGATAAACTGCCGTGCACTGCAAATTGTGGGAAGTGAGAGTGAAACATTTGAGGCTTTGGACATCAAAGATGTAAACCTCATAGCTTTATGCTAATCTGACTCAGGTGAGCTTTGTCAAAGCAGCCCTCTCCCTGCTTCCTGGAAGAGTCGATCGCAAAAAACTAAGACTTTTTTTTCTTCTTTTACACATCAGATAACCAGAAAGTACAAGCTTCCCATAAACAGGTTTGCAATGTCACAAAACCACTTACCTTTCATGAAAAGAAACAAGGCACAGATTAAAAAAATAGTTGTAGAGAAAGGTTTCTTTTTGCTGGAAATAGACTAATTAATTTGTTATATTTGAATAGCCTAAAATTACTTTAGGCCACATTTTATGTTCATAGTGTGGCCTTCCTGGAAATCAAATGGATGGTCTTATTTGGAAGCCAAATGACACGGGTGCCATTCAAATGTCCATTTATTACAGTAACTCAGATATGACACAGGGAAATGCCTCATTATACTCCACTGCACATGATACGAGCGCACTTGCATTCACTAGTTCCTGTCATTAGTTTGTCCGTCACTGACTTATCTCTCACTCGATCATCCTTTTCAAAAAACTACATTTGGTTTTTTATTATTATGTTTTCTCCGTACATCGGATTAATTTGTCGCCCACATTAAAATATGAATCGTGGATGCATCAAGTAGGTGGGAATGGTGCTATCCAATGCTACGTAGCGCACGGGGGTCAGTGAGTTCTCACTTTTATCTGCATAAACACATTCCAGTCGAACATTTCTAAACGTCTAGAGAGCGCATCCATGCACATCTGCAAAAGCACAGCAACAAGACATCTGCACCCCTGTGCGCAAATTTGTCTCTTTGATTTATGAATGTGAGGGGAGGCCAGATTAAATTCATAGTGTGCACATGTCTGTAGCTTGTTTGGAAATTTACCTCTGAATGTTCTTGATTGAGAACAGATCCAAGTTGCCTGTTTTAGAGTAATGAATTATGGAGAAGCGCCAGAAAATTCCCTCACAAGATGACGACTGGACTCGTGTTGTGAGTCTCACGTATGCAGAAAACCTGCACAGCATGAGCATTCTTTAAAAAGAATTTAATTTGCTGAATGTCTTGAAAATTAGGGAACTGACAAATGTAGGGAAGCAGAAGGATATATGATGAATGATGATAAAACAGCTGAAGTGTCTTTGGCTGTTTGCATATCATAGCAAGTTTCCATTAGCCTGAAGTGTGACGTCACATGGTGATAACACGGAATATATAAAAGCAGCTGCCAGTGCATTACAAAGCTATCATGAGGATTTCATTTTGCATTAAGTGATGTGTTGACTATTTGCCTTTTAATTTATTACAAGCACTAGTATGTCATTCTCTGGCAGCACGGTTGGATTTACATAAATACATATCTTTTTTTCAGAAGGATTTCATCTAATTAAGGACAGCTAGCCCAGCCCAGCTCAGAAGTTAGTTAGCCAGTATTCGTGATATAAAAGCTCATGCACGCAAACATTACATGTGTGCGCTGGCTTTCACTTCATTATCATAAATCTCATCTTCTGTGGAACATAGAGTATAGTGGCCAGTACTGTTTACTTGAGATTGTCTGTTATGAGGAACCTCTTATTACTGAGAAGTCGTAGTTGTTATCAGTTCCTTTGAAGTTTATTTGCTCGAGCTCAAAGTATTACTTCATGGTAAATGATAAGGCAGCAAAACAGGGTGGCTATGAGTTTTCTGATAAGGAAGTAAATGATCAGTATGCTAGTGTCTAAAAGGAGAAAGACAAAAAAAGTACATTTCACTTATCGGTAGTCGAGTGAAAGCTTTATAGCGCATCTCAAAGTTCCATAAAAGGTACACTTTCTTCTTTTTCCACGTAAGCCTCACAGAAGTGTGAGGTATACAGATCATCAGGAAACAGATGTCACATGTGTAGACCTACCAAAAAGATCAACTGGCAAACTGTCACTTCAGTCTGTTAGGACAGCTAGGAGATAAACTTGTAGTCAGATTACTACATAGAAATAAAAGTAAAATAGATGAATAGACGTGGAGAATAGAGAGCACAAGGAACAAGTAGACAAACTGTGGCTGTGAGAGAAAACAGACAAAGAAGACAAAGCACATCAAGAGATTATTCTCAGCCAAACCCTCTAGGGCTTTTTTTGTTTTTGTATTTTCTAATGCAGGATATGGATCTGCTGTTTCGCTCTTTACAGGAAAGAATGGCCACACCGTTGCCATAGCAACCAGGTGACATGGCATGCGGATTATCTGCTGAGCAAATAGGCCCAAAGTGGTCAGGCAGCCTGACAGGGTATAGAGACTGCAGCTCCCTGAACATGACCGAAACAGATGAGCGATGACAATTCTCTACTTGGCTGGTTGAAAGTGTCTTTCACCCAGAAAGCGTTATCTGGTCTTTAAGTGATGACGTGATGAATCCTGCTTCTGGGCGCAAACTACCTTGCATTTATTAGGGATGTTTTAATGCTTTGTATCTTGTTCTATTTAATCTCAACAAGCCCCTAAAAACAGCCAGTGATCACTGTCGGCCTCTTTCAGTTTTTATTACCGCTATTCATTTTAAAGCTCAGCTTTTAAAACCTTACGATGTAACTACAACCCAGCCCATGCAGCAGTATATTAATGACTAACCTCGTATTGTGGATGGATTATCTCAGTTGTTCTCCTGATTGAAGTTTGGCCAGTTTACAGCATCCTACCATGCAATGGCATTTGTCCCTAACCATCGAGAATCCTCACGTTAACTTTTATCGAGTGGAAAAAAGTTAGCGTTCGCCCTCCAGCTTCACTGTTTATATTATGCTAACATAGCTGTGTCGCTAGCGATCACGTAGCACATCATTATATACCAGCTAGCCAAACTTCAGTAACCCTACAAACGTCACTGCTGTTTACTTTCCTATCTTCATTTATGTCGGAAGTGATAGCAGAGCTGTACGTCTTAATTAGTTTCAGAAACATGTTTCAGAACATGGTATATTATACAGGGTGGGCCATTTATATGGATACACCATAATAAAATGGGAATGGTTGGTGATATTAAAGTCCTGTTTGTGGCACATTAGTATATGTGAGGGGGCAAACTCCTCAAGATGGGTGGTGGCCATGGTGGCCATTTAGAAGTCGGCCATCTTGGATACAACTTTTGTTTTTTCAGTAGGAAGAGGGCCATGTGACACATCAAACTTATTGGTAATGTCACAAGAAAAACAATGGTGTGCTTGGTTTCAACGTAACAATGGTGTATCCATATAAATGGCCCACCCTGTATTTAGATGGAAACTAGCGAGCTAACTCCCTGCTAACTTCTAACTCCGTTAAATTTAATACATTCTGTTTTCATGGATGCCTGGATGTTAAACTTAATTGTTACACCTGGTAGAGCAGCCACACTGATCATTTTATTACAGATGAAAGAATTTAGACAGTTTTACAACTCTCACTCTCACTTTGGGCCTAGAAATGGCTAATAACATCAGACTTAAAGACCAGATTGAGTAATTTAAGAATTTCCAGTCAAATAAGCAAAATTATAAATGTCTCTCTATATATTTTTATACTAACGCAAACTCTTGCACACCAGCCGTTACTCACACAGATACATTTGGAAGTGAAGAGCAGTTTTTGCATCCGGCAGTGAAAGTAAAGATCTGTGCCAGAGTTAGCTTGCAGAGAGTAATATGTGGGTCAGCAGGCAGTATTATTCATGTGAGAAATTATTCAAGTTTTGTTTTTTACACTCAAAAGACCAATATTGCAACAGGCTGTGAAAATTTAGTTTTACTTGTTTGAGATGACAGCTTCCTCTTCCCGCAAAATAAGTCAGGCTGGTTTTTTATTTTGTAAAAACAAACCTCTATTGACTTTCATGCAGACTGAGAATGTAGCTGCAGAAACTTGCTGGCTGAGGTCAATGACGATAGATAAATTCCACAGCGGATGATGAGAGGATTTTATTTTATTTATTCCTGCTCATCTTTTGGCAACAAAAGAGAAAGTGTGATACCAAAGTGTTGGATGGTTGCCTGAAAACTCATCCAGAATTTTCCACTACTTTTCAATCCAACAGCAAAAGAACAACACTCAGTTGTAACACTGTCATGAACTGGCTGGGAGCCTCTACAGGAAAAAGTGGGTATAGCCAGCGCATTAAAAAAAAAAAAAAAAATCAGATATGTAGTTAAAAAAAAACAGAACTGTCTCATTAGTGCCACATACTATTCTTTAGTACGACGAGGTTATTAAAATTACTGTGTGGGGATGCAGTTGATGGAAATCTCTGCTGTTGCAAAGTGACTGGGCAAGAGTCCATTTGCTCTGCCTAGAGAAATCCAAGATCCTCTGGTCTGAGGTAATGCCATCGAGTGTGCAGCTACCAGGCTGCACGAGTGGATCAGGTAACAGCCAGACAAGCAAGCAGAGAGACAGTTCCATTTTTAATCAACTCACAGGAGGGTGTTAAATACTTTTTCCACTCTAAATGCTATATATAGAATCATTCATACCATTCATACCACTCAGTTTTTATTTAAAAACTGTAGATTTGGTTATTCAAAAGGAGAAAAAGGGACAATGCAGCAACATTTTACATCTTTAAGTGTAAGACCACAGTCTGCTGTGGTAGTCTTTAAGTGTTTTCAGTTCTGGCCATCCTCTGTAGTGTGTTAGCTTATATATCATGCTAATTATTCAAAATAATTGTTATATATTTGTTGTATTTAACAATTTATATTAATCTTTTTTTTTTATCAACTAGCTGTTGTAATAAAATAAAATACATCTGGGTTAAATTAAATGGAGTAACCACTATACAAGCTGTATAAATAGCTACTTTATAACAATTTTACATAGCTAAAAGTACAGGAACATCTTCACCACAATGTAAGCTTAACCCCCCGTCCTGCAAAATTCCTACGTGAATAATATTGGGTATATACATAATGTATGACACTGTTATTAAGTTAAACATTGGACACTGTTTGCGGTCAACAGGGGCTGATGTAGCAGAAATAAACAATGCTCTTTTCTGAAAACTTCCTCAGAAACTCCTTTGATCGGGAACTGATATTAAACGGACATTTTATCAACCACATTTCTGCTTATTTCAAGATCAACAAGCCTGCACAGTTTCAGCTGTACTTTACATGTTTTATTCTGAATTTCTGCTTTACAAAGCCAACTAACATGGAATTTTGTCTGTGACACAATATTAAAGATTAGCTCAACTGCTTCCTCTTTCCCAGTAACCAGACAAGAACAGGTCTGGTGTTTCAGTATCAGCGCATGACAAGTTACCACTGTGTCAAAATGAATTTAACAGAAAGTCAGCGGATTAATCATTAACTTTAAACAAATATCTGTGGGATCACTGCGATCTGAGAGTGAGTGGAATTTCTCCAAACTCTAACCTTTACCTATTGGACTTTTAGAGAGTTGTTACACAGACTGCACCACACTCCGAAATAATTGCCGATAGCTATATCCTTCAAATGCTCAAAAGATCAGACAGAACAAACCCCTCCAAAAAAACCAAACAAATTATACAGCTCAGGTCAGATTTATGTGAAGAGAGAGGGAGAGTGGAAAAGAGAAAGTAATGTCAGTAGAGAGAAATAAAGAGCACACATGAAGTAAGAGCTGGTGGAAAACTGATTGCTTTAACACCTGGCTGCTGCCCTTGAACAAAAACTGTGATCACATCCAAATTCCAGGTTGTGGTGTTACATTTAAAGATGAATGGTAGAGACAGAGGAAAGGAGGGGAGAGAAAGGTTTCCATAGAAGTCTGGTGTGTATGGAGGGCCATAGGGTTGGCAGCACACTACCAGTGAGCTCATGATGGTCCATCCCATTTTGGCTTGCCTTTTGCTTCATCTTTGAAAACAGTACAGCAAGCTTGAGAGAGAGCTGTAATGGCTCTTTTGTGGAATTGCAGTGGGACAGTCTGGTCAAAGGAACAGGCAGATTGAAAGGCATGTTTTGCAGAATGTTATTGCAGAAGCATTTCTATGGGAACAAACACACATCTCAGCTGAGCCACAGTGAACTCAGCAGACAGAGAAGTGGACAGATGTTATAGATGAGTGGACAGAAATAAGTTCTTGGAAACACTGCACCATTGTTTGTTTATTTATCATAAAGTAAGTGACTCAGAGCAGTTTGCAGAGGGAGACGCTGTTCTCTCTGCACACAGCAAAGAGACCATAATGTGGGCCTTTGTTCAGCCACAACACGAAGAGATGAAAAATGGGTCAAAAAGACATTCCAAGAAACACTAAACAAGGGATTTTATTTTCTCTTACAAGACACAGGAATTAACATCATCCAAATGAAAACCCCCAGTATGATTTTTTTTTCCCTCCAAGGAAGCCCGGGTAAAATAGACCAGGATTAACCCCAACCTTGAAGCCAACAATTTCCAATTCAAAACAGACCCATTTCCCTGTAATTCTCCAAAAAAAGCAGGAAGAGAAAATTTATGTAGGGTCATTTGAGTGCACTAAACATTTATTGCACTTGTTACTGCCATTACACTGCTGGATCAGGTGAACCTGAACTCGTGGGTCTAGTACGGTGATGTTTTTTGTGAATGTGCATGCAAAATGCAAGGAAGTTGTTCATGCAAAGGAGTCGGGTTAAAAATGATAAGAAGTGTTTGCATAGATTTCAGTGGAGGAAGCTTTTTCCAAAGTGCTGATACCAGACTCTGCACAGAAGTTTTACTGTAATGGAGTAGAATAGCAGGAAACACTGCCAGGGCACACACCCTGCTGGGCCTTACTGGAAGCATGGTGCTATTTGAATAACATGACAAACGTGACAGCGTATGCCAGCCAGGAGTAATTGTGTCATTGGTATGCATGCAAACAATAGCTCGTAACAGATTCCCTTGCAGCTTGTACAGCCCGTGCTAGAACAGAGTAGTACATTGCAGCACGTGGAAAGTTTGACTTAAGGCTTTCAGTATGAAAAGAAGGCGATCATGTGTGAATGTGGTACATCCACCCACCAAGTATGAAGGAGCCTATTGATATGTGACAAAATTACAAACTTTGCATAAAGCATCGCAAAGAAAGAAAAGTGCAAAAACACTTCATTTTTATAATGCAACTTCACAAAATTATAAGAAATGTAATAAAATCATTGTAGTAAAGCAATAAATAAATAAAGTCTGTATTGCTGCTGAAATTGTAAGAGTATAATGAAGGTGTGTTTGATGTGTTTGACTCTGCTTTTGTGTGTGTAGTGTCTGTACACAGTAACAAGCACAGAGAATGGGGAAATGCTGACACCTAGTGTATAACGGGATGCTCTCCCACAACCTGGATCAGCGTGACTGCTGCAGACAGTTTATGGGACCATCTGGATGATTAACTACTCGCCTTCAGGCTCGGTGCATGCATAATGAGTTTGTGATAAAGCTTGAGCAAACTTGTGCTCATCACATGGAAGCAACAAGAGCACATCTATTACTACTATTGGGCTTTTTTTTGCTTCTGTGTTTATGAGCAATCGGTCCATTTAAAGACATTTATTTTTTCATTATTGGTATTACTGTTATTGCCTAATGTGCCCCCTCCGATCTGAAGGGGACACAGCTACACATTTAAGCCTTGTTAATCATTAGTTTGTTGGCCAAGCATTGTGATACTCCCATTCCTTAGTTATGGCGCAGTAGGCTCAGGCTGCTGTTGGGCTTCCCATGATGCACTGAGCACTTCTTCTCCACCTCCCCTGTGTTTATCCACCACTGCTTCATGTTATTAAACTGCACTTTGTCTCTCTTATATTGTATGATTTGTCCTTGTTTCCTAGTGCTAAACTTTTTAATCTCCTCTTTCCCCTTAATCCCCCAAATGGTCGTAGCAAATTGATGCCCCTCCCAGAACTTGGTTCACCCGGCAGTTTCTTCCTGTTTAACAGGAGTTTTTCCTTCCCACTGTTGCCGAGTGCTTGCTTGGTGTTGCTTTTAATGTTGTAGTTTCTTTACTTTACAATGTAAAATGCCTCGAGGTAACTGTTGTTGGGAATTGCTGCTATATAAGTAAAATAAAAAAGGCGACAAACCAGCAGAAAAATATTTTCCAAGTCATCAGTTCAGCTCAGCTCTCTGAATTTAAACCTATTTCCGCTCATTGTTTTGGTTCCGCAACCTTTGACTTTGCTGCTTTAATTCAGTTTCACCCTGGTTTAACTGTACTGCAAATACGGCAGAGAGACCTGGAACAGCACAAACAAAGTGGAGACTTTAAGCAATGATGACCTGAACACTCCAAGGTGGACCTCATGGACAGGATGTGCAAGCAGTTTACGGTCTACAAGATGCTGTTTGTCAGTTTCACAGTATATATGCACCTGTTGTTGTATTATTATTATTATTATTTAGTTTTACCTTGCTGTATTTCCAGGCAGAATAACTGTTGTGTTTATAGAAATTAGAACTGCTAATTTTTTTCATTATTATTAATATTAATATTATTAATATGTGGTGATTAGTGCATTAGACAAAGGAAAGATTTTCTTATGATTGACTTGTATTTTTGCTAAAACTCTTTTCTGCTTTTTCAGTCTGGCCAAAAGCTATAATCTTCTATTCAGATTTGCTTTTATCTCTAACCTTTTGGTTGCCTTGCACAGCTTTTGCTGTCACACAGTGGGATTTAATTACAGCATCTACTGGAGTGATTGCTGCTTATTCTAGTGTGTATGTGGGTGTGTGTGTGTCTGTTTGTGTATTTGTTTATTTCATTTATTTATTTATTTAGTTACTTGCACAGACCAACGCATTGTACATTTATATAAGCAGTGAAAAAAAATGTGGTCAGGAATCAGGTGGTGTCTAGAATCAAATTAAAGACCGCATGTATCATAGTTTATTGGGTTACCATGTCTCTGGCAGGCATGGCGCCATTACAGTGGCCGCAGCTACCCTGCATGATTTTCTAGTCAGCCATGAACATGCTGCCTGGCTCTTGCTGACAATTTACTTTTTGCCCATTTTGCATTATATGTTGGCTTCATTTAACCTTATTGGCCTCCAATGGACTGTTGTTGTTGGCAGTGTAGAATGGCAGCTCCATTGAAGGAAGCTGCACTCTGCAGATAAGACTGTACTCGGCTTTGACAGGAACGATTTGTCTTTGTCCACTGAAATAAATACTGTACGTTGGGAAATGCTGGGGAGAAGAAAAATAAAGTCATTTGTGCCTGTTCTCCTTATTCCCTCTAAACTCTATTTTTCTCGGGTTGAGGCTGATGGTACTGAGCAGCTTTTTAAGCGGGCACATGCCATCTTACAACTCACTGCAATCATTGTATATCAGAAATCATACTTTTAGAGTCTTCATCAGACAACTGCCAGTCTTATTACATGAGATTCAGGTCTCTGATTGCAGACCGTGACTTGATGTACCGTTTAAGCCTGATTCCTTTAGAGCTTTTCAACCATCTTTTATACAGCATTTGATGACTTGTCAAGGCATTTGAAGAAAACAATGCTATTAAATCAATTATATACACTGTCCACTGTTATAATGTCATTTAACATGATGTGAACTGAGGGCTGTACACTATATGACAAATATAGAATAGGTTCAGAGCTGTTATTTAAATGAATGACGGCATGATGTTTGCTTAAATATTTCAGTCATCTCTTATTAACTTTTTACATTAACACTGTAATTAAGGTTAATCTTTCACTATAATATTTTGTCTTACATTCGTCTTCTTCTAGATCCACTAAACATACAGTCATGTGAAAAAGATGATTTTCATCAAGTGTGAGCACCTTTATGAAAGCAGAAGTTTACTGGTGCATTAAGATGTGTGTTTAATACAATGCCACAATCTTCCCAGGAGTGGATGTCCCAGCAAATGTTTATGCTCTACAGGCCTCAGTTAGCTTGTTAAATGTTAGCATTCATGACAGTACAAATAGAAGAACAGGGATTATTTGGAAGAATTGTCAGGAGAAAGCCTCTACTTTATAAAAACCATAGCAGCACATCTTAGATTTGCATCTACAAGTTGCATCTGAACAAACAACAAAAGGAGATGTTCTGAAATAAGGCACAGCACCACATCTGGTGAAAGCCAAAAGTTAGGCCTACCCTAAAGCCAAGCCTTCTTTATTGCAATCAGGATCAGTGTTTACAGAAATGCAGTGGTCCAGTCAAGGTCCAGACCTCAATCCAAGTGAAATGCTGGGGTGGGGCTTTAAGAGAGCTGTGCATAAACAAATCCTCATAAGCCTCTGAAGCAACATCATAAAGAAGAGTGGGCCGAATTCCTCCACCGTGATGTGAGACACTGATAAATTGGTGCAGAAAGCAATTACTTCAATTTCTTGCTGTTAAAAGTGGGTCTACAAGTGAAGCATGGGGTGCGCTTAGTTTTGTTCATGACTTAAATGTCGATGTTGCATGTAGTAAATACACAAAGATAAAGTATATTTGTTTGATTTTACTGTTGACAGTAATTACAGTTTTGATTATGCCACACAGTATAAGATAAAAGCTAAACTTTTATGTAGAGATACACCCCCACGTTTAATAGAATGGGTGTTACATGAAATAAAATAGATCCCCGCATCACACAGCTTGTATATAAGAATTTTATTTCAAGCGCAGTAAAGTGATATACCCATACTGGCCATTATAATGCAGTGAGCAGTTTAAATGTAGTGACAAAATACTGGAACAAGGAATCTTTGGGGCAAGACTACAGTTTTAAAGCCTACTTTATGTTATGTAATTTTTAATGCTGGAGTTTTTAGTGCATTAAATTGAAAAAAGCCTCAGTCTTTATGACTATAGTTTGCATCACCTTGAGTCCCCAAACCAGTTTTTCAGTAGTAGCAATTCATCTTTTTCTTCATTTTTACTCTCTTTGTGCCTTTATCCTAATCCCTCAAGTTTTATCACTTACCTGAGTAGAAGACGTTTTCTTTTTTTCCTAGGGAACAAATGAAAATGAGATCCATGTTTTTTTCAGTTTCTAAAATTATCCTATTACTTTTGGTGCTGACTGAACAAGGGACAGGTCTAATTAACTTTTCAAGTGGTTCCCTGGTAAGAGAAAACATTCCTCCAGGGATTGAGTCCCTCCTCGGTTTATGAGTCCACTCAATCCTGAGACATCTGCTACATACACCCACCCTCAGTAGCAGCATTAGAATGAAGCAATGCAATGTGGTGAAGGTGTCCAAGCAAGTTACAGATTTAAATTGCGACCACAGCAGATGGAAAAGAAAGATGAGGTGAATCAAAATGTGAAGAAAGAAGTGTTGGAGAATTAATCAGCCAGACCCTTTGCTGACCTGCAAACAGAATGCATAAAAAATATGAGGAAATGAGCAGAATCTGCAGCATGATTGATTTCAGCCTGGTTTCCCGGCCACATTATCAGGTACACCTGTGCAGCTCAGTGCATTTAGGACGTAAACATCGAAAAGACGACCTGCTGAAGTTCAAACTGAGCATCACAATGGAGAAAAAGGGGGATTTAAGTGGCTTTGGATGTGGCATGGTTGTTGATGGCAACAGAGTTTTTCATAAAAGGTTTGATTTACTCTGATTTTCCTCTAAGATTTACAGAGAATAGTCTGAGAAAGAGAAAACGAGCAGCAGCTTTCTCTGTGAAAATGTCTTGTTGATGTCAGAAGTCAGAAAAGAAAGGCCAGGCTTTTTTGAGCTGAGTGGAAGGCAAGAGGAACTCAAATAAACACTTGTTACAATCAAGGTATGGAAAAAAGCATTTCTGAATGCACAACATGTCAAACTAGTAAGCAACTATAGGCTATAGCAGCACCACCAGACCATACCAGCTGTCAACTAAGAACAGGAAACTAAGGGAAGTCATTAAAACTAGACAATAGTAAATTGGAAAAAAACGCTGCCTGGTCAGATGAGTCTTGATTTGTGCTTCGACCAATGCTTTGTACCAATTTCTTTAAATTTCTTTCAGAATTAGAATCAGAATACTTTATTAATCCCTAAGGAAATTATATTTAAACACCACAGCCTACCTGAGTACTGTTGCGTCCATCCCTCTTTTTTGCCACACCGTACCCATCTTCGGATGTGCTCCCAGCAGGATAACAGATCATGTCAAAAAGCTCAAATCATCTAAAAATCATGCTTCACTCTTATAAAAGCACCTCCACAGTGATCAGATCTTAAAACAATAGAGCACCTGGGATGTGGTGAAATGGGAGCTTCACATCATATATGTGCGAGCTGGTTCTAGCAGGGTGTACCTAACAAAGTGGCTGGTGTGTGTTGTATTATATAGCATAGCATACAAGTAAGAGTAACAGTGCATTCCTAAGATTTGAAGGCTGGGCAGTGCCTCTCACTTGTCTCCTCTTCAGGGGTCTGTTAGTTTCTTTTAAAATGCACCAAATCAGACTCCACAGTTTGGTGCCTGTGCTGGGGGCCTTTCGCTTAACAGCTTGAGGCTGTATATCAAAGAAAGGTCTTTGTTTGGGCACATAAAACATTTTTTTCCCCTTTGTAATTACAGGGGACCCCTGAATGTGATCGATTGTGGTGGCTCAATATCTTTACTCCATGTGAAATGAAAAATAAATAAATAAACACGGTCGTAGCTGCATAATGCCCTTCTTTTCCAACACAGCGGTCGTTTTTAATAGTATGTTATTTTATATTCTCTTTTCTTTGTTTAATGTGTTGACACTTAACAACAGCTGGCAAACCATGGAGGAACATTTACTAATAAAAACACTCTCCTCCAGTCTTGCATGTGTCACAAAAATGGCTTGATACATTTTAAATCTTCCACAGCTGGTTAATTGGACCTTTTTTGACTGTGTGGTTCTCGAATTTGCTTCGTTTCAAGGGCACTCCAGCAGTACGACAATACGACTCTGTATTATACCCAGTGAGTAAGACTGTTGCTGTCCTTGACTCGTGATGTATTAGCTTTTTTAACATTAGAGTGGGTGGAAGATTCATTATAATGATAGACTACAGAAAGAAAGCAATGACTAGAGGCACAACACACTAGTTTCATACAGTGTGGGAAATCGATGGATGAAACTGTTTAATTTATGTCTCACAGCTCCTGTCCCCTGTGTGCAACATGGTCTCCTATCTTTCTTTGAATTACTCTTTCTTTAAAATACATAACATGTTACTGTGATGGTTCAATTACATTATTTCTGAGTTATCGTGCTATATTTGGGAAATATGTACTACATTATGGAAACTTCACTATTCACAACAACAGTAATACGAAACAGAAAATAAGGTGTCTTAGTAAGGTGTTGGGCTACCACCTGCTCCCAGATCTGCATCTGTGTTGTGTTGACAAACACCTCAGTAGAAAACCTTCCATAGGTGTCAGTTTAGGCTGAGATTTGGTGACTGTTTGTGAGGGTTGTAGCACATGATTCACATAATTTCATAATCCTCAAATCATTCAGTGATCCCTCGTGCCCTATGGACAGGTATTGTTAGAAAAACCACTCTCATCGGTATAGAAGAGCCTCATTGTGAGATAAAGCTGATTATTCAGAACAATTTTGTGCAGATAGGCAGTGACCCTTACTTCTAATTGGATATGTGGACTGAAACCATCCCAGTAAAATACTTCCTGCATAAATAAGCCCCTGGATCCCCTGAGTAGTGGGTTCAGATGTTTCCTATAATTTCTAAATAGTTGGAACTATGTCATATTAGCCAGAAACTTTTGCCAAACTGTGCAGGCATAAACAAAAACACAAGCCTGATTAAACTTGGAAACATAGGCAGAACAGAACTTCAATGACAAGACAAATGTTTACAAAGACACGCCAAATCAATCTCACACAAGGACTTCTTGAATGGGATCAATTTACTGATTGATAATATATTTGAAAGTTTTAGAAAACAGCCTCGCTTTTGATCAAAGAAAGCATTTCTGTTAGGAAAAAAAATACATTCTTAAAACTCAATGCCTAAAGGTTGTCTAAGACAAAATTATTGCACTCTGTCTAGGACAAGGCCGCAACCCGAAGAGTAATGGATTCGCACCAGCTTTGGCGTTCTTCTGCCAGTGCGGATTGAATTATTATGTTCCATAAAAGTTTAATGGAATTTCAGCAGCCCTAATATATAAAAGAGGGTTGCAAGACTGAGCCACTGTGCTTTGGTCCCCCTTTTATAGCTTTCTGCTCTCTGTATCATCTGAAACTGGTCCAGTAGCTGCTAAACAAACAGCTGAGTGGACACAATGTTTCATGGTTTGGGTTTTGATTGACTCGCCGACGCACATGAGATCATGTTGCAAATCACATTTAGGCAAACGCAAGCACACCTTTTAATGCTTAAGCATCTATCTCTGTCATGAGCACCCTTAGCGAAGCCTTCTGCCCTCCTTTACACATTAGAGTGCTGAGCTGTATAATTTTGAGGTGTGTTTAATGCAGGTCCATATCCTGGGGTTGAAAATTCCACTTACAAAACTATTAGCCAAAATTGCATTTCATGTTATGGCCATCACTCTTTTTTCCTTGTGTCACAGTTTATGAAAGCAACCAGTGGAAGACCCTTATTATCAGGTACCCTATAGTCATGTTGAAGGTAGGCTGCTAAAAGCTGAGGATGTGCAGTATAATGAATAGCCTTTAGAGTGTTGTTTCAGATAGTTCAGGTTATTTTATGCATTCCATTTTTTACTGTAAGCACATTTTCTATTTGAAAAAAATGAAGCTTTTTAACCTGTATGGTTTATATTTCTTTGCAATGTATCAATACTGGGAACGTGTCTATAAAAGAAATAGCAGAGCAGCAGAAGGTCATTAAGGCCTTCACCAGGACCAATATCTGCTTCAGAAAGGGCACCTACAGAGCACCAGAGCCCTGCAAAACAAGCTTCAGCAGGGCACTGGTGTGAATGTCTCTGACCGGTCAATCAAAAACTGACTTCACAAGGTTGGCCTGAGCGCCTGACATCAGCTTGTGGGCCCTGTACACTGCCCAGTATCCTGGAGTCCATTTGGGATTTGCAGCAGAGGTTACCAGAATTTGCAGGTCCATCACTGGCACCCTATTCTTTTCACAGATGAGAGCAGATTCGTCCTGAGCACATGTGACAGATGTGAATGGGTCCGAAGAAGTTGTGATCTTCTCCATGATACGTAACTTCAATAACGAAGATCTGTAGTCACACATCTGTCTACTTCCCAGGTGTTGGCGGCTAATCTAAGCTTTATATCCCTTCCACTTTCCCATGTTTCGAGCTGATTGTGACATCACTGGTCTAATCCAATCAGCTTTCTGGTGGCCTCCTTCGGGCCAATCAGCCCGAAGGAGGTGTACTTTAAATCTCACTGTGCATCTGTAATTCTTCCTTGCAGATGCCTTGGTGAAACCAATCTTCTTCACCTCCTCTCCCATCACTCAGGCTCAATTCAAGTCTCCATCATTATCTCCACCAACAGCGTCTAGACTCCGGGGGTCCAGCATCAATCCCTGTCACTACTGGGATTCCACTCTGCTGTGACAGGCTCTGGGACTTTAACCGCAAACTGAATTCTGTAAATCAATAAACCATGTTCAGTTCCTTCTAACGATCTCTTCTTATTGAACTGCCTGTAGCATTGTTCAGTGTGACCAGTTTGGTGGTGGATCAGTGATGGTCTGGCGAGGCACCGAATGAAATCCTTAAACGCATTATCAGACCCTGCGTTGGTGCAGTGGCCTCATGCGGCAGTTCCTTAAGGATGAAGGAATTGATACCATCGACTGGCCTCCACGCTCACCTGAACTAAATCCAATGTAACAACTTGGGACATTATGTTTCAGTCCATCCGACGCTGCCAGGTCGCACCTCAAACAGTCCAGGAGCTCAGTGATGCCCTGATCCAGATTTTGGAGGAGACCACCCCTCCCCCAGGGCACCATCCGTTGTCTCATTAGGACTCATTGTCCATCACATGGGGGCCACACAAACTACTGAGTACCATTTTGAGTTGAGAGCTTGGTGCATCTATTTTTTCCACTTTGATTTTCGGGATGTCTATGAATTTAGCCCTGTGTAGGTTGAGAGTTATCATTTTACATCAAAGTCTGTGGTATCCTTTTGTTGCTAACACACTACTCATGGCTCCAGATCAGTGGTTCTTAACCTTGTTGGAGACACCGAACCCCACCAGTTTCATATGCGCATTCACCGAACCCCTCTTTAGTGAATTTTTTTTTTTTCAAATTCAAGACATAGATATGTTTTTTTACTGGTGCACAAAATGATCCGTGCATGAACATCACCTTGTTCAAAGAACAAAACCAACACAATGCATGAACTTACAAGAAATTACATACCTGCAAATCAGTGTGACTTCTGCTGTTGCCTTTGAGAGACCAGTTCAGATATGCGTGGCTTCACCTTGGCAGGTGCCAGTCTCATGTCATTTTCACAGAAAAGTCTGTTCCTTTTCTTCGTTTTTATGTCCAGCATCGTCGAAAAGGATTGCTCGCAAAGATATGTTGTAACAAATGGTATAAAAAAATCCAGGGCTTTCTTAGCTGAAATGCGCTGAAAATGCGGTGCCTCAGAGCATAGTTCACACATTCCACCACAGTTTTTAATACTTCTGCCATTGTTGGAGGAAAGTTTTTTGTTGCCAATGCATGCCTGTGCAAAATACAATGAGTCACAATGATGTGTGGTGCATCGGCTTTTACTAGCGCACCAAAGCCAGAGTTTCTTCCTAGCATGACTGGAGCTCCGTCCGTACAAACTGCAGAAACCATGTCCCATGAAAGATTGTTGTCTCTGAAGAAGTCATCCACAAGCTTCTTCACATCGGCTGCCTTAGTTGTTGTTGTAAGAGGCTTACAAAATAAAAAATCTTCTTTTATCATGTCATCTTTCACATAGTCCACAAAAACAGTAAACTGGCTTAGATTAGCAACGTCTGTGCTCTCATCGAGCTGAAGGCTGAATTTTGCCGGGCTTGAAATCAGATCAGCGACTACTTGAGCCAAGATGTCTTTACTCATGTCTTCTATTCTGTCGCTGACGGTGTCATTTGAAAGAGGAATTTGGGATAATTTACCTTCGGCCGCTGTTCCGAGAATCAGATTTGCCATCTTTAACGCAGCTGGTTTCACGAGTGTTTCACCAATGGTGTGTGGCTTGCCCTGCTTTGCGATCAGGTAAGCAACTTCGTACGATGCTGTGAGGATCGGTTTGTTAACGGCTACAAATCCAAGAGCAGGCAGAGTGGGCCTTTCACCGAATCTGGCTCTCTTCACCTTGAACTCAGCAAGTGTTGTGTTCTTGTATTCCCCGTCTCCATGCAGCTTCAAGAAGTGTTCCTTTAGTTTTGCCGGTGCGAGACTACAGTTGCTCAACTTGGCGTTGCAAATCATGCAGATAGGACGCTCACTCCCATCACGTTCCGTGATACATGTGAATCCATACTGTACATATTCGTCCGACCACTTTCTTCTTTTGCCCGACATAGTTAGTATGGATTAAAATGTTAAAATAAATCACACGAAGTACTACCACTACATTCACCTGTTGACTACTGCGCGCGCTACATTCCCCGCAGCCCTGATTGGCCAAGCAGTGTAGCATGACAGTCTGCAGCCAGTGATGGCCAGAAGGGGGCGTGTCATCACAAATTTACACGATAATTCGGGTGTGTCTGGACCTCTGTGACCTCTGCGGTGGAGGCTCTGCCGAACCCCTGAGACCGGCTCACCGAACCCCTAGGGTTCGATCGAACCCAGGTTAAGAACCACTGCTCCAGATGATACATATCAGTATTGATATCCAGAATGATTTTTTTTTGTCTAGTGAGATCTGATGTGTTTGCAAAATCGTCCTTTATTTCTTTTTTGAGCAGTGTATTATTTCTGCTGTTCCAGCAATTATCAAAGTAAATGTTAGTAAAGTACTAACTATCCTGAGTCTGTGTTATATAATCATAACCAATTACACAGAGATTTGACTCTGCAAGGATGCTTTGCATATGAATGAATGCATCTTTTATGGACAGCAGCGTTGCAGCATATTGTTCAGGCATCTCTGAATTCCTCTGAGGCCATCTCCATATCCAGTAGTTTTTTTCCCTCTCCCCCCACTATTCCTTTTCTGTCTGGGGGCTTCATTTATATTCACAGACTCCACCAAAAGAAACCAGATGCCCACATTCTAGTAACTTCAAGACAAAAAAAGAAAAAAGAAGAAAAAAAAAAGACGTAAAATGCTTGAGAAGATTTTGAACTTTTTTGGAGGTGTCCTCAGCAAAGATGGACAGCATTAATTATATATAAAAACTATAGTGGTGAACGGTTGGCATATATAGATGTTTGTGCTTTTTTGAAGGTACACTAATAGGAAAGTCAAGATTTTAAAGCTCACCTATAATCATGTTGCCTTTATGCCACCTGACATGCTGACAATAGTTTTGATTACACTGCATTTCTTTCCTTTGAAATAACCCATTGCAAAAGAGTCTGACAAAGCAAAGTCCAGCAAACAGTCTTGCTGGTTCTGGTTAAGAATGAGCACTCTTTTGAAACAGGCCATATTTCATTCAGGATGGAAGTTTGTTTTCCAAGATCATCTTCCGTTTCCTTGGCTCCACCAACTCCTGACAGATGACATACTCAGGCTGAGGGGTGCCCTTCATCCCTGCTCCAGATGAAGCATAAGGAGCCTCTACTGTGTTACTCAGCTTACAGACAGTTTTCTTTGGCCCTACTGGTGTTCAGTTGTGATTTACTCCACACAAGAAAGTGATCAAATTTCCTCACAACAACAGATGCGGCTTTAAATAATCAAACTGTCACATAAATCATCACATATTTGTGAAATTTTATTCAAATCACAGGTAATATTCTCCTTTTTAATTCTGTTTGCAAGTTATGTGAAACATCAATCTGGCTTTTCTGCCACAGCTGCTCAGTTATGAAAACATAAGGTCTGTTATGAATGCTTTAAAAACAAAAAAAGAAGACGACAACATAAAGTCTTACAGCAAATGCTTAATGTTGTGTTTTTCACAGTGTTCACTTTATTTGAATTACAGACAGAATCTCACAATATTGAGTCATTGGCGACAGTAAAGCAGGCAGCGACACATGCACATATTCTTTACTGCTGAAAATAACTTGCAGTTGCCCCAGGAGTGCACTTATCTTTAACCTCATTTCCATGATTAATGTAAGGACTGGTGGGTTAGCTACAGAAGTGTTTAAGACAGACGCACAAACTAACATTTAGATGTTGCTTTAGTCAAACTCTCAGCACCAAATGACTTGACGTCTACATCATTTCTTTGGAGGTTTCAAAAAGCTGTGCAATGCAAATTTCCCCTGGCATTTGGAGAAACGGTGTAGCAGTAATTCTTTTATGTAGTGTTAGAAATGATAGAAACTACAGTCTGATACTGTCTAGTCTCCCGGGTGGCTTTTTAAATGCCTGGTGGTTTACTTTTGCAGAATCAGCAGCGTTTCCACTTGAATGAAGTACTTGACACTACTGATGCACACATGCTTAAATACACTAAACCATATTCGAGTCCTCTCAAGTCTTATCGAGCATGCATCAAACCAATTAAACCATAAAATATAACTGGTCCTTTGCTTAAAGCTTACCAAATTATACAGCACCGAGCCTGAAACATGTGAGCACATTTAAAAAAAATAAAAAATAAGACAATAAAACTGCCAATCTTTACAGTAACTACTCGGAAGAGTAAGCTTAGTTTTCATGTCTGGGTTTGATTTACTCTACAACATCACGGTATACAAGGACGGTATGGAAAGAAAATGTTACCAAGAGGATAACAAGGCCTCACAGCTAGCCTCTGAAAACAATGATGAAGCAGATGTTCAACAGCATCTGTGTCTACAGTTGCAGTTTTGTAAAGCCAGCTTGCAGAACGGTTTATATTCCTGGCCTGTGTGACCAACTGTTTTAGTCAAATAAATAAATAAAATCAAGTCGATAAAAATTGAAGCTTTCTTTAGTTTCACTCAGAAACCAGAATGTGCCACTCTATAACATGGCAATGGCTACACCAGAGTCATAATGTCCCTTCATTTGTGTTATTCTGGCAGCCAGCATGAGCAGCAGGCCTGTTGCCACCTCCAGGCTGTAGGAGAGCCAGGCTGTGGCTAATGACCAGCCAAACGACACGTTCACATAGACGAGATTCTCTGGGGGCACAGTTCGCTGGAACTCCTCCATGGCCTGATTGGAGTATTTGATGTAGACGCTAACCCCAGACAAGGTGAAAAGACCTGATGAAGCACAGACAGACAGCTCATCAACTCAAAGGCCTTATTAGAATTGAACACATTCCCTTTTTAGCTGCAACAGAGAAACGGATCTATCAGTGGGAAAGAAAATTACAAAGCGCTGGAGCACTATGATCACCTTTATGCATCACACTTAATCGGCTTTTACAGTTAGGTCATTACAGTAATGACACATTGATGAGCAAATAATACTTCCCCCAACGCATACTTTGCTCAGTAGACTGTTTAAGATAATATAGACATAAAAGTGTTCACGTGTACCAATTTAAAGCGCCGGCCAATTCAAATCAGTCTCAGGAAACGTGCCCACAAAGGCGGCTCCAAATTTAATCTGGCCTTAAGTGTGCTTCTAATATTTTTTGATTTCTTGTGTTCCCAAACGGACAGATGAAATGTCTCACATAACAATTGCCACAGAGGCGAGCCGATAAGAATAACATCATTAAATGTCAACCTCAAAACACCTCAAAATATTGAGCCATTAAATAAGCAATTCAGGTCGACCTTTAGTCAGACTCAGAGGGAGGGAAAACCAGTCTGAGCAGTCGTCAATTGCAATTAAATCTAGTTAATTACTGATGATTTAAATGCAGAAAAAACCCCAAAACAAATAAAAAGTCACGGCTGTGGTCTTCCTTTGCATGTACTGTGGTTAATTTGCACATCAGCAAAAAGAAAGTGTGCATTTCCCAAGTACAGTACATTATCTGTGCACCACTTTATGTGAGACTCATGCTGTTACACCGCTGATGCCACACTAGGAATTTACTAAACATCTGTTGAGCTTACTTGACAAAGCAATACTAATTAAAATACCACCATGTGAATGGAGTGAATGTATTTTTTTTTTTTTAAAACCTTGAGCTGAACAGCTAAAGAAGGGCATTATTTCATACTGTCTGAGATAGAAATGTCAGCTTTGCTATAGCTCATATTTATAGCAGGTTGCCCCCCTCTGAAAAATCCAAAGAGATTCATCAGTGCTGCAGTATGTGGTGCGAGTGGGATTACGAAGACCTTTACCAAAATATCAAACTTAAAATACGTTGTTACTGCTAATGCACCGAATAAGGGGAGAAAGCACAATAACACACAGACATCCATCATACCCGCTTTCTTTTCCTTTTATATGATCAGTGGTTTTCAAAGTGGCAGAGCTTAGTGCTTGCGGGTCTCCTGGAGTACACACGTGGACAGGACATTCGATAGAAAGCATTAAATTATCTCTGTTTCTATGTGACATTGGAGGTTGAGCATGTCAGCAGAGATGGCACACTGTATAATAAGTCCTATGTCTGTCACAGATTTGCGCATTCACCCTCAATTTCAACCAAATAGAGATTCAATCTCATTCCACTTGAGTTCAGACCTAATCAAATGGATTCTTTGATGGATATTTATGGAAGCTGCTCAACAGCTGAACCCTTCGGTAGATGGGGGAAAAAAAGAAATACATTTGTGTTACAGTATTGATGACAAAAACAGGCCCTTCCACAGCCATTTAAGGAAGGAGGGAGAAAAAAAAAGCAGATCAAGTGTGATTTGTGCATGATTATAACACATTTGCACTTACATTTTTAGGAGAGCGTTTCTGATTTGACTCTTAATAAGAGCAACTTTCTGCGTGATACAATTTATCGCAACCAATTTCTGCAAAAAGAACAGATGGAAAATGACATCAGAAAGTGCCCACTGGTAATTCCAGGAGGAAGTCTGACTGCATCTTTCAATCAATGACAAGCTCTTCGGTAAATATGAGCCACTTCATTGTGATCAACAATCAGCCTCCATGCTGCAATCAATTACGTCAGTCTCCATGCTGAGAATGTTTGGTGGTATGGTTTCTAAAATGATGTTCATGCTCACCAGGAACCAGCTTGCAATTCTGATTAATTTAATGCAAATGTGACTGGGAAACACTGAAGCTGTTTTCACACATCCCCCCCCCCCCCCCCCCCCCTTACAAACCGTGTTAGGAGAATCAAGTCGGTACGCCGCCCAAAGTTATAATTAATGCTCTTGCAACTGGGAGTTGTAGAGATGTGCTGTCTTGATAGAGCGGACAAGAAACAGGACTCACTAGCTATCAATCCACCAAACAATTACCCGTACTATTCTCGGGTGGGTTCAATTCGACATGCCAGACTTTACTGTCAGGGATGTCGAGTAAAAGAGCATTTAGCACCCGATTAAGTTGGGTTGGACATACAACTAGCTTTATTCCCACCAAACACTTCAGCATGGTAGAGCTCAGTGAAAATGTTCTTTTAGCACGTGGCGCCTCACATGATGCTGTCATACCACCTCTCACCATGCCATTATGTCTGCATCTGAATGGAGATAGTCACGCTGTTTATCGTTTATTCACAAAATCTAAGGAACAGACCGAAAGGAGAGACAGAAGTGCTGCTCACAGCAGTCCAAAAGTGCTCTGTGCCTCGGATCCTTATTTTCACCATTAAATCCCCATCTTCACCACTCTAATAACAGTCTGTGCGAAAAGATCATTACCTAACTCAACTCAATTAAGCTGAATGGGATTTTTAATGTCCGCACAGAGATATTTAATACGTAGCTGCCGATTCGTCTTCTTCGAGATAAAATATTTACATAACTATAATCACCGTTTTCTCATTGGCCATCGGCCAGCTCAAGCACACAGTTTATGTCTATAAAGGCTGAAATTAGATACTACTAGAGCCTCTGCTCACAACCAAATCAGATGTGAGAGAGAACAGCTGAAAGCGCGCTTCTCAGGGTCTCTTAGATGCACGCGCAACGTACCTGTAAGACCACGATGTGTCGCCCACGTGCGTTTTCACATTTGCTGTGCGTCTTGCACGCCGACAACAACAAGCAGGAGCACACGGTGTGAATCCGGGCTCAGAAAAAGAAAACAAAGGTGATTCTGTGGGGACTTACTGCAGAGGAGAAAGTAGGATGCTGACGCAGCCAGCAACTTTGGACTGGAGGCCAACGAGCTGACAAGTCCAAAGATCCAGCCAAACACCAGGAGGACGAGGCTGAGGGGCAACAAAATGACCACTACTTTGTGCAAGCCTGCAAACACACACATTTGAAAAAATATAAATATATTTTTTTTAAATCAGCGATTTTCCAATTGACTCCCATCATCCAGGGTCCTGCTGATTTTTTGTTCCCATTGTCAGTACTGAAATCAACTAGCAGAGACTCCATTGAGTTCTTCTCCCACAGTGGACAGTTTATTACTGCATTTTATTTGTCAGCGTTGCAAGCAGGAAGTGTTCCTGAAAACCCTAACAAAACTGATCTTATCTAGTAAGATCAGTAACAAAAGCACACTTGGGGGGGAAAAAACCCCAATATCGTCATGTTTATTTGCAGGATGTGATTAATTAATAGCATATCTTGCAGATGCAGATGTTTTGGGCTTCCAATCAGACCTCTAATCCTTACTGCCAAGAGCATACTCCTGTGTGGCTACCATTACCATTTTAAAATGCATCACTTGATCAAGGAACCCACTCACCGACAAGGTGCCTTTCTGCCTCTGTCAGGTTGGACATATTTGCTGTGAAAGAGGGGGTGACTGAACTCCAGTTTGCTCCTGAAAATGTCAAATGAAAAGGTTACACATGACAGGACCAGTGGCAGAGCCCTGGGACTTTGCAAAATTGCTCTTAGATGTGAAACAATGTGGTTTTAAGTGTGGGAATAGTAGACAATATTAGAAAATAAATAATAGTTTCCCTTTTTGCTAGGGAATCTCCAGGTGAGCACTGCCTGATTAGTTTCATGTTGGATCATTACTTGGCATTTATTGCATGAACTGTGGGTGCCGCCCGCAACAAACAGAACACATCCGGGACCTCAAGCTGGAAGCACATTATATTGCAGCTGTGCCAAAACCATCCTTCACAAGCTCTCCTCGGTCTCCTGTGTGTTCTCCTGCAGGTGGCTGCAGAAACTGGTACGTGTGGGGTAAAAGTTGCTACTGTTAAAAGCCATTTTCCTACCCAAACTGTATTCCACAATTAGAACATTTCTGGCTTCATTTCACTGCATGAAAATTGAATTTCAGTGGATTCAGGATAATGTTGCAAGAATTTGAGTAGTCCGTCATTTAGAATATCCCCATGCTTCTCATTTCCAATATAAAGGCACTGGGATATCAGCTTCTCCGTGCATCAAGTTCACCTAAGATTAGACCAATGAGGATTAAATGAGGGACTGCTGTTGATCCATCAGCAATTAAAGACAATGTTAAACCTCTGCAGCACTGCATGTAACCAACTAGAGTGAAATTAAGGGATTCTACTCGTGTGCCAATTTGAAATCTGCACAAATCAGAATGAACTTTTATAATCTTTTGAGGAGGCTTCTCAAAATTACCTCTGTGAGACGCAGGGCAAAAGTTATGTGAATATGATGGCTGATTTAACAAGTCGCACAGCTGTAAAGACCCCAATAACAGCTCATTAAAGATGAAGTTAAACTGACATACCTTCAATAATTCTCCACAGTCCAGAATGGGAACTCAGGTCATCTGAACCTGTGTAGTTGGGTTTGTTCACATCGATTATGTACCAATAATCAGTCCCAATCGCTACGGCGAGGAGGCAAAAACTGAGCAAACCTGTAAACCCAGCCGACAGAACCACCGGTCCGTACTTCATCGTGCAGCGCATATAAAGCACAGTTTCTCGTCAACGGGAAGATTTTTCCTTTCTTTATTGTTGTAAAATGGGATCTTCAACGACACTCCAATATTTCAAATGCGTAAAAGCGCTCCAGCTAAATCCTTCTCCGCAAAGTGCCGGCTCCCCATCCAAAAATATAGTTCTAGAGCAAAATAAACAAATTAATAAAAGAAATCCGACTCGGCAATGTCAAACAAAAAATGCAAAACGAGACAAATTAGACGAGAAAATATTTTTTGTCAGTGCCATCGCATAACACTGTGCAGGTAGAGATCCCGGGCGTGTGCATGGTGGCTATAAGTGCTCCACGATCAATTTAAATTGTCAAAATGCGGGAATACAACAACGCACTTCCGGTGACGATCTCCAAAATAAAACTACATCCGGGGAACGTCGATCGGTAACATTTTGCAATTATATTTTGATTAATATAGATACATGTAATATAATAAAGACAGGACAAAAATACTAATATTAATAGAAATTAACGATTTAATAAACAAATAAAGGCTAAGTTTGAATAGGTGGAGCAACTTTATAGATGTGTCGAAAAAAACACGTGACACAAGTGAGTTTAAGTAGGAAAAAAGGTCTAGAAGGTAGGTGATTAAGCTTTTTTTCAGTGAGACAAAGAAAATTAATTAATGTAACGTCTTCACAACTTAATGAAATATACAAATTAAGCACAGCTGTAAAACAAAATTATGTAAACATGCGTATTCAGCACTTCAAAGTTTGAACTCACTGCAGTGAGAGGGTTTGGACAACGCATCACCCCATTCTTCCTTGTAAAACTGCTCTGGAGCTGTCAGCTTGCACTGGGGATAGTGAATAAAAGGCAATTTTCAAGTCCTGCCACTGTTCTTAATTGGAGTGAGGTTTGGACTCCGACTTGGCCACTGCAGGATGTTTTGAGGCAATTCCCGTGTAGCTTTATTGCTTTATGTTGGGCTATCTCACCGGGAAATTCTTTTGTTGTCTGCTGGATTTCCCCCGTTTTCCACCAGAAAACAAAAGAAAATCAGACCTCTTTGCTCTTGCTTTTCGTGCTCATTGCACACCCACGGCTGCAGTCTCATGTCATCCAAATAGTGGTGTAACATATACACTTTCTAATGACCCGGTCGAGTGTAATTGCACACTTCAGGGTAATAGTGTTTCATGGTTAATAAGTGATCCAAGCAAACTGCTTATTATTATTTTTTTTAATTAATCTACTCTCCAATTAAGAAGACAGAAATGTGAAGTCTGTTCTTATGCGCTTAAGGGAGGCTGTGGACGGCATTTTTTTTAAAAGGCACTTTTCTAACAAGGACTTTCATCCTATTAATTCTAAGATTATTAGTCATATTGAATACTCCCTTGTCTTTAGTTAGAACAGCTAAGGAAAGGTAGAAGTACTCATATGCCATGTTTTTTCTCAATTTTGGAAATTTAAAATCTTTAGTTTGTGCATTTACACCCAGGCAGTTAAGGGAAAGGTAGATTTGTGTGGGCTGGGAAATAAATCTTAATCAGTGCAGTATTCAAAGACATCGAAGCTTGTCCGGCCTCTTTGTAGTTTAACTGGTTTTCAGCTGTGTCTCCTTGAATGCACCCACTCCAACACGTAGGGGAGTCAGAAGGGTACATCTCAATAAAAAACAACACCATGCAGTGAAACAGAATTCATTTTACTGATGCGTTTAGCCCAGAGCACACAGACAAATTTCTGCGTGAGCCACAAATAAATATCAATGTCAGCGTCTTTATTAAAAAACTAATACATCAAGTGTGTTTAAGGCAGCTGAGCTCTCTGCGACATGCCAAATCTATCTTTAAAAGATTTTTCACTCATCATGATTATTATTGAGTGGGTGAACTTTAATTAGAGAAATGTTGTCATTTCTGTTATAGGATGGGTGTTTGTTGGAGAACACTCCTAATGAGCTAATTTGTCTTAAATATAAATATATTTTTTAAAAGTGAAATTCCATTTAATTGACATTCCAACTAGTTTGTGTTTAACCTGATTTATTGACTTTTGTTCCCTTCTTCTTTTAACTATTGTGTTTATTTGCTGCACCACTTTTTTGCACAATGTCTGAGTCTTTACTGGGTGAAAAAAAAAAAAAAAAAAAAAGTCGTCCATACTTGTAGCCTAGCCTTACTCCAGAACTGATCAATAAGTCAACTTTGATCCCTGGCATGTCTTAAAACTTCAAGTCCAGGCACGCTGCACGCACTGTTCAAGCAGGGCTGCTCTGCACATGCTGTGTACTGGGTTGGAGATATTTTGCTAAAGTGCTTTACAAATGCATTTCCAAACAAACAGAACAAAGAGACCTCATGTGCACCTGTAAACCTGAGATAACTTTTTTAGTTCTTTTCCTGAGAATAATGCAAATGCCATCCTGGGTGAAAAGCGGGAATGAAATGTCATGATGTGTCAGAGTTCCTGAGGCTCAGTAATTATGCAATCATTTGAAGGAGTCTTGAGCAGCGGTTGACACAGTCGCGCACAGGTTGGCCTCTTATTCTGGAGACTTGTCAGTTATTTGCTCAAAACCTCTGCAAGAACTTATTTCGAGAAGCTATTAAGAGTTTTAATTTGAAAAAAAAAGAAACTTTTCTTGTTTTAAAATGAGCAAACATCCACCGACAGAATATTCTAGGTGAAACTCTTCATGCTTCATTTAAGTAGTACAACACCACTACTAAATGACTGAAGTATTTTCAGCCAGAAGAACAAAAATTGCTCTGTCTTTTAAGCCCAAATAGAGTGCAGAGTAAGAGCAAATCATGTTTTCACTTTTATAACAACCATTTCAAATATTCTTTATGCTCTTTTCCTGATGTACTCCATTCCATTTCACAACTGTGGACAACTGTGTTTCATTTTTGACTTGCAGGAATTGTTCTTAGCTTTTATTTTGGTATGCATGCCTTGCTATATAAGCTTTGATACAACCCAACAGAAAATCACAGATGCCCAGTCGAATGATTTTTGGGCTGCTGTCGTGCATATTTTAAGCCTACTATTGCTAATCTGTCTTTACAGATTCATAAAAACAGCGTTTGTGAAATTGACTAAACCGCATGTAATGGACTGTAAAGACTGCGAGGGCAGTGTAATGTAGCAACAGAGCTTCAAAAGGTAAGCAGAAAAATTCACACCTCCTTGTTTTTAATAAGAGAAGCACCTCTTTCTCCTGTCCAGTTTCTTCTCTCTTCACAAAGAAACCAATATGCCCTCTGCCTCTTTCTCTGCCTCTGCCTTAGATCTTCTGTCTGCCTCTCTTGTTGTTCTGAGAACTGACTCTGCCAGGCCTTTCTGTGTTTACCACTCTCAATTTAAGGTTGTTGTCACTCTTATCCTTCTCAGTTCTTCAAGTTGTTTTCAGTTTCTGGTATCCTAATAATCCAATAATCTGACGCTCAGCTTTTTCTGTTTCAGGCTAAATAGTATTGATTCTGGTTTTAATGACATTTTTATTTATTTAAATGAATATCCAATAGTTTATGTGTTTGTTTTTTGTCTTCGCCTTAAATTTGCTCGGTCTAGTTTTTGTAGGGTCTGTGTTAAAACTGTCTTTTATTTAGCTCGCCTCTGTTAGCCTTTCAGCTTAAGGTCACAGGGCTCCTTTCCACCTTTTCCTCTTTGAAGCTTTTCCATTGATTGGAGTTGGGCTTACTGGCTCTAAGATGTTTATAGAATCTTTGTTTTATGGCTTTATATCAAAAGTGAAATCGGTCCATTCATAATGAAGGATAAACTGTGTTTTGCTTCATGGTGGATTATTATGACAAGCAACTGTTATCTCGTAACTTTGCACTGCAAGCAACAATGTTATAGGAAGTGAAACTGGTCCATTAAGAATACATTTGTACACTGTGCACATCCGTACAGCCCGATCCGGCGGGGAGGTGTGGGAAGCCAGATCGGGCACCCCCCTTCCGGCTCTCCTCTCTGCTCTCTCCTATCTTATCTTACTTACTTGTCTTACTTCTATCACCTTTTCTGTCCCTTTGAAGAAATGAGGCTCCATAAATGTTAAAGAGGTAAGTATTTCTCAGTTGCAGTGAATAGATAGAATAAACTGTAGAAAACTAAACAGCAGAAAGAAGAAGAGAAATAACAATTCTAACATAAACCAGTGACACACTCCAGGGCCTGATCAACCCTGGCAGGGCCTCCTTGGATGAGGGTGTCTAGTGACGAATGGCCAAAACACCCGATGAATCCAAGGTCCACTACTGACAATGTGTCCCAAATTTCAATATAATAATTTTTTATCAGATCTCTAATCCCTAAACCTAGCCAAGGAAAAATGGCAGATTAGCTTGGGTAAAAGAACAAAAGTTGAGGCACACAACGATGTGTGCCGCTGGTAAAGTTTCTGGCCTGCTTTTCCTCATAACAGCCATCCCTCAAGATTTTCTCCATTTAAAGCAATGCATTGTCAGGGATTGTAACATCTAGTTCTTTTACTGAATCTGTGTGTCTGAATTTGTAACCCTCATATTTAAACCCTCAACACCGGTCATCTCTGACCTCTTCCCCTCCAAGATGACATCCAATTCAAAGAAACAAAAAGACATTCAGCTGCACAGTGTGTCTACCCTAAAGCCACTGTGTGTATTTGCGTGTTGTGTGTGTTCTACTGGAAGGCTGCTGCCAATCCAAGGAATTAACTGAACTTCCTTTAAACTTCATTTGCATAAAGGCTTAGAGAGTCTCGACCATCTGCTTAAAACGACCACTTTGTTTTCTTGTCTAAGGTGTATACTTTTGAGATACTCTAGCAGATCTAATTAAAAAAAAGAAGAAAGCCAAGCGCGTGGTATTCTAGCACAAATAAATTTACTGTAGTGTTGCCGTTTCTTTCCTCCAGAACACCGACCCGCATCTAGAACAAACAAAACTGTTGTGAAAGCCTTTCTTTTAGTTTCAGTGTTGCTTAAAATTTTGCTTGCAAATGCTTTCAGAGATCTTTGGCACTTTCACTGAAATGTCAGACACAGTGCACAGTTAATATGCTTTGTAGAGATGTGGCTGTATGTGTCTTTGCCTTTGTGTGTTTCTCGGTGCCGTTTCTGTCTGTGCAATTTTCTCCCTCGAGACAGACCAGGAGAGAACTGAAATTCTCAGGAAAAAAATTATTTTGCTGTGGACCATAAATATTTGAAATCACTACGAGATGACAGAAGGATGGCAACTAGTAACCTGAAAATGTGGCTGCGGCGAAAACACGCCTTTTTCTTGAGAATGATCTGTACATGCCAGCTGAACCCACTCTAAAACCCGTGTTTCTTAAAATGGTTAATGAAGGTCATGTCAGTCGCAGAGTGCTGCTTTACTACCAGGTGTTTGTGCTTGTTGCAGCAGGATATGGTATTATCAATGATTATTGCTGCATAGAAAGAACTAAGTGAGGTACACAGTGCCATCCAGTGTGGTGAATGGGAAAATCCTCTTCTTATTAGAAAAATGACTTATTACGGCAGGATCAAGGAGATATTGCACGTAAATTAAATATAGCAATTAGCAAACTTAATACGACTGTATTTAAACTGTAACGCTTTTTATTTGAAAGTAATATTTGCTGAAATATTATTTAGCCCTAACAATCAGACACAGGCAGCTGGCATCACTGCAACATCTGGGCTCCCAGATGTAACAAAATATTGACAGTGCCAGCGGCACTGGTTATCCCTCTACTTCATGCTACTGGAAGCAGATCTGAAATCATCACTGATGGTAAATGTTAAACTGAAGTCATTTCATGTTTTAATCACAGCTCACCACACTTCTTTGTTGGAGTTCCCCGCACAATGAATTAGTAGTCATAAAAGTCAGATGGCATAATGTTGGCTTCTGATACATTACAATGATGTGGCAGATTTTTACGGTTAGGATTAGGACTCAGGAGCTCTACGCCAACCGATGATCAGCTCACAAAAATTTCACACACGTCCTCTAAGCCTGACCCACAGCTGTAAATCTCAAAGACAACAGTGATATTGTTAAGTTTTTATTGTCAACATTTGTCAAAAATCATCATCATGAAGCAAAGATTGTAAAATGATGTCTATATATACATATATTAGATACATTCTAAAATATGGCCAGAGGTTCTCTATAGAGCTGTTACAGGATGTATAGGTAACCAAACTTTTTATAACTAAAACTAATCCAGATTTCAACACAACACAAAACCACTGGTTTAGACATTCTGCTGAAACTATGGTAGATTTTATTACCTTCTGGGAAATATCCAACAAAAATCTACAGAATTAATTGTTTACATTTTTTGGTTGTCCTCTTTAGTGCACAACAACATCTGTTCTAATTAACTCTGGGCAGCTTGTACCCTTAGCGATTTGTTGTAATCATTTTAGTGAGTCCTGTGAGAGATTTTAGTCATAATATGAAGAGTTTCCCAAAAAAAGAAAAGCATTTTGCAGATAAGGGTCAACTTCAAGCCAATTATTAGTGCTTCATAAGCAGCACCGGGTAGGTAGGTTTTAGGAAGATTCTACTGATTTATTAAACTTACTGACTTGCTGTTGTATCCAAAGTTAATTAAGAAGATCAGTCGGTTTCAGTGGGATGTTGCTGGCCTTTGTATACACAACGACTGGAAGCAAAGGTGGAACAACATGTTTTCCAACAACTATAAAGATTTCTGAAGGAGTTTGCAGGAGCTGGGTCTAACCAGCGACCACTAGGCAAGCAAAGTGCATGCACCTTTACTCTAGATGATTAAATATTCTCTTCTACGTTTGAGCAAACGGTTGGAAAACAAGCATCCTGGAAATCAATCTTTGCAGTGTTTTTCAAAAAAGTCTGTTGTCAAAATCCATTATATTTTCTTATGTGGCTACCCGCCTCTCAACATGAAAACAGGACATAACTGGATATAGAGTGCAGTGTAGATTAAGGCCCCTAGGCAGATCACCAGAGAAGCACTTCTGAGTTTACATCAGATACATTAGAAAGATCCATCCGATACTTTAAATCTCCCCCGACTTAGGTTTCTTACTATTCCATGCTGTGAATAAATCATTTTTCTGCCGACATTCTTTATTCCTAAAGATGTCTGAACTTCTTCTTTGTGTAGCACATATTGTATATGTCTCAATGTTTGCAGTGAGCCTGGTTTTGGTGTTCTATGCATTTCCATTTTCAGCCAGTCCACTTATTTTAAGGTATATCATTTTTTTAAAAATAAAATCAATAAATGTTTCATTAAGACAAATGAAAACGATACTGGTACCAACTATGTGCTGTCTTTAAAGTCAGTGGTGCATCACCTTTCCTTAGAATGATTCAACCAATGAACTATTCTTGTTGAATGTGTTAAAGTCAAAGCCTAACTCGAAATCATTTAAAAGCTCTATGCAAATGCTGAGAGGTTTTACACATCAGACTTTCATAAACATGGACAATGCTAGCTGTATAGCACTGTACATAAACCAAACCAAATGTGTTTCTATACATAGGTAAATGTTTTTTAATTAAGCCTAAGGATCCAGGGATAATGACACTGACTTGTCATTATCTGTGTTTTTTTTTTAAAACTCTTGTTAATTTCGTTCTTTATTCTGGACAGATCTGCCTATAGTTTGATCACCAAAGTGGTTTTTTTTTTACTTTTGGAGATGTAACCTATTGAACTTTAGCTTCAACAGAAGATGATTTTGTTGCTATCTATTAACAAACTCTCTGGGTAGGTTAAGCAGAAAATTTGTCGAAGTAACAGCAAACAGTGAGAGGTGCTTACATTCTTGGCAGTAACACCCTGTGTTATGACCGGTTGGTATGGCTGCCCTCAAAGATATATGGTTGCATATTGAACAAAGCCTGACTGAAAGAACCGTGACAGCATCTCTTGTCTCCCCATTTGTGAAATTACAAAAAATGACACATTTTTCACACAGTATGTGTCGTTTGATGTTGGCATTTTTGAAAGACAAAACATCAAAGAAACATCTTTCTAAAGTGTTCACTTCTTCCCAATTTCAAAAGAGAGAAATCAAGCCAAAGAAAGGAAAACAAAACAAAACAAAAAAGGCAGGAAAATATTTTCCAGTCAGTCTGCTTCATATGACCTGGTAAAAGCAGATCCTGCCCTTGCATTACAGGCCATCACTGAAGACCCACATTGAAGGGAATCAGTACTCCCAGAGAGAAGATGCATCGACAGATTTGCCATCACACATAAGTGTGCCTCCCTGGTCTCCACGAAGGTACTTGTCATTGGAGCCCTTGATGGCGACACGTCCATGTTCCAGGAACTCAAGGAAAAAGTTCTCTGACTTTTCTCCATCTGAGCACACCAGGCCACTGCTAGAGACATACCAGAACTTTCCATTCACACCTACAGAAGAATACACATCCATTAATGATTCTTTTAATAATACAATTAATAGCTATTACATGGCAACAAAATGCAAGTGTACTCATTGTGGACACACTGACTTTTTATATTGTAGGCGCCGTCGTTGAAAATCAGTGTGAAGATGTCATAGACGGATCGATTCGCATCTAGAGTGTTGGAGTTCTTGTGGTGACACACAAAGCCATTTTCTCCACGAAGGATCAGCATAGGGCGGTTGATGAGTTTCATCAGGAACAACTCATCATCAGCTGAAACGAAGGATAAAAACGTGGTGGGAATTTCAAACAGACACAGCTGACTCTCCAGCATCTTGCTTAAAGGCACGTACCCACTGTATCGCTGACTGCGGAGAGCTGCCCATTCTTCTTTGTACACACGTACTTTCCATTGCTTGCTTTGAGCGCTACCCTTTGTCCCCTCCATTCAATATCAAACATTGTGTTGACCTCACTGGGTAAAAGACATAGACAGGCAGAAGGAGAATCAGACGTGAGTTATAGACTTACCAGGATTTTGACATTGATTACCTATGAAAGCATTTTGAAAACCACAAGAAGTTCTGAAATGACACACTGGAGTGTTTTCCACAACTAGAGGCAAATCTTCCTTGGGGCAGTTTCACCATTAACTGTGATTTTCTTGTGCTTAGATTTAAGGACAAAAACCACTTGCTCAGGATTTATAAAAGGCAACAGTTTGGATTGATAATACCAATAATAACAACTGCACTAACAACCAAACCAGTGGGAGGATAACCTGTGTCTACAACTAAGTTACAATTGTGAACAAACCCAATCTAATTAAAATAACAACTCATCAGGAATAGTAACATTTTAGAGTTAAATACAATTCTTAAACACACAAAGTGCACACTTGAGAACTCTTGAATTTAGTAACTCGAAGAACACACTTTAGTTGTGACTTGCACAACAACTGTGTTTCTGTATCCTTTTTTCCTCCACTCAACCCCAGCCGGTTACAGCAGATGGCTGCCCCTCCCTGAGCCCCACTTTCTTGTTAAAAGGGAGTTTTTCCTTCCCACATTCCTTCGTCTTGAGGAAACTATTGTACTGATTTGTCTCTATATAAATAAAATTGAATTGAATTGAATCAATAGCATATTTTGGATGATACCTGCATATCAACGCTTCATTTCATCAGTAATTCAGAGGTTTTTTGATCGAATACCCGTCTTCAGGCCTTGTCACCATTTCTCACTTGGGTTTAGTTATTTTGTTGTTGTTATTACCAAACACTTTTCTAATCTTCAGATCATGGACTTGTTATCCTGACATTCTCTTGTAAAATTTTGAATTTATTGTTCACACATTGATTGCATGACACTGAAGCAGGAAAACAGCCCCAGGTTATGATGTTTTGCTGTTTGGGTGTGGTGTTGTTTTTGTCTTCCCAATTATTGGGGATTTGTGACAAAAAATTAAACTTTTGTCTCCCCCCACAGAACATTGTCCCAAGTGTTATAGTATGTCTTTTTGGACTGAATAATCAGTGTTTTTTTTCACTCTGTCCAGAATGTTCTTTGTGTGATTTTTAGCAGAGTAGTAACAGAGTACTGCAAGTCCTGAATTTTCTCTATTTGTGGACAGTTTGTCTTATTCTGGACTGAAAAACATTTTCAGTCCAGTATATGTTTGTAGCATTGTATGTTGTAACATTTTCTAGTTTTCTGTATCTCTGTAATGCTTCTTTTAAGGTGCTATAAAACTGATTTTGCCATACTTCACACCATACTACTCAAAAAGAAAAGAGTGTCATTAATCAGACTTCATATGTTCTAAAATTATTGAGAGGGGTATATTTCAAGTCACATGTTCCATCTTACGTATAGACTAGTTTGTTAAACTTGAAGCGATAGCACCTCACAGTGGCCTGTGAGGCCATGATTTAATTGGATGAAACAGTGTAGTTAGCATGCTAATTTCAGTAGATATGTCTGCAGCACACAGTGCAAAGACATGTCTAGCATAACATGGAAACTGTTTATTATTTCTTCACATTAGTATACAGGTTATACATAGCTCCTGCACAGCTTTAATAGCTACTTACACCTCTGTGGCAGTGGATTGGATTTCTCCATGAGTCACTAATGTCCAGTAGGATCCGCCATTGGTTCTGAACATAGACTTTTTGCTTTCCTTATCTATCTCCATCTGAAAGGTCTCCATGTCTGTCTCCACGTCCTGATTGGCTGAAATACTCACTCCTAGTAATAAAGGGAGGAAGAGATAACATTGATAAGTGTGTCTTGGTTAAATGGATTTTTATTATCATTTTTTTTATTGGTTTATATGGTTTACTGGTCGGAATGCCCTTTGCTTTTTATTGAGTGATAGATAATCAAGCTATAGCATTGCCAAACAGATTGTCTGTGCATAACGGTAATCCACAATCGTTTTAGTTGCTCCAAAGGTTTTAGCAACAAAAGTGTTTCTGTCGCTGTTGACTCCAGTGCATGCTACCATCTGCTTCAAGACTCCAGCTTGCTCTAGTCTGTTATATATCAGCTCTGCTAACCAAGGTATGTGTGATAACAGGACAAGTTGAATAATATGTGCTAAAATGAATATTACATTTGCATTTACCCTATTCTAAATATTACACTCACAACAAGTCTCAAGTATGAATCTTTTGTGCCTGGTAGTCTTTTTGATGGCAAAATCAAGAAATTGTCTTTAGGTTGGTTTTGAGTAATAGGTACACTGCAGAATTTTTTTTTTTTTTTTTTTTTTTTGCCTGTTCCATTTGGATCTTTAGCCATCAGAATTGTTGTCTGAAGGCCAAGAAAGATGCCAAGCGGATTCACTTTACCAATTGGATCATCGTGGCCTTGCCATATTGGTCCATTTGATTGACCTTTATTATAATTATGTATTTATTTTATTTGATTTTCGGTTGTTACAGACGGGACAGACATGACTGGGGGATAGGACAGGGAGAAAGAATGAAAGAAAGAGAGGGAGACAAAGAAAAATAGAGGGGAGAAGAGATGGTGAGAAAGGGGGGAAGAAAAAAAAGAAAAACAAACAAAACACCTGGATCACCTGTATGGAGATAAGAAAAAACAGAAGGGAAAACAAACAAAAAAGAGCAACATAATAAATACAACACCATCACAATAAACTAGCTAACAGTAGATAACAGTAGATACTAAATATTACATGTTATTGTGCAGTACGCAAGATCGACAGCGCACAATGTGCTTTGAGGTAGCAGCCAAGAAAGGTGTAGTTTGTGTCTGTGAACACCCGTGTGTACACCTGTGTGGATCAGCACGCTTGTATTCAAAAGGTTTCTCCATGTAATGATCTGCTAGGGAGTGTGGGGAGCCATAGCCCCATCCCCCAGGGCATGAAGCAGGTATGGAGGAGATCCAGGCCCCAGACATCCAGAGGCCCCAGAATACGAGGACCCTTGCACCAGGGGGGCAACCGTGACACCCTCCTGGGAAGAGCTGAGGAGAGCCCCAAACGAGAGGTCACCCAGCAGCCACGGAACAGAGGCCAGAAGGGGTTGCAGTGACGTGCGGGCTCTGCCGGCAGCCAGCTGTGCCAGAGAGGACCGGGCCTCAGGCCCAGAGGCCTGAGGGCACCCCACCCTCCGGAAGCCGGGCCACAGGCGCCAGGCCCCGCCAATCGGCCACCAGGAGAGAGTCGGCACATACATGAGCGCCTAGCTCCAGACACCAAGAACCACCAACACACCAACGTCTGAGGGCATCAGCCACTGGCAGGGAGTGTGGTGAGGGGAGATAGGCCTCCATACCTTGGAGAGCCTGAGATGTTCCCAGAGAGGTGGCGTCTAAGACCCAAGCTGACATATAGACACAGACGAACAGACGCACGCAGACGCAAACGTGCATGCCCACCCCCATATACATAAACAAATACTCGGCACTCACCCGACGTGGAGACAGACACAAATAGACACTGTACACACATTCACACTCCCCAAACATACTCTATATCCCAGGTCCGGGTACCCCTGCCACTGCAGAATTTTTAAGATTTGCATTTGTTGAATTTCTAAGGTAAGTTGCATGCTTTTGCCTTTCTTCCCTACCAGTGAACCATATAATCCATCTATCAGTCTTTCAGACCCTAAGGTCTCAATACGGTTTGACTAAGAAATCAGTTTCCCGGCACTGCAGCTATTCAGCCAATAACCAGCATTTGCTTTCTTAAACAAATTTCATGACCTCATCTCACGTGACCTGTTTTTCTCCTGTTCTCTAACCACAGGCGCCTCACTTGCAGTGAGTCTATTGTTTCAGCCCCTAATCCGCATGTCACATAAACTCTGGTGGTAACACAGACACGTATAACTGAACCGTGTCTGCTGTAGTTCAAATTAGATGCCACAGAAATATCCTTTAACCTTTCTCTTAATCCCGTTACAACCCTAATCCCCCTCAGTCACCCCTCCACCCTTCCTGTTCATTCGCTTGCTGTAATTCCCTGAGTGGCGAAATGCAAATCTGCACGGCAGGGTCCAGTAAGCAGCTTTCAGAGCCTTGTTCCTTAAAGAAACGTGGAGCTGCCACAAGGCAAAACAGTACTGGCGAAAATTAGTCTTAACCTTCTGTTATGTAGATGAACTGTCAGGTTGCTGAAATATTTCCCTCATAGTAATCTCTTTTAATGCAGAATATTATTCTTGCATAAGCATAATAATGTCTGCAGCCCAACATTAGTCTGAGAATCCCCTTCCCACTTTTGCGCTATAGAGGTAATTTAACAATAACAGAGTTGTCCTACAGTGATAGTTGTTTGAATTATTGTTTTAATTGACTCTTAAAGCTTGAGAAAAACTTGGAAAAAGAAAAAAACTATCTTCTCCCTGTCCTGCCTCATCTGCATAATATTACTGGGCAGAGCAGATCACATCAACCAGCCTGAAAGAAAATCATGTGCCTGAGCTGTCTGCTAAGGCCTGGCTATAGCTGCTAACACCTCACTGTCACAGTAGTTAACTATAGATCCACATAATTTGGAGAAAGGTAAAAGGTAAAGAGCGTGTAGCTGTAAGGCTTAAAGTCCATTGATGGTAATTGACACCACTGGGGCACAGATCTCTCCTGGAGTCATTTGCACACTACTTAATCTTCAATGGACACAGTGGAAATGACAAAGCCCATTACTGCAACTGCCTTCACAGTTGCCATCAACCATTCCAACATCCAGGCAAAAGTGGCAGAGCTTTATATTCCTAACTGGTAAAAGATAACTCATTGCTTTTTTTCTGGTTACTACAATATAGCTATAAAGATGTATTTTTGTAAACCTAGACCAAGTGAAGTTCATTATCATAGACAGAGGCAATGTTCTACTCAGAAGACATGTCATGACCTCAATTGTGCTGGTTTGAACCGTTTTGCTTTGGCTGAACTCTCAGATAACCCCAGTAGCTACACCTAGAAAACAATCGACGTAGCCATCATAGCTCAGTTCTTGAATTACTTTGCAAAGTCCCTGCTGATTTAAAGAGAGGCATAATGCTGCAAAGAGACTACTTATCAGAAATCAAATGTACTTGGATAAATTATTATTGCATATAATCAGAAATAGAACTTGTTCTTTCCTTTGGCGTGTACTTATTCTAGCTGTTTATCTCACATGTTTATGCTCTTTTTGGTGTCTGCTTGTTACAATTAATGCATGAATGTTTACCTGAAGATTTTATGTCTTTGCAAATGCTTAAATCTAATTGTTTACCCTCTCAGACTGTCGCTCATTAAAGTTATCCCCTCTTTAATGATTTTGAATCTGATACTCAGTTAAGAATAGTATACTGTAAGTATAGCCTTCTGTTCATCATTTAGAAAAGCAGAGCTGTAATGACACGAAGAACATACTTATTTGTATTACACCGCATTGGATCCAAATTACCTTGCTTGACTGAAACAAATCTTTTATTTGCAGCTTGAAAAACTACTTGTGGATGACTCTCTTCCAGATCGAACAGCTCGTCTTTTCCAGGCTTAGAGCATCGGCCTGACCGCAACGTTCCTGTGGGTCCCACCGGGGCCAGGTATTTCCCGTCACAGTCCTTAAAGGCCAGCTTGCCAGATTTTAGCTCCAGAGTGAAGCTAGTGGCATTGGTATTCTCCTTCACAAGTTTGCCATCGTTGCTGAGGAAACGGCTGTCACAGGTCTTCAGGCTGTACTTGCCATCGAGGTATACCAAGGTGACGAGGGAGTCCACTCCCCAGGGAATGTTGCTGTCCACAGATATCTCTCCATCTGAAGCAGAGAGATGAGCATAGCGCTTACGTGCCACACTGAGAAGGCTGGCCTGTGGATGTAAAGCCAAATGGACGGCCCACAGCTCTTGTTCCCCAATGATTTGGGCAAAGCAGGACAAATAGTCTGCCGAGCCTCCAAAGTAACGTTGAAAAGGTTCTGATTGCAGAGCCCAGCGTCCGTCAGCTTGGGGCACGATAAGAAAACGGCATTCAGGATCACGCTTCTCTGCCCCACATATGATCTTACCATCTTTATCAGAGGCCAGATAGCGTCCCAGGTGGCTGCGGAGGAAGACTACTTGCCCATCTTGCTCATCCTGCTCTAAGGTCCAGATCTGTTTCTTCTTCATGCTAGTAGCCGAGGCGTTTACCTTGAATCCAAAAGCCTCAGCCGTCAGGTAGCGGTTCTCATAGTTGATGAGGCCAAACTGCAGCTTCAAAGCTTTGTTAATTCCGTTTGTAGACATGCTTGGACAGGACGCACGTTACAGATTGCGTGTAGAGAAGGTTAGGACAGACAGAGTAATGGGGAATGAAGAAACTCAGGCATGAGACTGAGCAGTAACAAGTAAAATACTTGATTTCTCTCCTCTTCTGTCTCTCAAGCTGTGAAGTAGCTCCACTTATCTCCCTTGATGGAAGTCCTTGCTTCTCTTGTCACTTTCTCTGTTTCCCCAGAGGGCTTGCTCAGGCACTTGCTCTTGGTTCCCTAATGAGTTAGGATTAAAATCAGCAGGACACAGCTCCTCAATCCAACAAGCTGCTGACGTCACAAACCAGTGCACCAACCACAAGCCACCCCTCCTCCCTATTCTTCTCCAGCATGTTGTCTGCGCAGCTTCATTCCCCCTCTCTTCTGTATCTCCTGTTCTGCCATCTCCTCCTTCTTTTCCTTCTTGTCTTGCTTCCCTGTAACTCACATTGACACACTCATTTGTCAGCCTGACTCCTATTGGTTCTTACATCTCCTTGTTTAGGTCCATATACTAGTAGCCACGCTATCCAGTCCCAGGATTATCCTAGCGTTGATCTGCTGGCGAACCTCAGTCTAATTGCAAAATGTCCAGAGAGGAAAGGTGCTTTTGGATGTTCCCCACTGCTTTTCCTTCTCCTTTGAGTCCCCTTACAATAGATTTTTTCAATGATTAAGCAGGTTTTAAAAGTGCAACTTTTGTATTGACATTTTTAAAAACACTACTTATCTATGAGGAGCATTGTCCTCATGAAGCGTCTCTTTTCTATTGCAATGGCCCAGCATTTATGTGTATGGCTGACTAATTTAGAAACACAATCCCAATTCCTAGAGAACTATAATGAAAGTAAAGTTGTAAATGTTATCTTTATGGCAACAGTTTGCTACACACAGGTCCCTAGAGACTTCCTTGGAACCTTTGTTTCCTTTACGAATTCAAATATCTGAGTCAAAGTCTGTAAGCTCATCCAAGAGGGATTTGAATAGCACACATTTGAATGCACATTTGCCTTTTTCTTCACTCTCATATTGGCTGTGTTTTAACCTTCTTCTTTCTGATCCTGCCGAACCCTTCGCTGTTATTCCGCCAGACAATTAATAATAGAGGACGCAGCTCAATACACTGGCACGCACTGTGACAAAGGTCACAGTGCGTGCTAATATCTACTTTAGTAAGAGCATTACCACCCTCTTTCACCGGTTCTTAAGGATGTTGTGGGTAATACCAAAAAGAACTGTAATATTGCAAATCCACAAAACTATGTGATTAGGATTGTTTTGCAAAGCTAAATTCTGAGGGTATTATTTCGACTTAATAACCTTTAATGGCAATTGCTCTCATCTATTATTAAGAGTGATTAGCATGGTGATCCCAGACCACCTTAGGGAGTTACCAGTATAATGTTAATCTAGGACAAAGGTTGGCAATAGCCCAAACCTAGACAGAAACTGCACCTAGAGAGCAAACAAATATGCTACGGTGATTCCAGTAATAATTTTTTATTGCTGGAGCTAAATTCTCGGCAATTAAATCAGTGTCACACAGGGTTACAGTAATTGAATCACTGAGAAGATGAGTGGTAGGAATGATCCTGAGTGCAACACTATGAAAACATTCTCAGAAACAGAGTGTAAAAAATTTACACATTATCCATATGTAAATCATACTGTCCTTTCTCCCCTCTGCCTTTTTACTCTCCCTTCCAGTGTAGGCATTTTGGAAAAATATATAAATTATGTAGAATTTATGAAAGGTTCTCTTTAAAACATGTAGGTTTACAGTCATGTGAAAATGATTGATTTACAGGGCTCTATGCAGTCCTGTCAAAACTAACCTTATTTCTTTTATAAGAATTAAAAGGGAAATAGCAGTCACATGCTGAGAATCAAACGTCTTGGTTAACTGATCATCAACAAGTGTAACCATCTCTATAAAAGCAAAGGTTTTGGTAGTTCGCTCCTTTGGACCGTTCAGTGTGTGTTAACACAATGACACAATCTTCCCAGGAGTGGATGTCTCAGCAAATACATGCCAGGAGAAATCCTCTTCCCTCTATAAAGAACATGGCAGATTGGCTTAGGTTTGCAAAATTGCACCTGAGCAAAGCACAAAGCCTCTGAACAAAGTGCCATGGACAGATGTGACCAAAGTGAAGATATTTAGTTATAATGCACAGCACAAAAGGCTTATACCAACTGTCAAGCGGTGGTGGAGTGGGTGATGATTTGGGTTTGTTTTACAGCCAGACGAACGAGGCACCTTGCAGTCATTGAGTCTACCATGAACTCATCTGGTAGACTCTAATGTGAGACCACTTGTCCAACAGTTAAAGCTTGGCCAAAACTGGGTCATGCCACAAGACGATGACCCAAACACAGCAGGAAACTGATAACAGAATGACTGAAAAACAAAACAATCAAGGTATTGCATTGGCCTCAGTCAAAGTCCAGGCCTCGACCTGCCTTAAATGCTGCAGTGGGACCTTAAAAGACTTGTGAAAAAAAACGGTGTCCACAAACTTTAATAAACTGAAGCAGTATTGTAAAGAAGAGTGTGACAGAATTTCTCCACAACGACGTGAGAGACTGGCAGAGTCATACAGAGGCTGCATTTGAGTTTTTGGGGTGTACACTTGCACATTGCCAATGGTATGCTAAGACCAGACAGTCTACAGCTAACCATGTTAGAGTCATGTCAAATGCATGGATTCTGAGCCACTCCATGCTCACTGCATGCTCACATGGTCATTGTCAAAAGGTATGTACACCCTTTCCTATTGTCTGTCTTGGATTGTGATTAGGATCACAATTTCCAAATAAACTAGTGATTGAGGCTGTAAACTTATCAGGAAATCGGACTTATTTTAACCTCCTGGTGGCTGTTAGAAGGAAGGCTATGCTTTCACTTTTGAGACCTGAATGTTACGCCTATCTGTTGAAAGGACATTATTCCCTGTGGATTAACAAAGGAGTAGATATTACTGGTTGATAATTAAGTATTTTAATTATTTGATGAGTTTTCTGGAAAAGTCTCTAAACACACACACACACACACACACACACACACACACACACACACACACACACACACACACACAGAACAACAACCAAACAGTTGTCTGTATTGAGAATTTCATTCTTCAGACTTGACAAAATATTGACTGCTCTGCTCTCAGTTGCCTTGAACTGTGCAGTCACACATTCACACTCAGTCTATCCCCATATTCACACACATGTATTCACTGTACATAATTTTTCATGTGTTTTTGCCCTCTGGTCACTGGGTGGCAGCATAACCTCACCCAGCACATAGGATGTTTACTTTTTAATAATAGATTACATATTAATAGCATCAGAGGAGATGCAATTGCAGAGTTTATTTTAAAGGAGAGACACAGACAAAGCACAAATATCTCATGTCAAAATCCGTTTACTGGTCGTGGAGTAAAGATGCTAGAAAGTGAAAACAGCTGTTTAATGTATTCAGTCACTCTGCAGTAGCTTTACATTTAGGAAAATCCCCACAGTCATGTCGCTTGAGTAAATGTCTTTTAAATTAGTGTTTATTTTTGTTTGTTAGTTTGTTTTCAATTTACATTGTACTTGTCATTGTTTTTTTTTCTTTTTGTTAACAGACACCACAATGTAGCCTCTTGTGTGTATTTCATTGATGTTTAATATTTTTGCTGTATTGTGCTTTTTGAAAACAGTTACATAACAATTTATTGTACTTCATTGTAGTTCTACATCTTTGGAGTATTGTGTTTTTGTTTTATGAAACAATAAATGATTATGAAATTGAAATTGTAAGCTCATATTTTTCAGACTTCATAAAAGGCCGGCAAGGGTCAAGAGCTGAAAAGGATCAAGAACCTACAAACTCTGTGCAGCACACTGGCTTGTTGATATTGATTTTATTTATTAATATCAACCTGCATTGTCCCATCATTTGTGTGATGATATGATATCAAATGTAAATGAATGCAGTAACAAAACAAACTCTGTCTGGCTATTAGGAAAAAATATTTTAACACTAAACCTTTGACTTTGGATAATCTGAAAAATTCTGTAAAGTTTGCAATTTTTACGCTGCAAATATGGTTGAAAAATATGCTTAAAAATAGGTTTATTATCTTCACACACTGGCTAGAGAAGTTCAATTGGTCGATGCCCAGTAGATGGCAGTGTTGGCTAGATTTTTCCCATGCCTTCCAAATTTGGATTCTAGTGCTCACTTGGTTATACTGTGAAATAGAAATGAGTCGCTTGGCTGGTTGAACACAAAGCAAAAGCTGAATTAATTCATGGCAAAGTGCCTCAAATTGATTTTGGGTATAAGAAGTGATGAACTGAGGTTTTTAAGCTGTCCGCTCCTGTTTCCACTTGCACACAAGAATCCAGGAAAGCAGCGTGTTATGAAGCAATGCTGTCAGTGATGTGCCGTGAGTCTCTGATGATAGGAATAATGTTTAACTAATGAGGACAGTCTGTCTCCTGCCCTTCAGATGCCCCTACCCCCTGGCAAGTCGTGGTTGCCTGGTATTCAAGGAAACTTATGAGCCATAACTGTACATCATTTAAATTGTGGTGGTGTGGTGGACATCCCCAATAAGAGACAAAAATGTCTCTTTTAGTTGTCTTTGACTTCTCCTTTAACCATAACATGTGTTCGAATTTGCAATTAATCGCTAGTGAGAAAGAAATATTAATCAAACAAGGGGGTGAATGAAAGCAGCTGGCTAGTGCAAACATCCACACATATACATATATGCAGCTCACACACATCAAATGAGGAGCTGAGGTCTGGCCCTGGGGCATGAACATGGATTAATGTGGCCAGCATGATTATTTAATTTATAACTGTCCTGGACCTTTTCAGATAAGACCATTTTTCAGGTTGCCATCCATTAGCACCTTAAGACTGCATCTATTAGCCTGCCAAGCACTCAGAGCTCCATTTAAAGGGCCAGAACCCTGCCTGTTTAGCTTGCGCTGTAAAGCGCTTTGAGTCAAGCTTTCCTTGTGGCAAATTTAGACATGTCATATCCCAAAATACTAAAGTGCAAAATGTTTCAAATTATCTGAAAAACCACACTTTGGATGTTAAGACAGGATATAACTTTAAAGTGAAATGTCACAAGGAAGGTTCTTTCGCCAATTCATCTGAATCAGCTGGTGATCGTCAAATCTATCACTGGTAATTTCCTTTACAGTGTGGTCGTTGAAGTGGCTGAGAGTTCATAAAATCATAACTGTATAACTTGTAGCCCCACTTTTTATGTCCTATTTACAAGCAGTCAAAAATGTCCTTTCTTTGTTCTCCCGCGCTCCCTTTGGACCCTCCTCCGGCCTTCTGTAAAACCAGCAGAGGAAAATGGTCCACGAGACATGCAGTAAAAGTAAAATGTAAAATGGCTGCCTTGGCTGGGATTCTCCTTTCTCAGCAGCTTGGTACTCACTGACCCCATTAATCCATTCATTCATCTACAGGAAGATCCTTCCAAAGGCCGTTACGGCTCACCCTGCTGCGTTTGCCCAGCCCAAACCAGCCTTGTCATGGTCTTCTCACTCACACTCCTGCCCGCTGTAAGAGGTTCTGGTCCTAGATCAATGTAATTGGGACTGTCTTTTAAATTTAATACGAACAGCCATATAAATGAGACTTGAATTTAAAGCCTTTTACTACTTAGCTGTAACTCCGCACTTGTTTTGAAAGCTGTCATTTTCTTTTAGGGTGACACCTCCCCATCCCCCAAACACACGCACCCAATCTCCTACCCCCTTACAGCAAATCTCAAAGTAGAAGCCTAAAGACAGAGAAGCGGCCTATAGCTTTAAGAATAGGTGGTAAAATGAAAACTTGAGCTTACTTTACTGTCAGCGTGCACCATCATTGGCAAAGATGGCTCATCTTTCAGCCAGAGCAGCCTGTAAATAGGTAAACAATAAATGAAGTTTGTGATTAATTAAACTGTTGGACTTTGTTCAGCTGTGCGCAGACTTGGCTCTCGCTGCGACGCAGGCTGGGTGCGCTTTAAGGGACAGGAGTGGGCTCGTGTTAATGTTATCCTTGGCTCACTGGCTTTGACATCAGGTCGAATATGAGGCCACAGCTGCTGCCATTCTGACAATTCAATGTGTCTTTCATAGAAAGTGAGTGATCGTGTGAATTAGAAAGGCAGGTGTGCGTGTCTGTCTGTAAAAACATGCCTGTGTGTGTGAATCAGTCTAGGTGGATGTGAGCTTGCATGCGTAGTGAATCCTGTTCATTTTGCTTGTGTGCATTTTTTGTTTATGCCTGCATATGCATTCTCATGCATACGCTGTAATTTATGTGCAAACACATATGTTTCAGCGTCCCCACATGCCGGTCGGTTCACTCGCAGGTTTATAAACAGGCTCTGCCTTTCACAAGACCCAGACATACATTGTACTTGTCATTTCCCTCATTTATTTTTTTTACTGCATTCTCGCATGCATAGACTGTAAAAGAGAGGGTTTTATACACGAGTGAATGCCATGACTTGGCGATACCATGCGCTATACCCCTCCTGTGTTGATTTGAAAGCTTTAGTTAGTCCTACGTTAAGCAGGTCAGAGGAGCCCGTTTGTTTAGATTCCCAGCAAATCTGTTAGTGGGAAGGAAAGCTATGTCTAAAACATATCAGATCAAACCTTATCTATCCTCACTGGTGTGCAAAGGAATCCATATTGTGCATACAAATTACAGGTGTAGATTTAAAAAAAAAAATCCTGCAATGGCTAGTCATGGTGACATGTGACGTGAGTATTGGCCCTAGTAGCCAGTCAAACTGGCTAAAATATAGCAGTTTAGGTCAGCAGTGGGAATAGATGTGACAACGTGGGAGGAGAGAGGGTGATAAAGAAAGGAGAGAGAGCCCTTATTATGTAGCGTGAACTCAGCCAAGCTGTATATCCAACGTCTGTCTCCGTAAGCCCTGAGCACTTGCTATGTGTTCATCTACACACAGCGATGCCATTTGTCCCTAGCAGACACACACGCAAACACACACGTTCCCCCTCAAACAGACTTCCGTAGCTTGTCTGACAAATTGAGCACATTTGTTCACTGGAGAAATTTTCATTGAGCAACTGGGTCTTCTCTGTGTCTCCTGTTGTTTCTCATTCAGAGGTTTCCTCCCCTCTTTCTCAGTCTGCGGGTAGATTGTTTACAGCAGGAAGTGCCTGGCATCCTCTCACTTGGCATTGGGAGACAGCGACTTGGCTGCTGCTGGTAACCCAACATCATTCACAGCCCCAAAGCCTGCTTCAGTGTAATTCATGTGCTTTTGGGAGACATCCTTACCGGAATAGAGAGCATTTTTGTTGATTATTCCGTCTGTTTTTGATTACATCCTGGCCTTCCTCTGACAGCTACTGGACAATTTAGCTATCATTCCTAGATGGGTTAATGGCTGAAGGCTTATGTTGTGGTTCAAAACAGTAGGTTGGCACAGATTTTCACTTGTTACAGCGATGCGGTTAGTGTGTGAAAGTGTTAGTTTGTGTGGCAGTACACATGTGTATCTAGCTAAGCTAGCAACATGGCTTAAGAATGGGAATGTCAGCTAGTCAGTCCACTGATTTCCACCAAATTTTCCAACATTTTGTAAAGACATTAAGTCTGTTGATCCCTGGACTTAAGGTGCATTTGGCTTTAACTTTAAATTTGCTTTTTATACAATTTCACTAACAAAGACTTCTAGCAGTGAATTTGCTGAAATCCAGCTTAGGGTGGGGGGTGGGGGCAGAAAACATTCTACTTCATGATATGTGGTCTCTACTACAAAGAAGGATTTGGACTTATCTAGGTAACAGAGTTAACCCTGGGTTTTCTGTACTATGAAGGTGCTTCACTTCTTACCCAAGTGTATCAACATGATGACTTCTGCTGGAATCCTAACCTGCTTCAGATTAGAGATCAACAGGGATGAAATGACTGCCTGCTGACCAATCAATTCTCCAGAAAATAGTGTAACCATTGCTGGAAGAGCCTTCAGGCATCTGTGCGCAGATTGTTGGAGGGTCTGAAGTATAAAAATAATAAAAACTATAATGTTCTGAGTCAAACTTAAGCATTAATGTAACAGTGTTGCTATTCGCCCAGATATGTTAATGGAATACTTTATTCTAATTCATCTGATTCTCATGTGTCTTAATGATAGAACTGTGATATTAATGAGTCTGTTAACTTACACTGTTGTTTTTTTTCTGGTTTTCCTTTCCACTATTAAATAAGCAATACCTACTACATTCACTGTATAAATATAGTAGCTTTTTTCCAGTCTTACTGACACAAAAGCTTTAAAGCACACACATATTCATGCTGACTTTCAACAGCAGAACTACTGTACAGAGTTTTTCCTCTCTCAGGGCTGATTTATTTAAATGGACAAAAACATAGTTTTTCCTTCTCTAATATGTGTGTAACCTTTTTATAATTTTCTGATATTCCGTTTTTTATCTTCCTTTGTAAAATCAAACCCTCTGCTGCCAGTAGACTTATCTAAGTGTGTGATTGGTCATTGCTGCAAATGCTGTGCAGAGGAAACCCCGAGTTAACTTACAGAGTTGATAGCTCCATGTGATTGCTTAACCTGATTGTGGATGTTAGGATGAGTGAATCCAGGTAATGAAAAGATAACCAGGGTATGCTGAACTTGCTTTGTGGTACAAGGCCATGGTCTGTCCCTCTGGGCTACAAAACATGATGTAAAATATTTTGGCTCAGATTTTGAGAGCAGTGCGGCACAAAAGCAAAATTTCCCTTCATGTTTCTTCTTTTTTTAATTTTGTTAAAAAAAAAAGAAAAAACCCCAGCATAATTGATGTGCAGAAATTCTACTTCAGTATATTGCACAATCAATTAACCGGGCAGTACAGATCACATGTTCCACGTGGTCTCCAAAGAGTCGCAGTGATGCTCAGTACTATATGTTAGCAGTTTTTATATTAACAAATATTTGCTCAAACATCAGTAAATTATTTGCCAATAGATATAATAAAATTTAAAAAACATTTTTTTAATGTTTTTTATTTAAATTGACAAACTTCTTTTTGCACTTGTGATGTCATTGCTTTAAAATATGAGAAGGTGTGTGGACAGTTAAGTCTCCCCTGTGAGGCAGTCATAAGTTGCCAACGACATAGCTATTGACTCTAATGCTTGCAATGTTTTTGAATTTGTACTTTTCCAGGATTGCTAGTGAGAAAAGAAGTAATTAAACCACACATTGACAAGTTTTACAATCCCAACAACTCCATCAGTCCTAATATGGTGACACAATTTCTCTCTAGCAAGTCATGTCAGATCTGTTTCTGCATTTTTAAAACAAAATAATCAGGGTAATGTTTTGAGCCGGACTCACCAGCAGCATTTGGTTGTATTATAATTTGTAGCTTGTTGAGAAACACTGAGGTAAACGTACATTGTTTAGATGTTTAGATTTTGTATGCGCAGATCTGAGATCTGTCGGCTGGAGGGGGGGGACCAAACAAGCCCCCCCCCCAAAAAAAGAAAAAACTGGAAGCTACTTAATAATTTGCATACTAACTTAAAGTTTACGATTGTGCCGCTTGTGACATTTGCATTTTAAGTTCATTCTCAGAGAACTAAAAAGCATTACTTCAGGCTCTTGGCTATAAGTCACCAGATGTTTAATCCATCTCATGACTGTTTGACAAGCCCAGTCCCTGTTGTTTATCCAGCTGTGATATTAAACACTATAAAAGAGAGGATATTGGTGTCTTGGAGGTGTAAACAGAATTTGTGCCGTTTGACCCTTGAGATGAATGTGCATGCTCTGAATAGCGCGAGCTTCTGCGTAAGTCCTTTAGCTGCTCTCTGTCGGAGCTGTGTGTGCTGGGTAAGCTTGAATTTCCTTAAGTGTGGACCACCTATAAGCAAGCACCACCATCGTATCTGTTTTGTTTTGTTTTTTCTGTGCATTTATATGTTCATAAACCATTGAGCGCGCCCAAACTGGTAGCACAAGTCTAACCCATGTGTTGTTTTAACTTTTCAGAAGGAATAAGCTACTAACAGTGAGAGGTTAGCAGTCTCTTATTAGGGAGCTTTTAGACGGTGTAATTATATTCCTAAAGCGTTTTCTGCTAGTGCATTCTTATGTCAGTGCAAGAGTGTACATGCAACTTTCCCAGGGGGGGCTACCTGATCCAACTACATTATCCACCGCACATCAAAGGGTTAAGAGCTGTCTGCCTCTATAGTCATTAAGCCCTCTCTTAGCCACAGTAAATCAACGCTGTGCCAGCAACAGCTGCGCTGATCACCTATTAAAACTTCCATAATGTGCGGTGTGTACAGAGTGGGGCCTGTAAGCTGACACTGGCCAACAGACTCAAGATAAAGGCCATATTGAACCTCTGATCTGCTTCGCATCTCGATGGCAAACGAAGTAAAGCTGGGTGGGGATGACAGAAAAAGCTTTGTTATTAAAGCTCCAGTTGGCAGAAAAATAAAGGGCGTAGTCTGCAAAGAGACTGACAGACTTCCACCTGGATTCAGATCCCACTTTTACAAGTTACAGTGCTCCGCTTAACCGATTGTGCCACTGCAGCTTACTTCCTAGGGTTTTTTTTTTTGCTCATTATTCAATACACCTGATATGCTCTAAAAGGATCATGTGATTGGCCAAAGTCTCCCAACAGGGGTTTGGATTCTCGAAGGCCTGAAAGCAGAGCCCAGAGGAGGTACAGGAGTCTAGTTCCCTCTCAACTAAATTGAAATATGCTGAAAGGTTTTTGTGGCGTTTTTGTCCAGTGCTTTATGACCTCTTAGATCCTGTAACTATACAGGAGAAGAAATGGATATGTCATATATTATAAATGGATTTATATCTTAAGGCACCAGACTATAAGATGATAAAGGACTTTGAACCCTATATCCAAAGCTGTAGATTTCACAGGCCAGAAAAAATAGTGCTTTGTTTGTTTGTTTTTATGTAGTGGCACTGGAGGAAATCTTTATATTTGATTTTTCAATTAAGAATCCCGCATTAAAAAATGTTATGAAGTAAAAATATGCAAACTTTAGGTAAGGTTTCTTTGAGTTTCCTTGGTTCAACGCAGAGGGTGATCTTCAAATGACTGCCTAGGTATGGCACATATGACACATGCTAGCTTTAGCTGGTACAGTTTGCTCTGGATCTTTTAATCTTTTAAATAGAGCGACTCAGATGCTCTGACCTCTGGTAGCAAGTGGCGCTTCTTCTTCTATGGTTGTTTATTAGTAGTTGGCAAACAGCTTGTCGTTGCGTTACTGCCTCCTTCTTCTTCCTTCTTTAAGTATTTGCATTCTACCAGTGAGTGGTTTATTACACAAAAAAGAAAAATCTGTGTTTCACACCAATAAATTCATCCACATTTTTATGACTTAATGACTACTAAAATGTTGTAATCGCACCGTCCGCAGCGTTATGCTTAACAGTTGGTCTGAGGCGTTTGTGCTGTGTTTGGTTTTCGCCAAACATGGTATTGTGCACTGTGGCCAATCATCTCCTCTTCGGTCTTTGTTCTACGTCATGTAGCACTTAGCATGCTGACTTAGGCCTAATTGAGGTTACGTCCACACGTACATGGGTATTTTTGTAAATGGAGATTTTCCATTTTTGTTTAAAGAAAAATCCCGTCCACATGTAACCGCAAAAACGAAGTAGAAAAAGCTGCGTTTTCCAAAATACCCATGTACGTGTGGATGTAACCTGAGTCTGAAATCAAGCTGATGGTTTTTGCTTTGCTTGTTTGATTTTTGCAGTTTCTCTGAGCAATGTTTGGTTTGACATTCGGACGAATTTGCTGGGACGTCCATTCCTGGGAAAATTGGCAGCTGTTTTGAATGTTTTCCACTTGCGAATAATCTTTCTTACTATAGAATGATGGACTTCAAACTGTTTGGAAATGGCCTCATAACCCTTCACAGATTGATGGGCAGCAAGAATTGCTTCTTTTACATCATTGCTCTGGGTTTCCTTCTTGACAGCGCGTTAACACACATGATTGCTCCAAGCCAGCGACTGCCAAAACTTCTACTTTTATCGACGTGCTTATTCGTTGAGTTCATCATAAAGTTTTAATTAATAAATCACTTAGACCTGAAAAGTTCAAATCAATATAAATAAGTAAATATTTCCCTCTTAGATGGTGTAGAACAGAAGTAGAAAGTGACATGGAGAAAAGACTCAGTGCAAGTACCTCACGAGTGCACGTAGTTACATTTCACCACTGTTTATATGATCAGAGCTACCCACATCCATATAAAATGGATCTTACAAAACACACACAAACAAAGAAAAAAAAACAAGTTTGCTTTTAATGATCAATGCAAAATATATAAAGAAATTAATCTCAACATTGAAGCAAACTCACAGCTGTTCTCCGCAGTTATCAAAACCAGCCCCACGTGCAGAAGACTTGAAGATAGGCTAGCTTTTTTTGTCACTGATTTTAATGAGGAAATTGTGTGGAAATCAATAGTGAGAGTAGCTTACTGAACTACTGTCAGTCTGTACAGAAGCACACACTCAGGAGGGCTGTCTCCATGGAGACACAAACAGGGCATGAGACTACCCTCAGGTGAATTCTCTGTGTGGCTCCGCCAGCTGAATTGGTCCATTTAGGTTTCATTTTCTTTCTTGTCCACATCTTTCTTTTTCTCCCTTTCTTTCACTTTCACTCCCACCGTTCAGCCGCGGACCCTAACCCGACTTCACTGCCGTCTTCTTTCATTCACCCACTTTCTGTGTCTCTCCCACTGACATGCAGCGTGGCTAAAATTCAAGAAAAAAATATAAGATAAAATTGAGTCTTTATACATAACAACTGTCTCAGGCCATTCAGGTGATAGATGCTGATTTGCCCCTGCTAAGGTTGCAGAGATGTTTGTCAGCTGATCTCATATTGCGGCCCATGCATGCTGTGCTCTTCTCTCTTTTCTTTCTGACAGAATTTCTTTTCACCTTTTTTTTTTGTTCTTACCTTTCTTTGACACATTTTTTCCCCTGATTTTCATTCCTCACTCACACATGTGCATACTGATTGTTTTTGCTCTTCATTAAACAGACCATATATGGCTTATGTCTCTGTTTCCTCCATCGCAAGGTACATTTAGTGCTTAGGGTTTGTTTCGTATTTAGCACATCAACCCCGCTGGATTTGTTTGAAGAAAACGAGAGATGTCTCCAAAATGTCTGATCAAAGCCTGGCTTAGTTGCCCAGGGGCTTCAACTCATGTTGAGAAGATGTCCAAGTGCCAGTCATGGAGCTTATGAGTGCGTAGTATCTAAGCAGATTGTATATTTTTAAAGTGCTAGATATAAACGAGGAGGAGAGAAGAGCAGAGCCATCCAGTGAAGGACATGGATGTGTTTAAGGGCTCTGGCAACCGGCACTGGAGGCCTGGCAGCTGGGCAGAATTCTTTTATATCCTGCTATGACAGGCATTTTTATACATACACATAGGCATGCATGCAAGGCTCTCTTTCTCTTTAATATGCTCACTCACCACTTGTGCTATTATACACACTGATATCCCTTTTCATCGTAGTAGAGGCTATTATTGAGCTAGACTAGGTGGGAGAAAAGGGGAGTGTGTGTTCAGCAGCTTAAACTGCTGCACCCATGTGTCATCGTCACCCTGAGAAGTCTGTGGTGAATGTGGAGGAGGGTAACAGTTACCGTGACCACCTGCATCCCAGTATAGGGGAGATTTTCCTCTCTGTTTTGCCTTCTTTCCTATTTCGTCTCCATTTTTTTTTTACCCCCAGAAAACATAAACACAACATGAGAAGACGAGATCAACACACCCACTGCCTTACATGTGATGGCATATACTAGACTTGCTAAACTAGGCAAGCTCATATTTCCCTGGACCTGGGCAGATGCTATTGTATTGTGATGAATGGAGTGTCTCCTGTCGCTGTAGCCACGGGGCACTGCAGTGGTCCACTGGGAGCCTGTGGGTTCTTGGTGGCCTTTCTCCTAGGTTTCCTGTCTCCTGATTCAGCACCAGCTGTGCACATCAGCAGGAAAACGAACATGCGAAGGGTAAAAATAATTCACTTGAGATTCCTGTTATAATGACCCTAAGGCAGTCAGATAGACAATGGTCTTCCTTTTTACCTGATAGCAAGCCAGCCAAAGTGTACAGAGGGAAGGATTGTTGTCCACTATATGGGAGAATGGTCACTATAGACAATGTGGATCATGTAGGAATATGCTATATTTAGGTTACCTGAAGAAAATGTGCCAAAATAATGAAAATGCAGAGGAGTTATCTTATCGTAATGTCGCGCTAATAAAAAGCCCTGTTTCACTTTGGAGATGCCTGTGCCAGTTTATTCTAGATCATCTGGATATGATTTCTGCTTGTTTGAACCACCACAGAACTGCATCCATACGGAGACACTTAATCAAGAGCTGAACTTGGCAAATTTGTCTTGCGGTTTGAAGACAATCTCTGACAGTTGCCCCGCCTGACTCTATGCCCAGAAGCCACTCTGGCATTGAGGGAGACTGAGCTTTATGGCAACAATGGCGGGCGTGCCAGCGGAGCCAGGCAGTCATCATGGTAGCGACCAGTGTGGGCTGTCAAAGAGAGCTGTGTGGCAGCACTGTGCGGTTGAAGCGCCTGCTCTCTCCATAATGGAACAGCTGTTTGGAGCGCGGTGCGCCAGGGCGCTGGAGCACAGAGTAAATAGAGGAGAAGAGCAAAGTAAACAGAGGAGGGATGGTGGGAGCTGCTTCTCTGCTACCGTGAAAGAGGGTAAACACCCAAGAGAACTAGATGGAGGGGTTGTCATCACAGGAATGCACAAACACCACTACACAAGAAGGTGTGGAAAGAGAGGAGGCGTGTATTGTGAAAGAAGTAAACCATAATGCTCTATTGTGGCCTCAGGTCCCATACCATTTCTGACCTGTATGTTTTCATTTTGATGGAAAGGATTAATTATAAGAGTTTAAGGCAAGACTCATACACTCACCAACCACTTATTTAGGTACACCGTGACCATTTGCCTTAAAACTGCTTTATTTCTTCATGGCACAGATTCAGCGACGTGCTGGAAACATTCCTGGTTCATATTGACATGATAGCATCACACAGTTGCTGCAGATTTGTCGGCTGCACATCTGTGATATGAATCTCCTGTTCCACCGCATCTCAAAGGTGCTCTTTTGGATTGAGCTCTGATGACTGTGAAAGGCATTTGAGTACAATGAACTAATTGTCATGTTCAAGAAATCAATTTTAGATCATTTGAGCTTTGCAATATGGCACACCATCCTGCTGGAAGCAGCTGTCAAAAAGAATGGATACGGGCAGCAACAATACTCTGGTAGGTGTGGTCTTCTGCTGTTGTAGCCCATCTGCTTCACGGTTTGATGTATCTGTGTTCAGAGATGCTCTTCTGCATACCTTGGTTGTAACAAGTGGTTATTTGACTTACTGTTACCTTCCTAACATCTCAAAGTAATTTGTTCATTCACTCCAAACCTCTGGCATTTTCACCCAGACAACTGCCGCTCACTGGATATTTTCTCAATTTAGGACCATTCTTTGTAAATCCAAAAGAGGGTTGCGTGGGAAAATCCCAGCAGATCAGCAGTTTCGGAAATACTTGGACCGGCCCACCTGGCACCAACAACCATGTCATCTTCAAAGTCATTTAAATCACCTTTCATCCCCGTTCCGAGGCTTGGTTTGAACTTCAGCAGGTCGTCTTGACCATGTCTGCATACCTAAATGCATTGAGTTGCTGGTCTGTGATTGGATGATTAAAGAGCAGTTCACACCCATCTTCCCAAATCTGAAATCTAAACTCTAACAACCTGTGGGCTGAATATGCAGCTCATGAAATGTATATCTCTTTTCCCTCTTAAGGTGGTCAAAGGCCTTCCTTTGTTATTTATGGGATATAGAGCTTTTCCAGCTGTCCTGCATTTGCAAGTAGGATAGCACAAGAAGGCGCCTGGCCCCTTTTTTCATGACAGGCTGTAATTTTTCCTGCTATTGTTAGGTCAGCAGAGCACTGCGGACAGTGAGAGAACAACTGCGGCTCTTGGCACAGTATTGTTTCATAATGTGACAAAAGGGACACTCTAAGGCAATCTATACATGTGAGAGAGCTGATTCTGTTGTGGAGGTTGACTTAGGGGTGACAAGTGACCGCTGCTGTAGTTCCTGTGACTATGCAGGGGAGCTCAGCCGAAAGCAGAATTACTGACATATTTTTTTATATCTTTTTTTCATAGCTCGGTCATGTGCAAAAAAACAGAGTCAGAAAAAGATTTGGTATTTTAGATTCAGACACACATTTAAAAACTGCAACAATTGCTGCCACGCTGGGTAACTGCACTATGATTGAGCAGTTTGAAACACATGATGGTGTTTCGTACCATGTAGTTAAGCATTTGCTTTTTTTTCTTAACCCCGTGAGACAGCCATCATATACTTATACGAATCCCCCTTTCCTGAGATTTGTTCTCGTTTCATTACCATCATTCACTTAGTTATGAACACACAAGTGTATGCTGCAGAAGAAAAGAAAAGGAAGAGAGAGATGAATGTGAGATAAAACACAGCCCAAATCAGAAACGAAAAGAGGGGGAGACCCTGGGAATGAGTCACGCAGTTATTTTGTCTCTACCATGTAAACATGTTGGTAATATTACAGCAGAGTTTGTACACAACATATTTGGTGAGGAGACACAGTAATCCCATGTAATACTGTGAAAAGCTCTTTTAGCATAGCTGATACAGAATCTTTACAAGCCACTAATAATGAGCAACAGAGAAATGGATTAGGGGTGGCGAGGCTGGAACTGAGCCACAGGAGGCAATACACAGCACAGTTAGTGAGTTTACTGCGTGTTGGCATACAGACAGGTGACAAAATAAAGGAAAACTCTGAACTCTTGACCCTTCCAGGAGGAGCCCCTGGATCTCCTCCAGGATATCTACTTGCATTTTGCATGGTTGCATGACCTGGATTGAGTCCATTTGCCCCTTTTTTAGATGAAAGGAAATCAATACAAAGGTGTTCTTTGTGATCACCTTTATCCCATGATGAAATATTTCTATGCTCGTGGGAGGGAGTCTTTTCAAGGATGACAAATTCCCCACGTGTAGGGACAGAGAGGTCACTGAGTGGTTTGATGGATTTTGAAATTATGTGAATCACGTTCTTTGGCCTTCGCATGCGCTCACTGAACAACAACTGAGAGAAAAGCTTTAGAAGAAATGGGGTTCTTCCCTCCTGTAGACTTTTATAAAAGACTTTTATAATCAATGCTAAGGTGCTCTGAAGGTGTTGTGATAGCACATAGTGACTTAGTCGCTTATTTGGACACTTTTTATTGTTCTTTTCTTTAGTTTGTCACTCGGCTGTATATGCTAATGCCTTTAGTCCAGCATATCCCTTTGAAGAACTATGGGCATTTGCTAAAAGCATTCAGATCCCCACTGGTATTTAAACTTTATCTGCTAACATATTAACAGTTTCTTTGCGATTAGACACCAAAACACTCATTTTATTGAGCATTTACATTTTTATATATCCAGCACCCTGCAACATGTTTTTTTCCCTCATATCCATGAGCCATTTGATATCAAAGATGTTTTTTATTTCTCACGCTGTGGCTGGACTTTTGCTTCTCACCATTGACGAATGTGATTTATGGTAATTCCCCAGTACAATATGGTCGAGGTTTTGCCACGATGGCTGTAGCTGCTCCGTAACCGATTTGCTCTAGAAGAATGATCAGGGTGTCGTTTAAAAATAAGCAGTGAGAGCCCGAGTGATCTGTTTGCCCTGCTCTCTTCTCCCAGCACCTCGTTAAGACCCGAGACCTCACCTCAACCCTTCTCTCGCATACGCGCACAGAAAACCAGGCTGTCTGTCCCCTGTTCAACCTCGTCACAGTCAGAGGCCAGACAGGGTCAAGCAGAAGGCGAGACATTTATGAGGTGTAGATATTTGTGCAGGAAAGCATTCCTCCTGTTGACACTGAGCAACATGGTCTGGATGCTCACCAAGCTGAACCAGACAGGCACTGAAATGTAAGGCAGGCAGACCAGTCTGAGTGAGATCTCACACTGGGGTTGGGGTGCAGCTGAAGAGTTGAGGCAGTCTTTGAGGAATGCGGTCCGATGTACCAAAGTGTTTTAGTGGTATTTATCTTCCTCATAGAAACAAGTTGTTTAGTTGGCTTAATTCAGAGAGTATAATTTGTCAAAAGTATTTTAATTAAACCCAAAATTATCCTATTAGATCTCTAATGAGTCTTATGTGTACTGAGAAGTAATGAAGCAAAACTATCTCAAAACATAATAATGACCTTAACCCTCGCGCACACCCACTCTTAACCCTCTGCTTGAGTTGAATCCTGCTGACGCAGGAAAGGCAACGGCTTGGACACGGGGCAGTGGCCATAGTCAACACAAAAGGTTGTGGTGGCAAATACAACTGTTTGTGTTCACTGGGACGCTGTTGGAGATGAATGATGTACCCATTAGTCCCTGCCCGGGCATTAGGGGGCGGGGTTGTGGCGCCCAGGCTCCATGCAGGACAAAAAGACCCCTGGGCCTGCAGAGTATGGTCACTGACCCATATTGTGTCTCCTTCAGGCCTCGTCAGTAGTTGTTTCCCTGTTTCAGGTTACAGAAATTGGCTTTGTCAAAGCCGCTATGCATATATGCAAATGGACAGATGCTGTAGGTTACGGATCGTGTGGGTGGACAGAGGAATGTACCTGCTGCTTCAGGCACTGAATGAGCATGGGTCTATATTGCTGCAGGCATTTCATGCTCTATTTAAAATTCATGATACTAGACTGTGTTTTGAGATTAAATCTTGTGAAAAAAAAGTTTTTTTTTAACTTATTTTATATGCAGCGTGCTTTGTGTTCCACTAGAGAGCACTCTTCTTTACTTATATCCTTTATTTGACATGTCCTATATGGAAAAATGTTTGCAGAAATCCCTTTATTTTGATATAAAAAATAACCAAATATGAATATCAATTGTACATTTCTGTTATTTCTCTTATTTTGAGAATCTATATCACTGAATTATATATAAACATCACAGGACTTGTAGAGAATTTACACATTCAGACATTTTGATGTGATTAGCACTCTAGACTTTAATGGATCTTTTGGGAGGAGGGTGGAGAAAATTGTAGTTTTGTTCACCTTTCGGGGTGATCATATGCCTGTCTACCACCCCCACCAAGCACACACCGTCAAAGAACCGTTTCATTTTTAAAAGAAAATAGACAAATATACTCTATCTTGAATCACAGAAATTCAAATTCACATCTATCTCTGAATCAGTCAACATCATATTTACAGAGCTTGGCAGCTAAACCCACTAGGCTTTATTTGATGCTGTGACAGATCTGTCTCTATTTACTAAGGAACACAAAGCTCACATAAACTTAGTTCAGCCAGAGACACTTACATCAAAGGATTTATTGGAACAAATAAAAGAATTTGGCAGAAAAGGGGGCTTTGTGCTTGATGGTGCTTTGCAAATGAATCCAAGTAGCCTCAGTATTCTAAGGGGAGCATGTTAAAGCTCCCTAAGGGGTATAAAGAAAAGAGCCAACACAGACATGTAAATGGTGCATGTGATATATATAATGTGCAACATGACAAGAGGTCCCTCCAACATCTAGAAGTGGTGGAGGCTGGGGAATTTGTAGTTAGAAGGTAGATAAGTAGAAATAAGTCATGTGAGTTGAGTAAAAAGTAAACAGTGTAATGTGCAGCAAGCACGAGCTTGCCGTGACGATTGTGTGCTGACTTCACGAATTTCTGTTTTGGTGACTGTTAAGTTCAAACGATACAGAGTGTGCAGTGCTTTGCCTGAACTAGTTACTCCATTTGCATTAACAGCCTTATTTTTTATTATTTCTTTTTCTGCCTTCAATTTTGTGTCCATTTGACACACTCAGAAGACCATAATCATTTTTCTAGAATTATATCACTCTGTCTTGCTGATATTCAGTGCTTGATAAATTTATTAGACCACCACCCAGTGTAAGGTTTGTGTGACAGCTGCCCTAAATTAACAGTATTGGTAATTACCAGAGACATTTTTATGTTTCTGTAATCACTGTTAATTCACCATCTCTTTAATCAAAATTATATTTTTAATGATAAAATATAATTGCTGTTTTCTGTGAATTTTCAAATTTACTGTTTTAAAAAAAAGCATGTTATGTTTTAAAACATTTTTTTTAATAAAGATGCCAAATCACAGTTAATGTACTTGCATTCATGAACAGAAAAAAGTAGCTTTAGTGACTGAGTGTTATCCTTGATTAATAAGTCCAGTGTGCCGGCTCAAATTTAGGTATAAAAACATGAATTTGGTTATTATTTGCCTAATAAAATGCCTAATAAATAACTATATAAATTTGGTTTTTTTTATCCTTTCTTGTTTTTATGACTGGTGGTTTAATACATTTGTTAAGGACAGATTTATAGTGTGCACGCATAGAGAGTGCAGTTTTATAACTTTATATTTCTGTTTAAATGAAATTAAATAAATGTGTTTATTTTTGCTTCACAAAATTAACTAATATATATTAAAAAAAGAACAGGGTTAAACATACTCTATACGGACAAAAGTACTGGGCCACCGACACATTACACCTACAGGAGCCGCTCAGCCATGGGAGCTCATGCCCCGAAGCTCTGGGAGCACAGTTTTCGTGCTGATGTTAATGTAATCAGAGATTTGGAAATATGTAGGGGCAAGAAATTTCACAAACTGACTTGTTACAACAGTGGCATCCTATTACAGATAAAAGCAGGACTGTGTGGCCAGTTGCTTGACTTTTTTTTTTTTTTTTTTGATTGAAAACAGTGAAATTTAAAGATTAAGAGGTGTGGGCAATGCTTTTGTCCATATAATGATATAATGTTTGGTAATAGGAAATGAACAGTAAGATGAGTGGGAAACAGTCAAAATAACAGAATTAAATCACAAAGGTTTTTGGATGAGAAGAATCCAGTGTTGCTTTATTTTTTAATCTTTTTTTTTCACTAAATGGCCTCTATAAGACCAGTTTTATTTAAGAAATGCAAATGCGACATCACACCAAGAAAAAAAACAATGTCACATTCTCATAAAGCGCTCTTGGCATGAACAGCAACATTGACAATAAATAAAATGTTGGCAAACAAAATAAAACTTTGTGAGCAAAAAAATACTCAGGATTGCATATCAAACAAGACAAAAATAGAGAAAATGTACTTGGCACAAATTAAATAACATAAGTAATTTCCAGATTGAGTAAACCTGCTCTATGTCCATTGCTTTGTGAATCTGATTGTCCTTCACAGTTAGCATCAAGGATGTATGTGTTCTGTACAAAATAGACACAGACGGCTAATGAAACTAAAAATGGACTCATTTCAACAAATTGTCAGTACTCATCTTCTTTCCTTATCAGTACCTTGACCTTCACAGTCACACCTCCAGGTGGCATTTTGGTACATATTTATGTACTAACCAAAACTGCAGGTACGTGTGCAAGAAACCATTGTCACAATGCAAAGCCAGTAAATTTGCACATAGTGGAGGACAATTATTCTATAAGTTACCAGTGATTTCTGTGTTCAGTACAGGTGCTTGTTTTTTAAATAAAGGAAATTAAGATATTAAAGACACTTTGGTATTTTGTAGGCCATATTATGCTAAACTATGCACTGATGAGTGCATTGCACATTTAACACATTTTCATTAGAAGATCCAGTATTGTGTAACATTGATTTGTGTGGACACGATTATATTGTCGGGACACTCATCACACACAAACGTCGTGCCGTAATGGTACGCTCGTATCACATCTTAAATCACTTTTGACCCGTGGCTGCGGTTTAGTCTGATCTGCCTTTGTGATGATGACCATCAGAGAGGTAAATAAATAAAAAATAGCCAAACGAAAATGTGAAGGAACAGACAATTACGCAAAAAGCCACTTGACCTATGTGGGGTTTTTTTTCTTTTTCTTTTTAAACAGAATGACACCTTTCTCTTAGAAAGGGAGTCTTGTCCTGTTGTAGACTAAATCCTTCTGTCTTTGTCTGTGCTCTGTCTCAGTCTCTCTCAGCAGGGCATATGCAGTGCAACACTAACATCTTCAACCTTAACTTCCCGAAGCAAACGAAAAAAGAAAAAGCACACACAATGTAATGTATTCTACACCCATATAAAAATAAATCAATTGCAAACATGGAAAGATACATTTCATATATACATAATAAACTCCTATATAAAATAGCTTTTATGTACATATAGACAACAGACAACAATACAATAATTGAACTATACAATATACACCTGAACAGTTAAGACAGGTGAGAGGTACTGAAGTGTATGGCTTCATTAGGAACATTTAAAAATATTTACAGACATCAACTTTACACCCTTTACATGTTTTCAACTTCCCTGGAATGAAGAGGCTTGGGTCGAGCCCCGTGCCTCACTTTTGTTTCCATTCCCTCAGGTAAGGCTACCTTTTAAAGAATTGGTCCACTTTGACTCTTGAGCCTAATGTTATTTTTTACAGTCAACTACAATTTCAGCTCTCCTTTTGATAGGAGCTGGAAGCATGAGTTTTTAAAAAGGAGTCGTGAAGCTGTCAAAGGACCTTTTTAAAAGAGATTAGTTAGATGGTTGAAATGTCACTTATTGAATTTTGCTATGCTCAGAAAGACACAGACTTTCTGCTATTCTTAATGACTGGATCAACCAGCTATGCTCACGGCCTCACAAATGTTAGACACCAACAGACTCCAGTGTGTAATGTCAGTCAGTCCAGTTTTGGTGCTGACATCTTGTCTGTGGGTTCTGGAGGCAAACCCAAATAACATTTGCCATTCTGAATGGTTGAATGGTTGAAAAGGAGAAATCATGACGTTATATTCTTCCTCCGAAGAAGTTCTTCAGTAGTGTGTCCCCTTAGTGGATCAGCACATGATGGAAACACCTTCAGCAGTGACCAACTGACCAGTGGTCGGATCGTACGTCCCAGCCAGGTAGTACAGATCTGGAGAGGTACTGTTCGGCTTCTGATTGCGAGTCAGACACTCATACTCCTCTCTGCTCACCACCTGGCACTTGTGAGAGATTGTCTGGACATCATTCTCATCCTCGTGGCATGACTGATAAAGGGCATGCTGGACAGAAATAAGGGATTAGTTACAGGCTATTCACAAAGCAAAAAGTTACAAATATAGCTACGAAAACATGTTATGAAATGTATTTGCCTGCTTCTTCATTTTTTTGCATATTTGTCTGCACTTTATCCCGTATAACAACCCAGCTTACCTTGCCATCTCGATGCCTTTTCCCCAGCTTTGTCTCTTCAGGGTGGTAGAACCATTTGACTTTGACTACCATTCTAGAAGTCCATGATTCCCAGAAGTTCTCAATTTGACCCACATATGGGAGGTTAGGTCGTCCAGCTGAGAGGAACACGGCACAATCTCCCACTTTCACCGTTTCTCTGCCTCGCACAATGGCCTTATAGAAAAGCTTCTTGGCCTTGCCCTTAAGTCCTCGCCTCTGTGAAAAACCAGACACTTTGACCAATCCTCTTTGATAATGATGATTATTACTGATGTTTGTTGACCTCAAGGGGCAAGTATTGTAAACTATTTGAGCTAATATTGCAAGAGAAAACCTAAACCGATTGATAGCCTATTCTCACCTGTGTAGGGCTTCCTGACCACCTCCACATTTGTCTTCCTGAAAGGAATGCGGACATCTTGGGCCTTGGAATAAATGTAGCCTCATCTGGAAGCATCCTAGGTTTCTTGACAAAATCCTTAATTGGTTTAGATATGGAGCCTGCACATTCTTTCCTCTTCAAGGACTTGCTGTGAGAGACCTGGTTAGGGGTGGCACCTTTGGCACTGGAAACAGCCATAGCTTTGGCCACAAAGGCATGCTGGCGAGGCCTTGAAGATGTAGAGGGTTCTGATGGTTGTAGGAGCCCCCGATGGGAGGAAAGACAACTCTGCAGCATCAGTGTTGAACTATCTTCATCCTCTGAGCTGTACGAGGAATCATTTTCAGAGGAACAGAGGCTGGAACTTGAAAGAGAGCCTGAAGAGGAGGAGCTTGAAGAACCCGAAGAAGAGGAGGAGACCGAGAGACGAGAAAGGAAGCGACCAGCAGTCCTTAGTCCTCCTGAGGCTGCAGCCAGTGCAGCCCTCCTCTCTTGCTCTTCTTCTTCCTCTTCATCATCCAGATCAGAGTAGGAGCTGTGACAGTCTCTGTGAGAGCTGAAGCCCAAGTCACCATATTCCCCGAGACGCATAGAAGGAGAGGGCTTTCTTTGAGGTGTGGTCCCTTTCAGAAGAAGTTCTACTCTGGAGGCTCCCTTCTTGTTATCCTTAACCAGCAGGACTGGATGAGAGTATGCTTCTGTCCTGGGTAAGCCACTTACACTGGAAGATGCCCCTCGCAGCAGCAGAGCCTTGCTGTTCTTTGTCTTGGGGGATGTCACTCCTTCATGATCCAACTTGATGAGGAACTCTTGTCCAGACCTTTTGCTCCTTGGAATAACCAGTTCATCTTGTTTGCGCTTTTCACCATACAGCCCACTTCTGGAACCCAAAGATAAAGCCGAACCTGGCCCTGTAGACTGGGTACAGAAGGAAGAGTAACCATTTGCAATGCTTCTAAAGGAATCCACCTCAAATGAGCTGCTGCTGAAAAGGCCTTTGGTTGGGATGGAAGCCTGTGACTGGGAATGAGTCATAGAGAACAGGTCATCCTCCTTTCCTTTCAAGGTCCTCTTGGGTGCACCGTTGAACTGAAAGAGATTATCAGACGTCCTCTTTCTGGTGTTGGTCAATGAGCTCCAGCCCAGGAAAGGTGAAGGATTTTTATTGGCATTCTCAATTTGCTGCTGCTTTTGTTTTTTCCCAGAACCCTTTGGTCTCCCTAGAATGAAAGAAACATATAATATGCTTTAGCAATAAATCACAAATGAGCAAACAGGGTGTGTATTTGTACACACCCATGTATATATATTAGATATACCTTTCATACAGTAGAAACACCTTTCAATAAAATATGTCTAGAATGATACTGAAAATAACTAAATATAAACACAACAATAAGCTGTTCTTACAGCGAACCAAAGCTGAAAAATACACACTTTACAAAGTATTTTTGTCAAGGCTGTTGTATTAGATCGCATTGCAGTCTATTTATTGAATTATTGTCAAGAACTCCTAAATTTCTTGTTAAAATCAACAGTGTTTTGTTATGAGATAAGACATGTCTTCATCTTTAACATTAGAACAAAGGGTTCATTTTGACTCCTTTGGCATTTTAAAACTCTTAAAATAAAACCCCATTATCTCTTATTTCATGACTTTTCCTAAAATAGATTTAATTATCACATAGTGAATTCTGGGGTTTGATGAGAGACAAAAAAGAAAAAAAATTATACCTAGAACAGCCAAAGAGGTCATTTTGACCTCCATAGAATCGAGGCATGCCTGGTTGCCTAGCAGCACATATTGTTTACATACATTTTGATATGCAGGCTGCCGTCGTGACCCAGAGCTAGACTGATGGATAAATATATGCATGCAATGGAACACGACAAAAGCAGAGCGAAGACGCAGACTAAGAATCCCAGCTGTGCAGAAATATAGCCAAGCAATGACGCAGTGAAGAACATCCAATATTTGTTATGTTAACTTCACTGTCTGCAAATATTTCGGAAAAAAAAGTTGTTTATTGAACAGTTTCTGATAATAAACTGCAAATAAACGGTGCACTGTTTTGCCCAAATCCTCATCCAGCAAACCTTTTGGCTACGATGGAAAAACCTCAGCAAGGGCCACACACGCCTAGGGGTGCGACCTGGCCGGTCAGTGGGTGAAACTTTGTGTTGCTGGCAACTTTTCGATCTTTAGCCTGCAGTGGCAAAGCTGTGTGAAATGTGATCAGTTGACTTTCTGGTCAACTTCAGCTTTAGTCAGAGGTTTCATCATTTACAAACATGGCCCTCATGAGTATGTATGTATTTGCAGTGTTACTAAAACTCTTTCTCACATCGTCAACTTAGAAATTCATAAAAAATACAGATAAATTAAAAAAAATTGTTCTTTTTTTTTTTCTTTGTGCATATGAATCAATAAGTTTTGAAATTATAGCACAAATTAAATATCAAAATGAAAATTTTGGATCTTCTTTATTTTAGTATAGCTAATACTATAGGTTATCTAAAATTTGCTTTTAGCTTTTCCATAATGATGATTGTCTAAAATGATTATATTATTTAGAACTGTTAATTATCATTTTGTTTGTTGTACCTTTGTTTAGAGGATTATAAAAGTCTTTCAATCTGTAATAAAATGATCTAAATCATTTATAAAACCCCTAAAACCCATAACAGCTCATGTAACACTGGAGGTAAACATGGTTTCAGGGGTTAACTCTCACCTGGTCTTCTTTTAATAACGGTCAGACTTTGGGTGGTGTTTACAGTGTTGATAGAGCTCAGTCTGTCTGAAGGTCTCTCACTGATTGGTGCCTGCTCCAGACTGGAAGTTCTCTTGGCTGCCGAACCACTGGGAACCAATAGGGAAGGAGATGGCTCTCCACCTAAAGTAGAACATTATCAGCATTTAGTTAACACAGTATGCCGCACACCCCAACAAAAAGGGTCTAATTCCATGTTACTCCAAGAGGAGGCACCCACAGTGAATTTGGTATCCTGGAGGCAGGAGGCGGATGTTGGGGAGTGAAATCTTCCCTCGATCCCCATCATCAAACTCTACCATCACTCCGCCTTGCTTCCCCTCATCAGATGAACCTCCTGCAAGTGGTAAAGATTCACTCTATCAGCTGTGATAAAAAACGGACGATATGCATTTACAGTTTTCTTTGTAACTGATGCCTCACCTCGGCGAACATAGCCTGGGTATAAGCAGCGGGAGCGCTCACTCCAATAAGCGCACACTCTGGTTCCTTCAGCGAGCATAGCCTCCGACTCTGGACGTATATCCAGGACCTGGAGTCAGACCAAAACATAATTAAGATTCATTACAGGTTCCACACAATGCACACACAGACATGCTTGCATACACACACTGACACACACATACAAACAGTGTGAGAGCAATGGAGCATTGTGCTTGGGCAGCCACTGTGCCACGTTTCCAAGCGGCACTTATCTCATGCCAATGTGCCAGTCAGGGCTGAAAAGAACGGAAGCCATGATGCAGTAAATCCTGACTTGCTGAGTAATACTAAAGAGGGCCTGAATAGAGGGCTTGTGATTGCAGGTTGCCAGATCCTCCCTCCAACAATGCAGGCAGCCCCAGCATCCGCCACTCACTGGGGGCTCTTTCAGGTTGCTTTCATTTACTGTTGCTATGGCAAGGGACCCTTTGACTGATGAGGTGTGGATGTGAACGTGTGTGTGCTTGTGTGTGTGTGTGTGTGTATGCGTGTCAGGGGTTTTGGGGGGGGGGGCGGGGGGGGGGGGGGGTATCAGGGTATTGCTGTCAGAGTCAAATGAATGGCTTTTGGACTAATCTAAAGACACCAAAGTGGAAGTATGGCATAATTAGAACCAGCTGCTATGTGATGAGTGTTTAGATAAGAGCAGTGTTGCCAGAACTACTTGGTATAAAACTGCCAGGAAAGTTAGAAAATGACACTATGAGCGGGAAAGAAATAGAGAAGAAAGTTAAAAAGGGAAAAGAAAAAGCTAAACTGATCACATTAACAAGTTGACATTGATGAGAGGAGGTAAGTGTTAAGGTAGAGAGTAGGCTAACGTGTACTAACGGCATGCATGATCATCTTGAGGATAATTGAAATAACATTGTGTTCTTGTATGACTATGTCTGCATTTATACCTGAATAAAAAAGCAAGGACGTTACACTATACAAAGAATACTTAAAAAGTAAGATTTATTTTTATTATTGTCTTTGAGACCATATGAACATGTGATATATAATTCTGAGTAAAAGGAACAGCAGTGTGAATTAGCTGGACACCTTGTTTGGTTGGCATGGACATAAAAAAAAAAAAAAAATCAGAGACCTGTTTGTGAGCATTTTCCTTTTAAGTATTTAGGTCATGATTTCTAGAAAAAGATATAGCTACTGATTTTTTCATTTTATAATGAATGTATTTATGTATTTAGTTTTGTTTATTAAGAGCCACCAGGCAATTTATGTTGTAGTTCCATTATATTAAGGAGAATGCAGATACATACAGATACAAAAAAACTGGTCACCTACACCACTCATCCTAAACAATCTAAATATAAAATCAGTGATTTTGGTGTGAGGTTTGAACTTGAAAAAATAAAAAAATAAATGAATAAATAATGTAAATAAATATATAAAGTCATCTTACTATAGCTAGTAAGTACATTTTATTTATATAGTACATTTAAAAACATTTAAAAGTGGTTTATCGTTAAAAAACTTAATAACTAAATATGAAAAAGTTTTTCAGAAAAAATTCATGAAATACACAAAATATAATACACACAATCTCTCTGCGTGCGCGTTCGTTTCTTTGTCCTCCAACTCCTTCTACACAATCAGAGTTACACTAGCCAAACTTGGCACACGAGCACATCTTATGCCCCTGAAGACTCTTATTTATACTAGATATTATGATGACATCATGTTGCCTAGCAACCAGCTAGCAGCAAGTGAAAATGACCTATAAGACCTTTTGAAAGCATCTTATCATTTTAATTTCACAACAACATCTCATTTATATCCGCAATGGCCGAATTATACATTATATACAATAATGTCATCATGTTGCCTAGCAACCATGTAGCAATGAGTTAAAATTACCCCCTTTTCTTGCATCCATTCACCTAGAACAGCTTTATAAAAAGCATTATGTCATTTAAAATTTTCTAGCCAGGTGCACGAACAGGCCAGACAGTACTGAAGAATGGGCATCCACTAGTTTTTGTAATGTAAGGTCACATTTTCTTTCAGGACACTTGAGGTGAAAATTTATGCATGCTGCATGTATGCATAACCATGAGGAAGTTTTGGTTACATACAAAGTTTAAAAAACACCCACAACTTTATCCTTTAATTTCTAAAAGAATTTTAAGTGAGCTATGAGCACAAAAGCATTTAGGATGAAGTCACTGCAAAGTTACAGTGGCCTCTTAACAGCTGCAAACCACAATGCCAGTTAAACTCTGCTCTACTTTTCAGCTCTCCTCGCCTTTGGAATATTCGTTTTGTGAAAACATAATGTCCTGTGCCCTGTTTGGCAATAATGAAGTCAGTTTCAGGAGATGTGGGTACGACAGCTCTGCTTTGAGTGACCCAGTTGTTATTAGTGCAAAGAGACCAGCATGAACAAATCTGTCCCACTATAGTAAACAGTATGAAGCTATTCTGAATACAGAGAAGGTAAAGAACCAGCCAAGGTATTGAAGCGCTTAAATAAATTAAATGGCAATATTACTATAGCTCTGTAACCCAACGTTTGCATCACAACAGGTCTTCATACACATATAGTGTCTTTGTTCATTTCAGCCTTTAAACAGCTCTTATTTTGGCAGTAAAGGGGACGTAATGTACGCATCATGTCCTATTTAATCTCCAAACCGTGAATGGATCCTGGTTTTGGTGGGATTATCCAGCCCACACAAAGAGCTTAGTTTAACAGACATTCACAGATACTCACACACATAAACCTAAAGATCCTGCCCATCTGTTCATATTCACTTAAGTTTAGATGCTCTCAATGACCCCTGAGAGGAAACAAGGGAAGTTGAAAGAGAGAAAGCGAAATGACTAAAAGGGGCGAAAGAAAAGCTGGAAGGCAATGTGGAAAAAAGTACAAAGAAAGAATATATTGTCGTGGCCAAAGATGAGACATGGCTTTCTTTTAACAAAGAGTGTTTAGGTGCAACAAGGTGAACTTACAGCTTCCTGTAGCAGTTGCTCCAATGAATAGATTCTTGGGCGGTTTCCTCTTTCACCGTCAATAACAACACTAAAGCTAGAGGGAGGCACAGCAGAGAGAAAAAAGATGAAGCTATTTTCAGATGCTTGTATTATGCTTGCCTGGCTCCCATGTCATGTGTTACTCCCACTCTACTGTTGTTATAGCATCTCTTTGCTGCCTGCACCAGAGGAGCTGTATTGATACTCAGAGCCTAGTATGGAATAATGTGACGTTTGTTAAGTAAGAAGCATAAAATTATTGATAACTTCTATGATGAGCATGCAAAAATCCTTTTTATTATCAACATGGCTCTGACAGCTATAATAACCTTCTGTAGACGCCCTTTTTTGCCATACCTCAGCTTCTGCTGAGAAATGCCACTTTGACAAAGCTTACTTCATGTTAGCATTGACCAAAAGGTCAGAGAAAAGTTTTTAGGATATAATTTGAAAATTAACATCCTTGAGTTAAATTAAGACTAACATTTAAAAAAAGTGTTGTGTATATTAAAAAAAAACAGTTCACTTACATGTCTGGTAGCTCCAGAGTGTGGACCCTGGCAGCATATAGAAGCTCATCCTCCTTGGAAATCAGTACCTTCAGGCCATCGGTTAACAGCTCTTTGGTCAGGACACAGTTTGGAACTGCATAAGAAAAAGCGAACAATGTATCCTGGTTAAAATTAGAATGGTTACTTTCACCATTACAATCTGCTACTTAAAACACTATTTAAAAAAAAAGATATAAAATTTTATCTCAGACCTTCAGGGTTTTTGCGCGAATGGCTGCTGTGCTCCTCTTCCTCTGAGAAGCTGCTACCATCCATCTGAAAACCCTCATCAGCGGCAAAGCTCTCCAGCAAACGACTCACTGCTCGTCCCTTTGGCTATACAGAACATATCAGAAGGGATGAAAGGAAGCATAAATGGCTGTGAAGATGAATAAATAATAAATGTGGAGATAGTGTGATAAGATATTGTTTATAATGCTTTTCAAACTAGCAGTTAACCACAGGGGACAAAACCTGTACCATTACCTATCTGCACTCATTTTACTTGTTTTGTCCCTCCCTCATAACACATAGTCTTCTCCGCAGAGTTTACTCAGCAGGAGGCTGAGCTATGCAAAACATGCTGAATGCGTATAGTAGTTCCACAATAATGTGTTGGAAAGTAAGATATGACCAGAATTGAAAGCTTGTGTTTGTTTGCTGTTCGCCTGCTGGTACCTGTTGGTCTTTGCTCCTTTGTCCCCTGCTTCCATCTTCGCCCTGCAAAGATGAGCCCCCAATTGGCCAGCAACTTCTCCTCTGGTAAAGTGAGAGAAGAGGAATCGCAGCTTATTGCCACAGCAAGGGCACATGAAGATTTAGCAAATGCAAAGTTTGTACTTCAGTTATGTTGTGTCATATCTTCAGTATACGTGGTTCAATAAAATTGGTTGATCAAAATTTCTATTGGAAACTTTTTTTTTTTTTACCTTGTTAATTGCTCCTCTCAACATGGTGCTCTTGCGAGTTGCCCGCTTCAGCCTCTCACTTGTGGTGGGGAAGGTAGCTAGTCCCATGCTCCTCCTGTAGCGGTTGCCTCTGGTCCCAAGACTGCCCCACCGAGGTTCCTTAGACCTGGGCCCACATGTTTTTCTTGCTACTTCAGGCTGCCGATCTTGGTGGTCTTGGTGATTTTTAACTGCTGTGGTCATGCTCATCCTAGAATTGGACTTCTTCCTGATTTTGACTTCCCCCTCTGCACCAGACAGACTCTGGGATCCTGTATGGTTTGATTACAGAAGGACATTTAGACTGAGCTAACAATACAAAGGAGGACAAATGTAAAACAGATGCTTCTTGAATTATCAATTATTTTCAAAGGGTAGTCTTACCATAAAGCTCCTGCCTTTGTTTTTTGTTCCTGGCTTTCTGGTTGGCCTCCAGTTTTACAACAGACGATGGACTAGGACCAATCATGGAGGAGCTTAAAGTGACATCTCTAGAGGGTTGGACTTTGTAATCTTGAACTTCATCAGTATCACAACTGCCTTCCTCTTCTTCATCTTCTAGCAGATTTAGGAAACAATACAACATATATTCAGTAAAGGCATGAAAAAAAAAAAACTTAGCTTATCCAATCCATCTCCCCACGTCATTACCAACCAGTAAAGTTCTTTAACTCACTCCCAATCAATCCACAGACACTTCATTAGCATTAAAGTAAATAGTTTAATGGTTCATAGGAAAGATATATGAACTGCTTTGCTTCAGTGGTATTTCCTGGTGTGAACCCACATGCTACTGCGAATGTGTGTGCTAGGGAGAGTATGAGGGAGTTTTTATGTTTGTCACTGCAGTTTTTTTTTCTTTGCAGCGGCTCTTTGACCTCGTATGCTGGTCTCCAGGGGTGTGCAAAACTCTCACAGCCAGGTGTCTATAGTTGTGTGTCTGTGTCCAGCCCAGACCAGCCAACAGAGCTGTTGAATGTAAATGCACGTCTCTGCCAAGACATACGTCCCAATCTTTCTTCACTCGCTCATCAAAATGGATTGGTTTTCAATTTTTTTTTAGAAATTAGCAAAAGGCAATATAGATTTAAAGGAGCTTTTGGATCACAGACTCAGTACGTTAGCTGTACTTGTCAGATATGCATTTTTATTTTATTTGTAGAAATTTGTAGAAATGTTTCAAAAAATCCCTGTCATATTTTCATAGCTAGCTATTTAGGTATCTAAAGCTAACTTTCAATTTTGGTATTCAATTTTATTTATATAGCAAAAATTCACAATTGGCGGTGCCTCAAGGCATTTTATATTGTAGATAAAGACCCTGTGATATTAGACAGAAACCCCAACAATCATGAGACCCCCTATGAGTAAGCACTTGGTGACAGTAGGAAGGAAAAGCTCCCTTTTAACAGGAAGAACTCTCCAGCAGAACCACGCTCAGGGAGGGGAAGCCATCTACCGCAACCGGTTGGGGGGTGAGGGCAAAGAGAAGAGAGCAGAGAGAGAAAGACAGGACAAAAGACACACTATGGGAGAAAGAGCCAGAGTTGAATAATTATGAATGCTTAAATGCAGCAGTGGTGTATAAACACAGAGAGAGCAAAAAGAGATGAGTGAAGAAAAATGCTCAGTACGCCCAGCAGCCTGGGTCTACTGCAGCATGTGTTTTAGGGATGTTTCAGGGTCACCTGATTCAGCCCTAACTATCAGCTTCATCAAAACTGAAAGTTTTAATCCTAATCTTAAAAGTAGAGTGTTTGTCTCCTTAATCATTAACTTGAGTTAACTACGTCTCCAGGCTCAGTATTTACTGTCCCACCTTGATCAGAGGAGTCGCTCTCTGCAGGTGAGCTTTCTTCCTCCTCCATTGCTTCGTGCCTTTGGCCACGGTGAACCTTTGTTTTGTGCTGGCTCAGGGTGGTCGATCCCTTTTTACGTCCACAGCGCACCAGTCCGGTCCAGCTCTCTTGGTGGACACTGTCACCACTGGCTGCTGAAAAAGTTTAAGAAATAAATCACTGCTTAACTCTAAGGGTAACTGCTTATGGGGAAAAAAAACAACAACACTCTGCACAGTAAAACTAAAAACAGGAGGAACAAGCACAATCAGTGCAATGACTGCCACTATCTACCTGTATCGCTTTGTCCCCCAGACTCTCGCCTGGAGTCTGCTTTGCCTGTGCCCTGGCTTCTGTGTCCATGCTTAAGGTTGGAGTTGCAGAGTGAAATTTCCTTGTCCCTCGAGCCTGTCCCTGAGAGATTCTTTTTAACCTGGGCCTTTTGCTTGAGCTGAACCACATCTCCAGCCAGCTTGGAGTTGAGCATGCTGTGAAGACTGCTTTTTCTGCAGCTCTGTGCTTTTACCTGCTGCAACAGAAAGACAGATGAGACTGGTGAAAACCAGCTACACTCCTGCTTACAGAAGCCACAAAAGCATCACAATGACATCATCATGACATCATCATCTCCTCTGACATTGTGAAGAGAGCCCTTGTTTTCTCAAGAATAGAGAATAAAAAAGCAATTGGAGAAGCTCTAACAAGACAGACATTTATATGGAGAGCAGTGGATCAGGATGAACTCCTGAGGGTAGCGCCTAATTAGAAATGGGATGCAACAAAGGGATATATCAAATGCAAAGAAACAAAGAGCGGCTTCTTTTATTTCTGGCTATGTGTGGGATAGAAGGGAGTAGGACAAGGGGACCCTGACCTGTGTGCTGCTGAGTCGCTCAAAGCCTCGACTGGACAGCCTCTTCTTCCTTCGCTGGCTTTCTCCGCCCCCTCCCAGGTCGTCAGGCAAGCCAAGCCCTGCCCCCATCGATCTGCAAGGGAAAAAAAAGAAGGGAGTTGAGTCACCTCTCTTTGGGATCTGGTAACTTTCCCTTTTCTGTCTGGTGAGCCGAATGACAAAAAGGACAAGAAAAGTCCAGTGTCTGAGACACCCACTTGAAAATTAATCTCTAACAAGAAACCTGGGATTGTTTGAGGGCAATTTGGTGTCATAAGCGTTAATGCTTCTTCTAGGGAGAATGTGTGTCCCCTGTGAAGCACTACTGCACAGCTTTGAAGGATACCGTGAATGGTTAGAAGGCACTGGAATTTGAATGTGGTCATATTGTATTCAGTGAGTATCATAGCTCTCTGGTTGCTTTTTCATATCACTGTGGCACACACTTTCCCCTACGCTGAGCAGCATCACAGACCAACCACTCCAAATGCCCTTGAATTTCCCTCTGGAAGACTGCCCGTAGACCAAACCGAAATGAGCCAGACCATGCTCAAACAAAAGATTAACTTCCTCTCTCCTAGCATGCATACAACCTCGGAAACCATTCCATTTAGAAAGTAAGCAATGACTAAATCTGACGTAGATAAGTAAAATACTGCGCATTTGTTCTGCTTCCATATTGTTGCAGAAACAGTTTTTAAAGTAAAGAACCATGTGCTGTTTTTTTTGCATGTTTGTTTTGTTGTCATTTATCAGCAGCATGCGAATTCACAGTGCCCATGTAGGTGCTGATTGTGTGTAAATCTCATAATCAGGATCTTCCAGCATGCACCTGCAAGACTCAAGAAGAATGAAAGCAATTGTCAGGCAGTGGGACTCTCTGCCCACTGACTGACAGGAGAGTGACAGAGGTGCCAGTGGAGTGTGAGTTGTCCCCGTGAGGCAGATCCCACCACGGCTTGCTTTCCGCTGCTGACAAACACAATGTGACAGAGTCCCTCCCATTTATGGTGGAGGGGGCTGGTGGAGCTGAGTGTACAGTGACTAATTAAACAGAATTGATTATCAGGGTTTGCTGGCAAGCAGGAGTTCTCTCTAGCATACAACCCCGTCCAACCCCAAATCAAAGCGACACCACAAAGGACCCCAATGCTCTACCCACAGGAATAACATAAGCGTGCACAGAAACAAACAATGCCTGCTTAAATGCTCATAAGCACACTGCTGCATCCATCTCTAACTAAACAGATGCATAAAATTTGCAAGTTGGAAGGCTTGATCACGAGGCCTGAATGTATCTCCCACTCAAACACTACCACACACACGCACCCCTGGTGGTTAAAGAAAAGTAGGGAAAAAGATACTGAAAGGCTGGGTGGGCTATCCACTGACCCACTGACCCACTAACCCCCATCAGCACAAAAGCATCAGCGTTTTGTAGCGGCATGACTGGCAGGTGCAGGACAGCGCTTTTATAGAAACCTGCCACATAACGCAACATGGGGCTAAACAGTCCTCAGTCTGCTTGCTTGTTTCTCATTCACATGTATCACGTCATTCTCTTTTGGGTTGTGCACACATCACAAACAAAAGGGTGTACACCCTGGGAGCTTTTAAGAAAAATAAAGTGTCTCGGCTGTGATTCAATTTAAAGTACAACAAAAAGACAGACTTCAGTTTACTCTTCTGTGAGACTGTAACCCCATATCTGCTCCCACTTTCCCTCCACTGCACTTCACTTGAGGGCCCAGGCCTTATATTTGGGTGTCAGTGTCACTCAGCATTAGCATCTGATCAGCACGGGCCCTAGTAGGGGGGGGTGCAAGAGGACATGGGTGGAAGAAGAGTGGCAAGTGACATTGCAAAGGGGCAGCTGTGGACAGTTGTCCAGAAACTGAAGTGAGAAAAGAAGGATTAAGATGGACAGAGAGGGAATGCTGCGAGGTAATATTTAGTGCCCAAAGGCATTCTGAGCCTAGATGCCGGGGATAACTGAAGCCTGAGAGTAAACCTTTTACCAACCCCTCCAACACAACTTCCAAACAGGAAAGGCATCCCTATTTTTACAATGTTGATTTAAAAAAACATGCCATCAATTCATTTAAGGAAAAAGTCAGGATCCTTGTTTCTGCACTCTCTACACCTTCTATATTTTCATTCTCCTGCTCGTTTCTGCTAACTTTTCCTCTTTCTTCATATTCCTCAAACACACACATGGACAAACACATACATGGACTCAAAATGTCAGCTTAACTCTTATTGCCTAGAGAATCAGACGTGCACAATTCAGCCCGGTAAAGTTGAATGTTTTTATTTATATATATATATTAACCCTGAATGAGTATTCTGTAGGACGCAGCTGACACAGACTACCCCGTTACGCAATTAACACCAATGTTGATTAGATTAGAAGAGGTTCGAGTTGACTTCCTAGAATAGTTCAGTGGTTCTCCCGTTTCCTGCTTATGCCAATGAGAGGCAGTGCCTGTATGGCAGTGATACAGAGGGGCTTATCATGCATGACTGGACTACAGCCAGCTAGCGGAGATGGGCTGACTGATACTCACTTGACTTTTCTTTGGCCCTCGGATGAGGACACTGGACCTGTGGTGAGGGTGGGTTTCCGCTTCCTCGGCCGCCCCGGTCCTCGCCGTGCTGGGCTGCGAGGTGTTTCTTCCTTCCTGCTGGCACACGCAGATGTAAACACACATGCAGCCGGCCGAGCTTTAAGACGCTACCCATATCTAAACTCTGAAGGTTTTAAAGCACTAAAAGGAATCCATTTTGAAACTATAAGCGAATGAAATACGTTTATGTTTTTACTACTTTGGAACGGACCGATTGGGAATCGGCACAGGTAAAGGAGGACCGCGCCATACTCACTGATGATCATGCTTCCTCTGAAGTTTGGCAAGCTCCTTCTGCTTCTCTTTATAGCGACGTTGTAACTCAGCCAATTTCACACGCATTGCAAGCTCAGGACCATCCATTGTTTCCATGCTAACTTTGGCTGGGCACACCTGAACAACACGCATAATTAGTGGTTATGTAACATGTAACAAAAGCAATCAAGGAACATTTTAAGTACAACTTCATTAGTTACTGTTTGTTTGAAACATCGTTAGAATTCTGGGAACATTTTGAAGCGTCAAGAAGGGCACACTTTTATAGCCTTACTGGTTCATTGCGAGGTGTCCAGGTGCATTTCCTTCGTAAATTGAGGATCCTGCGGGCTGGAAATTGTCGCTCAGAACTCGCGCTGCTGCTTTCCTCGGAGCCCAGCTCCAGTGCACGGGCCGTGGCCAGGGTAGCAAGGCTTTGGAGGTCAAACATGAGCAGTTCCTCCTCTGTTTACAGAAGGGGGGGGAAAAAGGGTTCATATTGCATCTATACATTTTTGATTCAGATGCCACTGTGGACAGAGCTTGTTTACTTAACATTTGTGAAAGGAAACTCATGTCAAAGTGAGAGAGAAAGATGGGTCTTTTTGTTTTTGTTTTGTTTTCTGCAGAAATTTGAGCAGATTAGGACAGTATGAGAAATCAGCAGCATATCTTTTCAGAGGTCACATTATTTTGGACTCACCATATGCTGATATCTCACAGACCATCTGGACTCAGCTTTTCCTATGTAGCCTATCTGCTTATGACACTGAGTAGTCTATCTGCCATTAATGGTCTGAGCCACAAGCTGAATAGCAGAGATTGTAGCCTAGTCACAAGGAAAATGACATTTTGTTTATAAGAGTAACACAGTCTTACATCTTAACATGAATAAATAAAAATATACTGAATCGTCTTACTAACTATAGTTGTGACTCTAAATCGACATGTGCTACTTGCCTGAGCTGTCAACAGTATCGCATATCGAAGACATCACTGACTCTGGAATCAGATGATACCCTTTTTAAAGAACCATCTTTTGGGAGCAGTTAAATGCATTAGGATGCTGTGGTAAACACAAAACATCCTTTTGCATGAATAAAAAAAACCGCATGGTACTTTGAAAAACAAGGAAGCTTTTAAAGCCACTTTAAAACAATGGGGTCTAATTAGCCAGGCAATGCTCCAGGGTGCTGAAAACAATGACTGCTTTTGTGATTACACACCAACTTTCAGTATGAAGTGTTATGTTAGTGAGAGAATGAAACAAACTGGTGTCTCTCCTTTAAGTTTAACTCTGTGTATTTGCAGTTGTGCGTGTTTGGAGGCGCGCGCATGAGAGTATCAAACAGCTGCAGGATGGAGAGACACAGACGGTTCCCTGAGGAGAGCTCGAAGGGAGCGTGAGTGAGAGAGGAAGGTGTACACCCTTCACTAGTAGTTCAGCCCTGTCCTCCTGCTTTTTCTCCCTCTCCTGAGGCCCTGCATCATTAGAACAGCCTTTTAGGAAATAAAAGTGGCTTTAACATGCCAAAGAAGAGCAACGGCAAGCAAGCATGTAGACAGCCTCTCTGGGGATGTGTTAGAATTCACAAGAGGCTCATGAGACCGGCAGGAAGAGAGGACTATCTGGGAGGGAGCACAGAGCGATGGAGGCTAGGCCTGAGGGGGGAGTGGGAGTTTGTCTCAATGGACATAGAGGAAAACGAGAGTAAACTATGAAAGAAGTGCATTCTGTTGATGTGAGTGTTGCTGTGTGAATGTGAATGTGTTAGAGTCATGGAGGAGCCACTGTTTCTCACCCTGGCTTTTTCCACAAGTGCGCTTTTGCTGCTGCAGCTCCAGATCCGCTAGTTCACTCAGAAGCTCGATACCCTGGTGTGGGTTGCATTGCGATGGGGCAACCGATGGTGTACTATATGAGAACAAGGGAAATGGAGGCACATCTGTGCAGAACGCAGCAGCAATCAGCAGCTCCAGACTCCAGTAGCAGGGCACAACAGGTTTTGGGGCCATAGCAAAAGATTCCTCGCTTGGGCTAGGGGCAGAAGCTGAGGCCGGGGAAAGACACACAGAATCCACTGAGGCATCATTAGGGGTCATCTTGTTGTCGTGCTGCTGCTCACTGTCCTCTGCGCACTCATTAGGCGGGGACTGTGACTCAGGAGAAGCAGGATCAAGCTCAATGATGGTGGGCAGCTCTGGCTCTTGCTCTCCAGGCATGCTGACCTTTTGAGCATACTCCACCTGAATCTCCCCACCCGTCACCTCATCATCCTCCTCTTCTTCCAAGGTAATGACAGCGTCTTGCCTATCAGGTTCTTCTGTTGAAATGGAGACTGGGCAGGAAGGAGCCTCACACACAGTACTCTCAACAGGTGGACAAACCAGCACCTCTTCTGCAGTTTGTCCCTGCTCCTCTGCTTGCGCCTCCTCTCTGTGGACATAGTTAGCTTCTGTCACCTCATCCCTCTGCTCCAGAACTCCATCAACCACTCTGTTCTCCTCTTCATGCGCCACTTCCTTGAGTGGGAGTGGCTCTGGAAGGGGTCTGACTACCACTTGACAGTCTAACTCCTCCCCTAGGCTGGCCAGAGACTGGGGAGCATGCTCAGCAGGCTCCACTTGGACTGCGTCCAGGTCAGCTGGCTCAGCCAGCTGAACACCCTGAGGTGATGGTCCGCTCCTGTAGTCCATGGCAATAGCAGGGTATGTGTATCCAGGAGGCAAGTCTATAGATGAAAAGAATATTTATTAATTTAATATTTAACAATTGTCTATTTATTCCAAAAATTCTGATAAACCATCCTCCCAAAAAACCCACATATTATGATTCCTTAATAGAAAGCACTGTTTTTGTGATGGGGATGTGTTACAGATTACCAATCATACCCATGATAAACGAAACTCTCTTGCTAACTAGGTTTCATGGAGTGAAAACGCAGGGCAAGGAAATGAAATAGCACTTTCCCTTGATCCCCCAACCTTAGGAAGTTACCACAAGTAACTGTGTGTGTACGTGTTATTTAAAGTGGACAAGACCTTTAGTTTATCAGAGAAACTGACACAATTCCTCTGGCTTGCGGGAGCCGTTAGCCAGACATTAATAATGATGAAGATAGTGTCAGGCGTGTGGGGGTGGAGGAGATGTAAAGGCCGCTACTAAGGTATTTCTCAATCATTACCAAGGTAACAGTTCTGGAAAGTCCCAGCACAGCCGGCAGCCATTTTCTTCACCGTTTATTCAATCAGAGGCTTTGCCAAAAGAGCTACCCACACATATTACCACAACACCAGCAGAAAAAAATAGGGTCACTGAACAGTGACAACTCCAGTTATAAATCAGTATGATGCACAAGATTTGACTATATGTTACAACTGTTTTCTGTTCTCTTTCTGGTTTTCTACATGACTCTGTTATTACCTGATTAGTGTGAGTATGTTATCTCACAGGCGCTAATTTGATGAGTATTGCTCGTACTAAAACCACTGTGCACACTGCTTCAAAGACAGTTTGAAAACTTTTACGCATAGTTTTTGCATTTTTTTTCTAGACACTTCTTTGCACTTACCAGGCTCCAGAGACCCTGGGTATTCCTGTGGAGGCTGTCCCTCTCCCGTCTTGTCTTGGGATTCAGGAGCCTTTAGCATTTGAGGTGGAGCAGGGCTAATGGCAGGTGAATGAGGTACTGCTGCAACAGGGCTAGGAGCGGGGCAGGGTGTTGAAGGAGTGCTTTTGGGATGTTGTCGCAGTGAAGGGGACTGACAACAAGGGGATAGGTGAGTGGTGCAGGTCCCAGGGGGTGAGGTGTTCCTCTGCGGTGGGTTGTAAGAGTAAGCTTTGGCAGGTTTAGATGTTCTTGGCTCTGAAATGAGTTCTTCCAGTTCAACTGAGGGCTCGTCTGCTCTCTTCTGTATCTGTGGCATTAATACAAAATTATTGCATATCTAAATTTAGTGAACAAGTGATTTTATGCATTAACCAAATAGTACATTTATTGCAATCTGGTTGACAGCCAATGCTACTTGCTTTTCTGTATTCGGGAATACACTTTTTTTTCCCCTGTAGGAAAGTCGGCATATCCTTCAAAGAATATTATGCAAATTGAAAATAGACTCAAAAGTCACGGGATCCATGACTCGCTTACTCTTCCCTGTATTGCCTGCACTTTTGCATGTATTAATCTCCCTTGCGTATTTTGACTCTACAATCACCTGTGCATTGTGAGCGGGTTGGTGCTGCATGTTCATGGCATGTGCAGCTCTGTGCTGCTGTGGCTGCTGCTGCTGCTGCTGAGGTTGAGACTGCAGTTGTGATTGCTGCGACTGGTGACTCTGATGCTGATGCTGAAGCTGTTGATGCTGCTGGAGAGCGTACAGCTCCTGTTGCCGTAGAAACTGGGATCGGGAGTACACAGCAGGATGTTGCATGTGGGAGGGTGGGCCCCGGGCGCCGTACACAGGGGGCCACAGCCCTGGCTGCTCCATCACATCTAATGAGAAAAAAAAAAAAGGAGAAATGTGATGGAGGGGGCTACCTTAGAACATAAACACATGCATACACGTACACACACACTCTACATCACTTTTCTTTGGGCTCATACGCATTGACAGTAGGCACGACTCACTAGAATACATTAGCAAACAGAGAACAGTTGTGTTCTCCATATTTATCATTATGTGCCTCCCACACAACTATTTCAAAACACTGAAACCATTATGGATCATTTAAAGAATCATTGTATTCACATTTTATAGCAACAACATGTATCCTTTAAGGAAAAAATAAGAAAAGATTTTTGACTTCACAGAACAACATCTCCCCAGGCAGAAACAATCCCACACTCTCCTCCGCTCTGAACAGAAAGCTGTCTCTTAAGAACTGCTTTGAGAATTTTGGAATGCTGGAAAAAGACGTTATGACAATGATGAAATGTGAACAGAATATAATGGTCATAGGTTGATTAGAGGTCAAAATGCTGTGCTGGAAATGCATGTTTTTCTCGTCAGAGCATTCGTCTTGGCCTTTATGCCAAAAAGTCCCACCTTCCCGGCCAAACCACAGTAGGGGTTCTGCAAAAGGGCCCAGCAGTAAGCCTGGTTCCCATGTGTGTGGGTGTACAACCTGTCTCATTATGTGGATTTAAGGACACGCACAACTCCATATGGGTGATCTACAATGACAGAGGTGCCTTTTGGAAAGTACTAAGACCACACTATATAGAACTACATAATGAGCGTCTTCATAATATCTGTATTAGCACTGTGCTACACACTCCGCATTAGCGGTTTTATTATCCAAATGAATTTGATCTTTCAGCTCCTTTTGCAAGACACACTAAGAATTTCGCCACATAAAATCGGATATGAAAATATTTCCTGTGGGAAAGTTTCTGTGGATGCACTTCCCTTCTCAGCTGAAACTCCTGTGGCGCGCAGAAGGAAACATATCGTCAAAGATTGGGAGCCAATTAAATTTCACAGTCTGTTCACTGAATACGCATCTACAATGACTCTGGTGAAGTGATTTTCACCTCATTCACTTCCTCTTCCTCTGCTGTGGTATTGTAGGGGCAAAATAGCTTTGTATGAGCATCCTGAACTACTGAGAGTGCCACTGTTGCCGGGCCAAGCAGTTGGCATGTAGCAATTATCATAAGATTGCAAACTTATCTTAGCCCAAAGTAATATTAACAGTGAAATAACTCGTTTTAGTTTCACAGAACATAAGCTAAATTTGGTGCATTTCTGCTGCTTGTGTTGTATTTATTTGGATTCCCATTAGCATCGGCCTTAGCCCTTAGCTTCTCTTCCTGTCAGTCCTCATTCATCCATACACACACAGTTAACAATCACAAAAACATAAGCATAATAACAAACAAGCTTTTCTTATTTTTACTCTTTTTATACAGATACTGTACCAATGGAGTTTGCCTGTGCTTTGCAGATCGATTAGATTAACATATAAAATGCCATGGCTTACCCAAGTGATGGGTCGCAGGATGGGTGGGAGGCTCGGAGGGCAAGACCACCAGTTGGGCAGAGGGGTCTTGAGGCAGAGGCAGGACTGGCTGCAGAGGGCCTGGCATGGCTGCAGAGAAAGCTGGTGGCAGATTCTGGTGTAGGGTTGTATGACCTATACCTGCTTTATAAAGAAATTAAATTACAGAATTCCATATAAACAAAAGAACGTTAAATATATGTATTTGTTTTGGCCTTTTTTCAATAAACAAAAAAAAGCTGGACTATATGTCTTTATAACACATGAATAAACATAACCATAACAATAAAATCCTGCCATCAGAAAGCGTCTTACCATAAGAATGTCCCGTCATCCAGAGAGATGGGCTTCCAGTTCTTGGCATCCAATGATGGTGAGCAGAATGTGCAGCAGGATCTCCCAACTGGCCAGACTGGAGGGACGTCCCGCCTGGGACCATGAGATGAGAGGCAAGGTCTCCGTGACAGCTGCTGGAAGGGTGGATCCTTGCAAATTCCACCCTCTCTTTGTTATCCCTGACATCAGAATGAGATACAGATAAAGAAATACAAATTAGAATGTTTCTGTAAAGATTTTAATTTATTAAGTACTGAACAACACCTTTAAAAATACATACCTGATATATGCATCCCTCTCCCTGTCCAAGCAAGTGAGACCTATTTGTTCCTCACTCAGCCTCTTCCTGTCTTCCTCAGTGGTGGGATCTGACAGATACATGGAGCGGGGCTGCCCTGTGAGGCAAACATCAACTTTCACCATTGTGGTTCACAGTGAGAACAAAATCCCAAGTCTCTCGCCACTTGTCAGAACCGTGCCGCAAGTTGCAAGTGAATACATTTTGAGTATTAAATGATTTCGTATTGGCAGAATTCATGCTAAAACCATATACTGCACAGTATTGACATATTACTGTCTTATTTGGAAAGAAGAATAACTTGCTTCATAATATAATAACACATTCAGATATTTATGAAATAAAATTGAAACTTGATGTAGGTCAATTTTGTCCAAAGTTTTTTTTTTTAAATATTGTATTTTTTTGTATATCTATTTATTTCCATTTATATACTGTTGTTCTCAGAGTGAGGCTTAGAAATCTTTTATTAATTACTTTTTATCTTGGCAACTCTAAATGGACTCAGACTTCACATCTGTAAACATCATGGTTGATTCCTGTTTGACTCACTAATGTTTGGTTAAGGGCAACTAGAAAGTTAAATAGGAGAAAACCAAGTTAAAATCAGCAAGGCATTGTTTGGGACTGCTGCAGAGGAAATTCATATTTAAACCCATAAGTATTAAACTCCATTCATAGAATTAGCTATGCCTATATTATCCTGTAATGGATCACGGGGACTGGAGCGTATCCCTGATGGCAATGAGTGTGAGAATTATACCATTCTGGGTTTTTACTGCATTCAGCAAAGGGTATCACCACAAAATCAATATTTTTCTGGCTTTTTATCCACTTAAAAATGTGCTTTTTCCTGTTTGTTTATTTTCTATATGGCTGTTTCTCTGTTTGCAGCAATATTGTTGGCAAGTTACAGATAAAGAAATATAAGGCCTTCTCACAAGCCAGTGACCTGGATTGCTTACCTTTCACAGACGGATGGACCCTGCCTTGTCGGCTGTTCGGATGATTTTCAGCTGAACGACAAGGGGGTTCCCTCTGTCTGGCCACCGCCACCGCTATTCCTACTGGCGGCTGCCGCACCTCACTTTCGCCATGACCTGGTTCCCCCATGTCCCTGCTCCGCCCGTTATAATCAGGACGCTCACTGTCATTAGCCGTACCCTTCCTGGAAGGCAGAGTCTGTTTGTTGCCCTGCAGGGCACAGCTCCCCCCAGATGGACCTGATTTGAGATTTCCTAACCCCCCAAATGGATTCTTTTGGGAGACGAGCAGTGGTTGTTGCTGGTTGCTGTACTTTAGTAAGCTTTTCATTGCACTGCTCTCTCCCTGAGTTGGACCCTGGGGATCAGGTTGCTGCTGTGGTTGCTGCTGTTGCTGGCTGAGGGGAGGTGCAGTGGGGGGCTGTGGAGGAGGAAGGCTTATTCCCGGCTGCTGCTGCTGCTGCTGCTGTTGTTGCTGCTGCTGCTGCTGCTGAGAGTGTTGCCCACCAGTGCTCCCCAACTCCATATATGACTTCCTCTGCTCCTCCTCAGGTTGCGACATGTGATGAGGAGGCCTCATATTCCAGGGTGGCACTGGGGGCTGCTGGTGGTGGTGCTGCTGCCCACTGCTGTTGCTGTAACCATAAGGAGACATGTCCATCTTTCTTTTAAGCTCCTGACTATTCCCCTGGTTCAACTCAGTGGGTGTCTCTGGGCCAGGTCGGCCATGCTGCTGGTGGCGAATCCTGGCTACCTTTTGGCCGTCTCTCTGTAAAGAGCAGCTACCTCCGGGACCACTGTGTTGTGTTCCACTGTGCTGCCCCATGTTTTTACTTCCAAGTGGGGAAGAGTTTGGCGGGGGTCCTGGATGGGAACAGTCTCGATAAGGAGAAGTGTTTACAGAATGAGGGACCGAGTGCCCTGCCTTGGGTCCCTGGGGCAGCGAGGGTCTGAACACATCCATTTCCACACCACTGTTGATACACTCAGCACTCCGCGATCGCACTACTTGATGCTGCTGTTGAGAATGTGGTGGTTGTTGCTGGGGAGGTGGAGGAAGCTGTGAGGACTGAAGGTGTTGATGGTGGGATTGCATCCAGTCTGGAGCCTTCTCTGTCTTTCTGTATGGGTGCTGCTGCTGCTGCTGCTGCTGTTGCTGTTGTTGTTGTTGTTTTCTGTGCCAATTACTGTGGTGCCCACCGCCACCATTCTTTTCTATTGTCTTGTCCTTGGCATTGCTGCCTCCTCCTCCACTACCCACACCCTGGCAGTCAGGGTTATTAAGCTGGAATGGCCCATTAGACTTATCGCCTACGTCTGCCACAGATGGCACAAATGTAGGCCCTGTGACTTTAGGTTCTCGCCCCACATTGACTGGCCCCCTCTCGTGTGAGGCAGGGTTGGCTAGAGGAGCAGGTGGCGGTGGGCAGAAAAACTCTGGATGGTGGTGTGTGTGGTGGGAATGATGTGGGTGGCTGGGGTGGAGCTGAAGACAGTGGAAGCCCCCTGGATGTGGATGTGTATGGGGGTGAGCATGAGGATGTGGATGGGCCCCTCCAGTAGCAGAACTCATATGTAGGGGTGGGGGTACGGAGTAGGGCAGAGAGTGGTGAAGTGGTGCCTGACCCCTTTCCAAACAGTCTGAAGGTTGTTCACTGATCCTCATTTCCCCACTTACCCCCTCTTTGGTGCAGCGGCCACTGCCACTAGTCCCCAAATGTCTGTTCTGGCTGCTCCCCCCACCACCCATAGCCCGAAGGGTTGTGTCCTCACCGCCACAGCTGGACATGGACACCTTAGCCCCTGCTCCAGTTCCTGGATCTCCATTTTGCATCTTGCTATTGTGCAAACAGGCACTGAGGGGCTTGTTCATACTTTGAGGGTGCTCTTTGCTGTACATTGTGAGCGACGCCTTATGCCTCTCCAGGGCCCGGCTGTTTACCTCCTCCAGGGGCAGCGGGTGCTGAGGATAGTGCGGGTGCTGCTGATGAGTGTGAGAATGGTGGTGGTGTGTTGGCTGGGGTGGCTGGTGAGCGTGGTGCTGCTGTTGTTGCTGCTGCTGCTGTCTTTCCTTAGCCTCTTGTTTCCCACTGGATCTCTCCTTGTCCTTGACATTTACCACTCCTCTTTCCACGGACCCCTCTTTAAGACCCTTATGTATGCCTGTGCCTACCCCTTGATCTCTGTCTCTGCTGCAGGACCCCTGAGTGTGTCCTGAACCTGCCCGAGACATTGGTGGCAGACTATGATTGGCTGAGATGAGAGGTGGCTGGGATGGGAGACCTCGAAGGTAGAAGTTCTCTATAAAATAGAAAAAAGAAGACAAATTAGTCACGAAAAGAAAAAAAAAAGCATGCTCTCAGTATTGCACAGACAACACCACCAGACTATACCGCTTCCATTTGAATTAATATTATTTCCGTGTGATTAAATTTTAATAGTCTCACGTCCCACCTTTTTGTGTGTCATAGAAACGGTGTTGCCCATAGAGAACTCCACTGTTGGCATGGTGATCCAAGTGGCTCATAGGAAGGAACGTGTGGGCCAGACTCCCTGAGAATCGAGGATACCCTGGACCTGCTAAGATAGCAGAGAGGGAGAGAGTTGATAAGAAAGGATAACAACCACAGAGATGCAGTTATCCAGTGTAATCCTTCAGGTCCAATGCAGCTGGTGGTGTTCATACGCAAATAAGTGCTGGCTGTGCCTCACATGTTTGCCTTTCCTGCTGGAGTTTAGAATGAAAACAATAACAGACAAGCCTGGGGATTTCTGTAATATATGAAATTTGTCTTTGAAACATATGGTGCTTTCTTTAACTCACTCTTAGAAGTGGCAGCCGCACCTTTAACCATCTGAATGGGGTGATAAGGATGGATTTGAAGCTTGTGTTTGCAATGAACAGAGAGCTGGGCGGCTAACCTTTACTGACCTACATCAGAGGTAAGAGGTCATCGGGATGTTGGGCCTGTAAGCTAGTACACCTGGGCTTATTACATCAAGCCCATCTGGAGGACGTTTACGCCACAACCAAACAAAAAGCTCATTTTGCAACGGGACATTGGAAAACACAAAGGACTTTGAGTGTAGAGGAGAGAAAAGATGGACTGAGATGAAAGCCCATCGCAATATCAATACTAAAAAAAAAAAAAGCATCTCTATGACAACCCACTTTCACTGCATTTGAGTAACTATAGCATCTAAACACATCAATGTGAATTAAATTAGCCTATCTATGCTACCGTGTAATTAATCATTTCACCCAACCAACGGAATAAAATTGAGGTACTGTAAAGGGGACACAAAAAATGTCCAATAATGCGATGATGTTGCTTAATGACAGCAGCGCTATAGCGTAATTATAGTTTAGTACTTTAAAAAAAGCATGATTAAATCCAAGTCATCAGTCTACATACAAGTTACAGAAATAATTAAGGAAAATAAAAGGACCATATATATATATATATATATATATATATATATATACACACACACATATGTATATATTTACACCGTCACATGAGTGGAAAAAAAACAAAAAAGACAGAGACACACTTATTTTGTGTTTCTTTTTTAATTCATAGGACAGACAGGTCTATCAGCCCACTGTCATAAAGTAAAATTTAAGTGATTAACTTCTCTTCAGCTCCACTATTAGACCCGTCTGTCGCTGTAGCTTTACTTTCCAGTGCAGCTCATGGATGGCGTAAAAAGGATATGGGCTGAAAGAGAGGAAAAAATTTTGGAAAACGTGTGACCTGATCCCAGAAAGCACAGATGCACTTTATTCGGCCATGTGTTTTTGTACACACATGGTTTTTACAGCAGCTATGAGTGTTGAATGTCTCACTTTCTGCCGGTGGAACAATGGGGCCCGGTCCTATGAGCCAGCTCTGGGGGGGGAGGAGTGTTGTGGTGGGCTTAATGACCTCTTCTCAGTGCGGCCTCTGCATCCTCCCATCTTAATTAATGAAATACGCAGAGGGGGCAAACAGCCCTGCAATAACACAGGAGGTGCTGCTTTCTGAGGAGGGCAAAGGGGTGATAATTATATACCCTCACTTTTCCCTTTTCCCGTTTTTCACCTGTGTTTCTACCTTGTTTTTTTCCTTCCCATCCCCCCTCTTTTGTCTCTGTCTCCTCCTTTGCTGTCATGATTAATAAGCACGCACAATTATGCCAATTCATTTACAGCTGGGGGGAGGGAGCTTTGTTCAAGCAAGTCATTTTTTCCTTTGATTTCAGGAGAGGGAAAAGCAGAGAGCTGTTTGCCAGTCTTTATCCAAGCTGGGAGAGGGTCTTTTTTTTTTCTGCGGCAGCATGTTGTTTGTGAGCGTGACGATTGATGGCGTAATCCCTTTTCACAGTGTGGTCTGGCTGTGCCCGATAATGCCAGCCTGCTCAGTTTCAGCATGCTCTCCACTGGGGCGGCAAGAGGGGGACTGCTGGGCACGGCGGAGCTCATTCAGCCATTAATCTGGCCAGGACAAGGGAAGCTGCTACTTCTGCTGCCGCTGCCGATGCTGCTGCAGGCGACGTGAGCAGGGTCTTAGTGCAGTCTGCTGACTGCACAGCAACCTCACTCTCCTTCGCTCCCTCCGCACACTCACACATAAACACGCCAGCATCAGCAAGTGAATGGCAGAGGGGAGTTCACAGCGCATGCCCTCCTTTCCACCGGCAGAGCAGGGGTGAGAGGCAGAACAAACAGAGCTGCATCCCAAGGAGGGATTTCTAGAAGTTCTCAAGGTATTTCTCGCAACATGGTGGGTTGAGAGAAGCAGGCCAACAGGGAGGACAAAGAAGGGGGTTAGATATAGAACAGCACCTAGAGGCAGAGGAGAATTATTCCTGCTGCTTTAGAGGCAGTTTCTCACTAGCACAATACCAGTCCTCTTACACCTTCTCTGAAGACATTCAGTTACTGATAAGGCTTTCACCACTTTTGATAGAAGAAAAAAATAACATAAATGAAAATTCTATTTTCCCCAGTGAGGTGGCTGTAACGCATCAGAGAAGGAGAGATAGAAGGACGGAGAGAGAGAGAGAGAGCACGCCACAGGAAGACCGAGAGGAGAGGAGGAGCAGCCTGAGCTGCCTGTCAGGTCCGCTAATTGAGAAAAAAGTGACAGAACCATCAAGACACAGAAAGGGAGGAGAAGAGGAGAGGAGACGAGAGATGTTTGGCGGAGGAGGGGCAGTGCTGTGGTGGATCTCTTCAGGTTTGACTAATTGAAAGGAAGGGATGCAGACTGGCACAGGAGAGAGAGAGGGAGAGAGAGAATGAAAGAAGCAGGAGTAAGGAAGAGGAGAGGCGGGGGGGTGCAGCTTAAATCCTACAAAAGGAAAAGCAAGCAACTGCTCACAGAAGGAAAGATGGACAACTGAAGATAGGCTTGGAAATGCGTATCAAACAGAAGTGGATTAGACAGGTGTGTGCAGGCAACTGTGTGTGTGTGTGCATGCGTGTGTTTATATGTGTGGACAAAGATATGAGACTGCGATTATTTTTGGCATAACTTAAGAAGTCATTTGGACCCTGGCCAGCTGGCCTCGGGACTGCGAGGAGTCGGCAGGTTTTCTTTTTATTCTTTACCCACTCCCCACCCTTTTTTCCCCTCTTTTGGTCATTTTTATTTGTATTTTTTTTTCTCCACTCAGTCAATTCAGTGGGGTTTATTCAAACAGTCCCAGACATGAAAATAAATTTTTCAAAAGCTCGGTGGGCCTAATTTATTTTAACAGGTGTTATGAAAACATTTTACATTTACTGAAACACTCACTACACTGCATCTGCCCCTGTTTTTGTGTCCCCCCCCCCACCGACCCACCCTTCTTCTTGCATCCGTAGCCGTATACTAAGACTCCGTCTCTGTGACAGTGAGCTCACAGCACTGCTCAGCTCAGCAAAGGAAAAAAACAGACAATTCCTTGTGGTAACATACAATGGCTGCTGCTGTAGCTGGCAAGAAGAGATTCTGAAACAAAAACTTCCTTTAATCTCTGTTAACTCCTCTGACGTCATGAAAGCCACTAATGGTTTGGGTCTTGTTGCTGTGACCTTACAGAAATATCCTAGAATTTGTTAGACTGGCTGTACACTTTCCTTTTCCCAAAACAATAAATCTTTAACCAAAAGTCAACAAAAGACTGTTGTGTTAAAAAAGAAAAAAAAAAGCCTTTGCCAAAGTTATCCTTACCGCCAGTGTCATTTAAAGGAGACTAAACTGACAGGAGAGCAGGTCCAGGCTACTGCCCATGCCAGGGCAGCTGAAGTTGAAAGACCTTTTTTTCCCTCTTAGTTTAGCCAACCTGAGAAACTGAGGTTGAAAGTTTGCGATGGGATATTTTGTTACTTTAGTAGCCAAAGTAGGGGCGTTTCCATGGATATGTTTAGGGTCAATGCATAAGGTTAAAATATTGTAATTTTCATAACAGCCCGCATAATCAGTAAAAGAAGTGTAATGCTGGGACATCAGGGCGCTGAAACCTTGGAAGAATGCTGCATTTCTGAACATTTTTGCTGTTTTCTCCGGGCTTAATGGAGCAAAAATAATATCCATCTTACATTTTATGTGGCTTTTCTTTATCACCAACTCATTTCAAATGCCCGCAAAACTTATTATATTGAAAAGAGGAATTAATTCTTAATTGACTCACCAAATAGGAGTAATAAAAAATAAATGTGATTAGCCTGCTCCATATAGCCACAGTCCATTGTTTATCCCCACTAAGTGACTAGTTAGCAAGCAAAGGAGATAATTGTTCTCATCTGCTTGTTACGTGATAGATTTCAGGCTTTTAATCTGTAGAAAAATGTGTCAGAGGAATAGCGGAAACAAAGACGTTCCGCGCAATGACAGGTATATGCCAGAAACGTGCGAATCGTAAAATCGTTTTCGAATACAAATTTGAACTGCTTTGCTTAGATACGCACGCAAGCAGCCACTTTAAAAACAGACAAAAAGAAGAAGAAGAAGAAAAAAATAATAAAAACACAGCACATCTTTGAGGTTACAAGCGAAACACTAATGCACCGACACAAGCACAAGTCAATGCCTGCTCTGATGCTGGTGGGGTTCTGCTGACACCCGGAGAGAGAAGGCGAGAGTCTGGGTAATTGTGCCGCTCATTTTGATGACTTGCTTTTTATGCAAAACAGGAAAAAGACAATATGCAATTATCTTGAGGAGGGAACAGCTGAATGTGGTTGATGAACAGTCTGGATTCAATCATGCTCTTAGTGCGTTATATGCAATTAAACTGCAATAGAGATAATGGCCTCCATTGCCAACTGAGTAATAATCCCAGTCATAATCACCTCCATTACTTTTATTAGGCTTGGCATTATCTTCATCACTCTTAATATTATTTTACTTTTCCACAAGAAGAAAGTGTTTGACAATGAAACCTAGAAAGTATAAGATAAAGGAAACACTGATGCTTACAAAATGAGTTTGGAGGGAAATGTCTGAGATTGGGCTGACGCTGGAGCTAATATCTTGGAGGAGTCTAGAGTTTAATCTGGTGTAGCACCTGTCCACTGAGTCAGCGGCCTGGTGCCCGGGGCATCAGAGCAAGGAAGTTGCTGGGAGATATCATATGACTTAACAATCTTCATGACTATACAGCATCTCAGCTGTAATCCACTTAATCATCCCTGGACACATAACATGCAGGTGGGGTGCCGCTGATGAGTGACCACGAATTTCAAAAAAAAAAAAAAAAAAAAAAAAAAAGAGAAAAGAAACACTTCCCACTGGTCTCCCCTCCCCACCGATAACATCTGGGCTATTCTTAGATAATAAATATATTATAACCAGGGGGCTGAAATAACAAGAGTCCATCCAAGATTGTGATTCACCAGGTAATTTAAGGTGGCCATCACAGTGTGTAATTAGCAAGATGTAAATCTGAAGGTGAAGACACAGAAAAGCTGACCTTACGTTAATATATTAATAAGATGATTTGTCTTGTGTTTATCCGTCACCCTGGGTGTAATTAATTCCTGAAACACCCAACTACATTAATCCCTCTGCTTTATCATTATCTGACTTCCTGGCTGTATCGAGACAGAATATGAGGTGTTGAAGTTGGTTTGTGAGTGTATGTGCGCGTGTGTCGAGTAAAGGTTTAGTAATTCTGATTGGTGGGAACCACCTTTTTAAGACTGTGATGGAGACACCGGCTGAAAGCTCTGCAATCACTGCAACTTTTTTTTTTTTTTTTACTGGCACACAGTCACATGTGCTGCTTCAGAGGGCCCTGAGTGACATTCCTGCTGACATGAATCGAATACCGCAAGATTCTGTGGCTGAACTTTTAACCCTGTGTCTGTATCCAGAAAACCGTGGCACAGTGCTCTATCCCAAACATGCTGGGTGTGGGCCTATTTTAGTGCATAAATAAAAGGGTTGGAGCCTGGACGATTACAAGCCGTACTTTGGTGTAAACCTAGCGCGACACAAAAATATACAATATCAGAGTAACAATACACCGTGCAAAGCTGCCTCCAATACTGCCAGGACATAAATATCACCTCATCCAGACGGTGCGGTCAGATGAGGGGCTGTGGCTGTGTGTTTGTGTACATGTGTGATTTGAGGTACCTTCATGCGAATGGGGAAACCAGATTTGCGAGGCGCTCGAGTGGGGTCCGCCACGGAAGGAGGGCGAAGAGGGCGAGGAGGGCGGCCGGGAGGGATGAGACGGGTGGGAAGGAGGGGAACCCAGACTACTGGCCAGAAAGGTCCCCATGAAGGAGGCAGAAGAATTGCCCATCAATCCACTGCCTGCATTCCCACAGGAACAAAAGGTAAGGAGAGAGAAAAATGGTTAGAATTGGGAGTGTGTACACTGGGACAGTGAGTGTGACTAAAAATTAAAAGGAAAAACAAAAAGAAAAGCTTTGCATCTCAGTGTGAGGCCCACTCATATATACATATTTTTCTTCTCTTTTTTTGGTAGAATCATTAAGCCAGGCAAATGTGATCGCTGCTCTCGGGAGAGGCTGAATGAGTGAGAGAGCGTATGTGTGTGACAGAGAGAAAGTGTGAGACTCTCCTCCCCCTCACTGTCAGCAGAGTCCTCTTCCCTCGTCTTCTCTCCCCTCACACCACCTCTCCCCATGGGCAGACAGAGGTCTCATCTCACAGCTGAGTACACACTTTCTCAGGCTCTCTCCCTCTCGCTCTCACACACTTTTGCTCCTGCTCCCCAGTGTCCCTTTCTCAATTTCTCTCCCTCCCTCCATTATCTTGTGCTCTCCATCTCTCACTTTCATGCCCTCAATCTCTTTTATTGCTTTGCTCCATTTCACCTCCTCTCTGTCTGGTTTTCTTTCAGTCTTGCTTTTTCTCTGCGTGACGCTGACAATCCCGTGCTCTTCTTTCTTCTCTGGTTCCATTTCGGTATTTCACTCCTTTTTCCTTCCTCCTGCTTTGTTACAAAAGCCGTCTTCACTCTTCTCGTCCCCTCCTCTGTCCCATTTTGATGTGCAGAAATACACCATGCCTCTTCCAAATCCTCATTGTCTCTTCCTTCCCTCCCTCTTTCCCTGTTTCTAGCATTGCTTTGCTTTGTTCTTTACCATAATAATGGCACCAGCAGAGCAATCTGTCCCTGGCTGGCTGAACTGTGTGTTTAACAAGACTATGATGAGTAATTGACCATTTGTAGCAACGCCCGTATGACTGGGGGCTGATTGTCTATTATGCATTGCTGGGCAAGCTGGAGAAAACACACTGATTAACCACTGCTTAAATTGCATTCCCATTACGCGCCCGCCAGTGCACTTGAGTGAGGGGCCCGGGTGCCCGGCTCTTTGCGCATTCATTTCCCCCAAGTCACACCACCGTGAAGTCTCATGCATATGTATGAAGTTGCCTGTATGAGAGCACACATGCAGATACATGCTCAGACACACATTAGTGTATCGTATATCGCGCACACCAAAACACGGGGAGAGCGACACAGTAGAAATTCATTATCAGCCTCTTATGACAAGCTGATCTCCCAAGGAATGCTGAGTGATTTGATTTTCTTGGAGCATGAATCAGTCCAAACATGCATCGATCCTTTTTTTTTCTTTTTCTGGGAGTGTGAGAACAATTGTGTGGGAGCCTTAATCAGCCAGCCAGTGAGTGAGCACATCCTCTGGGCAGACAGCAGGGATAAACCCATCAGTCTGCTTCTCGCTTTTGCACCGAATAGCCTATGGCTCATAGGCCAGAGCACAGAAGCATGCAGAGGCGTGCGCACACAAACACACAACACGTACAAAAGCACCTCTGTCACACTTGGTACCACCGCCCCAGACAGGTGGAAATCCCCCACGATCCCCAACCTTACAGCGCCCTGCCTCGAAAAACTACCTTACAACCAATCCTGCGTGTGTGTGTGTGTGCGTGTGTGTGCGTGTGTGTGTGTGTGTGTGTGTGTGTGTGTGTGTGTTTGTGCGCATGTGGATGCAGCGACACACCGGAGACTCTTGGAGGTCTCTGAAATTTGATCACAGAAGGAAATGAAGCCAAAGTGTGTTGTGATTCATTTCTCTTTTGCCGTAGATTATCTGGATTATCAGGTTATCTTAGTCTAAGCCTGTAAAATTGGGCTGGAGATTTTTATTTAGATCCACTTCTAATAACAAAACATTGGAACAAAATAATGAGACTACATCTCCTAAATCACATGGTAGCAAAAATCTTCTATTTAATCAGATTTCAATTGTCTATAGCAACATTTCACATGTTGATGGGAGACACTGTCAAGTAGCCTGGTCACATGCTACACTATCCATGCTGTTCTCCTTTGCTCTGTATCAGTCCCCATTCCCCTCTGCTGCCACCTCCTATCACTTGGTCCCTGTGGAGGGCTCCTGGCACGGTTCTGCGGAGTGCAGAGTGGGTGTCGGGGGCCAGTGGAGGTGGGGGGTGGGTGGGTGGATTATGGCCAGCATGCTCACCAGGCACACATCCAACCTTCATCATCCAGACACGTCGGGCTCCTGTATGTCACCGCCCTCCATGCTGCACACTCATTGCCCCCCCTCCCCTCTTCTGCCTGTCGCCCCCAGGAACCCCAGCTTTCCTCAGTGCCTCCGGCTCACATAAATCAGCTAATCCTCCTGCATTATTAACAGCCTTGCCTCAGAGTGAGAGAGGGAGAAAGGGTGAGAGAGACATAGAGTGACAGAGAGAGGCTGCAAAGCCCCTCTTAACACAGTGAGGAGAGAGCCTCTGCCAGAAAGACAAGGAAAGGAGAAGGACAATACATTAAAAAGGGGATGTGTAGATGTCGGGCAAGGAGATCTTTGAAGTTTAAGCCTGTGTTCAGGGAGAAAGGGATTGAATGAAAACCTCAGAAGGGTCTTGGATCAAATCAAACCACAAGCCCTTCCCACAGCACAACCGAATCAGACCTTCCAGTGGTCCGGTTTGGCCGTAGCATCTTCACTTGGTGAAGGACTGAGCAACGCTCTGATGTAAACTGTAGCAGGTGAGAGTTAGTGGTTGGCAGACTCCTCAACCTGTCAATCACACTAAATGACCTCTCCCTTAGTGTTATATTTGCCTCCTACTGAAAGTATGCTGTGCATGACGCCACACAAATTCCTGCTTTTTTTTTTTCCCCAAATTTTCATACTCTTGTTTAGAAAACACAAACTCCACTCACACTGCGTTAATACAATGCCCTCCCTGAACCCATTTAAATCCTAATGAATTAGAGGTGTAGGTGAGAAAGCACATAGGTTATAAAAGTGGGCTGGTTTTTCACCTTTCTTTCACTTTGGATGCCAACTAAAGCAGTGCAGAACAAGTGGAATAAAAGTCTGAGCCATGACGGCACCACTGCTCGACTTAATATTACAGTTTTAGTGGTGTAATAAATAGTGACTTAGCCGTTGCTCCACCGCCTCCTTGTAAAAGTTATGTTTTCTGCGCCTGTGTGTTTTCTCTAAACTGTGTTTATTTATTTCTCCAGTTCCTAAGTGGTGCCAGCAGTGCAGTTGTATGCGCTCTTAAGAAAATCGGGTCATGTGCATCCTAATCGGCACCGATCCCTGACAGAGATGAAGATTAATCCTATTAGGGAATTAAAGGAGAAGGGGACACCGGGATAAGGGGAAACCCACCTCCCTTCCTGACATCTCAACACCACATCCCAACACTCGAACTCACACAGTTGTGTTCACATAGATCCAGAGAAACAAACACAAATGCCGCAGAACCTCCGGAGGTGGAGGTGTTAACTAGTGCTACTGTTTTGCTCTGGCGTTGGTGTGCAAGGGTGAAGGAGACCAGTTTGCGTGCAACAACAAAAATATACATGCATGCACACACAATAATGTGGGCCCAGGCATGGGCCCCTGAGGGCGGCACGGAGTGAGCAGCAGGCAGGGAGGCGTAGCTAGGAGAACGAAGGCCCAGTTGTCATGGGAACGAAAGAGAAACAGCGCTCGAGGCAAGGAGGCTGAATACGAGCCATTACAACAGCAGTGGGCAGATGCAGTTGGTCAGCATGCTGCTCAGCAAGAACAGCCAGTCTACCTTGAAACCCCACCTAGGTCACAGTTGCAATCAAACACACACTCGTCCAGTGAATTTAAACAGGTTTCAATTGTCAAGTTGAGGGGAGGGATGTGATGTCATCACACGACTCGGGGTAATTTGGGGCCTTAACGAGGCATAATACAATCTCATCTGCATGTGGACCACAAAGTGATGGGGTAAAAGGAAAAAAAAAAAAGCTAGGAAGACAACAAGCACCCACCCACAACATCTTGTTCTTTTCAACGCTGGGAATCAGATCAAAAATTTCTCCTGAAGAGGCAGACGCCCATCCACATGCGCTTGTGTTTATGAGCATGTGAGGGAGCACATGGGGATCTACAACTACGCCTCTAAGAAGAAGAAGAAGAAGTACATTTATTTCACCTTGGATCATATTTCTCTGTCTGCTCTTGAAAAACAAGCCAAGGCAGTCTAAAGCCCTCCGTCTTATTCACAGACCGCAGCCCGAAGGGACGGATGGACGTGTCGTCTAGACAAAGAAGCCAGACGCACAATGAGAAGTGAGAGTGATGGTGACATGAGGAGAAGAGAGACGGAAAGAAAATTGCAGATGTGACTGCATCAACCTGCTCTCCACAGCTCAGTGATCACCAAGTGCCACAGAGTGGAGGGAAGAAGCAGAAGAAGAAATGCCAGAGAATAAAAACACACAGACACACAACCAGTTTATAAGAGCTCGTATCAGAGAGTCTGTGAGCAGTTTAGGTCGCTCAGCGAACGGTCAGTGCCATGTGGCAGCCAGGTTCCTCAACACACCCTGAATAATCATAGCCCACGTACTCTCTCTCACTCTCTCAGTCATGTCCTCTGACAGAAAATACACACTCCCCTTCTTGTCTTAAATGAATGAAATTAACATCAGATTGGTGATTCAAGGGAAAATAAATATAAATGTACTTCTTCCAGGAGCTGCTAGTTACTGGCACTGCTTTAACACAGAAAGAAACGCGACAGAACATATACTGGTAAGCTAGGTTTTATTTTATATCAGACATTTAAGAATTTCTGTGTTTAGCTGTAAATTGTAGCAGCTTGTTTCTTTAGCACTTGTTTACGAAAGAACCCACTATGAAAGTAGGAAACAGCAAGGAAGAAACAGACATTTGAAGAGTTACTTACCAAGTAAAAACATACTGAGCAGGATGCTCGTTGGTAAGCGAACTTCACTCCCACTTCAGTGTCTTTTTCATCAGAGTTTCCTACTAATGTAGTTCCATGTTCTGCCCAGGAATTCAGACGCCCAAGAAGAAGCCAGCCAGACTTTCCACACACACACATTCACTCAAACACAGGACTTAGTTTTTGACCCTCCAGTAACACAGACTGGATTGGGCAACTGTACACATCAGCAGCCCCAGACAGACTGCACTGCTACCCTGGAGGGCCGCTGACTAACCCAGCACCTACTTCCTCACAATAAAACACAGAAGGAATTTCAAATGGCTACTAAAGTGGGGGGATTTCCTTCAAACAGTCAAAGTCATCTTGAAAACATTAGTGCAACTGGTAGCCAAATTCCTCCTCACTTCAGAAACAACTGTAGCAAGTTTTTTTCCCCTTCCTCTTCTTAACTTGCCCCCTGCTTTACAAACTCCCACCCCCCTGACTTTTTTCTTTTTGTGTTGATGTGAGGCTTGATGGTGGGACTGGGGGAGTGGGCTACTGCAGGAGGATCAGAAGTATACTGAAGTGAGGGAGAGAAAGAGTGAGAGAGCGAGCAGGCAGTCCAGTCCTGGACCTGGGCCCAGTGCAGGGGTGGGGGAAAGTGCCAGCAGCGGACGCCTCCAACACTCTCCACACTGCGTGCCTGTGGAGTGAGTTTAGTGGATGTGGTCAGTGTGGGGGTGGGAGAAAGAGAACCAGTTATAAGAATGGATGGCGGAAGAGAGTGAGAAAGCCTCGTTACTACATGCAACATCCCGAGGAGGGGAAAGGGGTGAGAGTTTAGAGTAGATAAGAGACCGAGGAACTGTGAGAAACTTTCAAAGTGAAATCAGCAGAGAGCGTGTGGGAGTATGTGTGTGTGCGTTTATGAACATATGTGATCCTCTGTGTGTGCGATTGTGCATCCGTATGGTGGTCGTCTCGCTCAAGTTGACAGCCTGTGTTTGCTGAGTGGGTTCGTGGTCAGCCACTCTCTCACTACTGAAGTGATGACGGGGTAAAAGGGATTCTGGGAATTCTTTGTATGAGTACAATGCAAATAAAATTGGCCTGGGGAGGTCAGCTGAAGGACCCCTGCCACTTCACCCAGCTGTTTATACAATATAGAAGTCGACATGATATGGATAAGAGATTCTAATCCTAAACAAATTAGACCAACTGGCTCACTCAAGTTTGGCAGGGAGCCCGAACATAACAATGGAGCCACACATGCCACGCTAAAGAGAGAACGGGAGCAAATGTGCACACATGCCACCAGCGTCTCTCTTTATCTATTCTACTCCTCGAACCTTTTCACTGATTATACAGCAGTTTGCAAAACTGCAAAAGCCAGCATCACATGTGTCTAGGTACCTGGCCAGGCTGCCATTTCAAGGAGTACAGCACGTCATGTTTATCACAATTAATCATTCATGAAGCTCTTTTTCAGAAAGGTTTATTTTTATCAAAAAGGAGCTTCCTCTTCAGTTCCATAGCTGCTGTGCCAACAGTGGTGTGAGGGGCAGGAGGGGGCCAACAGAAAGAGATAGCAATGTCTGATAGAGTTCCTGCTGAAGAGGTGTGTTATGGGCAAAGTAAATAAAGAAGACAGACTGAAATTTCATGGCTATTTTCTGGGGAGCGGGCCAGGAAGTGTTGTTTAAGAGACAATCAGACCTCTGACTGTCAAAGTGAGATTGTGCTAAGCGGTGAAGATTGCAGGTGAGAGCTACAGCGGAGTAAAAAACTGGGGTAAGAGTGGGGCGATGAAGGGTAAAGTGCAGTGCTAAGGTTTAATGCTACTCACTGTTTAATGCTATTAAAATATTAATAGCCTCAGGCAAAGGTTTGGGCTCATCACTTAGACCCTTGTTTAAGCGCGCTTGCCATGTGAAAGTGCAGTTGTTTGCTGAGTCACTGGCCTCATCTGTGGAGAACAAGCAGACATTCCAGGCCCGGGACACGGAAGGTGGGAGGACAGATTCGAAACAGCAACAGCACCAGGCCAGGCCAAATGAGCTCAAGGCCTATTACCTTCCTTTTATACTCACCCACACATACACACTCTCTTTACCTAGTCCCACGACAGAGATTTAAGAGAACATACAAGAAAACCACAACACGAAATCACTGCATTCTGCTTTTGCTCATTTCTGTCCTTTCTGTGAGAACTTAAGTGTTCATGATGTAACAGGAAGTGCAAATTACTCAAGCAGTTTTCTCATTACGAAGTGTTTTCTCTCAAAGCACAGTTATTTCCGTCAGCATTTTAGTTTATTAAACTTCCCTCCACGCTTTACTAAACCTATTCCTTTTATTCCCCTCTTGGCTAAGTGGATAAAATGCAAATGTTTCTTATGGAACGGGCATAAAAGGCATCAGATTTAGTTGGAAGTACTTTGCTCCTTGTAACTTATACAGGACATTTGATGTGTCCAGACCAAACTGGTGGCTGTGCTTGTTAACTGACCCATTGTTCCACGAGGGTCATTTGTTGCATCCCAGCTCTCTATTCATGAAATTGTGATTCCCATAGTGGGGCTCGTTCTCTCATCCACACATTCACACTAACATCCACATTTTTATTTTGCCTTCTCTCCTTCTCTTCCCTTCTCTGGTTGATCCTGTCTTTATGATATACGCACACAGCAGCAGCACACCCAAACACAAAAAGAGCCGCCCACAGCTGCGTCAGGCCATCTCTCTAACAATCCAATCTGTTTTCTTTCCCATGATGTTTCCCATTGGCACAGGGAGGAGAAAATCAGATTTACTCCCCCACAGGGCCCATGCAGTTGCACTGATATGGAAAATGATTTCAGTGCTGCTTGAGCCCATAAACATTATTTTGGTCTCCCCTGTTAATGACACATTTCTTCCCAGCATTGTGGATCTCACAGAGGAAGAGATGAGATTCAGGGGGCGAACAAGGGAGGAGGAGGAAGAGAGGAAGAGGGGAGGAATCCTCCAGGGCCTCGCATACGACAAGGGAGTCCTTCACCCCTCAAACTGCTTTCTGACATCCAAGACTTTTTTCAGCCTCTTCCTCATTCACACACGCACACACTCAGAAATACAAACAGCTAATCATCCTACCAATCATTCAGGAGCTTGAATTGCATGGGTCATTAAATACCACCACTCCCCCAAATCCCAAAAAACAAACAGACAGAAAAAATAATAATTCCCTGTTAGAAAGCAGAGCAGAGTCAAAGAAGGCTTTCTCACCTCTCTCTATATCGAGCTGTCAGCCTGATTCCAAACACACCATGTTTGGCTCCGGGGCTCAAAGCAGCCTTACTACAATTGTGTCATACAGCCCACATATCTTTTTATTGGTGGTAGCAGCCAATATAGCAGCCCCTCTTCTCCTCCTTTAATGCGGGGATAAAATTTATACTTTTAGCGGTGTGTTACAAACACTTTCTGCCCGAGGCATATTGTCAACGACAGGAGCACGCCGTTGCCTCGAGTCCTAAACGCAAGTCATTTAATATGATGGTGTTAAAAAGAGACTCCAACAGGCCAATAGTGAGGCACTAAACCTCCCATTTGGCATCCATTAAAGCCCATCTGCAGGAACAAATACAAGCCGGATGAGCAGGAAACAGCCACGTTAGCTATGACTAAAAACTATCCTTCATTTGTGAATATTCACTCACAGGTCTCTGAAAACTCTAGATCCAAAAATGGGATTTTCATGGTCCTCCTGTTCCACTGGAAAGATCAGATGGAATGCTCTGAATCTGGTTTGTTTTACAGCTGATGACTGATCCTTCTAAATCCATTGGTTTTATGTTCTGGCCATGGGGATGGATGGGTGACTAACGGCAGCTTGCGTGCCATGTTTCAGCCGACGCAGGCAAAGCTCAGCCAGCCAGGTCACGGACACAGACATGCCTCGTAGTGGGGAAAAAAGACAGATTAAAACAAGGATTCAGCACTATTCTCTAATTAGTACCCTGTTAACTTTTGAACTTAATTGGTTAATTGAGATGTGGTTAGACCGGGCAGGTTTCCCCTCCCTCGGGGTGACCATACGGCTCCAGCATTTCAGCCTGGCAGTGCCTGGCACAGGAGGTGGCTGTGTCTCTCTCGCTCTCCCTCTCCTTCTCTTTTTGAGCATCCCACCGCTCCACTGACGAGGAGTAATGATGCCGCACAGGAGGCAGTAAAACTGTGTTTTGCGAGTGTGTTTTAGCAGAGATTGTACCCATGCACTGCACATATGCTCGTGCCACATCAAAGCGGTGCTTTGACTACCCAGTCCTGGGTGGTCTAATCCTCTCTTCTCTCAACCAGCAGTGCTAGGTAGATAGACTTTGGAAAAGTGTAGTGTGGATGTTGGTGGATGTTACCTCACCACAGGCGAGGTTTCTGTCAAATTCAGAAGTTAGTTTGCTTTGGAGGAGACATGGGCAACGTGCTGAGGGAGAATAAAAGTGCGCTGCAATGCATACACAGATAAACGCGCGCACGCTCACGCTTGGGCGTCGCATTGCTCGAGTCTCCCCATTTCCTTTGGTTGATGCACAATGATAACCACAACACCACATAAATCTGCAAGCAGCTCAATTCATTGGGGCAAATTTTGCCTGCTGTCTTCCCTTTTTCACTTTCATCCCTTCTTCTCCCTTTACTCCTTCGAGCCCCATCACTCATTCCCCTTCTCAGTTTTCCTTTTCCGTCCTCACACCCTCTCCATCATCCCACATCACTCTCCCTCCATCCCCCTGCTGCTCAGTTCCATATTTCTGTCCTCCCTCATCACCTCGGTCTCTTCCCTCAGTTGGCGTCAGCCACATGCTTCAAAATGGAAACACTTTCTCTTCATTTTCTGTTTTTTTCTCTTTAAAATCACTTTTCCTCCCACTCTCTTGTCCCATTTGTGCTCCGTTTCTCTGCTCTTGTTTGTCCATCAGTGTTCACAAGGTCCAAAAGTGTAATGAACATCTTGTTTTATGGGGTTAGCCCCTCCCTATATCAGAGTCACCCATAAATCAACATCCTAGCATTCAAACGGCAATGAGGACTCGTCGGAATGTCCTGTTCTCCCTAGTCTTCCCATCTTCTCTCCCTCCCTCCGTCTGTAGCCTGGCACCTCATTTAGGTCATGCAGAGCAGTCCTGGACATCAGGGGCCTGGTTGGAGACACTACGTTGCTGCTGTCCTCCAAGTTCTCTTGGATTGTCCTGTAATATGATAAAGTCTGATGTCTGTGAGAGAAACAGAAGGCAGCTCCCTGCTCTGGCTTCCCTCTTTTTGATGTAGCCTGTCAGAGGCACAGAGCAGAACAGTGCAGATAACAGAGCCGGGAACTGCTGCACCAGCCAGTCCAAGGTCTTTCTGCAGCCCTGAATGTAATTTGCTGTTGGTTCACAGGGGGAACAAAGGAAAAATGTTTAATTCTTGTAGCGTTCGGCTAAGACAAATGCAAGCAGTTTTGTTCTGATAACCTACAGACAAGGGGAAGCGAGGCACCTGGGAAGCCAAGGCCAAACATTATACAGTATCACCTTGTAAAGAACACAGTGTATAATCTCACATGCATCACCTTGACTTCTCTTGTTACCAAACGTCTTAGCCATAATGACAAGACTCTTCTCGGCTCATGGAGATAACCACTTCCTCTCGCACTTTATCCATCTGCACTTTCAAATGCACGAGTTTAGCCAAATCACACTGCCAAACTGGCCTTTAAAGATGAGTTATATCTTGCGATAACTCTTGACACCGGTCATCTATGGAATGCTGCCGGTGTCTGCTCAACATCTGCAGCCACAAAGGCAGAGATGAGTAAAATTAGGAGCATTTCCTGTCATCAGTACAAAAGAGCGGGGCTCATCATTGCACAAACATCAGCAGATGAAGTGTAACACAGAGCAAGGCAGCAGCAAAAACAAAACCCCCCACAAATTTAAATGCCTCTTGTCGCCCCTCCTATCCCCTGACCTGCCATGACCTACCTTAGCCTCCTCTGCTCTCCAGCTGGTTATCTTGACGGGCTTTAACGACTCATTGTGGAAGAGGCAAAAATACAAGGTCAAACCACGGAGGAGGAAGGGGGATTGTTTTTTTCTAGATCAGCTCATTCCTGTCTGTGTGGATGGTTGAACAGCTACCACTGCAGTCTTCCATTACCTTTACAGTGATCGCATTTAGTATGTTGGAGGGGCAGTATGGGCCATCGTGTGTTATCCACCCCTCTGTATTTGTCTGGGACACACACACACACACACACACATATATAAAAGAAATAGCAGAGAAGAAGGGAACAGACCTTGTGGGCTTACAACAGGCTTGCAGCATCTGATCGAAGCCAACAGATGTGTTGCAGCTGCTTGTTTGGTTTGTCTTAGCAGATCCTTCCAATCACACACACTTACTGACAAGTCACACAAAAACACCACTAAATACTGAAAAGTTAGAAGGCCGCAAGTTAAAAAAAAAAGTTTTCCAACTGGCCATGTCTAATAGTTCTATACTAGCAGTGTTTTAGGTTTCAAATAAAGACTCAGTATCCCTGAGTAACTATTAAAGTGACTTTGAACAGTACACCTATTTTTCTTTTTCTTTAATTTATGCTTAACTTTGGTGTCCATAAAATATATCAACACCTATGCTGGGTCAGAAAGCCAAAATTTATATGAAAGGTCTGAACTCGTGCAATGATTTGGTGAATGTGTGAAACAAACGAAGCAAGTCATAGCTGTGGGGTTGACCGGAGAACACGAGGGAAAAGTGATGCAGGGAAACCTCGGCTGGGCGTCTGCATGCTCACAGGAGAGCAACAGCTTTCAGCAGGTTATCATAACGCCAGTGTGAGCCAAGCGCCGTCTAGATCTGGCAGAGGCCATAATGGAGAGGAGGGGTGGCGTGTGGAGGGGAAGCGGCGAGGAAGCAGACTAAAGAAGAGTTATTAGGGTGCTGTGAGGCAATGAGGGGAAGAAGGTCTCCTGAAATGTTTTGACACAGAGATCGCAAATGTGACACAGGTGCTTAAACACAGATTTTGAAAATCAAAACACGGACATCTTTCTTTTTGCGTCCTCTCCCCTGCGTCCTTTGTTTCCTTCTGCTTTTTTTTTGTTGAGACAACTATTAGTTGTCACTTCACCTTAAACCGCTCATTCACTGATGCTTAATGGCAAAGCATGTTTTATGACTGTCAGACTGATTCGTTACCAAGCTGAGCAATAACAGCAGAGTCCAGGTTCTTTACGCAGACTGCCAGCACCCTAAACACCCCATTATTTTAATGGGTTAACATGAAAACCAGACAGTCTAGCAGAACGAATAACCTGTGCTGGGACCGCAGCTTTATCCATTGTTTTGTGCTGTATGTATTGCCACATACACCGCATTCCCTCACAGCCACTGTGTGAGTATGGATTTGTGTTTTGGAGAGTGTGGTTTCTAGCCCTTACTGTATTTGATCTGGCATAGCTTTCTATTGTGGCGATGGGCTTTGCTCTCCTCAGATAAGAGAGCAGTTATGTCAACACTGGGTGCTGTGAAGGAGCCGCCTGGTCGTGTTGACATTCTACAACATTGCTTATTTACTCTGACCACAGAGTTCAGTCATCATCTAGTTACTAATACGCTAATAACCAGAATCTTTCTGAGGGTGGAGCCCCCTACTGGCACTGCCTGGTACTGACTATCTGCCTGGCAGGTGAGTAAAGAGGAGTAGAATGGGGGTAACAAATGGCTTTGAAAAACCCTGAGTTTAAAGCAGGCTGCTAGCAGACTGAAAAAAAAGCTTGACAAATGCTTCTCACAACACACACAACCCCTTACAGACTCAGGCAGCATGAGTCTGCATATTGAGCTGTGCTGAGCAGCCCTATCAGTAAAGAGCCAGTGGAGCAATCCATGCATAATTAGAGTAGGGGGAGGGGGTTAATTGACTTCTTTGAGAAAGATCCTGATTTCTATCAGCCAGTCCCATAATCATGTGAGTCAGGGCTCTCATTAAGCCCCCTCCCTCATTTATCTCTCTTCTCTTCTTCTCTTCCCGTCTAACCCTTTGGCCTCTTATACCCCCCCTATGTTTGTAAAAGAAAAGAAAAGAAAGAAAAGAAAAGAAAAGAAAAAAGGTGAACCCCCATCGGCTCCTGCTGTGTCCTCACCAGGCCAGGAAAGGGTGAGCTAGATTTATAGCTAGCACCTGAGTGAGTAAGGTCCACATAAAGACATGATAAATGTACATTCACATGCACACCAACACTAAAAGCTCCAGACTGCAGTTGACCCGACTGCGACCTCAGTGTGGTAATGTGCTCACCGGCAGATATTAGCAGCAAAAAACAGTTACATTCAGCCCCGTGGCCAGCAGTGTTCTCCATATAAAGTTGCACAAAAGATGCAAACACATTTTTTTCATTTATTAGTGTCAACAATGATGCTCAAACCACAATGCAGCGGGAACAGCACCATAACAAGTGTTTTGAATTATTTACAAGCAGAAAGTATACACTGCATACCGACATGCCTGCTTGCCACAAACACAATACGTTACGCTGGCATGTCAACACCTATGAATATTTACTTGAAGCATATCCGCTACGACAAGGCTTTTATTCAACACGGTTTTAAACCAATCGCAAAAAAGGACTACGGCTTCCTTCTGGCTGCCGTCCTTTTCGCTTCCCTTTCTCCCTTATTCTCTCTTATTCTATTGCCGCTTTGTGGAAACAGTGAAAGATCTGGAGAAAAACTGAATTCCACTGAGACGGAGTGAGAAAAAAAATGACATGAAAAAAAGAGATGAAAAGTGGCAAATGAGAGGTTTCCTTCACAAGCCCATAAATCACAAGATGTGGGCAGGGGCAGTATAAGGTCTACCTTAAAAAATTTTTTTTAAAAAAGACAAACGTTTTTCCCCCTTTTTTTAAAAAAAAAATCCTTTCACAAGTAGCTCTAACCACCATTCTCCCTTTGCATGTTCACAAATACAAACCTACACAAACATATGTGCATAATCAAAAGAACACAAACTTTCTCCCTTCCTCTTCGCACAATCTCCCAGATGGTGTATGTGGTGGAATGGCACTGCTCCCCACCAATCTGGTTGTGGCACAGCAGCCTGCCTGACTGGCTCAGAACCGTGCCTCATAAAAATCTCTTGCAGTTAGGTGCAGAGCGGCCTTCAAACAAAAGCAAGTCCAAGCAAGCGTGCTGTAATGAATCCTGCTCAATCGCAAATAAAAACATACAGGGTGGTAGACCCTGAAGTGCAGCTGCTCCTTCAGGTAAGAGACATGGACCAATGTGGGGAAATATGCCCTTTGGTGAACTTGGTTCATGCATGCAGTGCAGGGCTACATACTTGGTGAGAAGCTGGAAGAGCAGAGGGGCATAGATACCCTACTGGGATTAGGTATGTGTTGAACTGGTAGGGAGGAGGTGGAGTAAGCAATGGGAGCAACTGTCAGCAGCCTTTTTAGCTTCAGCGCTTGCGTGAGTTAATGTGGACTACTGCTGGATGCTAGACTTGAAAGCACCGCCGTTACACTCGACATACGTGAGCTGGGTAAAGCAAGGTGACGAAACGGCTGGTTTGGAGCGCCGGGAAGGCTCAGCCGGTGCTTGAGAAACTTGAGCCCTGTGCAGGATGGTCCCAGAGACTGATGAAGATCCAAAAGGACTTAGGATCTGCTTTCATTCTGAGTGTTCGCCATCTGCCTAGCTCGAAAGAGAACCCATGGAGCTGGAGAAAACTGACAACTGACAGATGAGACACTGAGCGCAAAAAAAGTGTGTGTATGTGTGTCGTGCATGTGTACGAGTGCAGTCAGCATGTCAGTATTGATCCTCAAAGCAGCTCCACTTTCTGAAATAAGATCTGTCAAACAGGGATACACGCATTTAGTCACACACACACACAGACACACACACACACAATAGAGTTAATACACTGTGGACCTCATAGCTTAAAGAAAATTTGCTCTCTAAAATAACAGACATCTGCACAACCCTCACATGTTCCACTCTTCCCAACAATCCTCTGCTTCCCACACAGCTGCCTACTTTACCGCTATACACGTGGTATTTATCCATCCAGTTTCCATGTGTACAAATTATTCTAGTCTCGCAATACCCTGTTACCAAGGATGACCAATTCACTCCTCATACCTCACTGCTTAGCCGACACGTTACTGATCTTATACATGAATTAATAAACTCAAACTCATCCCATTTTGTTTCCTAACAACCACACACAAATAAACATACGCACGACACATTTATGATTGGTAGTCATCAGTGGACTGTTGTTGGGGTTGCATTTGGGGTCCCTGCTGTATGAGAATGCCTCCTGAAGATCTCTCATGTGATCCTATGAGTAATCCTTGAAACACACCAGTCTATGTAAGAGCCATGACTAAACCAGTAAGTAATCAGCACAGATACACACTAGAAAATTCCTGTGACTCTGTTGAATGTTTTCTCTGACCTCCAGAGCTCCGACAAACCACAATGATGTCTGTATTTTTTCTGCCTAGATAAAAAACAGACAACACAGGCCTAAGGGTCTGAAGAAGAAACAGCAGATATTTCCCATAACTGTCAGGCCATATGCAAGGAATATCATGTGATTTTAAGCACTTTACTGCTGAGCTTCTTGCAGAAGCGAAAGAAGCCTTCACACCTGAATAAAACACATACACACGCAAAATCCTAATTATAATTTAAATTATGAGGTGAAAAATAAGCACAGCTTCTTAAAAGTCCTACCTGATTACTTCAGGAACAGGCTTACAATGTATAAATCCATCTGTGTGCTATTATTCAGACATACCCGCTAATCAGCAACGTAATTGAAGCAGGTGGATTTATCAACCAGCAGCCCCATAAAGAACTGGAGAAGAGAGAGATGGATGGAATATAAAATGCCCAGAGATGAGGTAGAATTAGGCACCTGCATCAGCCCCCTGTCCACCCCCACATGCTGCCCTCTCAGCTGCCTGCCACTCTGTTTCCTCTCTCACTCCTTTCATACAATCTCTACACCACACGGCTCCTTTGATTGCCGTTTCCCATGGGCATACACAGACACACACACAAATACAACAGAGGCATACACACAAAAACTCAAAACACACTAAAACACACTTCTTCTGTACTGTTCAGAGACAGTTGTGCCAGCTGAGTTTTGATTTGGAAAGAAAAGTTGCTTCTACTACAAATAATGACAGGCACTCAAGAAACAAGCGGAGCACAGCTATCAAACAGAAAACACACACGCACGCACAAGTATGCAAAAACTTGCGGAAAAACATGCAAAAGCACCAAAAAAACACTCCTTAAAAGCAAGTTTAATCAGAGATACACACAGGCAGCCACCCACACATACCAAACACACACACACAAGTGTGTTCACACACCCTCCTATTATGCTGTATAACCAAAAGGCATCGAGCCATTTCAGCAGCTTTCTGAGAGCCAGCCAAGTAAGAGGTCTGTCAGTGCATTAGCCAGCATGTAATCATAGCCCAACCTCACTGCAATTAGAACTGGTTCTAATTCTTCACTGGAATCGCTGCCTTCTCCCACCACTAATAGTTTACTTTACTGCAACAGCTGACAGACCCAACCCTGCCTCCCTGCTACAACACACACACATCCACAGCTGTAGCTCGTCCGTCAGCATGCCAGATCAAAGTGGATCCTGGGAACAGTCCCCTGCCATGTCCCACTTGTCCCACATGAATCCCATGAGTCTTTAGGCTGTGACACAGTTCACCTTCGTGGTGAAACTCTGTGAGTAAAGGCCTCTTCTTTGCTTTCGCTCACTGCCTTAAAAAAAAACAAACAATCTCCTTACACAAATGTGAATGAGAAATGACAGTGAAATCACGGAACAACTGCAAGAATAAAACACGTAAGTGTTCCTAAAGGCTGTCTATATAAGAGGCAAGCATGTAAGGCGTGGGTGGCGAGAGAGTACTGGGGAAACTTAGCTAATGAAGACTGAGGAAGAGGGAGCACTCCCTATACCGATGGCATTGCCATTAGCCTGTGAGCGGATGCACTTGGGTGTCACTTCAAAGCATTCCCCACTATTAACACTAGAAGTCCCAGGCTTTTCTAACCCTCTGTCAGCCAAGTGGAAGCTAACTTGGCTAGTCTGTTAGCATCAATTCATATGTAAATTGGGTCGTTACCTGAGAATTGTGGAGGGGAGTGGGGGTGTGTGAATGATTGCGGATTTCTAACTGCAAACTGCCTCTTTGTTTGTGTGTGGGGAGGGGGAACTGCTAAAAGCTGTGAACTTCATTTTGTGTTCGTCTTGATGCATTCTCAATCATCCAGGAAAATAAATCTCCAAAAGATTTATTGATAAAAACAGTACAAAAAAACCAAAAAATATTTCTACAAAAACAACCGTTTGTACACATATTTACAACTAACAATAAAAAGTGAGTGAGTGCATTTCAATCACTCACAATCCTGGCACTGCCATGGTAGCTGTAGTCTGCATTTACCACATGTGTATCTGTAGCAGTGAACACGTCGCACAGTGGCATGATTGTTCTTGCATTTGTGTTTGACCTGACACGTGGCTCTTTTTCCAGGGCTAGGTGTGGAGGGTTGTGTCCGAAGCAACTGTTCTTTTCTTGCCTTCTTCCCAGCCATATGAGAGTTAGCCAACTCTCTTGCAAACTCCACCAGGAAGTCCACCCATCTTTCCTGCATCCCGGTGCATGCTTGATACAGCACATGTGCATTCAGTGCTGCCATGTCAATCATGTTATAGGACCGTGTACTCCCGCACCATCTGGTCCATCACATCCACGCCACACTTTGTGGTGTTGTAAAGGGTGACAGTGTTTGGCTTCCTTTTGGTGGTGTTATCAGTCTGAACCACACTGTGCATGCTGCTAAGAATATAGACTGTCTTCTTCCGTTTGGCCACATACGCCGTCAGCGTGGGAGCAGTGGTTGAAAATACCTAAGAAATAAGATAAATTGTTATTTCCATAGCACTTTTACACACAATGAAACACATAAACATAGAACCACAAAAGACCTGCAGCCTACCTGAGTGGTGAATTCATTGCGATTTGTGTATCTAGCGGATTGAGGAATTTCCCGGCGAATCTTGCTGACTGTGCCGAGGATGGTGGTTTTCCGTCTAAGAAGTTTTTGCGCAAGTCAAAGCGATGTGAAGAAATTGTCCGTGGTAACATTTCTGCCCTTGTCTAGGAATGGTTCCATCAGCCTCATCACTACATTTTCAGACAGTCTCTCCCCACTGGGACGATTGGGGTCCTTGCCAAGATATGGGAGGACATTGCAAATGTACTTGGATTTTAGGTCACAGGCCACCCAAAACTTGATCCCAAACCTGTCAGGTTTACTTGCAATATACTGCAGGAAACAGCACCGAGTCTTTGATCTTGATCTTGATCAAAGATCTTGATATTGCGGGGGGTTACTAGGGTTCCATCACTACGTGACTGCTGGTCAGCAAACCTGGGAAACCCACAGATCATTGGAACTATGCCGCGTAACTGCTTCCAAGACATCATGCAACACCTACGCTTTGATGACAGGTCCACCCGCAGTGATCGAGCAAAGACTGATAAGTTCGCTGCAGTTTCCAGTGTGTGGGAATCATTTGTCACCAACTGCATCACGTGCTACAATGATGATGAACAGCTCTTCCCATCAAAGACTCGGTGCTGTTTCCTGCAGTATATTGCAAGTAAACCTGACAGGTTTGGGATCAAGTTTTGGGTGGCCTGCGACCTAAAATCCAAGTACATTTGCAATGTCCTCCTATATCTTGGCAAGGACCCCAATCGTCCCAGTGGGGAGAGACTGTCTGAAAATGTAGTGATGAGGCTGATGGAACCATTCCTACCACGGACAATTTCTTCACATCGCTTTCACTTGCGCAAAAACTTCTTAGACGGAAAACCACCATCCTCGGCACAGTCAGCAAGATTCGCCGGGAAATTCCTCAATCCGCTAGATACACAAATCGCAATGAATTCACCACTCAGGTAGGCTGCAGGTCTTTTGTGGTTCTATGTTTATGTGTTTCATTGTGTGTAAAAGTGCTATGGAAATAACAATTTATCTTATTTCTTAGGTATTTTCAACCACTGCTCCCACGCTGACGGCGTATGTGGCCAAACGGAAGAAGACAGTCTATATTCTTAGCAGCATGCACAGCGTGGTTCAGACTGATAACACCACCAAAAGGAAGCCAAACACTGTCACCCTTTACAACACCACAAAGTGTGGCGTGGATGTGATGGACCAGATGGTGCGGGAGTACACGGTCCGCAGAGGAACACGGCGCTGGCCAGTTGCCGTGTTCTATAACATGATTGACATGGCAGCACTGAATGCACATGTGCTGTATCAAGCATGCACCGGGATGCAGGAAAGACGGGTGGACTTCCTGGTGGAGTTTGCAAGAGAGTTGGCTAACTCTCATATGGCTGGGAAGAAGGCAAGAAAAGAACAGTTGCTTCGGACACAACCCTCCACACCTAGCCCTGGAAAAAGAGCCACGTGTCAGGTCAAACACAAATGCAAGAACAATCATGCCACTGTGCGATGTGTTCACTGCTACAGATACACATGTGCTAAATGCAGACTACAGATACCATGGCAGTGCCAGGATTGTGAGTGATTGCTGAAAATGTTGAAATGTACTCACTCACTTTTTGTTATTTGTAAATATGTGTACAAATGGTTGTTTTTTTATTTTTGTTTTTTTGTACTGTTTTATCAATAAATCTCAGCAACAAAGGAAATACACCCATGTGTGTTGATTTCTCCCTAAGGCAAACTGAAACACAAGTTTCCTTGTGGCTCAGGAAACTAACCACTCCAAGTGGTTCAGCATGGCCCCACCTTATTTACATAACAAAAGCAGCTGTTCACAGGTGATTAAGGATATTAGCTAAAAGCCTACCAGCCATTTGGCTCGACGGTGGGTTTTATAGGTAGAAAAGCCAAATGGCTCTTCTCTGGGACTTCTAGTGTTAATCAGAGGCTATCCAGCCCTCCGGCAACGACCCTGCTAGCTGTGCCGCTAACTACCCCCCTAAACATAAGCACAATGGAGCTATCATTACGGTCGTTACACTACACCTCGGCCAGACAGAGCACCTTTATCTCGGCATATATGTTACACATTCGCAGCCAATTAATTTACCTGCCACGTCTGAGAATAAAGGAAAAGGAGTGGGTGGTGGCAGTTTGGTGTATGCAAGCAAGCATTTCCATTATGTAGGAGTTTATGTATTAGGGTGGGGGGATGGGAAGAACCTGTCTCAGGTTGCATCCCACAGGCTGTGCATTCAGCCTCTTTTCTTTTTCTTCTTCTTCCTCTTTTTTTTTTTGTAATGAAAACACCTGCAAGAGGCTGCAGCCTGCCTGCCCCCCCCCCCCCCCCCCCCCCCCCCCCACTCCAAAAAGAGGCACATCCCTGGCCTGATCTGGCTCTCACCTGGCATCCCCAGGCAGGAAGCCCAGTGCCTCCCCCGCTCCAGCCCCACCGGCAAACTGCAGCCACTCAGCTGGGTGTCAGCCACCAAGCTTGAGGATTAACTACAGCACTGGCCCCGTCTCTTTAATACTAGATACATTTTATACAATGTTAATCCCCAACATCAACTCTTACTTCGTTTTGTTTGGACTGTTTTGGATGGACGGCGCTCTCCACTGGGTTAAAGTAAAAGCCTACAGGGCACGGGTGCAGAATTTATTCTCTTTTATTGGGGTGACTGTCAAGGCTAATGGATTGGGGGAAAAATGAAAGAAAGAAAAAACAGAAAACAGCAATTGCTTTGTTTTGCTGTTGCTTGTTTCTCATAAATTTGCACATTCATGTTACATGAGGATGAGAGGGCTTACAATACAAGACACTCTCCCCCTCCCTGTCCTGTTGTACTGTACTGAGACACTGCAGACTGTAGCAGTGCTGAGGGGATGAGATAACCGCTCACCATTGTGAGAAAAGGCTGTCAAGGCTTTGTTTTTTTCCCTCTTTCTTCTCTCTCTCTCTTCGTCTCTCTCTCACACCCTCCTTTTATTCCTACTCCCCAACTGTCTTTCTCCCTCCCTCCCTCCCTCCTTCTCTCTCTCACTCTAGAATATGAAAAAAGCTGGAGTAGTGGTTGCAGAAATAGCCCTGTTTCTATAATTAGATGTAAACAGATGAACCAGACTCTCAAGCTTGCTCTGTCCCACTGGCCCCATGGCCTCCTGGGAAGGAAGATGTGTGAGTCTGCATGACATGCTTATGCTGTGTGTGTGTGTGTGCATACGCAAGTGTGTACATGCTGTTTTTTATGCGTATGTATTTGTAATGCACCAGCAAGAGTATGACAGCATTTGACAAGTGTGCATCTAGACTTGCCGTCACATCCCTCTCTCTGTCCGGTTTTTCTTTCTTTCTCGAGGAAACAAAGTAACCTTAACTCGCTAACACCAGAGGGGAGGTCAGTGGGCACGCATGGCAAGAGGAAAAACTTTACTGCAAAGCAGCGACAGCAGACGTACGCACATCTGTTGCTGCAAAGCCAGTCATTTACCCCCGGATCCACGGGATGCATACTGTATCAGAGAGAGAGGAGGCAGTGTAGCCTAGTGGTCACATCAGGCAGAGGGGGCAGGAGGAAAATATGCAGAAAGAGATAGAGGGCAAAAAAACAACCATTTTGAGGAACTGGTGGTGGGGGGTGAATATGAAAAGGGTGGGGGGAAATGGAGGATGTGGGGAAGCTTCAGGGAGGAGCAGAAAGGGTATGACATGGATCATCAAAGAACAAACGTGTAGGCATGAGAGAATTTATGGTGCAAAACGAGTGATTTGAACAGAAAGCAGAAGGGGAGGAAGAAGTTTTTGGGGGGGTTCTGATCAGTGTCAGGCAGAGCTCAGGATATTCATGCAAGAGAGAGAGACCAAGACAGAGGGTGGAAAAAACAGAGCGAGAGAGACAGAAAGTGCAACAAGTCCCTTTTGGATTGAGGACCTGGCATCTGGTTGGATATTCCCAAGAGACTTATTAAAATGGAATTCCTGATGCTAATCTTTGTTTTCTCACAAAAGGGCTGACACACTCTTCAGAGGCATACGGCTTGTATATTTAATGGCAATTTTCTTTTTTGCATATACTAAGTGGAACATCTTATTGTCTAGTACTGTATATCACAAACACCTGCTTCTCTTCACTGGCAGACTTCGAATCGTGGGTAAAGTTTATCTACCAGTTTGCCACACACTATCATTTATAGATTACAGTCATTTGAGTAAGGGAAGCTCAGAATCCAGAAAATAGAAAGTGAAAGAAATAAAGACAAACTCTAGAGAAAAACCATAGCAGTTGCTGAATTGTATCGTTGTTTCAAAATAAAAATCCAGACATTACAACATGTTAGTGCTGATGCATCACCACCTGGTACGGCAACAGCACCGCTCACAACCGCAAAGCTCTCCAGAGAGTAGTGCGGTGTGCTGAACGGATAATTGGAGGTGAGCTTCCCTCCCTCCAAGACATCTACAGGAAGCGGTGCCTGAGGAAAGCGGGGAGGATCATCAAGGACTCCAGTCACCCCAGCCATAAACTGTTCAGACTACTTCCATCAGGAAGGAGGTTCTGCAGCATCCGGTCCCGTACCAGCAGACTGAGAGACAGCTTTTTCCATCAGGCCATCAGACTGCTGAACACTTCATAGACACCTCACCCTCACTACTGGAACTTCAACATTATGCACTCCATACTGTATATAAATACCACTGTTCTGCACATACCAACCTCTGTATATTTTATATATCTTATTTTATTGTTTACTTTATTTCATTTGTAAAACATGTATATACATACTATATACACACTCAAACACACACACGTAGAAAAACATATTTAGTATACACATTCAGTAATGTATATACCTTTACATATTGTACATATATTTATTACTTTTTAGATTAGCCATTTTTATATTTTGCTTGTTTTACGTTATTGTATTTTGCACAACTCTGTTGCTTGTGAAGCTCGCACACAAGAATTTCACTCACATGTACTGTACCAGTGTACCTGCACATGTGATGTGACAATAAAAGTGATTTGATTTGATTTGATTTGATTTGATTTGAAAGTGAAGCCTGCACAGCTACCCCGAAAAACTGTCATTTTCAAAACTCCTAATTTGTGCGGAGAAAGAACACGCCATTAGAGCAGCATGCTGTTTCCTGTGAATGCAGCACAAACTGGGACTGCTACACATGCCGCACCAAGTGGCATTAAATTCTGCCAGAGAACTAACATCAGATCCAGCAGAGACAGACTCAGACGTTAGAGGGTTAACAATGCACCTGTCTAGGCCTCACAGCCAACCACGGGGTGCCTCAACTCTAGTGGGGTGGGGTGGTTTGTCTAGAGAACACTACCCCAAGACACACAAACACACACGCAAACCCACCCACCAACCCAAACATAACCACACACACATTCATATCACTCGTGTGCTTGCAGTATTGTCACTGACCGCAAATCTGCTAACAACAAAAGGGCCCCCCCTATTTTTTTTTTTTTTTGTTCTTTTCACTGAACGATTACAATAATAAAATTGAAATTAAAAAAACGGTAATCTGGATTTTCTGCTTGAGCCGTTAATAATGTCTAACAGCTGTCACATGCAATACGGCCATGCGCTGAGGTGGGCCTGGGGCTGCCTGATGAGAAGCAGCCTGATACTAGAAGAGAGAGGGAGGGAGTATGAGGGGGGGCAGAGAGAGATCTGAATCACAAACAAAATAGCAGCGGTTGGCTTTGGGCAAACGTATCAGTCTATTTAAGCAGGCAACAACACTTTTATTTTCATTATTTTTTGCGTGCATGCATATGTGCGTGCCTGTTCATCGTGGCTTCGTTGGATTCGTCAATTAACTTTTCACTTCCTCACATTGAGTGTAAAAACACATGAGAGGGTTTTGAAATCCAATACCCTGAAATCCAATACAGGAAGGTATTACCCTGGTAGTCACCGTCACCCATGGGACTCCTTTGTGTTTGTCCTGTGTACACGCCCCAAGCTCAAGGCAAGGGTTCTGTGGCATCATGCCACATGGTGTGGTTTGGGTAGCGGACTGAGTCAAGAGCCTGTATCTGAGGTAACATGGCCACCAGTTAACCAAAATCCTCTTGCAAAGCCAGATCCTTTTTTTTCTCTACCCAAAGCATTCACTTTGTGTGAACAGTTTTGCTGATAAGCAACAAAATTTAAATAATAGAACTTTAAATTTATTACACTCAGTGGCTGATTTAGATGCTGAAATCAATTTTTTCATGATCACTTAAATCATTAGTAAAAAAAAAAAATCATTTTAATGATACAGATACACCTAAAGTCTTGTTACTCTTGCAAGCAAAGGTATTTGCAAATATGTAAGGGGCTTACCCTTTCACAGACAGTTGACTGCCCTTGCCAGTCAGTTGGATTTCCAGGGGGGGCGCAGTGTCAGGGGAAGGTGACAGATGGCAGCTGCACAGGGCAAGGTGCTATTTCAGCCAGGTGTAGGATGCCAAGCAACACCTCCACTATTCAGGGGGACTCCACTGACAGCATGTCTGAACTGTGTTATATCACAACAATCCACAAATGAGCCCAACAACAGGCCATGGTTCTCACTCTGTTTTGCAGAGCCGTAGCGTAAAGCCAAATAGAACTTGGCCTAAGACCCATGCTCTGTCACTGCACATCAACTATAGTGGCCCCTGTGTACAAGTAGCCTTTTAATACAATGCTCACTATATTCAAAATTTATGTTCGCTCAGATGTCACTATAGCCCAAAAGGTTTAGAGTTCCAGAGAAAAGACTAGTGGCAGGATGAGTGAGGCTGGATGCTGTGCTGCTAAATAATTATACTGGCCATGAAACACACTCCAGCCGCTGCTCTTGTCTGGGGTCAACAAGGAAGGGGAGTGGGCAAAGGCAAACAGGAGCTGGGTACAAACCCGGTGAGTGTTCAAAACACTAGAACTACAAGGCCAAGAAGAAGAAACCTCTTTTCCCACAAACAACCTTCACTCACTCGCTGAAGTTTATTGTTTTAAAGACCCTGGTTGTACAGCCCCTTGCTAACTCCACCAAACACCTGTGTTTGTCTTTGAAGCCTCTTCCCAGCATCCACAGACCCATGGGACAGTCCAGCAATGAGACGTTCAATAAAAGTCCCAGTAAAGTTATTTATTCTCCTTTGGAAAAAAAATGGGAGAAGCCAGACAGCATGGCTAACCTTTGAAGGGGGGTGCTGCTCAGATATCCAACTAGGACATAAAAACCAAGGGAATGACAGGGACATCCTACCAGAAAACAATAAAAGGGGTGGAAGGGGCTGTTTTTTATCTTTAACAGCAGCTGTAAAACACACACAAAGCTGTGGTCTACAACAATGGCCCAGGGGCAAGGGAGGGTGGCTAAAACAGAAGTGGCAGGAAGACCACTACTTCCCAGACACAAGAGTCTTCCTGCTGGAAAGAAAGGAGACTGAAAAATGGAAGGGAAAAAGAGACAGAGGACAGCCTATGGAAAGGGAGGCCGGGCAGATGCAAAGGAAGAGGAGACTAAGTGAGATGGCATAAATATGACCTTTGATTACATGGGATGTTTAGAGCAGAGCTCAGCCATGGACAGGCTGTGAACCCCCCGCTGCTTTCACACAGCCACACCTCAGTCAGAGCACACTGATCAGAACAATATGGCTGAAAGATGAGCCCACAGCCATAAATGCCAGCAGTAAAGACAGCTCCACTGTGTCTCCTGCTCTGACACTATCCAACATCTGAATCTTGGCCTCACAGCCAAGCGAAGACCGTCTCCAACTCTGCATCGGAGCCAGAAGAAGATAAAATTACTATTTCAAAGTCCTTGTAAATGAACTGGCCAAATTAAATCGCATTAGAGGAGTTTACAGGTCTGTGTCGAACTGTATCAGCAAGTACAGGCAGAGAGAAGTTGCTCCAATGTCAGATTCCCAGAACACAGTGCAAGTGTAAACTATAAATCGACCACCTGACATGCATTACAAATGACTGGCTTGTAGTAGGTGAAGATGGACAGAGGCAAATGCAAACTGACAGAATCTCTACTGGCTCTAAGTAACATGGTTCGGTGGACAAGAGGGTAGAAGTGTGCATGTGGCATGTGGGGAAAAAAAACAAAGGAAATTTTTCCCAGAAAAAAAATTCAAAATTCCAAAAGCCTGTTAGGAACAATGCCAGAGGAGAATGCTGCAACTGCCATCGCTCTTTTTTAGCAGCAATGGGTGAAGGGAGCGCTCGCAATAAATACCTCCGCAACGTCAGAGGAACCCTTTCAAGGAGCCACATCAGAAACCCGCCTTTGAATGCATTTTTACATCAACCCTGAAATATTCATGCTCTTTGTAAAGTATTCATGTGAACCAGTGTGCAAGTTAGTCCCCAGGGGTAAAGTGAAGAGAAACTGAACACACTCCGCAAACAACACGCTCAGTTGTGCTAATGTTGCCAACATACAGGACACTTGAAGGGACACTAATGACCTGCCCTGTCAAGATGAACAAACTGGAACCAGTTTGGTTCGACACCCTACAAGCATTTAATCAATCTTACATAGTAAGATTTGATTTAATGTTTTGGGGAAAGTGGAAAAAAAAATCTATATGAAAGTAATTAAATTGCAAAATAATGTTGTTCTTTCTTAAATTTTTTCAGAATAAGTACAAATCTTTTTTTCTTTTTCCTTTTACAACACGAGTTTACACTTAAATTGTGTTTTAATGAACTTTCTATCCAGGTGCTGGTATTAAAAGCTAGTTCTGCCACCAAATATTTCTTTTTTAAATGTCTAAAAAAATGCAACATGCAGTCTTGACAGAAATAATCCAATATTTTTAAAAGCTGCTATATATATATATATATATATATATATATATATACATATATATATTTAAATTATGCTTCATGTCTCATCCACATATCTGCATCATGGCATGCCTGACATTTACAAATATTATTGAAATAATAAATCAAATGCTGGACGTCAGCAGAGCGCAATAACAAAGTCATCCTAGTGGAGCCTAGAGAAGATTTGGAAATTATGTCAAATTATTTTTATGTTAATTCAATCAAACACTTGAAATGTAAAGAATAAAATCATTTTGCAGATCACGAGGATATTAGATGGCGCCGCTGTCACGCCCATGCGCTACTGACAAGACTGAGGAGAACAATAAACCACCTGTGTTGCTCATTGAACAGTGATGACATTTGGAAGGTAGGCCTTCGTGTGGGTAGCACAATACTACGAAAGGTACACCAAATATGGTTGGGGGGCAGGGGGTGGGGGGGGTGCACCTGTGCTCTGTAGCCAGCACTGAGCCTTCAGTGCTCTCAAGCAAAACATCTGTAAGAATGAATGGTAAGAAAATAAAAAAATAAAAATGAAAGACATATGGATGCAGGCACTGTGTGTGTGTGTGTGTGTGTGTGTGTGTGTGTGTGTGTGTGTGTGTGTGTGTGTGTGTGTGTGTGTGTGTGTCTGTGTTTGTGTGTCACTACTGCCAAAAGCACACATGAATGATGAGAGATGAATTGTGAAAGGCACCCATGAATTCTCCTGAATGACTAATTATGCCTCATGTTTAGTAGGATTTTTGCAAATGAATGCAGAATTTGGTTAGGATCTGGTTAACTTACTACAACCCTGCCCTGCCATAGCAGAACACTTTATTAAAAAATCCCAAACATAAATAAACAGACAAGTATATAAAATAACACAATTCAGAATTTCTAAAAAAAAATTAATAATAATTATCATCAGGGATGACATGCATGCTGAATTTTCACCACCAACACTGAGCGGGTTGTTACACTTTTAGCGGCTTGGGCATATAAAATAACTTTAAAGGGTTTAAATATTTAAATATGCCTTTTTGCTTGCCAGTAACCCAAGACTGCTCAGCTGCATCATAAACATGTGTTTTTAGGGGTTGCATTTACATATTTTCAAAGAAGATTCTTTCAAAAGTGGAGCTGTTTGATGCAATCAATACGCCTCTGTTTTGACTTATCTTATTTAAATCTCTTTTGTTTTACATGGGTGGACAAAATAAAAAGGGCCAACAAGCATTTTGTGATCCAGTCCATTAAAACAGCTGTGCAATATAATTATATTATCCGTTTTTTCCTGTCTGAACTGAATTCTTGCCATTATATATTTAATTAAATCCAGAATAATGTGTGAAGAGAATAAAAAAAAAACTGAATGTGGGCACAAAAAGTGATCACAAATCAAGTAAATGTGTAAAGAGGAGCACTTCCAAGGTTTTGTGGGGTGGAGGGACTGTGCATCATTTCCTTTTATTGTCCTTTAAAAAAAACAAAAAAACAAAAAAACATATCAGCTGTTGGAGTTAATTCTGCAGGGTTGTAAATTTTGGACTCTTCTGTGCAGACACAAATGTGCATACTTCCGTTTGTAAAACATTCACATTTGGGTTCACGTGAAACCCAAGTCACTTGCTAAACCTGATGCATTCACTGTGAACACATTTGCACCCCGACACTTCAAAGCCCAATATAGAAGGAGGATTAGTATTGCTTTCCTTCCTATAACCTTCATACGCCATAACCCATGCAGACCTGCTCATCCATCCATCCATCTATCCATTCCGTGCTTATGGCTCTGGGTATGGCCAAGGGTTTTGGTTAAGCGATGGCATCATTGTGACACTTTACAATTTAACGTGAAGTGACAAAATCTCATTTCAAATTCAGCTCGCGAGCCAGCAGGAAATCAGTGTCGTTGTGCTCTGTCCAGCTTCCTACGTGCAAACTAAAACAGCTCTTAAACACATGGCATTTACCCATCTTATCAAGTGACTATTTGTTTAACAAAGATGTCGTCATTACCTTTGAGATAAATGTTGATTCAGCTTAATCACAATTCCTGGTTTAAGGCCTTGTGTAAATCAAATCTCTCTTGATTTATTAGCTGATATTTGCATAGCGGATTCCTGTAAACAGTCACACCTGAGCAGCCCATAATTTATAACAGAAAACCCCCTCTATTATTCTCTTTTGTGCAAAAATAATCAGCTTGGTACGACTCCATATACATGCCCGACACCGTCTTGTATTCGGGCTGATAAATGCACAGCTGGCTTTATGGCACAACAAAATGAGAAGAAAAAAGAAAAAAGAAAAACAGTATTGTTGTGTGGGAGACACACACACATTATACGTTTGACTAACCTGAGTGGGGAGCCATTGGTATGTGTGAGGGGTAGTATTTCCCCGGCGGGAAGTGGCCGGCATGCTGCACAGAGCTGTGGCCCGAGGGAGCGATCCGAGAGGCGGCTCGGTGCACCAAGGCGCCCCGCTCAGAAAGGAGGTGCGCCGGAGCAGCGAAATCCCGTCCTTCCATTCCGAAGAATGTTTAGTAATCCGAAATCCGGATAGGGCAGGTCAGGAAAATCAAATGCAACCCATATAATAATCCTTTCCCTCGTATCTATGTGTTGCATTCAGTCGATCGCAGGCTTCTCCAGCCAAAAACGTAGCCCCCGATCATCTTTTCTGTCAGTGGAGAAATTCAGAGACATGTTCAGTAAATGGAAAAAATGGAAAGCTCATTTAAGATAAGCCTAACACGATGCAAAACATTACTGCAGTCTAGTACTATAAAATAAATGGGAGAAAACACATCATTAGTACCGCTTCATTTATTTCTGCTCAAATATCCTTCCTGTCACAGTAAGGATATATATTTAAAATATTGCTAATAAAAAAATAAACCTTACGACTTAAAACTAACTACAGAAAATAAGCCATCGCAGATACAAACGGCCACCGAGGCGCCCGAAAGCCCACTGAGCCGGGTTCAGCTTCGGCTCTATTGATCAGCCTGGGATACAGGCCTAAATATGGAGGGGAGTACATCAGATTTCACAGACACGTCGAGCAGGGTGACACATTTTAGGTTTCTATATGTTCAGTTTTGTATGCAAAGCATTACAATGCTCAGATTACGCCGAGCCTAAACATTTTATTCAACATCCACGTCAGCAGTCACCAGATGTCACCATCTCTAAAAGCACAATGACATGCAATATAATGATTTTGATCAACTGTGATTTCTGCGGCAATCTGACAATCCCCCCCCCCCCCCCCCCCCCCCCCTTTGTAGTTTTGATAGGGAGAGGAAACGTGTCGTCCTGTTTCGGAGGGTTAAAAATGATGGAAGCCTACTCAGCCTATCTCAAGGTGAACAACGCTGCCTGCCTTCTCTAGCTCGTCCTATTGTCTCGGGTTGATGCATGGCGTTTTTTTGTGCCTCTGTAATCTCCATCCACCTCTCATTACGCATGGCACCGTTTTGCTCTATAACGATATTAAGTGGCATAAATCGCGAATATATCATGCAGCATTTTCAAGCTACAAAAATGCCAGTTCTTAATAAATATGACAATAAAATAAACTATTTGAAGAGGAAGTCTGAGCTGTCAGTTCGCAGAGTTTCGACACAAATCGTAAGAATTGTATTGAAAATATTAATAGTAATAATAATAAATAATAATATACTTAAAATACAGCCTTATAACAGAGATGCATCAGCTCCTGAAAGGCATGGACTCAACACCCCCCCCCCCCCTCCTCTCTCTCTTTCTCCCTCTCTCCCTGAGTGTGTGTGTGAGCGAGTGTGTGCACGTGCGCGCGTCTGCGCGTGAGTATATGTGTGTGCGCATGTGAATAACTGCACTCTCACTGTCTTCGTCTGCCTTGACCTATTTCAGGTCAGGTAATCAAATGGAGTAGTAAATACATTACAGGCTACATCCTCTGCCATGCCGCAAAAATAGAAATATTTAGTCTGGATGGGAAAGTGGCCAATTCTCAAAATTAAAATAAACTGTATTTTACTGTAAAAAAAAAAAAAAGAAAGAAAAAAAAGAAATATATATATAAAAATATATATATCTATATCTATATATATCTATATATATATATCTATATATATCTATATATATCTATATATATCTATATATATATATATATATATAGATAGATAGATAGATAGATATTACGAATTTTAACAGGTCTCCCAAAAGGGGAAAGCTTATATTGTGCTTCAGTACTGGCTGTTGGGGGGGGGGATTCAAAAACAACTCTAGTAATTTCCAAAATATAAGTAAAAGATTCATTTTATATTATAGATTCTCCATCTGAGGTCATCAATAGCTTTTACAAATGGATTGCCAAGATAATAATCTATATCTGTTTCATAAATGTAATAACTAAAATAAAATGTAATTAAATTAAAACTATTTTTTACAACGTCCAATAGAGAGCAGGCATATTATCATTTAAGCTATTTCATTCTCAGAACCATTATCTCCCCATGTTGCCAGTTACAGCCTCCAATCCAATGCCACACCAACAACAATAAAATCGCTCCATACGCAGGTCCTTGGGAAGAAGAAAAAAATCGTATTGACCGAGCCTTCCTGAGGTAATGTGTGAGCTTGCATGTGAATCCTCAACGCGAAAACGTGAAATAAGCCCTGCTATAGCATTCATGGTAGCAGAAGATTGTGTTCTTGGGCTGCAAAGCGATCCAAGGTGAATGGCCGCCCGTCAGGAGGACTGCCTTTGTTTCCACACTGAGAAAGTGCTTTGCAGTCGGCCATTACCTTCCCCTCGCCATGCTGTTACGTTCAGCCTTTCCTGTATGCCAACAGACCTGTAAGAATAACACTACTGAGCATTTACCAGCTTTCTAAATATTCCAAAATTATACGCACGGGCATGTAATTGCTGCCGTGTAATCGCATGTGGTTATTTGTTGTTGTTGTTTTTTATTTTAGCCTAAAATTTGTGAAATCGTGCATCAAAAAATCGTTCGAATAACGGGAGAAAAAAAAATCAAAGGATCGACGACCATAATGCAATTGATTAAGCAAATGTCAATTACATTTGTAAGATCGAGTCGACGGCAGGAAAGCAGATAGTTAATCAAATCACGCGGTATAGGTCGGATAGTGCTGCGAGACAAGCGGCCCTCCGCGACAGAGCTGGCCGGCAAGGAGTGCACATCGGCCGGGGTGTGTGAAGACATTCCTCCCGTCCTCTTTGTATGCAAATTTTCCGCTAGGAATTTATACGTCTGGCAGCCATAATATATACACACCAATAGGTAAAGCACAGTATTCTAAACTATTAATCAAACGATATTATTTTTTATTTTATTATTATTATTTAAATAGCCGAAATTAAAATTAATCAAAAATAATTAAACTAAAATATAAAAACACATAAAATATAATACAGCTAAGCTTCTTGATAATAAAAAAAGAGCTGTAAGGTCGTTGATCAGTAGCCATTTTATAATATTACAGTGCATAATAATAATAATAATAATAATAATAATAATAATAATAATAATAGGCCCTTGATTATGTCATGTAAATGCAAATGTAGGGTATAAAATTACAATTTATTCCTCGGAGGATACAGCTCATCCTGTTTTGTTATTTTAGAAATTATAACAAGGCACTCTATAATGCACAGCATGCCACATACAGCCTGGCATTTTTTTTTAATCTGCATTTTTACTACACCATCTGTCATTTTACAAAGAGGAAACAGGCCCTGGTATGTTTTATTAAAAGTAAAGAAAATCAGGTATATAAAATTACTACTTACTGGTATGTTAAATCCTTGCATAACCATAAATTATAAAATCACAAAATTCAAGGAGGAAAGGTGCAAGGCCAAGTGCGACGCCCATTTAAAATCAAAATCTGAAATAAACCATGTGGCTAGAGTGTAATCCTACAGTAGACTATTTCCATCTGAGGCTGTGCAGTAGCCTGCTGGTTCACTCTATGGAAGCAGTGGGACCGGGGCTTCCGGCCTGGCTGGATTGCGGCTCGGATCTCCGAGCAGCGGTTTCTCTCCCGGTGCAACTGCGTACCTCGCGTCTCGAGGGCAGGGTAAACACACCCTCCCATTGGTCGGATACCTGCATGTTAATGAGCTCGTGCCGCCCGCCTGCGGACAGGGTGGTTTCCGATTGGCTGGCAGCAGAGACCAATGGTGTGGTGACTGGCAGTGATAAAAGGAGTGAAACGCGCCAGATTTAAAAGCACGGGATGCACAAATCGCTACAATAGAGCGCAGTGCACCACGAGCACAGCTTTTAATCTATCGCAGATAAAACTAAGATAGAGAACGGCTTCTTGATAGTATAAAATCAAGAATTAAACGGCACATATTACATTCATGTGCATTTAATTATTTATAGCAGTGCACCAAAGTATTCTAAGGAAGAGACACTAATAAAAAAAAGAGTTGTTTTAACCATTTACCAAGATTCTAAAGCCACAAATGAGCAATAATCCACATAAAAGCATAAACACTTAATACACACACACACACACACACATATATATATATATATATATATATGTGTGTGTGTGTGTGTGTGTGTGTGTGTGTGTGTGTGTAAACAAGAGAGAGAGAGAGAGAGAGAGAAAGAAGAAAAAACAAAGAGTACACTAGAGCATGGATGTCAATCTCATTTTACTTTTTGGGCCATATACATCCCACTTTGATGTGAATTGGGCTGGGCCAGTGAAAATGAAGGATACACGTATTCATTGCTCAGACTGTCTTGTAATTGTACATTTAGAGCACAAAGCTTTCTTTCATTCATAGAAAACGTTCTTGTACTTTGGTGTAGTGTGGATGGCAGTGGGGGGTGGGGGTCTTAATCAATAGAAAAGCTGTAAAACCTATAAAAATACAGTTAAACGTTCCAAATCTTTGCACAACTTTCTAAAGCTGTACAGGGGGCCGGATTGGAGTCTTTGCAGAGCTAAATCTGATCCCCAGGCCTTATGTTTGACACCCCCTATTGAAGATGTTAAATTAAATTGTTTTTGTTTTTTTAATTACTTATTTAAAGCTAAACAAGGGATCTTTGCCTACAAACCTAAAATATATCATTGCTAAAATATATAGTAAAATATATAGTGTTTAAATAATCAATAAAATAATACCGTTTTTATTCACAAATGCAGTTTTGAAAACAAAACATTGCAACACCAAGTACAAGCAGACTATTTATAGATTATAGATTAATAGCCCATATCTTTTAAAATGTTGTTAGCAATTCAAGGCGTTCATCCACGGGCATACATATAAACACGTGTACTTCTACTTTTCCCCTTCTTTACAGCCATTACAGCATTTCTGACCAATGCTTGCAAGACCAATTTATCTTATCTCCATGCGGAATCATGGAGATAAGATAGAGATTCCCCAATTTTATCCACGCAGTGCTATTACTATGGATTGGTTACTGCATTATTTTAAATGTTTACAAATGAATCCCCCATTGTATGCTTGCTTCTGATTGGCTGGCACGAGGCCAGCGCATTGTCAGTCACAGAATGTAAACAAGACTCTGATTGGCTGTTGGCCAGTCCGCATTGGGCTGTCCGGGAGGGAAAAAAAGGCAATAACTGGCCCTGCAGTTTCAAGGCGTCCCAGGTTAGATGATGAAAGGGGGGATAAGAAGAAACGGTTTTAAGGCGCCCCAAAGGCGGACCCCTATTGGCCCTGAAGCCATATGAGTCAAGCGTGAATCAAAGGGAATACTGCAGAGAGGGGGAAATTATATGTTGGATATTTAAAATAATGGAGGTTAGTTTTCGTGTAAATGCCGACTAGCGATGCCGGGGCTTTATGAAAAGTAATGAAAACAAGTGAAACGAGCCTCGAAACGATTCGGGTTATAGGCGGCACGTGAGGGCGCTGGAAAAGGGGGGCAAAAGAAAAAAAAGAAAACCCCCCAAAAACAAACAAACAGAAAAAAAGCTCCGGTTGTGGATCACCCCGCCGAGGTCCGCTTTAATGGAGAAGAAAACCTGCATGGAGTCTTTCAGCGCTTTAAAGTGTGGCTGCATGAGGTTTGTCGTAGTCCGGCCAGCGTGCTCCTGCTGCTGCTGCTGATGATGATATAAAAATGGGGGGAAAATCCAGCGTGATTTGTTTGCAGGAAATTTACTTGGAGTTAATCGGATGATCGCGTCGCATGCTGTTTGTCTGGCTTTCGGTAAATTCAGATCGGGGTGTAAAATACGAGAGCGAGGCGAGATAGCGGATGGATATGTGGAGAGGCTGGAGAGACGATCGTGAATGTGGTGCAGCCAAAATATTTGACTTTTTTTTTTTTTTTTTTTTTTTTTTTAACGACGGTCCTGCATGTCCCTTGTTACTATTCCAGCAATAGTTTGTTGACTCAAGGATTTACTGAAAATACTCTTGATCCTGTCTGCCTCGCTGCAAATGTGGGTTGAAATATTACTGAAGACGTGTTTTATTTTATTTATTTATTTTTTAATGTAGTATTTATTTTGAATAATAAAGAAGCGAACTGCCCTAGTTTATTTTTTTCTTATTTGGCAATGTTTGGATGATGACTAATAACTGTAATTATTCATTTATTTATTGGATTTTTTTAGTGTGTGTGTGTGGTTTTAAAAAGGTAGACTTAAGGGAATTTAAGGACAGCTATTTAAGGCAAGAATAAAGGTTTATGGTAAATTATGTGTGCACGTGTGTGTGTGTGTTAGACATCCATCTAAGAATCTTTTATTTTTAGACATCCATCTAAGAATCTTATTTTTAAATGGATAGCCAAAAAAAGAAAAAGAAAAGAAAAAGCGAGTAATTTATATAATTTTGAGCAAAAAGAAAAGAAGGAAAATCTCAGGCTGGTTTGGTGTCACTTCACTTCAGAGAGCCTGTATACCTCAGCCCTCTATTGCTAAAAATCAAAATATGCCCGACGTTAAGATGGACTTGGCTAATGCATTTCCCCCCCTTTCTTTCTTCTTTCGAGTCCGCTCAGTTGTGTGTGCACTGCCCTGTGTGAGATTTCACAAACGCTCGGCCACATTGCTTGAATACTAACTTGTATTTTAGCAGAAGGTGCTGGAATTTCATCTCATCATGAGCCCTTCTCAAGTGAGTGCGTGCAATGCGAAATATTCAAAAGGGTGCTTAGTTGCACACAGGAGCACACACGCTAATACGCGCGTGTGCACGCACGCCCACACACAACAGGCAGAGTGATAATTAATGCGGAGTGAGAGATTTCTGCAGAAAAAAAAGGAGAGAGAGAGACCGTTTTTACGACGGGGATTGTCCTTGATCAATGAAGCATTAATGATTGACAGTCTGTAGCCTCCCACCCACATCTATACACGGATAAAGGGCCCTTGGATATTAGGGAAAGGGGAAAAAATGCCCATATGATTTTATTTCCACAATAAAATACCCAGAAATATTACAAGCAGCCGTACATCCGGGGTATTTTGAGCGTTATATGGAATCCACGTGTACCAGGTAAATTTGGTGAAGGGGAAAAAAAGAAAGAAAGAAAACTTTACATGAATCAGAGATTAAAAGTCATCTAGGCAATTTTAATCAAATTTTTCTTACAATTTAGACACATATTCTAAAATCGTGGTCTATTGAGTTTAACCTAAAACAATGAGATTCATCCCTGAATGAATTTATTACTGGGGGTCGCTTTCATGTTTCTAGTTTGGCCAAGTTAAGCCTTCAAATGGCATGTACCCTGAAATAATACAGAGATGGTTGACAACAAATGACCTATGACCTATGAGTGTGTGTGTGGGGCCGTGTGTGTATCTGCATACTTGTGTGCTTGTAAGGTGCTAGTGCTAATAACTGTGAATTGTAGTGGCATATGGCAAAACCAGAAGCCTACTAGGACAGGACTCTATTTAAAACCGCCCTCTATGTGGCCCTGTCTTCACTTCAAGGAGAGAACTCTGGTTTTACCACACTAATAAAAAATATAGATGTTATTCTTGCAAAAAAACAAAAGGACACCCTCATTTCCATCATATTACCTATTGAGTGTAAACAAAAGCTTACTGAAGGTGTCTACAGCCAATGCACAGAATGTACACCCACCCACATCCACGCAGACACACAGTTATCCATCAGCTGTAGATCAAATGTCTGTGTTTGGCAAAGAAGTATATTTTGACTGCTTTAAAAAAATAATCAGTACAAATTTAAAAATGAAGCTTTTCAGTCAAATTATCACAGAGCTAAAAGTCTCAAGGTTTTAAATGATGCAGGTCAATTGTTTGTTTAAATGCAAGATCTAATCTTTTTCTCTCCAAGTTAGCGCTCTGTTGCATTTGCCCTTCTTTACCTTTAGGTTCACTGAGCCTCATGTCATATTTTAAAACCCTCATTACCTCAGTGAGGATTACAGTGGAGCAGCGGTTGTTTCCCCTGTAGCCCTGCAGGCCCACAATAGAAATGATAATATGTGAAAAGTGCATAACCAGTTGTTAGTACAATTCCATGCTTCTGCGGTAACATGAAGGAAATGCACTTAAAGGCTAAGTGAGTGTTCGTGCTCATGTATGTGCTGAAAAAAAAACATACTGAATTGTTGCAAGTAATGAATTCAACTGACAGGATGCTCTTTTGGTCATGTGAGCAAAATGGCTGTTGTTACCAAAAAGCTCTTGTCTGGGAAAAGAAAAGAGGGTTTGTGTGTTGGGTGACTGATTTCCACCCCAGCTGCAGGTTGGACAACATTGCATAAGCGTCACATGACCAAACTGGGCAACGATCACGACAATCAGTTCGGGGGGTCCCAGACGAGCCTGGTGTCTCCCCAGACCCAGGTCTGTCTGTGGCAAATCAGCTCAGCTATTTGGGTTTCCGCTTTTCATTCAGGAGCACACACAGACACACTCAAACACACAACTCACTGTGTATTCCCTCCCCCTCACAACACCATGAATCCTTGTTAGGACTGGTTTGTTAGGATATTTTGATTTCAATTGCCAGTTTCAATACTGCAGGATTTCTGCTGACAGTGAAATAGTTCAAATGAAGAATTCTTTTACTGCTTGCTTTGTAATGTCAGAGAGAAATTATGTGGCAAAGCCTGCTTTAAGATGATTGCTAAAATCCTTTGCACGAGTTTTAAAATGACAAGAACCCAGATTGTCTTGAAAATTCAGTATAAAGAAAGGAGAGCAAAACACTTATGAGCGACATTTATGATGTCATAATATGACCAGATAATAATTAGCAAAAGCTGTAAATGTGTTTGAACGGCAGATGCAAGGTACAGACGAGCCTCAAATAAATAATTACAAAAAAAATACATTTTATTGCTCATGAAAATAGTAAAACAGCTCTGCTTCTGCAATGCTGTATTGTGACTTTACTGCAACGCATGTAGCAGAGACTGCAGAGCAAAGCAAAAAAATGAAACCAGAGCATAACACTAAACCGCTGCCGAATCAAGAAGATGCTGAGACTGAGCCACCAGTTACTGATGAATGATCAATAGGGATTCAGTGACTCAAGCCTCGCGGCACAGCAGGCTGCGAGCCTGACTGAAACTATGTGGCTTTTAGTTAAAGGCACTGATGTCAGGACATGTTAAAATGCCATGACTTCCGATAACAAGCAGAACAATTGGAGTAAAACTAAGCATTCCTTCACAGCTATCTGATGCGGTGCATTGATTGTAAAGCAATAACAAGAATATAATAATAGTGGCCGGGTGTCTGCCTTTGATTTATTTTCCTTCTAAGCATCTCTCCTTCTTGTCCTGTGTCTCTGTGTCTCTTTGCAGGCTACTATAAATCCAGCTCAGCCATCATTCCAACAAATGAGTTTATATGACATGTATATATTTTTGTGTGACGCATCCAATTAAAAATGTCCTCTGCAAGGCCTAAACCAGTTTTCCTGAATGCTATTGTGGTCTCCTATAGCAGATGGCCCTTCTGTCATATTAATTTCAAATCCCAATGGCCAACTGGGGTTACAACATAAAAGTGAGCAGCTGTATTTCAGGGTCCTGGCTAATACATGTCTTGAAAGATATGGGGGCCTTCTTTATGGATCTTCAAATATGCAGTTATGATTTCCTATTGCTCACCTGACAAGCCTGCAACGTCTGCCAAAGATAAAAGTTTAACAACGCCAGATCCACCACAGCAACGTGGAGCGGAGAAAAGCAGAAACGGCATCAGACACTGTCAGTTCAATAAGCAACATCTCCTCTAATATCATCAATAACCCTTCATTTTTAAGAAAGAGAAAGTTTGAATGTGGATTTATGAGCTGCCAAACCAGCAGAGTGACACAAAGCAACACACAAAGAGAAAAATTATCTTTTTTTTTTGATGATCTCACTACAAGCTTTGGCCTCTTTTTTTAAAAGTTTGTGCTTTCACATTTTTCTGACCTGAGCATGAGCTAGAAAATCATTATCTATCTAAATAATTTTTCATTATATACTCAGGTGGGTTTAAATGTAAACCTTTTAGCATGATCATTTGTCTCTCCGTCCTTATTATTATGGTCATGATTTTCAAAATCAAGCCATGCTATTTCATGTTTCTGTTTGTGCGATTGTGCATCAAGTGTACCCCTGATTTGCATTTATTGCAAAAGATAGGGGTTAATATTGTTGTTCAGTTGAATATGACCAGGAAGCTATGTTCTTCATCCTCAAGAGGACATGACACATGGCCTAGGCCAGAGAATAGAATAATGTGTGGCAGAGTGAATGGCTGCACATGCTCATTAGTGTCATTAATCACTAGGGACAGAGATGCCTAATGATAGAGGGAGGAGGGACTTCACAGAGAGAGGGGAGAAAAGGATGTGACAGAGATGGAGGATTCCTCAAGAATATTAACATTTGGAAAATATAAGAAGATTTCACATTCATTTAAATGTATCTATTTTGAGCACTCCTGGGTCTGGCAACATCGCAGGGATTTCTTGAAACAAAAAGAACGATGTAATTAATACCAGGCTTAATTGTCACTCTAAATTGTCATATAATTCTCACTCAAAGTGTGAGAGCAAAGTGGGCTGTGCCTGTTCCCTTGTGAGGGGGGGGGGGGGGGGGGGGGGAGATCTCTTTTGGGATCAAATGGGTGTGTGACATTTTCTCACAAACGTTTGATTGTGAACTGATGGATTTCTCTTATGGGGGTTCTGCTCAGCGCTTAGGCCTCCGTTACCCTGCGTCATATACAGCTAATGGGAATAACTGAGCCTTGAACCAGATCTCAGGGTGGAGAGTGTCGAGTGGAGCTGCTGGCTCCTCTGTAGCCTGTGCGGTGAGAGCAAGAGGCCGTGAGCTTGTCCATCCCTCTGCTGCAGCAGAGGCTCCGGGGATAGTTGTACACGGTGAGGGCAGACTGTTTGATCAGCACATATTTTTAATTGGCTCGAGGCACCCTGGAGTGTCAGCATTGCTATGGAGTAGACTCCTACTGCACCTTTTCTAATTAAAATCATTATAAATTCCAAGCGCATCATAAAGGATTAAATGAGACTTGTGTGTGTGTGTGTGCGCGCGAGTGTATGTTTTATCCAGTAGTGTGTCTCTGCACAGGCGCGTTGTCTCCTTGATAGCTAACATGTATAGCTTAATTGTTTTCTTCTTAGTAATAGTAAATGAGAGAGGGCTGGCTGTAATTCTGGTCCACTAATCAAATTACAAGAAAGGGTATCTCTCAATGTATTCACAATGAAATGCTGTGATGGAATATGTGTCAAAAAAAAGCCTTACTGGAGTGTTTACCTGCAGTTTTGTATCTTTTATTGAATATTCACATATGTCCTGCTGTGCATAGCAGACTTAACAGGAGCATTTTGTCTTATAAGAAATAATTGATGTGAGACAAATTGCGCAATTCCACAGAGAATCATTTCTGAAAGGCTTGGAAAACAAATGAGTTCAAGAAAACTTCAGTGGATGTTTTATTCCCCTGCTCATTTTGATGGGAACAACATACCTTGCCTGTCTTAATCTACAGATGATGACGATACTGTATTAAAGCCCAGCTGCTATACTGCGCTTTAGGGGAAAAAAAGAAGGAGTGGCTTCAGTCCGCTTGACAAAGGAGGCTTAAATCTCTTAAATATCTAGCACTGCCACTTTGCCCTGAGGGAGCATAGGAACAAGGGAGTGTTTCTTTGGTCTGATATTGGAAGCTAGAGTTCATGGGAGCAAAATGCAAGCAAAGACTATAGAAGGATTTGAGGAGCTGGCTCTTTTCAACAAAATATGCGCCTAAAGCCTTAACATACATCCTGAGATAAACTTCAAAATCACATGACAGAGAAAACTACTGTCATTCATATTGTAATAACCATGCCTGACCAACATTTACGATGAATATCTCAGTCATGAACAGTTATAAAAACCTCTGTGGCGTTCAGCGACAATATGCAAGTGTTCGACAGAAGCTTTATGGAGAAGAGTTATGAAGATTTGGATTGATAATGGCTCTTTTGGAACACACAGTGGTTCTTTTCACATCAACAACCATAAAAATACAGAAACTTCTACAACTGTTAATGGATGGCATTTTCCAGCAATGAATGACTGTACTATAGGTATGTAGACGCAACAATGGATGACATGCAGACAGTCAAAGTTCACTGTAAGTCTTGTTTTTGGGGAAGTAACTGCTAAAATAGTGGGGAACTGCATGGGTTTGGGTGACTGTATTGAAAAAGGATGAATGTATAACAAGTATTTAGTGATTTTCTCAAGCTCCCTTTATGCAGTCACAGTTTGCAGAAAATACATTTTCTCAGTGTGGCTCATGACCAACAGACTAAATTTAGACAAACGTGTTTGTGAGGATTCAACTTTGTAGAGAGAATATGAAAAAAACAGAAACGCAAAACGTCTTTTTGAGGCCTATTTTTGTGGAACTGGGTTTCTATTGATGCAAGGAGGACGGACAACTGAGAGACATGGCAGATGCAAGAAAGTGAAAAATGGATCGGAAAGACGACGGAGGGGTGGGGTGTCTCTTCAAACATTGCCGCTTCCTGTCCGGAAAAGTCCATTCATCATTTTCACGTCTTCATGTCGTGGCTTACTTTAGCAATAGCCAGAAGTGTGGCAATGATGACACCCAGGATTGATGAGGTGCAGGTGGGGGTGGCTAGCAGGGGTTTGGGGTTGAGATGGTCAAACCAGATGCGGCAGGAGGTGGGGCTGGATGGACAGAGCAGGACCCGATGAAGGTCATGATGTTACTCATTGCTCCAATAACCGTATCTGTTTGCAGAACTACATGGATGTAGGCCATGCACAGCAGCCGTGCTATGAATTCTGATGTGTATGGAAAAAGACACACAAATGCCACTTTCCACTCATATGTTTCCCTTCAGCATGCAGGGATACTTTAGCCATGATGTGTACAATACATCAGCATTACAAACAAAAAAATTATAGTCATTAAATTAAAAGAACAGCATTAGGAAATTCTCTTGATGAAAATAATGACACTACTCTTAACGTTTGCATGCTGCATGCAGTACACAAAGCTATTGCTGGCAACTGGTGATACACAAACAACCTCTTATTTTCCCACACAAGTAAAAAGAAATCTTAATTATGTTTTGAATGAGAGACAGCATCTGTGTGCCTGTGTTTGAATAGATTGTCTTCTTGATAGCTAATATATATATACTTTTTTCCCCAGTAATAATAGCTGTAATCCTGCTCCTGGTATTAGAGATGTTTATACTTTGAGGAGGGTGGGGTGGTCAAATGCAGATCTTTCACTCAGGAGATGAGGCCAATGTTGGGTTCACAACATTAGCCACATTTTAGAGACTAAACTGTTTTTGTTATGGTTACCAGTATGATTTATTTCCTGAAAGAAAGTGAAAAAAATGATATAGTAAATAATATAATTATATATAACTATATATGCTCTCTCTGAAAAAAGGGAGGTTTGGGAGAAAATATAGTCATCCATCCCAAAAGGTTGATTCTGTTCATCTGAATGTAGCGTTTTCAGTGGAAGAAACATTTCGTCACTCATCTAAGTGACTTCTTCAGTCTCAGCTGACTGCAGGTTTCTCCAACCTTATAAACAGTACATTAGCACAATAACTGAACTTCGCCCACTAAATGAACAATGAGCTGTGAGGTCAGTTGTTCATCCATGATATTCATCCATCTTCATCTGTCTATCCAGTTCAGGGTCATGGGGGAGGCTGGAGCCTATCCCAACTACCAAGATAGGCTATGTCCTGATACAGTGAGAATCACAAATGAACCAAACTGGATTTCAACCCAAGACCTTTTTGCTGTGAGGCAACAGTGCTAACCACTGCACCACTGTGCTGCCTGGGAGAGAGAAAATATGTTTCACGCATAATTTCTTAAGACTGCAGTTCTATATGGGAACAAGGCACGACTGTTAAATCTCCTTGCTGACTACAGCGGTACACAGGTTAACATGTGTAAAATGAAACATGTTTTTTTAATGTCTGGTCTTTAAGTTTAGCTTCCCTTCTAACTCTTCCTGAGATGAATGTAACGTTTTAACTTCTGACAGCTGGGATAAGCTCCAGCACACCCTCCCCACAACCATGAATTGGATTAGTGGAAAAAAGTAGATGGATGGAACTTTTGACTAACTACATTAAACATTTTTATGACCCATCCCTAAAACCAAGTGCACCCAGTGACAACACCAGCATGCCCCCAAATCTTTTTTATACTAGTTTAAACACTGTAAAATGAAGCGAAAATAGAAAGAGGAGCCTAACAAAGGCATTTCGTAGAATCCTACACCTTAGCTGCAAATGGTTTGACCTCTTTTGAGTTCTGTTTGTCTTTAGATGCCTTAAGTTGCTTTAAAAACTCAAACCTGTTGATTGTTAAGTGGCATTAAAGGCTACAGCAAAGGTTTTTAATTATCCTTCAAACTACTGTAACATTTCAACTACCCCCTGAGGGTTTGTACATCTAAGATTGAATCTATATTCTATCCAACATCAAACCAAAAAAGATCTGCCCGTACTTTAAGGATGAAAGATTCTTGGGTCTACAGAAGCAGTGATACATGAGTGGGTATTGCCAGACTCCCCCTTGTGGCAAAATAACACAACTGTAAAAGACTACAGTCTGGCAGACAGGCAGGGACACTCAAAATTGTAAAGAGGCAACAGGACTCAAACTGAATTTAATTAGAGCCAAGGGTGATATCAAAATGTGTCCTCTCTTCCTTCACTCTCCATCTTTCACTCCGCAGCGTACCCCTGCTGGCACTCGGCGGACTCCAAAGAGTGTGGTTCTCCCAACTCAGTAGCTGATCAAAACCAGGTGGGAAGGCCTCCATGTGCTTTCCATTTGTGCAGGATGTAAATGGATTCAATTAGATCCAAATGCACAACCTGTCAGCCAGGGGGAAGTGGCAGACTTTCAAAGGCCATTAGATTATGGACAGGATTTGGAATAAAAACTTCACTGGCCGGGATTGCGCTATTAAATTGGTTGATGTGAAACTACTGAAGTGATTTGAGCTCGCATGCTGACTGTGCACTGTTCATGTAGGTGCAAATTCTGTCACATACACCCATTCCTAAATTATCATTAGAAGAAGCCCCCACCCCTCAGTTCTTTTTCCTTCTCTCGCTGTCGCTCCCCCTCTCTCATGCACAACCTCTCACACATGCGAGTGCAAACACACAAAGGGTATATGCATAAAGCAGTAATATGTTTTGAGACATATTGCCAGTGGCCTCACAATCTTGCCTGCATAACAAACAGGAGCTCTTACAGCTTTAAAGTCAAATGGCTCCATCAGTCATGGCTGTTAAGAAGCCCAGCCATAAAAATTAAAGACTTCCAGCAAACTGACCAACTGTAACACGTTTCCTTTTTTTTGATTGGCTGCAATGAAATGATGTCTACTGCACACATTTGCAAACACTCAACAGTCTGTTTAAAGGTGCAAAATATTGTAAAACATGGTGGATGGTATGTTCTAAAAAAAAAAAAAGCAATAACATAAGATTGGGAAGCCTTACAGAAAGGAATATTACAAGAGATGCAGATGCGTTAACTACAAACCAGCTTCACTTATCATGCATTGGAGTGGGGGAGGGGCAGTCAAAAACAAAGGATCTGCCAACCCGATAGAGGCAAAACATACTGTGGGAGAGACCGTTCAGTTGATGACCTATGATTTTAATGAAGAGAGAGCCTTTACTTCACTAGTCTGATACAGGAGTGAATCAATGAGACATTTCTAAGCCATTATTATCAATCACCATTGCTTAAGACAACCTAGTGAGCTCATTAGATAAAATGAACACCAGATTGATTGCAGAATGTGGCAAGTAAAAAGTAAGATGTAGAGTAGTGGGTGGTGATGGAAGAGAAAGGAAATGGGTCTCATGGATCTCTCCAGAAAAAAGAACTGGGGAGTGAAATTAAACGAGTAAGAGACAGGTCATGTGTCTTGAACTGTATTTGAGTTTCCACATTTTTATTCAGATCTAATTATTTGCGTCTTTTCAGTCTAGTTTAAAAACCGCACAGAACTTAGGTGTTTTTATTTTGTTTGGGGTTTCTTTTGGAGGGGGGAAGATGCAGAGTTAGCTTCCGATGGCAAGATGTCATCAAACGGCGGTGACGAAATGACCACAAACCCTCGCTGCTTTAGAAATGATCTTGTGTCTCCCACACACATCTAGCTGTATGTGTTCCACGCAGTTAATTACGAGTCACCAGCCACTTTGATAATATGTGGACATATTATTAAAGTGGGGGAGGAAAATGAAAAGGAAGGAAAAAAAATGAGGGGGACAGAAATGAGAAAAATAAAAGAACAAAAGGAAGAAAAATCAGCGAAGTCACAAGAGGAAGAAAACAAAGAGAAGGAAACAATGCGTGTGAGAGTGTAAAGTATGTGATTTGAGCAGACATTTGTTCCCCTTGGGCGAGCGTAATAGACTGCTCTGTCTGAATAGGGGGAAGGTACGAGAGCCCCGCTGGTGTAGGATTTTGGCTGTTGTGTTGCTGCAGTGGATTGAAAAGTGAATATATGTAAAGGAGGGTCAGTATGAAAGCAGCAGAATCCCACTCTGTCTCCACCTAGGATGGAACAGATGTGCCCACAACTCCAGCTGTTGCCAGATGTGACTATAGAACCATCTGCATGAGCTGTTATCATGTGTGTGTGCGTGTGTGTTAAAAAAAGAAGAAGAAGAAGGGGAAAAAGGCATGCACAGAAAGCTGCAGCTTATATGAGTCAAACTGAGTAATGTCACTATTTTTGATGATTTGATCCTGACAATTTCCCTCTCCAATTATTCCCTCTAAGAATTATGGATGATCCAGATAGCCTCGAGGTGCACGTGGGCTGTTTTATGGGAGAGAAAAACAGCTAAATGTTTAATTACTGGAACATAGTTTGAAGTGTGTATATAAAAAAACAGATCATAAACTGTAGCTGTACAAACACAGTTTGATCTCCCCCATGTGACTGCTTCTATTCATCAGTTCAGCCATACTGACGCACGTACAGCATTCATAAAAGGCATGTTTCTTTCTATTTTAGTGCAATGGTACATGCACATCTTTTTTTTAAACTATTGTACTGAAGTGTAAAAACAATACTTCAACTCCTCTTAGGGCCCCATAACATCATCCACTCGTTTAGCTGGAAATATCGAAGAAAAAAAGAAATTGATGTGACTGAAAAGCCAAAAAGGAGATCAAAGACATAAAAAGCGGAAAGTCATCTTTTGTATGATCGTAGAATATAAAACCTGATGAGACATATAAAGCCATAAAGTGTTATGAGACCCCGGGAGATGGCAGATTAAAAAGTGCAAGGGCAATTTCCACCAATAAAGTTGGAGACAGCGGCTGCTCCACCGCTGTGCTCTGCTCCACCAGGCAAAGAGAATGGTCTGAATAGATTTCAGCAACCTTCATAAAGCCAGGACTAAATCCACTTCACAAACGGGAACAGAGACCAAGCCAATCAATTAATGCCCCCCCAACAATAATGAACACAGACAGGTAGAAATGCTTTCAGAGCCGGTGCATGTTTGATGCTCGCTGGGTTCCAACGTCATGTGGCATTGAGCAGGAAAGTCAGGGTCTACTCTCTGCATGCGCATGGCTTCGTTCTTTGTGTGTGTACACGGGTCTGTGTTCTAATGTATTCCTGTGTGTATGTCTGTGTTGAAAAGCTCACTATTGAATGAGTACATTCAACAGAGCGCTGTGCTCTTTAAATGCCAATGAAAATAAAGAAAGGGAAATTGTAGGCACTCTGAAGCAACAGGGAAAAAACCAACAGAGCGAGACAGAGAAAGCAAAACCTTACCGCGCCAAGAGAGACTTCACAAGGTTTAGCAGCCCTCCACTCAAATATATAGGGGCCATAAATCCTCTACTTAATGTCTTTTGGGCTCGACTTTTTATGGGCAGTGACAGCGACAGTGAGTGACTTCTTTTTTTTTTTTTTTATGTTAATCAACACAGCAAATTTCAACAGCCCTGTCTGGACAAACTCCAGCTTGTACTCTCTGAAAAACTCCAATTCCAGTAATGAAAGTCGACATTACGTTCTGCTGCACTACACAAGACATTCAGAGGGATGTAAAATATTATGTTTCCACTGAAGTTTCGAGGGAGTAAATCATTAAATAGAAACCGGACAGCTCATTGCATGATACTGCGCTGTTTTAAAGACCACACTTGAAGAAATAAAGGTATTATGTTTCTTTCTGGCATTCTTGGTAGATCCTATTCGAGTCCTAGGAATTAAATTTACTGCGACAATACACATGCAACCTTACAGAAGAAGTTGCGCTTAAGTATCAGCTGTAAAATTTACTACTCAGGAATCAAAAGTAATAGTCATCTTTATGAAGAATGGCCCCTTCCGGAGCGCTAAATTATTAATGCACAAAGCTGTAGGGAGGATTTTAATGTAGTTGTGCAAACTATTTCAAACAGTCTTAGACAGTCTGAACACCTATTATCATTTCAGGAAATGTGGGATTGTCAGAAAGAAGGGGTGCTGTTCACACACAGAACCCAACATTTTGTGAAATGTGCTTCTTCTTCTTTCTTTCTTTCTTTCTTTCTTTCTTTCTTTCTTTCTTTCTTTTTGGTGTAGTATTAAATGTGAAAAATCAATATTGTCACATTTGTGTGAAAAATATGAAGCTAGACCTAACAACTTTGCTCGGGATGAAGATTCAAAGCAGGGTCAAATGGATAATCTGGCTGTGTTTAAAAGGAACAGAGTACACTTACTAGCACTATAGATTAACTTATTTTTGTTTGATCTATAGCAAAGTGAATATGTCAATATGTTTCAATCTCCTGCTGTTAAAAAAACAGTAAAATTTATGATATTTTTAACTGAATGGAATATTGAGCATAGAATACAATAATATTGTGAATTGCTGAGAGGTCCAGCTAAGAAAATCAAACATGCTGAGGCAATACTTCATAGACAGCTGGGCCTAGTCAGTGCCACTTGTCACATAAGTGTCCATCCCTCTAAAAGTGCACAACTTTAAGCCTTAATACAATGTAAACAGCCGAGTTTGTTGTAAAGTTGGGCATTTTAACATGGGAGTCTGTGGAGATTAATCACAGACTTTGTACAGATGGACACAGCCACTGTGATGTCACCCACTGGTTTTAGATTTCCCTTTTAAAGCCTTAGCTTTAGCATTGTTTAGGTTTTTTTTTTGAAACACCAAGATATTGGCTAATGTTAGCAAGCTGTACTCATAATCTGCATGGGTGCAAGGCAAATACATTCAGATCAGTTAATGAGTGCTTACATGCTAACAAAACACTAGAATTTCACTCACCACAACTGAAGATTGAACAGGTTGTAGACAATTATGCATCATCATTCACAGTGACATTTAGGCGTTTCAGCAATCATGTGCAGTGCCAAAAAATACTTTGTCCAAGGATTACTCACTGCTTTCTTTGATGAAAGAACACACAGCAAGCTATATTATGTATCAGATCATTCAATTAAAAATGCTCCAAAAGACAGGTAGAGCATAAACACACAGTGGACAATTTGGTGGATTTTAGGCCTACAGCAGAGAGCAGTTAGCTAGAGCAGGTATGTTAGAACAGCTATCAATCAAGGGACCATCCCCTTTAGTCCACAAATCAAAACATTCTCCAACCGAACAGCTGTTATGATGGAGGAAACTACCCATGTAGGCTAAAAACATATATTATACTTCTTCATGCTGTTAAAGCAACTAGTGAAAGTCAAGTGGCCATTAGAGGAACTGCAGTTTGGCTTGGCTTCGCGTTTCAGTCCTGAAATCACAGCAAAATTTAGAAATCTGAAGTCAGCTAGGGGGAAAAGTGCATTTCAAACTAAATTCCTGAATTACTTTGTATGCTAGCACAGACTGTGTATAAAAGACTGACAAAGCCACCATCCTGCAACCCATTTGTTTTGGATTCCACATTTTAAAACCACTTCCACATTGGTTTCCTGCACCCAGAATTGACCATACTAGCTTGACCATACATGCTTTGTTACGTCCAAAAACTTTATGGACATAACAAAGCATTTGAGTTAAAAAATGAGTTACAACTTCACCATATTTCAGTTGCTGCTCGAGAGCAACTCACCTTTGGTGTAGAGTGTCAGTGTGTTGTATAACTCCCATCATCCACATCCACCCATACATCCGACCCTTCATTGCCTGAAGTGAGTATCCTTTACAACCACCATTCCCATCTCTGAATATCCACTTTGTTTAAAAGTCTCACCTCCGGTTTGTAATGTAAGCTTTTTGTTTCAAATCTAGATTTGATTTTTTTTTTTTTTAAGTTACAAGTTTGTTTTCCCCACATTGGATTCACAGCCAAAGGAGGCAGTGGATGGTTTAGAGACTCCTTTAAAGGCACTATATTTTCCCTTAAATTTCACTGGAATAAAGTCAAACATTGCAGAAATCGCCAAGAATAGCGCAAGTTAAGTCAGAGAGTTGAGCAAAAATGCACTTTACTATGTGTTAGCTCTACCCATCCTTTTTTAGTATGATTCAGTAACTCAAAGACTTATGGCATGATTCTTATACTCTGAAATACTTTTCTTCATTCTTATGCATGTAATTAAAAGCTTTAAACATTCTCATATATGTGTATATTTTTTTGTGGGAACCCTTCCTTGTTTAATGGTTACTCATGTTTTTACACCCCCTCACCTTGTAACCAGTCCAGCATAGACAATCATGCCCCATCATTCACAATAACATTGAGGTGTTTCAACAATCATGAGCGTGCCCAAACAATGCTCTGTCCAAGGATTACTCGCTCTGTTTTCTTTGGGGAGTCAGTTTGTTTTTCTGTTTTGTCCATATATCCATGACTCCATATACGCAAGCCCTGTGATGTCAGCCTTTTTTATCCATGTTTGTGGTTGCTCAGCGTCGGTCTTGATGGCTCATCAAGTTGTCATGGCCTTGCAGCTTTTACAGCATTCCTTTCTTTATGTCCAAGAGGCTTTTTTTTTTTTTTTTTTTTAGTGCACACTAACTCTTCTGTAAAATAAACCCATGAATAGACCAAAAGCTTTGAGGTGCACTCAAGGCCAGGTACGCTGTGTTGATACTGGAGGAGCACTGTTTTCCCTCAGAGAGTGATGCCACTTTGGACCTGGCCTTCCTTTTCGGGGACCGGTGGGAGGTCAAAGTCTTTGAAAGTCTTTGCTGTGGGTTTTTTGTGTGTGTGAAAACAAAGGTCCTTGTGCTACATAGAAGAAAGCTGCATGGGATTGAAAAAAGAGCAAGAAGAGGAAAGTTTGGTCACTGTGGCCTTGGTTGCACACTCGGGAGAAGAGTGATCATCAGTGGCGAAAGGAGGTGGAGGGAGAGATGGTGACTGAGTGATTAACGGTCCACGAGATGTGATAGATGTCTTTAATAACGTCGGGCTGTTTTCTTAGTGTCCTCGAGGATTTGTTGTTATTAAGAAGCAGGTCTTATTATGATGACCACCTCTCTCGTAGTCTCCCACATCACGCTGGGCTTCGGTCCAGACAGTCAAAATAAACACTAGTCAAAAGCCCCGCCGCCCCGTACTTGCGCTGATGTGGCACTTGTTGATGGTGCCAGCATGTCTCAGTCCTGACTGAGGCATATGTGGTCTCACATCAGCAGTGAGGAAAAAACACAGAACATCGTATCACCTGTCGAATCAGCTGGAACCTGCAATCCGTGATCTAGCATCACTGTATGACAGGGTAACTACCACAATGATGTTTAGGTAAGTGGTGTATAATGGTTTTCATAGGCATTTCCATTATTGGAAGGAGAAGAAGATAAATGATCTCATTAGGAAATGCATGTTTGACCATGGGAGCCATAAGAAGTTGTGCTCATCACCGCTGGAAAACAAAATGAGAACATTTTATTGTACTTCCATTTCTTCTCCAAATAAAAATCACAAACACTCTCTCCTTTAGTGTGTCTAAGTAGCTCCAAGCTCTATCACAGACATAGAGTTGGTGAAGGCCCATGTTTTATTAATTTGCAGATGAGCTCAGCTATTGATGGTGTTGGCCGCCCATGGGTTCAATTAGGATAATACAGGGAGAGGGGCAGATTATGGGCGGCTATTTAAGTGAGGGTATATCTCTTCCTGACAGTTATAGTCCAAATGCAACAAATTGCCCTTTGGTGGCTGCGAGCGGCGCCATATCGGTCCTCTGGTGATGAAACATGCCAGTGTGGCAGGTCAGCCGTGTTGAGACGACACCAGGCTGCGTGAGCCGCGTAGCTTGTCCTCTCTGAACTAACAACGCAGGCCTGAGTGCAGCCCATTTCCATTCAGTTAATAGGGTCCATTTAGAAAACAGCAGTCTATATGGTGGTGTGCTGAGTGCATGTTCTACCCAGCCAACCCTAAACAGTCCCACTTAGCATGACACTCTCTAAACTATTGCACTTATTCTCTGCAGAGCTCTCTGGGTTGAAAGCCTGCAAGTTTTGACAGCTCAACAGAGCAAAGCGCAACCACGTAAACATCACATTACACATTACAAATACAAGACAGCGTGGGTGAATATTCTCCTAAGCATCCATAAAAGGAGGAACAGCTGCAGCATGCATGTGACACACAGAACTCTGGGATGAACGTTTATAGCGTCCGATTGGGGCCCAGACTCGGCTGTGCGATGAAAAGCTTAAACTGTACATTGCCCGTGGAATGTATTGTGTGAAATTGAATAGGGAGGCCATAAAGTGGACTGGAGACAGCGACCCAAGTATGCAGAGCTGGTTATCTTCCTTGTCTGGTCAGTCCGGTCAAAGCTTTAAAACAGCTCTATAGAAAGAGGCCGGACTGTGCTTTCTTTCGCTCAGGAAAATGACGACTGTGTCTCAGCTGCATTGGAGCTGCATGTTTAGGCTACAGTCACTGAGGTAATCCAGCCCTCCCATCCACACCCGGACATCAGCATTTAGGAAAGTGAGCACTCACAGGAGCAGTGCAGGTCAGCTCATAAAGGAGAAGGAAGAAGATCCTTAGTTTTTGTTTTTACTTAAGAGCAAGTCGTTTTAGCCTGAGTGCAGTGCTTTAGTAGCCATATTTTAACGACCTCTATCCTCAGATGATTTTCCCTGCTGCTGTGTTGTTTTACTTCAGATATTGCAATATTTTTACTCTGGCAGTAAAATTATTGATCAAGGCCAAGTGTACAGAGAGAAAATTCTCAACATTTCACAATCACCTGAAAATATATTCATCTTGAGTCCTGACCTGTAAAGTACTTTATCATCCGGACCTCTAATCCTTCCCTCTCCTTGTTTGCCTGTCCTGGCTTTCCTTGTTCCCATCCCCAGCCAGGCACGGGGCAATAGGGCACTGCTAATGTGCTCGGTGGGTCATTAATCCTTAGGATGGCCGTGGGGGCAGCAGAGCAGGCGAGCTTTGTTGTTTGATATCGGGCGAAATGGTGATGGGAGGCAAAGCAGATGTTTGTGTTGGCTGGAGAAGGAAAACACCATACTTGATGCCAACCCAATCACCATTTCATGCCAGGCAACAGCTGCCCAAATACATTTCAGCCAGAGTCTGGCAAACAGAGTCAAAGGTGACCAGAGCAGCTTAACACAGACTCTTTCTGTCTTTTCTCATGTTCTTTTAGTCCTTACACTTATACGTATAAATATATACACCTGAATGTCCCTTACTTGAGGGACTGCCCTGTGAACATTATTTAGAGCAGTGTTGGTTAGATTATTCCAGGAGCTTCAGTATCTGCAAATCTTGAAACTGAAGGTGAACCAGACACTGATGAATGTAAAACATGCACAGGTTTCTCTGTTTGCCTGCACTGTTGTGTGTAACTGGTGTTCACCGTGCATTCACCTTTAAAGCGAGATGGGAATCAGCCGAGAGGACACACAGAAAAGGAGCCATAGACTAACCCAGATTTTTTAGCTGGCCATGGTAAAAATATAACAATGTATGCGCATACATAGACCGCAGAACAAGGACAGCGCATTTAACTCTCTCCTGCCTCTCCACTCAACTGATGGGAGCCATTCATCATCGCCCACCTTCTGTGTGCTGAAAGGAAAGGACTCTGTGTGCGTGTATGTGTGTGTTTCTATGTAACAACAGATTAAAGATAAATATCTTCTATGTAGCTCACATGTCTTGATCCTGCTGTGGAGTTGTTTACTGTTTATGAGTTTCAGACTGAAATGAACACCGTTGTCTAGCCAACAGAGTGTACTGCCCTCTGCTGCTCTGTTTGAGAACATCTGTGCTTAGAACATCTGCCGCTTCCACAGCACAGACTGGGATGCACACTCAACCCTACTGGGGTTGTTTAAATGGCAGGTTGGTGCAGGAGCAGCCTTTGGGCTTTTGCAAAACTTCAATGACACTTAATGTTAAATAGGATCAGAAAAGTTAGATTAATTCATAAATAAATACATAATCGCATACTTGGTTAAAATAAATACAGCCCTTGGCCAAGTTTAGCTGTTGTACCTTTTACAGTTTATTACTTCATCATCTTAAAGAGAACCTACTGATGCCTTGCTTGATCTCCATTTTTGGAAGCAATATTTCTTTAATAGGCTTCTTTCCTCCCTCATGCATATTGGAAAAAGAAATTAAATCTATTTATCTCTCTCTATATATGTATATATATCTATCCACAACAAGACACAAGAGGATATTCTGATATACTTAAGATGATGATGCTTAGATGAAAGGCTGTATGTTAGTTAAGTCATGCACCTGCGGAAAGAGGTATGTTTGTACAATGTGGGAACATTTCTAACCCATTTGTCATCTCTAATTTAGCAGAGGTGGAGTGGGTGAATCAAAGGAGGCAAGTAATGAGCGCCCACAGTAGCCAGTACGGTAACCGTGGTTACATGTGGTGCATTAATGTATGTAATCTATTACTGTGTCTGTGACAAGGACACATAGCATGCTAATTAAAGAAACCTTTCATTGTGCTTCCCTTAGACACAGGTCATGTCTCATTAAAGATGGTCTCAGTGCATGGGGAGCCATTCATTACTGGAGGAAAAAAATAAAAAGTGGATAGATGGGATACCTGTATGCATAGACTTTCCACAATGAGCAAACCTGACAGCATGAATAGCCAATAGAAAACATTCCTTCTCGTACTGAAAATTAAGAATTGATATATTAACAACAAACCAAAAGACATCATTACTTTGGAAAGCATAAAACATTTGGTGACCAAAAGCAAAAAAAGAAAGACAACTGTTGAAAAATCAATAAATTTTATTTATGAAATGAGAGGATATTCACAAAAGAATCAGTGCCACATTAATATCATGTACATTACTAAATATATAATATAGAAAAAATATAAAATTGAACAAAAATAAACCACATCTTCAAAAGGCTTTCATTTCTGCCATGCCAGTTTAAAAAATTAAAATAAAACAAAAACAACAACTGAGTTTAGTCCTGGGACAATGATTTAAAGAAATCAATCCCAACAGGATGTTAGAAACCCACCTGGATGTTTGGTGCAGAGGGACACTCATGCAGCAATATCTGAATGGTAGTGCACAGGCAGAAAAACTATCTGCTCTTTAGTGGCTCCAGTAATAATTGCAGTCCAAGCCTATTTTTTTTTTTTAAACCTAAAAGGCTGCACCGCAACTCTGTCTGGACAGAAACAACTAGCTGTCCCCCAAATGCACCATCCCCCTGTACAATAAAGGAAAGAAAAAAAAAAAAAACAACAACTGAGAAAATAAGACATCTGGAAGGCTGTAGAGCTAATGGGTGTTATTACTGTTTGGATTTCTCTTTGTGGTCACGAGATAAAAGGTAACTCATACTGGATCACTTTTCCATGGTCACAAAACACTAAAATTATCTTTACTTCATCTGAGCTCAACTCACAATAATCAAGTACTCTTGTGTTTTTGTTAGTCAGCTTTGTCCACTCATTAATTCTATACCAACCAGTCTCTATTGTCATTATTATAAGAAAAAAACATAATACAGACAAATAAGAGCATTCCCACTGTCGCTTTTGATCATTATATTCATTTGGAAATGGCTTCATCCAGTCGTTATTTAAAACAGTAACATTATAATTACGTGCACCTTATTATAGATGATTCACAGTCTGCATTAAGGGCTGAGTGATCGACCAATCTTATCAGATAACTTTCATAAAACTTGCAATACATAGGTATATTATTTTAGGTCTAATTGCAATTAACTACCTTACCCTAGCTCCCATGTTGGCCAGGAGGCTATTCTGGTGGTTTTCATGTCATTTCCCTGCCTCTCCAGTACGTATCACGTTCCACAAATAGACTTAAACGCCATTGAATTGGACTACAGTTAAAGATGTTGGTTCTTGTTCTGATCTGAACGTCTGCTGAGCTTTGCATTATGAAACATGTATAATTTCTGCGTCTGCTGCAGATTCTGGCTGAAGTGACCTTTCAGCTTACAGCTGATTTCTTACTGAGCCAGAAAAAAGCCTTCTTGGGATAACAGACTGACTGAAGGCAGCTGAAAGTTTCCCAGCTAGCAGAAAAAAGGTGGGGCTAGCTGGTTAGCAGTGACTTGGCTTTCAAACTAAAATAACAAGGTACTGAATTTAAAAAAAAAAAAAAAAAAAAAAAAAAAGCACTGGTCCATCTTTTTTTTTTTTTTTTTTTTTTTTAATTCAGCATCTTATTATTATTAACATGAACTAACCAAATGTGTGATTCAAGTGATCCACACATGGTAAATTTCCAAATCAGAAGTAAATTAAACTACATGAAAATGAACACAAGAATGCAATGGCACTGAAAATATTTTACCAGTCAAACTGTTGGAAATTCTCTGTAGTGGAGTGTTATCAATCCTTCAAAAATGTGACCTTCTCCGTGACCCAACTCTAATACGTTTGATTGAGATGCATTTACAAAACATTTTAATACCTGATTTACTAAGTAACGGCTGGAAAGATCTCGTCCTTTGCCAAGTTAACACCCATGGTTTCTACAGCCCCCCATAAAGTAGTCCCTGTCTGAATATGAAAGCAAATGAGCAGTCCAAGACAAGTGCAAATCCTCCCTGAGACTGGTCTATGTACTTACACAGACATCTGATTCACCATTTTACAACCCCCATTACCCTACTAGAAGCCTAAAGCAGTCACACTGACCAGCCTAAAACTGTGTATGGTGCCACTTCGGCAGCTCGCTTTGTTTTCACACAACATTTAAGACAAAAATACATGGATTCATCATCATCATCATCATCATCATCTAGTCACAATAAGGCTCCTAGAGAAGCACGTAAACCAGACTGGTCAGAAAATAAGTGGATCAAAAGAATGGTTGTTGATCACAGTTATTATTGCTAAAATGATTATCATTATGATTTATTTTAATGATGAACCATCCTCGGACACATGACCAGATGCTGGTCTCCATCCACACATCTATAGAGCTGTGACATACCACAGTGGAGATGGGTGGGGAAGAGCTGTGTGAAGTGACTCAGCATGTGATGCTCATACTCGTCTCAGGGCTTCAGTCCTCTGGCGACAGACAGAGGGACGTTATGTCGTCATGTGTCTCTCAGCTGACCTCGGTTTTGAAGGCTCTGGAAGTGGGCATCCTTCAGGATGCGGTTGATATGCAGGTAGGACACTGGGTTCGTGGGCTCAAAAGAGTTGCCCACACTAAGCGGACTGCAGGGGCCCTGAGCACACTGACTGACGCAGCTCCCAGCTGCACGTTCAGGACTGCTGATGCTGCTGCTGCTCTCACTGTTGGATGACTGAAATGCAGATATTAACATTACCATTAGAATGTTAGAATCCAGGGTCTGCACATTAACGTTGAATTTAATATCATACGAACTGAACCAGCTTCTACTTTAAATCTGCATCTAGTAAAATTCAAAGCTCCATAACTGACTAAAAATAAAATTAAATACTACAAAGTTAAAATAACACATGTACACAGACTAATACAGGAAAACAGAGGAATATTTCAAACTAAGGAACAAACACAGTCATGATTTTACAACAGTTTTAACTGCGCAGTGACATTATGGGTGCAAGTAAGTGTACTTGTTTTCTTTTATTGCAGATTTGGAAAACTGACATGTTTCAGGCCAAACCAATTTTAGCATTAGACAAAGATAACCTGAGTGAATACAAAATACATGTTTTAAATGATCTTTAATCTTAATATTTTTAATTGAAGTTTTTGGAAAATAGGGTTTGAGTTTCATTAGTACCGGCATAAAATTACATTTGTACATCAACATCATATCCATCTATTCTCTACTGCTTATCTTTTTCAGGGTTGCAGGGATGCTGGAGCCTATGCCAGCTGTTATAGGGCAAGAGGCAGGGTGCACCCTGGACAGGTCGCCAGTCTGTCGCAAGGCTAACACACAGACAACTGGTTGCGCCCACATTCATATCTATGGGCAATTTAGAGGTTCCACTTAACATATACCTACTAACTGCATGTCTTTGGGCTGTGGGAGGAAGCCGGAGTACCCAGAGAGAACCCACACAAACACGGGGAGAACATGCAAACTCCACACAGAAAGACCCCGGCCTGATAGTGGAATTGAACCCAGGACGTTCTTGCTGTAATGGAACAGTGCCAACCACTGTGCTGCCAACATTATATTAAAAGTCAAATATGGTAGGTAAAGTTTAAGGGAGAAAGTCTGTTGATCAGTTCGTGTCATGAAACTCAAACACACTAGTCAATGTAGTAGGACTTTTATCTAAAAACACACAAGCAAGTCCACCTTTGAATGGCTCAAGAAAACAAAAAAGGGACAGCTTTGGACTGACCTAGTCAAATTCTAGACTCAAATCAGATTCGGATGCTGGGTTGGACCTGAACTCGAAAAATGCTCAAAAAAATAAGAGAGTGTGGCTGAATTAAAACAATTCTCTAAAAAAGAAAGGGCAAAAATTCCTCCACAGTAATGTGAAAGACTCATAGCCAGTTATCAAAAACTAGACTGCAGTTCTTGGGTCAAAGGATGGCACAAGCAGTTATTAGGTTTACTTTTTCACATAGGGCCAGGTAGGTTTGGATAGCTTTTTCCCCTTAATAAATGAAACCATCATTTAAAAACTGCATTTTGTATTCACACCAGTCATCTTTGTGTAATATTAAAATTTGCTTAACGACATGCAAAAAATGAGAAATGCTTATTCAGAGCACTGCATTTCTATTCAGGTTTCTGTGAGTATCATGTTACCTTCCCTCTATAGTTTCTAAATGAACTGAATAACATGCTTAATGCAAGTTTCAGTTAACGCTTGTACCTCAGAGTCCCAGGCATCACGGCCTGGCTCAGGAGAGATGGGATGTGCTCTGGTCTGCCTTTTGGCTTGGGGCACCAGGTGGCCATTCTCCTCATCACCACCACTGTGCTGCCGTTTCCTGTTCAGGTAGAAAGCCAAAATAGGTAAAGATCAATGTGGCCTCACCAACTTATTAAAAACAAGTGTAAGCAACATATGAGACCTAATTCCTCAGTTAATTGTAGAGTAGACGAATTTAAAAGCAATGACTTATCCCTGCTACAGTGTATACATGACGATTATTATGCAAAGTCACTGCAAGCTGCCATTGTTATATTCAAGACCAGCTAGCTGGGTATATTCTCAACGGTACTTCGAAGACACCATAGACCTACAGCACTACAGTTGTTAAAGTAATACAGTTGCTGTGACCAATTACAGTTGCTGGAATCATGATTATTTTGTTAGCATATTCAACATTTTACGTGGGTCCTGCAACAAAGGCCACGGAAATGTCGAGCCAACTCTCGTTCAATCACTACTCAATCTACTCAAATGGAGTTATATTGCAAGCTCACCTGCTTTCAGTCAACATATGATAACACTTGAGCAACCTAAACGAGATTCTTCTTTTTATTTTCTTCTGAGCAGACAGGAGGAGCCGGTTGGCTGACGTTATTTGCTGGTTAACGGAGCTCGTTTCCTGTCTGTCGACGGCCTGTTAGTTTAGCTAACTTTGCCTGATTAGCTAATTACGCTCAATAACAATGCGATACAGTTTTCCATTTCAGTGACAGTGCCAAAGACATCAGTTAGAGTGATAAACCACACAAAAAATTCGACGTGGCGTTAATTGACAACAAAAAAAGATCAGGCGTTGACGAGCTAGGTAGTTAACAAGCCTGTCCTAAAGCGCTTTATCATTGGTTCCAAGCTAATGCTAACGTCACCGCAAGCTAACGGGAATCCTCTTATCATATATTAGCTAACTACTGCACGCAGTACAATTTTTACTCCCTTTCGGGACTATTGCGCTCTTAAATCGAAATAAAATTACTAGGGTTCAAACTCAACCTAGCCAACGATACTTGCTACTGATAACACGCACAACCAACCGCAACTGTTGTGTTTACATGGCACCGCGCCTGCGCAAAGACCAATTATGGTGCCTTTAAAGACCAATAGGAAAAAACGAACCCTAACTCACATGGTATATATACACATATATACACATATATACCAGTATAGACGTGAAGGTTAATAACAAGGGCAATAGAAATAAGCAACAGAAAATAAAGCTAACTTGTGTAATGCACGCTTTTCCTTTTTCATAAGTAAAAATATGAGGTGGCTTGGGACTGAAAGGAAGAACGCCTAAAGGTAACACTATTCTAGCAATTATAGTGTGAAGTTTTGTACATTCGCTTTAGAAGCAGGTTTTTGGTTCGATGTCAGTCAAATGCACAAATCTCTTGCGTCTTGTTCCCGGATTCTGTGGTAACCGAAAGTAACAAAGCATTCAGAGACTTAAGTTCTACACAAGAACTGACGTTAAACAGCACATTAACCCTGAAAATATACTTCGTCTGATCAAGTCAACCCCATTTATACCACATTAATTTCCCCATAGGATGTCGCCATTTGCAAACACATTTATTGTCATAATGTTTGTCTTGAGGGCTGAGACTATTCAACAGAAACAAGTCAACAAAGCAATAAGCTGAAGTCTATTTCCACATATATGTTCTTATGGATATTTTATACTGAAGAGTAGACATGCAGATTAGGTTGCCATGTATTATATTGTATTTCCCGTTGTATGGCAGATAGAAGGCTTAAAACAAAATATCCACTCTGAAGTAAGTGGCTGGCACATTTTCAACCCGGAAGTTGCAGTCTGTAGTGCAGCCTGCTTGCCCAGCCAGCCAATAGAGTGAAAAATTGTCTCCGCCAATGACTCAAGCGAAGGACGGAGGTGAGATTATCAGGGATTGTCAGTAGCGGCGGTCCTTCTGTGTATAAAGGCAAATAACCGCAATGGGCAGCACCGACTCTAAATTGAACTTCAGGAAGGCAGTGATCCAGCTCACGACCAAAACACAGGTGGGTTATGAGCAGTTTATATGTGTATTCTATCCAACTAAATAAATCGTTAAAAGACAGAGCCAGTGGGCGCACCGAAGAGCATCGTCGACGAGATGAAGGGATAACGCTTGCGACGCAGGAGCAAAAGAAAATATATATAAATAAAAATAAACTAATCTCGTGTTGCATGCTGCCTTTTCGGGTCACGTCTGTTTATTATTTTGCAGATTATAAATATTTATCATCTGAATGCAAACAGGCCTGTGTCGTATCTTTATTAAACTGGATTAAATTGTCACAGATTCTGCTTTGTGAGTCACCGTAATTCGTTTTTGTTTGTTTTTTGCTTGTTTGGTTTTTCAATGCTGTACGCGTTCAGTTCAGATGATTATACATTGTGGCGTACAGCAAAATCAAAGGTGATGACGTAGGTCTGGACTACGTTTGCAGATGCGGCAGGTGGACTGTGCCGTCAGTGTCACAGATACTGTTTGCGCTGCTGCTAGAACAAGCAATTGTGTTGACATTGCCATGAGCTCTGATTATGTATATAATACATGAAAGGATAAGCGTGTAGATCTTTGTATTAAGGTAAAGGTCTCAGATACGATTTTAATCCTGTGCAGCGCAAGATCAAGGCTGTTGTAAATAAAATAAAATAAAATAAGACGTCTGGCCGAGGTTAAATGCTCAGTTTTGCTTCAAAGGGAACTGAAATGTGCACATATTTTTCTCCAGCCAGTGGAAGCCACAGACGATGCCTTCTGGGATCAGTTCTGGGCAGACACCACCACCACGGTCCAGGATGTTTTTGCACTGGTGCCAGCTGCAGAGATAAGAGCTGTTCGAGAGGAGTCCCCCTCAAATTTAGCGACCCTTTGTTATAAAGTAAGCATTAAATAAACTCTCGGCGCATTTTGTGTTACATAATGGAATGCTGTTGTTTGGAAACTGTGCCTTATTTTGACTGCAGAGCCCTGCACAGGCTCTTAGATGTCTGAATAAATGAGTCAGCTCCCCTTCCTTTTCCCGTTGCTTCCCGTCTCTAGCCACCAGCTTCCGTTTTGAAGCTGCCTGTCAGAAACAAACACAGTGGGGCTCACAGCATAATTAAATGAAGAGGTGGGAATGAGAGCCCTTGAAAGCTGAGCAGGTTCAAAGGGGTTCTTGCTTATTTTTAGCTTGCTTATCTGCAGCGTGTATTTGATGAAATTTAGATAATAAATCACCAAGTAAATTTTTGTTAAAAGGTCCAAAAATTGCAGATACAGAGATTAAGTATGCTTGTCTGTTTGTTGGTAAGACTGCTGGTGCTTAACATGGTGCCATGTTTCCTAACAAACAAATGAGCATGACTCTTGATAACTGCTGTAATATATTTATGTCCCCAAACTAAAAGTTGATTGCATATTAAGATATATGATTATGGATGGATAGCTGTTTTCCTCATGGTGACATTCTGGTTTGGAAAGAATTCAGTGCTAAAATAATTATATTATTTCAAAAAATGTTATAAAATACTATAGTATAGTATTATCTATATATAGATCCTTGATGTGTAGTGAGGTGTGCTGTGTGGGTAATGCCTCATTAATTAAACAAGATCTAGCACCAGTGTAGCTGAAGCATATTCACTGTTTTTAAATTGAATTAAAACACAATATCAAACTGAATTAAATGATCAGTGCCATATATCAGTACAGAAGATGTAGATACTAGATATTATGTTCCATACTAAATATAATCACCCGCTTACAATGTTTCTGGATTCTTCAGGCCGTGGAGAAGCTTGTCCAGGGAGCAGAGTCTGGTTGTCCCTCTGAGAAAGAAAAGCAGGTAGTCCTGAATTGCTGTCGCATCCTGACCCGCATCCTTCCCTACATCTTTGAGGACCAGGACTGGAGAGGATTTTTCTGGTCCACCGTGCCTGGTGCTGGGCGGGCTGGGGTGAGTTGGCATGGGAAAAGGAAGACCAGTTTGTCACAGATTAACATTGTATATCCATGGTTGTATGGAAGAAAACCGGGGCACACACTGGAGATGTCACCAGTCTATCACAGTGCTCACAAGGCTGGATCAGGAGTTAAGAAAATAGATAGCTAGATAAAAATATGCATAAATATACTCATCACATTCAGCAGGCTTTCAAATCACTTGTAACACTAAATACTGCTTTTGTTTGTTTCTAAAAATATGATAGAGTGTCAACAAGCTTCTCAGAAGCTTTCTTATTTTACTTATATAAAGATGGATTCACCTAATAAATGAGTTATAAGCCCTGTGCTTTCCCAAGTGGGAATGCTTTATTCCAGTGAAGCTAAATTCCCTCATTCCAGATATAAAAAGGTGTATTCTCTTCCTTTTCTTTAAAAAAAAGTAAATATTTTTGAAAGATTCCACTTTTTCCACATTTTTTCAGACAGACGAGCTGGATGATGATGAAGGAGCTCGACCACTGGCCGAGTCGCTGCTCCTGGCTATCGCTGACCTCCTCTTCTGCCCTGACTTCACTGTGCATAGTCACAAGAGGGGCCCTGTGAGTAACAACTTTCCTTCTGACACGGTACAGTCCAGTGTCATTAATTTGTTATCCTACCTCCATCCAGCAAAAGAAGTTACTGCTGACAGAATAGTGCAGCACAAACATTTATTCCTTGACCTTAGTCTCTAAGATTGTTCCAGACGTTAGACATATTTCTTCAGGCACTGCTTCCTTCTTCCTGTTCAAAGATTTCCCAACTAACCTGCCACTCAAGTTTGACCGAAGCACCGAGCTAGGTTCTGGTGGCTGATACTTTCTCAGCGACAAAAGGAAGAATTCTCCATGAGTATGAAAAGAATGTTGCTCAGTCTGTAACTTTGAACTCCCCATTGCTGTTCATGTAATAATTTCAATGCTAAGGTAGATGTCAGAAAAGTCTGTTATGGCAACAAAAGTGAAATGATCTTTTATATAAAAAGTGACAGCAACAGCAAATTATACCTACCCACAATCTGGATGGCAATGGCAGAATATTAGAATTCATATACCAGAGATCAGGTTTCATAAGCCATTCCTTACCAGGAGTTAACAATGTTTGACAATGTCAATCTTCCCATTATCTACAATTGAGTCTAAGTCACTGAATAAATTACTTTGCAAATCTAAGACCAGGAAATGTAGCTATAAAGCTATTTGACTGGATTTTTTTTGTGTGTGTTCGTCTGTGTGTGTGACTTTATCCAGGACTCAGTAGAGAGCATGCAGTCTATCGACAGCTGTGAATACATTTGGGAGGCAGGGGTGGGATTTGCACAGTCGCCCCCTCTAAACTACATCCATGATCTGAATAGGTGAGTTGGCCTCAAGTGTGTACAGCTCTGCCTGGTAAAATCTAAAATGTAATCTTATTTTTGTGTGTGTGATTTACTTTTCTTTTCTTTTTTCTTTTTTGTCTTTTCTGTCTTTTCAATCTCTATGCTTCAGGACAGAACTGTTGAGATTATTACTGACCTGCTTCTCCGAGGCCATGTACCTCCCTCCTTCATCAGACAACACTATCCTCAATCCTTGGGTGACATTTTTCTGCTCAACAGAAAACAGGTAATGGAAAATAAAAGCACATCCACACATACAGCAATGATTTTTTTTTTAAAAAAAGAAGGAGAAGTACACAAATTTTAAAATCCAATTCTAAAGTTTTACTCACAGGACACAATAAAAAAATATGGCCCTTAGCACATCTCAAAATGAGGTAAATACAACCTCAGATGAACTATGACGTATGACAGCATGTCATTTATCACTTAACACTACTTAAACCAGACTACAGAAGCAGTGTGTGACAAAACCAAGTACATCCTTACTGGTTCCATGGGAATTAAGAGCAGCCAGGTGCTGCTAACCAAATATACGTCATTAACTGATCACCAGCAAGTGTGACAACTTCTAAAAAAACAGATATTTTGGCGGTTTGGCAGTGGAAGGTTTATAAGGCAGTTTCAATTGTTTTTCAGCGAGAGACATTATTCACAAGTGGAAAATATTCAAGACAACTACCAGTATTTTCAGGATTGGGCATCCCAGCAAATTAACCCAAAGGTCAGACAGCACAGTGCTCACAGAAACTGCAAAAAACCCAAGCTGCATGTCAGACTCAAAAAGAAAAAAGTTAATGTTTTTTCAAAGCGATAAGAAAAAAATAAGCATCTTCTCTCTAAAAAGAATGGCTTAGATGTGAAAAGTTGCATCTGAAAACACCAGTGTCTTTTATGCAAACAAGACCAAAGCAGAAATGTTTGGTGGTCATGCAAAGCACCACATTTAGAGAGAACTAAACAAGGCATATCAGCACAAACACCGCATACCAATTATCAAGGGTGATGATTTATGCTTGTTTTCTTGGGCACTTTGCAGTCACTGAGCTAACCCTGAACTTTTCTGTATACCAAATTATTCTAGAGTCAAATGTGAGGCCTTCTGTCTGACAGCTAAAGTTTGGCTGAAACTGGGTTATGCATGTAAAGAAGAGTCGGTGAAAAATCATTCATAATGATGGACACACACACACACACACACACACACACACACACACACACACACACACACACACACACACACACACACACACACACACACACACACACATAAATGTAGTGATGTACGCAAAAGGAGCCAAATGCAGACTTTAGAGGCCAATCTTGCTAAATAATAAGGACTTTTCTTCTGAGAACACAGACGGCCTGGCAAAGGACAAAGGAAGATAGTGATTACAAATACACAGAGGGGTGATTGGTGCAGTGAGGAGGAACCTGGGACACACAGCTGAACTAAATCAGAATAACAAGTAAAATTAAAACATGACACTAGGAGAAAAGTGACAAAATAAAGCAGGAAATAACAAGACAGAAAAGCACCTACCACAGAGGCTAAGAGCTGACAACAGGATACAAAGAACACAGAGGGGGTAAAAGAAACCGAAGACTTAAGGAACTAAATATTAACAAACTACCATGAGAAGAATTCAAATAGTTGTTCAGAAACCAAAAAAGCCTGCGAGTATAAACATAAAGAAACCAGCCAAGAATAAGTGCTGAAAGTAAAATAATACAACACTCAAACTCAGTCACAAAAACCCCCAGTGTTCGTGACATAAACCTTGCTATATTACCATGCTGATGTGTCATGGTTCAGTTATCTCTTAGATGTAAATCAAATTGCAAAAAATAAAAGGTGGATTGCGTGACATTTAGTGACATTGTCACCATCTTTGTTTGTTCCTAGACATGCTCTGCCTCTATTCACGTCTCTCCTGAATGTGGTGTGCGCTTATGACCCGGTGGGTTATGGCATCCCGTACAACCACCTGCTCTTCTCTGACTACCGGGAGCAGCTGGTGGAGCAGGCGGTACAGATCCTCATTGTGACACTGGAGCATGATGGAGGGATTCCCCACCCCCCTGCCTCTCCATCCAGCATAGAGGAACAAGAGGTAACTTCAAGACTGTGACAAAGACACTTGATGGCTTTATTGCATTTAATTATTGTTATTCAAATCTTTCTGAATTTGTTCGGCTCAGTCTACAGGACCAGAAAACCTGTTTGTGAATTATTTGTCAAGGATTCACAGAGAGGAGGTATGCATATCAGTGTTTCTTAAAAATCCTCCAATGTCATTACTTTAAAGACCGCATTGTGAAAATCTGTATCTTTGTGGTCTCCCAATGGTAGGACTTTGATTTTGTACTGAAAGGCTTGGCTCGTCTGCTGACCAACCCTTTGACCCAGACTTACCTGCCTAACTCCACCAAGAAGATCCAGTTCCACCAGGAGCTTCTGGTGCTTTTCTGGAAACTTTGCGACTTCAATAAGGTTAGAATAAAGATAAAGGCTTCTTTGGGGAGACGATGCATTAAAAGGTGCTTTCATTTGACGTCACAATCTACTTTGTGTTCCCACTGCAGAAGTTCCTGTTTTTTGTCCTGAAGAGCAGCGATGTGTTAGATATCCTGGTTCCTATACTCTACTACTTGAATGACGCGAGAGCAGACCAGTGTGAGTCTCCTCAGTTGCTTCACTGCACACAACAAACCTCTGCTAGAAGCATGCATTTAACAATTTCTGGTGTGATTTGTCTTTTCTGCAGCACGTGTTGGACTCATGCACATTGGTGTGTTCATTTTGCTCTTGCTGAGTGGTGAGAGAAACTTTGGCGTGCGCTTGAATAAGCCCTATTCTCTCCATGTACCTATGGACATCCCGGTGTTCACAGGGACTCATGCTGACCTCCTTATAGTGGTAAGACACACCTGCTGCTGTGCTGAAATGGGAGCTTTCTTGATAGCTAACTAATTCAAATACAGTGAAGTTTTACAGCTGTGGCTCTGTTTGGTTTCTAGGTGTTTCACAAGATAATCACAACAGGCCACCAGCGTCTCCAGCCTCTCTTTGACTGCCTACTAACCATCATTGTAAATGGTGAATACGCATTCTATTTCAGATTTTGTTTTCAACATAACCACGGCATGAGAATTAGTTGTTACAGTTTTTATTTCACACCCTTTTAATACTCCTGCTTATCCTTCAGTTTCACCTTACTTGAAGAGCCTGTCAATGGTAGCAGCTAATAAACTGCTCCACCTGCTGGAGGCCTTTTCCACCACCTGGTTCCTGTTCTCTGCAGCTCAGAACCATCACCTGGTTTTTTTCCTTCTCGAGGCTTTCAACAACATTATCCAGTACCAGTTTGATGGTAAGAGAAAGCTGGAGACATTCAAGGCATAGATAGATAGATAGATAGATAGATAGATAGATAGATAGATAGATAGATAGATAGATAGATAGATAGATAGATAGATAGATAGATCATTATTTTCATAAGTGTCCATGTTTCTCTTCCCAGGAAACTGCAACCTGGTTTATGCCATAATTCGCAAGCGTAATGTGTTCCATCAGCTGGCTAACCTGCCCTCTGACCCCAGTTCCATCCAGAAGGCTTTGCAAAGGAAGAAGAAGTCGCCTGACGTCATTTCCCGCACCAGCTCCCAAGAGACTGTATCCATGGAGGGCTCACACCCTGCAGTGCCAGCAGAGCCCGGTACACTGAAGGCCAGCCTGGTTGCTATGCCAGGTAATGACTCTACGTGTTGTTTGTACGGTAATGTTGTAATTACAATACAATCTATTCCCTGTGTGGTAGGTACAGCAGACATAACATATATCTTCACTGGACACTCTATTAGTTATACCTAACCCCCTTTTTCCTTCAGAAGTCTTTTAATTCTTCATGGCACAGATTCAAAAACGGTGAGGAAAACATTCCTCTGAGATTTTGATCCATATTGATATGACACCACACAGTTACTGCACATTTATGGTCTGTAAATTCATGATGAGAATCTCCTGTTCCACCACATTGCAAAGGTGCTCTATAGGTCTATGATCTGGTGACTATGGAGGCCATTCAAATACAGTCAACTCATTATCTTCTTCAAAAAACAGACATAATTTGAGATTCGTCACATGGAGCGTTATCCTGCTGGAAGCAACAATTAGGAGATTGGTCATAAAGGGACTGATATGGTCATTGACAATACTCAAGTCTTCTGTGGGGTTTAAATAATACTCAGTTGGTAATAAGGGGCCCAAAATGTGCCAAGCGTTCATGTTGTTCACACCAAATTTTGTCTCTACTATCCGACTGTAGCAGCAGAAATTGAGACTTAGCAGACCTGGAAGAGTTTTTCCACCAGCCCGTGTGAACTGTAGCTTCAGTTTCCTGTTCTTAGCTGACAGGGGTGGCACCTGGTGTGCTTTTTTGTTGCTGTAGCCTATCTGCTTCAAGGTTCAATATCTTGTGTGTTCAGAGATGCTCTTCTGTGTATCTTGATTATAAGAAGTGGAATTACTGTTGTCTTCCTATAAGCTGAAAGCGGTCTGGCCATCCTCTTCTGACTTCTGACATCAACAAGACATTTCACCCAGAGAACTGCTGCTCATTCCATATTTTTTTTATTTTTAGACCATTCTCTGTAAGTCTTACTCAGACCAACACACCTGGTACCAACAACCATTTCATGTTCAGTCACTTAAACTTCCCTTCTTCCCCATTCTGATGCTCGGTTGGAATTTCAGCAGGTTGCTTTGACCATGTCTACATGCCTAGATACATTGAGTTGCTGCCATGTTATTAGCTCATTAGATGCAAGCTGCTGAACATCTATAACATGTACATATGCACATCATGCACATGAAAATGACTGCCTTAGAGCTAGCAGATTGAATTCATATGTCTTTAATTTAGTCTCTATGCATTTTTTAGTTACAACACAAAATTAGTTGGTGTTGCATTTAATTTTTTGGTAAGACTATAAAAGTAAAATAATGTCGCCAGACACATCTGTAACGTATTCACTAATGTCCTGTGATTTATGGTGCTGGTTTCCTGTAGGCATTGATAAACTGACAGAGAAGTCCCAAGTATCAGAGGATGGCACCATGGTGTCAGTTCCAAAGACAGACTCCCCAAACACTGTCCACCCAGACCAAAGTGCAGTCACTGGGACCAGCGACACGGAGTCTAACTCAGGCAGGGACAATGAAGTAAGTGCCTTTTTACGGGGTGTATTGGTTTGCTCCAGTGGAAAGAGGATATTTCTCAATTCATTTATTCACACTATTAGGATGTTTTCTACACTGAAGCAGAAATGGAGAGAAGACGTTTGTCAAGTGCATCATCAACGTCCTTTTGGGCTCCCACACCAGAATGGGTTTGCTCTCAGCCTCTCATTCAGTTTTTGTTAGATGTTGGATGTTTAGAGGAATGAGAACTCAATTTATATTTGCTTGCTTTTATCCCAGGTCCTCTCTTGGAAGTGTAAGCTACCCCTGCAGACCATCATGAGACTTCTACAGGTGCTGGTGCCCCAGGTGGAGAAAATCTGCATTGACAAGTATGCAAACACTTTACTTAGTTTTGATTGGACTGCAAAAAGCATATTCTAACTGTTTTGATATATTACTAAAAATGCTGTAAATGTCTACTGTGTCTTTCATTGCAGGGGTCTAACAGATGAATCAGAGATCCTAAAGTTTCTACAGCATGGCACATTAGTGGGCCTGCTGCCGGTTCCTCACCCCATCCTCATTAGGAAATATCAGGCCAATGCAGGCACTGCCATGTGGTTTCGCACCTACATGTGGGGCGTCGTTTATTTGCGGTGAGTTAGGCATTTTAGACGAGAATTATGGACACTGATATCCTCAAAAGCAAATTAAAACGAATCCATTATTTTCTTTTTTTCTGTTTCAGCAATGTTGATCCTCCGATCTGGTATGACACTGACGTCCGACTATTTGAGATCCAGAGGATGTAGACTGTCAATGAAAATGACTCTAGGGTTCTTCATCCCTTCAGTATCTGCTGGTTTTGTGGGAAACCTCATTGTGTTGAAACTATCCTTGTGAACCTGTTGCTTGCTTCTGACACCACCAAACTAGACAGGGGAGTGATTCAGATGAGTGGAGTAGAGATTTCTGTCTATATTAAGATAGAAAGTGTTTGAATTATCACTAGTGTCCATAAACAACTGTGTTTGTACATTTCTTCAAACCTTAAGACCGCAGAATGTTTGTCAAAGCACTGAGATGACTGGAGTGTTTGGTAAGGGCTGAGGCAAATTTTAACAGTATAAAAGTGAAAGAGGGAATATTGTTTAACTTTCAAAGATGTGTAACATATCTTGTATAGCTCAAAGTTATCATTCCACATTATTTGTTGTACTTGAAATGCTTTAAAGTGAACTTGCACCTTTTTGAGTTGTCTTTTGTGGTTGAAGTTTATGTGATTATATTTTGAGACAGACTGTATGTTTTTATGTATATGACAAGGTTTCATTTTTGAGAAATGCTTATAATGTTCTATGCTGAAATTGTATTTTCCTTAAAGTGTCCTGAAAAAAAAAAATCTAATATATAATATGTATCTGCAAATTCTGCATTGGTCGCATTATGTATGACAGTGCTGTAAAGCAAAATCTGAAATTTCAGGTGTGTAAACGGTTCATAAAGAGTAGCAGTAGTTCTGAACACAAAGTCCAATTCTGCCATCTGTAAAAGCGCCACCTTCACATGTTAACCACTAGGTGGCATCATGCTCCTGTTCGTCACTTAATCTGCAAAAGGTTTGATATATGAACAAATTTGCATCGCCACATATCAAATCCCTGCACTGAATCCTTCTATAGGGAAAACTGAAAACACGAAGACATTTTTAATTTATTTATTAAAGGTAGTTAAATAACATGTTAAATGTTTTGATACATGAAATTGTTCACTTTTTATACACCTAAATCCAAATAACGAGTCCAGCTACGAGATTAGTCAATCTCTTAGATAAACTTCAAAGAGACTGGCCACAGCGTGCATGCGATAGAAGATTCCAAAAGGAAGTCCAATATTCACAATTGCGTTCCACATTGTGTAATTGTAAAAGTATATCTCAGCGGAGTGGTCGAACTGGGGACGAGCCCCAAATGCAGGCATGATCCACAGCTGTCAATATAGAAAAAGGGAATTAGACATATTTTGACAGGAAACACTGGTAGTTGTTACAACTGTCGATAGTCCAATAAGCACAAATACAACTTACAATTATGTTTGCCAGGAGCAAAAAGGCACACACTTCCCTCAGAACTCTTCTTTTCCAACTTGGCTTTTTAGAAATTGAGTATCTTGATATTTGACCCTCCACGTCATTGGCCATTTCGGTGTGGTCTTGAAAAGCACGGGCATTTGCCTGCATTACATTGATGGGCTCCCGATGGAGGCCTTCAATGATGAAATAGTTCTGCAGGCCAATCTCAACCACCAATACCACAGCCCAGGCCAGGTTGAGCACATTTAGGTAACCCTCGGCTCCTGTCGCCACTGTAGCCACAAGGCTGAAATAGCTAATGATGAATTGCCCCAAAGAGGATGCCACCAGTAGCCCCACGTCCAGGCTGCGAGTGGGGTTTTTGTCTGATACATATTCCCTGCGGTCCAGTCTGTAAATAATGCAGCCAATCATAGTGGAGAGGGACATCAAGCTAACAATCACTATGTTCATAATGAAATGAATCAGCAGGGCCTTATTTCTTTTCTCCTTGTCTTCTTTGAGTATGTTAATCTTGTACAGTACAAATGTAACAAGTCCTGCCACCACCAGGAGCAGTCCTGCTACAGGCCCTACGAAAACATCTTTCACATAGAAGTTAAATTTGTAGTGCTTGTGATGCTCAACAATTCTGCCCACGTTTTTCCACATTATGTAGGTCATGGCAGAAGCAAAGAGGCTGTATTCTATGTTGAAGGGGTACAGGTAGTAGAAGGCCTCTTTGAAGGTCTCACATGCCATATGACTGCATGTGCACTTCTTGGCACCGTAGTTGGCTGGAACAGAAAGAGCAACCATCAGTTATTTTCCTCGTAAACACTGACCTTCATCTAAAAACAGGAAGCTACGGCTCAATACCTCTGTACAACTTGTGCGAGACGCTTATATTCAGATGAGTTATCTCAGTTTGGTGAATCGACTCCTCAGTCACTGCTGCCATCCACACCACCAGGTTAGTTGAAAGTGTAAGAGTAAGCCCACATCTGAAGAGGGAAAAAAGATAAGGAATGTTATATACTCTGAAATGAATGAACGGAGGAGATGAAATGTATAAAAGAATCTACCGTGTTAAGTTGGTGTGTAGCTGCACGCAGTCCCTTGAATGAAACCACAGGAAGTAGGTCTAAAAGAGACAACTTTTAAAAGTTTTACCAATGCAGCATGCAAGAGCGAGTATATTCTTACAATTTTCATAACATGCAACAACCTGGAAAAATAAAAACACAGCTTGCACAACGGGGTAGGCTACTTTAACAGGAGAATCACAGTGAAGGTAGCCCACATAAGTGGCAATCTTGAAGATGTCCATGAGGAAACTAAGGAGGCCGAACAGCACAAGCCCAGCTGCAACATAATAAAAAATAAAAAAAATAGGGGTTTAAACCGAAATGAGCAATCAGAAACAGAGCCAGAAAGCACTGCTCGGACTTCTCACCCTTGAGCCACACAGGCCCAGCATGGCGATCTTTAAATAAGACTGCACGATCCTTTCGGGAGGTGACGACCATGTAAAACAGCATCCACAACATAGTAAGGACGAGGAGGGTGATGAGGAAGATTTGCCGGTGCACTGGTGTTATGACCACAACATTGAAGGCGCTGCTGCTGACCAGAGCACAGCCAAGCATCAGGATGTTGATGCAAATTATGCCAGACAGGAGCCATTCACCACCTTGGGGGGTCCTTTCTTTAACTACTTCCACATGGTGTCCACTTTCACCAGCACCGTCCACAGTGGGAGGATGGGAAGGACTGGGCAAATGCTGGATGCTGTCCACTTGTGTCACAGTTCCACCATTTGATGGATGAGCCGTCATAACATCGTTTGACATTTTCCTACAAAAGATCACGTGCTTTAGCTTAAGTGAAGCTGTAATGAACCCATATCGTTACAGGTTAACGGCTGAGAAATACAAGATTTTTTTATGAGCCCACTAAAGAAAATAAGTGTGGAAGGACTATAAAAACACACTCAAGAGTAGTAAAACACCACAAGAGTCTTTTAGTATAGAAAACAAGGATATTTTGTCTCTTTAGCTACAGGATTATTATTATTTACATCCACCACTATTTCAAATGTGATTGCCCCCCCCCCCCCCAAAAAAAGCGAATCTTTGAAAACTGATCTGCAGGACTTTCAAACTAGTGTCAAGATGCCAGATGGTGTATGTTGCTTTCGGGTTAAAGTTTATCTAAACTGAACACTGAGTTGGAAAACACGGCATAGCCTAAGTGGGCCAGCGCTCTAGTCTGTGCAGGTCATATTGCACAGAAAGCCTCCGCAGCGCTCAAGTAAACGAAGAAAAACAGGTGCAATTAGTTTTGGCTGATTGTTTAATCTCTCACCGCACCCAAAGGAGACTTACACCACATATTTTGGTGTTTTTTTTCCCCAATCGTCACGTTTGCTGGTCAGGTCCTGTTTCTCACGTATTTGATCGTTATTCCATAAACAACGAACTCTACTAGCTCGTGACACTGGCGCACGTCAGGCACTGCCTGAAGGGAAATCCAAGTGCGACGGGTACTTGAGTCTGTTTACTATGCAGATTCTCGCAGCTTCCAAGAAGGAGCTATTCTGGTCGTGCGTACTGAAAGTGTAGCCTTGTTGACCTTAGACATTTGAAAATTCAAGATACAGTAAACTTGATGGCTTTCCTGGTACTCTCACTCTCTCCTTCGAATGCAAAATAAACACTGTAAACGATATGGACTTTGATGCATTCATATTAAGCATCTGAATGGATTTGTGTGCATAAAAATGCTCACTATACTCACTGAAAATGAATTCGATGATCGTTAATCGTTAAGGTGCTTTGTGCGTTTCTGATGCTGGTAGGGTGCAACAGTCAAATTAATTATGTTCTAAAATTTGACTGAGAACCCTACGTTCATATGTGTGTGTGTGTGTGTGTGTGTGTGTGTGTGTGTGTGTGTGTGTGTGTGTAATAAGACACCAGAAGCTAAAATATTGCATCGATCAGAGAATTAGCATTAATGACAAAGCAGAATTATCACCTTTTAGACCAACTGATCAAAAGCTGAAAATGCTACAAAACTGGCAAAGCTGGTACATTTGATTGCATTATTCACTGAGTATACAAATAGAAATAGTGGTCTGCTTGTGTATATTGCAATCAGTGCACAAGAACCTAAACACAAAAGGAGCTTTAAAGTTTGTATGGTTAAAGCACTTTATTGTGAAAATCTAATATACAATAAAAGGCTGACTTTAAAGTTCCTGTGAGGTTTGTCGGACTACCTGCATAGAAGCTTTCTCTTTGCAAAATATTACTCCTGGGAATTTCAAAAATCAGTGAACTACTTGCACCGTACTATTATTAATTTACCTGTTTCAAGCATTTTACAGTTATGTTATTTAGGTAAGTTAGTTTAATAGTGTAGCTATTAAAGAGGAAAGAATAAAATAAATCTAGATAGTGAATGAATTTAAACATTTATGTTTAAAAGGTATTCTGATGATATACCACCTAAAAAGTTGAGAAGTATAAACCTAATGAATTCATTTCTACTTTAGTTTTAAGCAGAAATGCATTGAAGGAAAATGCAGTGGTAAGGATGTTTTGAAATTATCAATAAAACCGGTTCGTTGTTGCAGAAAATGTAAATGTTTTACCTGCTTGACCAGGCTGATTTGGTTTAGTGCCCTTAGTAAGCTGTGTGCACTCGTGTTAGTCACAAGATTTGAAACAAAGGTCACGCAATATTCTTTTAGCCTGTCACAATTACCCAAGATGCTGAAAATACCAGACATGCTCCTGCTCTTCTGTCTTGTTGGGGTAGCAAATGCCCTATATAAACAGTGGATTCCTGATACGAACTATGAGAATAAGACCAACTGGGACAAAGGAGATGTTCCTTGTGGCAATGACGTAGTTCAGTTTTTGGCTCAAAGAAAAGTGTCTGTGTTTGTGGAGACCACTCATGCTGTGCTGGAGATGAGATTGCCAGTTGATGGGGAGCTCATCCTGAATTCCGGAGCTGGATTTTATGCGGTCAGCGGACAGGATCCAGGCTGTGGAACAGGTGTCACGACCGAGTTTAAAGATTCAGAGTCACTTCAGTGGTACGATCCAACTCTATGGCAGGGAGCTGCAACTCTGAATGACCTAGAGCAAGGAAACTTCCTATTCTCTGTCCACGAGGAGAGCGTCCCCTGCCGTTACGATGATGTTGTTTTTAAAGCCCTCTCCTCCTTCAGAGTGGACACCAGCTCTAGTCATTCTAGCATCACTGTCAAATCTGTGTCTGTGCTGGGGAATACATTTACTACCCAGTCTGAGTTCTCCCAGTATCTCAGCTCAAGTTTGGGCAAACTGCAGTTTCATGGATCCTCTGCTGTTGCTGTCGGAAACCCAGCCTGTGAGGATCCCTCTGGTTGTGACTGTGGGAATTCTGTACACCATCAGCAGATCTGTAGCACAGTAACGTGTGACTCTCCAAACTGTAAGAACCCTCTTCGCCCAACAGGACACTGTTGTGATGTGTGTGGTGCCATTGTTACCCTCCTGTTTGATGACGGTTTTAACCTTCAGACTTACAGAGAACGAATCCGTCACCTTTTTCTTGCCCTGCCACAATACCAATCCATTCAGCTGGGGATGTCCAAAGTCTTAAAGCCACAGCGGCTGATGGGGATCATCAGTCTTGGTACGTTATCTGAAATCCAGATAGTAATACTGGATGGAGAGCAGGCAATACAGTCAGCAGCTTTGGCCCAAGACATAATGAAGGACGCTCGTTCTCATGGCTCTAATTTGGGAATCTCCGGAGTTGAAGTTCAGACCTCTTCTGAGGAGCCTGGACACAGTGCAGGGTTGGTGGCTGGAATTGTTTTTGGAGTTTTACTGCTGATTACACTCATTATCTTGGGTATCTTGGTTCATAAGGGGGTTGTTCAAATGCCAACACTGAACAGATTCAAAAATAGTAGTAACATGCCAGATCTCGGTGGACCTCTCGACCATGGGTTTGATAATCCTATGTTTGACCAGCCCACTATGATGCCTGACATTCCTAGTCTATATGGGACTGCAGTTAGTAATTCAATCTCTATGACTCAGACAGCTGTGCACTTTGTAAACCCAGTTTATGATGACAGTGAAACAGATTTCACTGCCTAAAGATGAACATATGTTAGCATTTAATGACAGTACTTTTGTTTCAAATTTAATGATTTTAAATCCCACAAATTAAAGTATATAGTTGTATACAGTTTTACCACCACAGAACAATGCAAATAACCTAGGTGACAGGCACTAAATCTTCGAATAACCAAATAAATCTGTAATGCAAATAAAAGAATTGCTGGCAGACAATTGTGTGTTTTCCTCTTCATTCGCATCACATTTAAGAGCAATAAAGTTTCAAAAAGCTGCAATAAATCCTTAACACTTCATGTGCTGCATAGTTTTCTCCATGTTGCACATTTACCACCACTATTCAATTTAACCTTCTATGTTATCTATGTGGGGGTGAAAAAGCTCTTTATACAATATCTTTACAAAGCTTGTTATGTAACATCAATAAATAGTCATAATAGACCATTTCTTTTCTTTTACAAGCTCACAGTGGAGGCAGCTCATAATCTGTTAGCATATACATCATTCTGCATTGACCAGAGCAAAGGTTCAGTGAAGTCGGCCATGTATTTATGGAGCAGCTTGACAGGACCAGTAACATTATGAAATGAAACTGAGCCTTGGTGATAGGCAACATATAAACCAATCCTGCTAATATCAGTAGTTTCCAAGATGGGCTCCACACCAGAATGCCAGGCAGAAAAACTTCCGCTGTTCTTTCCCACGCACCAGGAAAAATTGTTACCACTGATGCAGCTGCTACTCTACTCTACCTTTCGATCAATACTCTTGTGTGCGACAATCTTTCTCACTCAGCTCTGCTTCAATATATTGTCTTCCCAAGTAAAGGCTCGGTAAATTCATGGCTTGGCATGAGTATTCAAAGTCGGGATGTTCCGGGTATCTGTGCTACCATGGGCTGGTGTTGGTCAGGTGTCTCGGTCAAAGGTCAAACTTCTGAAGTCTTAAAAAAAGGGGGAAATAGACAATGTGGAAATAAAAATAAGATATGACAAGCGGGGGTGGGTGATGTATTGAAGGGTTATTTGCATTTCAAGAAGTCCTCTCTGGTGTCAGGGTTAGGCAGGGTAGAAAGATGAGGGACTGGCACGGATGATTTAGTATCATTAATTTGATATAGAGGTTTTTCTCATGATTGTTTACACTATATTGAATTTCAGCTCTGTGTGGCAGTACTACAGCAGTGCTCTGAGCTAAATGCTAATGTTAGCATGCAAAAGTTGCACACAACACAAAGTAAACTGTGTTTGTTTTATGCTTAATCCAGAAACAATAAACCACTTTAGTTTACATTTTCCAAGCATGATGTCGAAAAATAAAGAAAAAAAATGGGTCATTAACGTCAACCTAAGAAAAACACGCCTGCGATGTAAGACTTTTCATTCAAAGGGACAAATATGAAACTTGCAGTGTTGCTGAATAAATTCATTATCAAAGTAGTCATCATAGTCTGGATCAGACACTGTAGACATGGCAGACACTGATACACACCAAGTGTCATCCCTAGTGTCATGAATGTCTTTAAAAAAAAAAAAAAAAAAAACACGCTGTAAGATACACTGAACAATTCGTACGAGGCCTTTTCCAGTATTAGGCGTGGAACCACCTTGGAAACGACTGATATTACCAGGATTGGTTTATATCTTGACTTTCACCAAGGCTCAAATAACCAAGTATGAGGTGTGGAACAAAACCCATGTTGTGAATGAAACTCACCACTTTTGCAAATCATGCTCAGCTTTCCACTGTAGGAGGAAAAAAATCAGGTTGTACAGTTCCTGTGTAATATCAGTTACTATTTGGGTGTAAAAGATTAGATGATCCATGCAGTTCATGTTCACGTCGGGCAGACATACAGCTGTCATTCCTTTTTTCCACTCTGAGTACCCTTGTAACAAGCCAATTTAATTTAATTTAATTATATTTGAATATGAGAGGACTTTATATTGCAAGGTAAGACCTTTATGGAAATTGCTATTTTCATAAAAAGAAACAGCAATTTGATTGTGAGTGGCAGTGGGAACAAAAAACAAACCAAAAACCCTTATACAGAAGAATCCTCTGTACAAACCAGGGTCAGGAGGGTCACCTTCTGCTTTGACTGCTTTAGGTGATGGGAAAGTAAAGAGAAAAGATCACAGAGAGGCAACAAACCATGTAAGAATTATGACTTGGCAGGTTGGTGTGGGCAGTCACTGCAGATCAGGAACATGCAGGTCTGGAATCAGAGAAACCCGCAGCTTACATAGAGAGAAGAGGCCAAGCAGAAGACATGTACACAAACAAAAGAAACATATATCAGGTAACCGATGCATTGTTTATTGTCATTGCTTTTTTTTTTCTCTCTTTGCTTTTGCCTCACCATAGTTAGTTAAGGTAGATTGCTGACCTATGTGCGGTTCTGCAGGTTTTTTTCCCTCCCCACTTCTGTCATTGTTGAAAAATGCCATTGTAATATGATGTGAAATTTCTTTGGTTTATCAAAAAAAACAACAACAACAAAAGAAACATTGTACGTCTTCTGTGTAAAATATCCCAAAAGTTGAAATTCCTGCTCTATGTATACTGTCAACACATTCGTTTCCAAAATAAAGTCTTTGTCTTAAAACGCCACACTATTACAATAGGCTGTAATGCCAAAAAGGTTTCACACCCACTTAACTATATGTAATTCCTCTACTTATAATACAATAACCTGAATGTTTCATATGTTTTCTACCTGTAGGAAGTCAATATCAGACTTTCTCCTGGACACTTTGTTTATTTCAGCCAATGTTCTCATCACCTATGCTCTCTTTTGCTCCAGGTGTGCTTGAATGCCTTCAGTCTGTCTGAGGGCCTGTTTTTTGTTCTCCTTAAGGCACTTCCACTGCCCCTTTTCTGGCCTTCTCCACAGCTCTCTGCAGCCTAGGGAACTACTGTTCAATAATAACACAAACCTGATGGAAACTGAAACTGGACAGAATCATAATGCAACTAGATGAATGAATAAATCATGCAGTCCATGCTCTGCAGTGTTTCAACTGCCTTATCAACTCCTGAGGCACTCTCACTGATCTCCCTCAGTTCCTTTGGCGCTCAGTCTACAAAAAAAAACATCACAAAAAACAACACATGCTACATCTACTGACTAAATGAGCCCCACATTGTAAGTAAAAGATTGCAAAACCATTGTATTCCAAATGATTTTTACTCCTTTCTTAGGAACATTTTAGGAACATTTTACCCTGTAAATAAATTATATTGTGTTGTATCTTTGAGATCTCAATTCGTGCTTCTCTCTCTCGCAGTCCAGACAATTAAATCAGTCCTCCATCAGGAAGAAATAGTTGAGAGGAAGCTTATGAACCTCACAATGAGATGTCATGGAGTGGATCCACTAAGTGATGGTTTTGAAATTTGGCTTTTTCCTGCTCTGAGATGGCTCTCACAGTAGGGAATAAGGCAAGTCAGGCAGAATTTTAGGGCTTTACTCAGGCTGTCAATGCAGGAATCACATACCATGTCTTGTAGCAGCAGCATGTTGGACATCTCAACTGTACAATCTTCCAGTTTGTTTTTGATGTTGACATTGTGTTTATTTTCCTTCAACTCTCCACTGTATTACCACTAAGAGTTGCCATGTGTTGGAGTTCTTCGAAACTTGACCCATCTGATCTTTGAGGCTGCTTTTGAGCCTAGGGACTGAACATCCTCCCTAGTTCTCAATTACAGACTCCATAACTGACATAGTTTGTTGCTAAAACACAACAATTTAATTAAATTTCAGTAAAACTAATATTATCATACACCAATATCATTTACAGATGACATTTGAGCCATTTTTAAATTTAGTTTTACCCACTGAGACAACTTTCTCATTTCCTGTCATGTAGCACAGACGGAACAATGACATTCGGGAACAGCAATCGTGTGCTATCACTATGGCCACAACAATGGCGTTTTCACACCTATACTTCATTAACCCTGGTCAGAATCAGTTGATGTGTTTGTAAACTTGTAGCTTTTTCCTGTTGTTTGGTTTATTTTTTCACACAGAGAAAAATCTAAGTGAACTCCAAGCAAATCCAATTGTGTCAGTTTGTTCAGTTTACTCATTGTCCAGATGCAACAAAAGTAGATACAAGAACAAGGTGCTATGTTCTGGACTAATGGAGAACATGGAGAATTTATGTTCTTCTCATGGCTAGTTGCTAGCACATACAGATCTTAGCACTTCTATAGTACTTTGCCGCACTGAGAATACAAAGTATATGTGACTATTGGATGTTTTTTAGCTCAAACTTGTAATGTACACTGGGTAGTTGGTTCATATTGGGGTCGAATAACATTCATACCATAAATGAACAGTCTTTCAAATACAGACACACACAATTGTCTTAGAAGAAGCTTCAAATGCAAACTGTAAACAGGAGATGACTAAAGCAGGATGTTTAGTGATCAGTCAAAGCTATCTCACTAATGAATGGGCATTCCCAGAAAAATGACATCACACATGAACTCAATCTCCCTCATTAGAGCTAATGCTCTGCATTATGTAACTGAGATTTTTTCTGCAATCAGTGTCACTCTGAGTTCAGATGAAATGTTATATAGCAAGAAGAAATAGTACATGCACACACCCTTTAAACAAATTACATCATTAAAAACATTTTTAATAAGAGTAAAATCAACCTATATTTGTTTACAAAAGTTGAGATAGTAAACATTAAAGTGCTACTGAGCAAAGGTACATTAATATAAAGCACTCAGAGTAAAAATTATTGCGAAAAACACAATTTCAAGATCCCGCTTTAGTCTAATTCGACAGTGATATGTAACAGTGTAGTATGCACTTATTAAAAAAATACTGTGGTATTAGATTTTACATCACAAGTGTAATAACAACAAAGGATTGGCCTTCATTACCAGTGGGCTACTCTAGGCCTGATGTGGCTTTCTTTATGTAAACATATACAGAGACAAAATATAAGAATGCAAGGAAATGTTACTTCAGTTACAAATAGTTATTAAAAATGCTGTTACAGCTGAAATCACACTAGTGTATTTCTAACAACATGTGCTTTTCAGCAAATGCACAGGCACAAGCAATGCAGGCACATGAGGTCCAGGTTCACCCCGAGGGGGTTAAAAGGTTCAGGGGACACAGACCCCACAATCATCTCTCTGTTAACTGTGCCAAACGGCATACAATGTGCACAGTGCTACACTCAGATAAGGATCTTTCAGTTTGTGAAACCATGCAGCACGGGGAACTCCAATCAACCAAACAGAGATATTTTCAGTGATCATCCTGAGCTAAAAAGACACTGTAAAGGAATCCTGTTAAGGATTTATCTCATGCTTGACATATTCATCATGACAGTGTCCTTTTGGGTTTAACATCCAGCCCATATGTGACATTTACTTTGCAATGCTCCACTAACCTTTAAGGCCGGATGAGCACACAGCAGGATGGGTGACCACATCTTTTATTATCTGTAGAAAAGAAGGAAAAATAATGAATGTTTGTAAAATGAAAGATTCTCTGAGGAGCTATAACAATAAGACAACAAAAAAAGTCCAAAAACACAGTTTTGTCTTTGTGTTCTGGCACATGCCCTAATACCCTAAAAGATTGATTTTGATTATTTCAGCAATACTTTTTCTATATCCAGCTCTTAAGTTTTAGTGATGATAGCAAAATGCAGACCAGACAAGCATTTTTTCAGGATGGGGTGTTCTTGACTGGCAGTCATCTGACCTTAGTCCAAACGAGGTATGTGCTTCACTAATAAAGACCAAACATTAGGGAGGAAAAAAATCTAAGATTCATCAAGACTAATGCAGTAGCTGATCTATTAAAGTACTAGAACAATAGCAATAGCTACAAACAGAATTAGAAATTAGCAATAGCTCTACATCTTGATGCATTCTCAATCATCCAGGAAAGTAAATCTCCAAAAGTTGATTCTGTTCATCTGGACGTAGCGTTTTGTGAGAGAAACGTTTCGCCACTCATCCAAGTGACTTCTTCAGTCTCAGCTGACTGCAGGTTTCCCCAATCAAAACAGGACATTTGCATAATGACTGAAACCAGCGCACTGAGGAACAATGGGCTGGGAGGTCAGTTCCTTAATCTTAATTATGCAAATTCTCATGACCATTGATCAACAACCACTGACCAAAACCCACTGATCAAAAATTACTGATCAATGGCCATGAGTACCATTTACAGAGAGTCAGCATTGTAAGATCACCATCTTACAATGCTGTGATTGCAGCCATTCCCCAACTCTCTGTGAATGGTACTCATGGCCATTGATCAGTGGTCTTTGATCAGTGGGTTTTGGTCAGTGGTTGTTGATCAATGGTCATGAGAATTTGCATAATTAAGATTAAGGAACTGACCTCCCAGCCCATTGTTCCTCAGTGCGCTGGTTTCAGTCATTATGCAAATGTCCTGTTTATAAGATTGGGGAAACCTGCAGTCAGCTGAGACTGAAGAAGTCACTTGGATGAGTGACGAAACGTTTCTCCCACAAAACACTACTTCCAGATGAACAGAATCAACTTTTGGAGACAATAGCTCTACGCTATATGTGCTGCATATCAGTTTCATGCTCCATAGTGTTTCATATCTGAACTATGTTAAACTGCATTGTCCCTTTAAAAAAAATAAACTGAAATTGAAACAAAAAATCTCAACACTCACAATTCTGTGTCCTCGATGTAGTCAGGCTCAACTAAAGTCTCTCGCCGTCTCTTACAGGCATCTAAGATCTTTTTCCTTGGTCCTAAGGGTATATGGATACTCTTAAGGTCATGATCGGAGCACAGTAACAGTGCTGCAAGGTCAATCTTCTCCCTTTTGAAGATGGAGAAAAAGTCGTTCATGCTCTGGGTGGCGAGGAAGACCTCCAAAGGGCTTGTATCAGGCTCATCATCATCATCCAGCCCTAGTTCAACTTCTTCCCAAGGCAGTTCTTCAACATTTCTCTCCTGTAGGCTGTGTGCACTGCCAATGCTGTCTTCATCTAGACTTGGGTATTGCTGCAACCGACTGCGTAAACGCACATTATTGCCTGAACGGGCCACACTGGCTGCATCGTGACTTCCAAGGTCAAACATTCCTCCACTCACATAGTTCCTCCTAAAGACCATGGTGCCAAGACCAGGTCGGTTGAACAGGGAATCGTGCCCAGAATCAGTGCTGATCTCAGAATAGTCCACATCTGGTCCATGGAGGTCTGGCTCACTCATGGCACGTGAAATGGCATCGTCATTGTCTCTGGGAAACATGTCGCGAACATTGCGCCGGGCACGATCCTTTGGGTTGACATAAGTTCCTTGTTTGACAAACATGACATCATTACCCAATTGAAGTCCAGAGAGGGAGCGCACACTTTTCCTACCATCTTCGTAGATTTTAAAGGTGCCATCTCCTTGTTTTTTCTTCTCCAGCTTCTTCTGGATCTTTGTCTTCCCTCGGCTTGTGGCATGGAGAGTTGCCTGATAGGATAGTAAGCATGCAGCAATGAGGCACACATCAGAAAGGAAAGAATTACATCTTAAAAGCTTTTTCAGATTTGAGACAAATATTCTTAAATTTTGTGTCTATCTTGCATTAGTAGTAACAAATTTTAATTGATTTATTTATGGTAGATATTTTTCACACTGTTGCCATCCTTTGTTGGTATATGTGTTTTGAATTCTTGGATGCGCTTCCATGCAAATTGAAATAGACTGTCATTGTATTTACTACTGATAGCTTTCCCCAAAGCAATACATTAATTTTACTTATATGTCTTGAACTCTTTGAATGGATTATCATGAACTTTTGCACAGTTTCACCTATTCATCCATAAGTAATCCATCTAGATACTGTTAAGACTTAAAGTTAGGGATGTGGCAACTTTAACAGACAGGTGGGGTAGCTAGCTGTCTGGTTTTCTTCACCTGCGTTGTTGCTGCTTTTTGAAGGATTTTCATGAAAAAAATCTGAAGACAACATTTTGGAGGTACAGACGAGCCAAGAAGTTTGTCATTTTTTTTCAAGATACTCTAGAATTTTATCAGTTTGTCACCAATTAGTAGGCATGCGCATTGCACCTGTACAGTTTAAAGTGGCAGCTAACCAAGCTTGCTACATATTTTTTTAGCACACTATCCTGTTCATATACAATCATTTCTGGCTACAAAGCACCAACGTGGCAGGAGTCAAAACGCTCACGGTGAGGAATCAAAAAGCAGAAGACTTCATGGTGGTTACATCCATCTTTTATATACAGTTTATAGTCTTTCACCACTTGAAGTGGCTTATGCTTTATAAAGTGTAACATATTTTGTCTGTGGCTAAACAGGTATAGCAGCAATTCAAGCCAGTGGCAGGGAAAGGCCTGGAAAAGCATGAAAAAAAATATAGAGTTGAGAACTAAATTCTACAAAAAGAAAAAAGTGTTGCGGATAAATTCATAGAGTTAACCTAGTAATCAAATGTAATCTAAAACTAGTATTTGTATTTAAAAGGTTGACTGACGTAGGGACAGATTCATTTTTAGCCAACATTTTGGGACTCTACATCTAAGGCAAGGCCTGAAACTCAGAAGGACATAAGACAGGTTTGACCGAACCCGCTAGGCTTGCCTAAGTATTGACTACTGCTCACATGAGGAACATCAGCTTGTTGGCATTTTAACAGTGACCATGTAAGGTTTTCCTTACTCTTTTCAGGCTTTGAAATTAAGAGAAGAAACTCTTTTTAGGTGGCAACAATCCAAAACAAAAAAATCAAATTACAAATAACAAACCTGGGAATATGGCACACTGACAGTGGCTGTGTTTAAGTTGAGCAGCTTGTGGCTAAGAGAGCTGCTCGTGTAGCTGGAGAAACTCATGACATCTGATGCAGATGTCTCAGATACTTCCTTGTAAAACTTTCTCTCCATACGTTTGTGGTGCTTCTTCTGCATCTTCATGCATTCTTTGATTCGCTGTTCAGCATCACGAAACGCCCGATCCTTCAGTTTGCTGACCAACTTGGGATTAAGGCTTGTCTGCTTGGCAGCGATGGAATCCAGGTAGCGGACACAATCCATGTGATTCTTTGTGGCAGCCATGTCCAAAGGTGTGTGGTAGTCATTGTCCAAGCACCATATGTTGGCACCAAAAGACACCAGGAAGAAAAGGCAGTTGAGGTGACCATTGGCAGCTGCAAGGTGGAGCGGCGTGTTTCCCCATATGTCACACTTGTCTGGGTTTCCCCTGAAGGTCACAAGAAAAGTGTAGACACATTTAGAAAGTAATTTATTGACTATTTGAACATTCTTATTCAAAATATGTCAATGTCAATTCAGTGTCATTTTTATTTTTATACATTTAAAAGCAGCAAAGTTGACCAAAGTGCTTCACAAGTTAGTTAATGAAAAAGAGAAAAAAAGACAAATAAATACAGAAAAAAAAAGACATGTGATGAAGTAAAACGCAATATATTTAACGTAAACAAACAAAAAAAATGAGGTAGAGGATGCTTTTTTTCTGGTTAGTGTTCAGATATCTCACTTGTGAATAAACATGTGATTTTTGACCGTGATTTCACCACTGAACTGCCAATTACGGGATGTTAAATGGACCTCTTTTAATCATTTAAACCTTAAGAACTACATTAAGTTTCAGCAAATAACTGCTGATCTTCTGTAGTTTTGATCAATTGAAAAATGGATCAATTCTTTTTTCCACAGTGGAAGGACCATAATTAAATTAATCCTTTAAACGAAACAACTGCCCTTCACTGACATTCCACGACCTTAGGGTTACCTCTATCAGTGTTGTAATGTTGCTGTCAGTCTGTAATATGACCACAAGCTTGCTGGTGCTACAGCTACACTACCTGTATCCTATTACAGGAAACTGCAAAAAGAATGAGCGCGTGAATGGCAATGTCACACTAAAGTCCACAGAACAAAACACATTGTTACAGCTGAGTTAGGTTACTTTGAGGGCAAATTTTCATTTTTTTGCCCCTGCATATTTCCTACCCCAACACAGGTCGATTACGCACATTAGAGCTCATTATCAACATTTTTTACAAACTAGCATCCCATGAAGAAACTTTCTGGTAACTGATCAAAAACAGGATGTATTCATAATACACAACTGTACACCTAAACTGTGGTAAAATTATTTTAGGTTAGTATTTCTGTGGGTTTTTTAAAAGTATACAGTCTTTTGCTGGCATCACTCTTTCTGTATTTACATTCTTATTGAACTGTCTTGTATCTTGTCCATTTCCTCCAATACAGCCACATACAGAGTGCTGAATATTTGATACCAAGGACATGAAACTACTGTCGAAGTGAAGCTGTATTATTGATGGCTGCTGTTGCACAGTTTTCATTGGGAATGTGTGTACAAAGTCTCCCAGAGCTACTTAATTTAGCAAATCACACCACCTTTATGGACAGTAATAGATTAAAATATGCAGCTTTAAAAACAAGCATTATTTGAGTTCATGTTTTTGTCAGTTTGCATGAGAGACTGTAAATGCAATAAAACAGAGATTAAACAAAGGCATCATTAATAGTGCTGTAAAACACTGAAACAACATTATCTTTTCAACCCGGGTGAAAAGATAAGTTGAAATTAGATATTCAGGTTGCACGTTGAGATAAAATACTTAGAACCTTCTACAATCTCTATACTCTATATACCATACAGTAGCTGCAGTAAGGGGCCATCTAACTTGATAGGTTTATGCATGTAATTTATACCTGTCCTTGTAAAGTAGATGATTACAGTAGAGCTCACATTTTCCTCATCTGCTCTTTATGACATTATGGGCTGTTTGCATCTTTACTCCCTGTGACAGTTTGATGTTACTGCATCTGTAATATACTTGCCAAATATGGCAGAGGAGGCATCTTTCCCATGAAGCATGTCAGGCAGCATTAAACTTATCTTATATAATGTGGTCTCTTGGGTTTGAATTATTGCAGGATTTGATGTTTAATTTTAGCATCACATGTCAATCAGTAGTTTATATATGCTCTTATTAGCAGAGGTGCTTTATGACCTTAGCCGCTATCACCAGATGATAGTGTCTGGTCTGCTGTTGAGAATGTTTCAGAAACACTTTAAATTCATAATGGCCCCGTTTGGGGTGGGGTGGGGGGGTGGGGGGGCAGGATGCAAAACAGGTCAAGTAGATGTAATGAGAAATGGGCTGTTCCATGTGAACACCAATCACATTTGTAGATTTTGCTCAATACGGACACCACCAAAGATGCAACAGCTCCCTAATATGATCTAATTTGCTATTAATTCGATAATTATTTTTCTATCACTGGAATTACATTTTGTAAATATTACAGAGAGAATACAGCAAACTGTCCAAGACAAACTCTGTTTTAAGGAACTTGCATCATCTTATCATCATGGGATCATGCACGTCTTTTATGGGACAAAATAGATTTTCTTTCTACATGTAATTCTCTGATTCTGTACTACATAGCATGAAATAACATCTCCACATCATGAGATGACTTTGAGCAGTGTCATGAGCTGAGCTTTTAAAATTTATGGTAGAGTGCTTCATTTGAACATGACAAACACATAACACACGGTGTTATTTGAAATTCAAAGCTATGTGACCTGAAAATAGATGGATAATAAGGGTTAAAGTGGCATCACAATGCTGGATGTTGAACCTCAGCCAAGATTCCACAAAAACAATGGCACTGTCTAAATTATCTGTTTAAAGAGGTTTTGTTCTTATCAAACAAAGATTTAAAGTCTAAATTAGAATATTAAGATGCCCCCCCCATCTGAAGACATAAGGTTTATTCAGATTTTGTGGATTTCTGATATTTCTCTGCTACTACGCTATAAATATCTTCATATTAAAACGGCAGCATCTATATTTTTAAGACCTCGCCTAACAGCATATCTACATGGCTATTTTCTTTTGGTGAGACTGAAACTAGGTTACAGTAAAGAAAAACTTGTTTTAGTGTTATTTCAGTGCCTGTTAAAGTCTTGTAATAAGTGTAAACATTTTATGGTTGTGCTACAAAAATGCCCGTAGTTTAAGCAGCCATGTAAATTTCTGCAGAAACATACGGGCTTATGCGTTAAGTTTATGGCCCTTTATCATTTTGCGCGCACAGTCTCATAAATCATACTCACCCCCTCGACACAATTAGTCGCAGAGCTTCCAGGTTGCCGTGATAAGCTGCCCATAACGTCGGTGTCATGCCATCCTCATCCGGCGCGTTGAGATCCTTCCGAGTTGCCTCTTTAAGTAGGTCCAGGTAGCCATCCCGGGCTGCCTTGTGGTATCTGTCATTCATGGTGCACAATTAAGTCACCCAGCTCGACCCCATTCGAACATGTCAATACTCCTACCATCGTCTTCTTCGTGTGGGCATACAATGGTAGCAGAGCGGCTAAAGGGGCAGTTTACCCCTCTTTTCACTCAGAACTATTTGGTCAGATCAGAGACAGACCGCAGTGAAGAACGCGTCGGTGGTATCCAAGGACGCGTTGCAGTACAGTGCTTCCGGTGGCCGAAAGGTCCCAATCCGCCCAAATAGAGATACAGCTGATATATATTATTTATTTATTTATTTATTTTTAAAGTGACATTCAAAAAGTCAGGGAACAAGACATGAAACACGCTTTGCTCTGCTAAAAAAATAGCTGCTCTGGTCCTTTAATGTATTGTGATATTTGAAAATGCTATTAATATTTCTTTAAGTTTTCTTTATTTCTTTTTACTCATTTTTTTAAATTGAGTAATAAATCTTATTACATCTATTAGCTTTTAAAAAAATAAATATAAAATAATTACACTAAACTACACTAAAGTTGGAAACAAATAAATCATTGACCTCATGGCAGCTGGAACACAGGGGACAAAGATTTAGTTGCTTTGTTAATACTGTTTGACCTTTTGAATGAAGTATTATTCACGCTTTAAACCTTATGCTTCGAAGAAAAAAAAGCAAGGCACACAAAGAATTATTTCATTAGGACAAAGGAGTGTTTCAAGAAAGAAGCGCCTCAAATCTCAGCCCCACCCGAATGAAAAGGGCAATGCTGCCTCATACGTTTGTAAGTTCTCAGTCACACTACTCAGTTGAAACTTCGGTGAGAACACAGATCTCGATCATGTGCAACATCTGCCACAATTTAGACGATAAAATAGACAGGTAGATCACTTTATATCATGGGTAAAATTTGTGGCTGTTCATCATTTTGCACACGCATTCTCATAAATCCTTACCAACCCTTTGCCACAATCGCCTGATAAGACAACTGATAACGCAGACCATAAAATTAGTGTCATGCCATCCTTTTCCGGAAGGGATCCTTAAAAGTTGCTCCCTTTAGCAGGTCCAGGAAACCATCCCAGCAGCTTTGTGGTACCCGTCATTCATGGTGCGGAGATGAAGTGGCAGTCTGAACGTGTTGGAGCACACAGTGACACGGAGTAGATATCAGTGCTTCTGATTGTCGAGGTGGTCTGAAACTGAGATGACCTCTTTGGGGCTCTAAAAAGAAAAAAAAATCAAACCCGAAACAGAAACATTTTCTGATGTTTTTATTGACTTTTTACACGACATTCTAACAGGTTAGGAAACAAAGACAAGACGTGTGCTTCACTCTGCTAAATGTGCTATTTTGGATCTTTAAAATAAATATCAATATAAAAAATATTCTTAACATCTCTTCGACGTCTCGTTATTCTTTTCAACTAATTTTTCATGGTGTGTAATAAATCTCAATCCAATATAATCAACTTCATTCAAGTTGGAAAAAATCAGAGACACGAGAGGCCTCATTATGACGTGGACACAGAAGAAAAATTAAGAGTTACTCTGCTGTCACTGTCCTTTTGAATCAACTATTGTTCTCACTTTAAATCTCCAGTTAAAAAAAATGCATGGCACACAAAGAATGATTTCATTAATACAAAGGAGTGCTGCAAGAAAGTACCTCAAAACTCAGCCCCACCCCACTGCAAAGCGTAAAACTGCAGCATAAGTATGCACGCTCTCAGTCAGACTACTCAGAGTACTTGGAACTTCCATGACAAAGGACAGTGATCTCCATCAGATTATCCATGTACCACACCTGGTGCAATTTAGATGATAAAATAGACAGGTAGATCGCTTTACTTATTTAAAAGGATTAAGAAATGGAAACAACTTGAAGCACTGAATTAAAAAAAGATATTCACTTAATACAACCTGCACCCATTTAGACATCAATGGATTATTGCTGCCTACAGTCAGTTCAAATGAATGTATAACAATAGGATCACAGAAAAAAAAGAGGTAACATAAAACCTCGAAAGCATTGAAGAAAGCTAAAATTTGTTTCATAATATAGCATGCCATTTGTTTTTTTTTCTACTCTGTTTGTTGTGGGCATGCTAGTAAAACTTCCATGACACCCATAGCATACCTTGCATGACAATAAAATGTACTGTATAATATCAAAACACAGCTGTTTATCAGAAAATAAACCAGTTTCTTTTTTTTTAGTTTCTTTGGAATTCGTGAGAAAACAAGTCTTTTTCTTGGAAACATCCTTTGAACTTTACAGAAACATTAAGTGCAAAACACACTCTGTTTGGAGTGCTTTTTGCTCGTAGCAGATTTATTGATATTTATGACTCTTTGTAGATCATACTACAGTGTTTTCTTGGGCATATAAATGCAGTGACTGTCTAGACTGCTCATAGGATCTTGTTGAGACAGGTAGGCTTACAGGTATCCAGTAACTTTTCACCATTTTTAGCTCATGTCCTGATTTTCGTAAAATCAGGACAGGAGCTTGATTTTTGTTTCTGATAAGAGCTATTTTTAATAATATTATACAATTCTTTCACCTGCTCTGTTATAATTCTTTATTTAGATGGCATGGGATGGTGTTGGTGAATTCAAGAAAAAAGCACAGCTGATCTAGTTATAATTTAACTGCAGGAGATATTTTTTCTGATTTTGAAGACATTACTTATTACTGTACACACTATGTGTAGAGCCAGAAGTGTGGAAATAGAATTTTGTTTGTTGATTTAAAAATTTCTGTTTTGTTTAAGATAAAAAAAGACCAAATTGTGCTGATTTGGCATTCGTGGAAAAGTTTCTTTTGCGCAGGATCACTCTACTAATAGCAACCAAGACTGGGTGTGGCTGTTAAACCTGTCTTGTCTTATATAGAAACAAATCCAGCAGAGAACTCACCTGTGAGCAGAGAGAGTAGTCATGTCTATCAGCTCTTGCAAAGAGTGTAACTGTTTGACCACGGGAAATCAATGTGAGCCCTGCAAAATGATGGCCCAGGACAAGGAAACAGAGGAGGTCCACCAGTCAAACGACATAAATTCACCTGGTCAGGAGGGAAGCAAGGATGAACCCGAACTGAAGATCTCTTCTGCAAAAGTTGGGAAGGAAAAAAGCCAAAGTTGGGGATGGATGGGATCTGGGATCATATGTGTAAACATTTTGATCCTGGGCAGTGTCTTGGTCACCGGGAGTACTTATGAAGATATAAACATCAAAGCCCATCACCTGCAGATTTTCCTCATCATCATCCTCCTGCTTACCTCCATGTGGATGATTTATTACAGCATCTACACAGCCAGGAATAAAAATGCTGTCAATTACAAGGATGCCCACGCTGGGCCAACATGGCTCAGGGGTGAGTAAATGTTCAGTTCAGTTTAAGTATTATTGGGTAGTTTTATGATTTTTCATCCGTTCTACATCTTCTTTCTTTTTTGCTCCTCCAGGAGGACTTGTGCTGTTTGCAGTCCTCAGCATTATCATGGATATTTTCAAGATTGCCAGCTATGTGGGATACCTCCACTGTGATTCTGCAGTTAAAGTTGCATTTCCTGTGGTGCAAATTGTTTTCATATTTGTGCAGGTAGAAATGAATATTAAAATGCTCCTTACTACATCTAATCTGGTCTTGATGGTTGCAAAGTAATTATTGTAATAACTCTAAAATCAATTTGTAGACATATTTCTTGTGGGTCCATTCCAAAGACTGCGTGCAGCTACAAAAGAACATTTCTTGGTAGGTAATTAAGATATTTCCTATCCCTTTCTTCATCACTGTACTTCCAGGCGGTATCTATTTCGATACAGGGAAAGTAACCTAGTTACTGCTGTGAAAGCTGTGAAAAATATCAGAGTAACTTTATACTGGAAATGCTGCAGCCACCAATTATGCTTTTCACTGCCTATGATTCCCAGACCTTCTGAAGGTCTCTTTTTAAAAGGAGGCTATAACCAGTAGTTACCATCTGTATTAAAAGGTGTAGAAAAAGTTCATGTGTTTGAATAGTTTTACTTAAAAATGATTTAAAAAAAAACCTCAAAGGAAGTTAGTTTCCTATAACAGTGAAGTAAGAGAACCAGTTCATATTTAAGATTTAGATTTGAAACTCTTTTAAAAAGAATTTCCATGCTGATTAATCAGGATTTAGCTTTAAACTATAACAATAACCTGAAATGTTACACTCATAGGTAGTATCTGTTATGTTTTATGTTGGCCTATCTAATCCTCGTTTTATTTTACCTTCCTTTTATCCCTCAATATTAGCTGTGGGCTGATGCTCACCCTCTCCACAAATCTGGTTTTGTGGATGACTGCAGTTGCTGAGGAGTCTGTTCACCAAACGTTAGTTCCCTCCAATCTGAGCAACATCACTAAACTTGCTGGGCGAAGTTTGTACATAAGTAGAGGTAATTAAAGCAGTTTTAAAAAAATGTACTAGATAAAAGAGTCGGTATGAAACCACAACATAATTCTTTTGTTTCATGTTTTACAGCAAGTTATGGAGACCATGAGTGTAAGTGCAGCCACTCTTCATGTAGCATCTTCAAGGATGCCTACTACTACTTGTACCCTTTCAATATCGAGTACAGCCTCTTTGCCTCTACTATGGCCTACATCATGTGGAAAAATGTGGGTCGATTAGTAGGCGAACATGGCCACGCCAAAATCAAATTCCATCTTAAAGGCATATATATGGGCCCTACTTTTGGAATCCTGTTAGTGATTGCAGGGCTTGCGACCTTCATTGCATATGAGATGGAAATGAAAAATGAAGATGCAAAAACCAAAGAAAAAGCATTGATGATGCACTTTGTCATGAATATAGTCATAGTGAGCCTCATGTCTATTGTGACTGTGATCGGCATGACGATTTACAGGGTTGATTACCGCGAACACGTGTCAGAAAAAAGTCCCACACGCAACCTGGATGTGGGCTTGCTGGTCGGAGTCTCACTGGGACAGTTCGTCATTAGCTATTTCAGTATCATAGCCATGATTGCAACAGGAGTCAAAGGCCCCCTGAATGGGCTCAATCTGTCCTTTGCCATAATTATGGTGATCCAGCTTGGCCTGCAGAACTTTTTCATCATTGAAGGTCTGCATCGGGAGCCTTTTCATGAAGTGAAGGAACCATCTGTGATTGTAAATCCTTATGTGGTGGAGCCCAGCAATAACATGAACAACCACGAAGGCTCAAACTCGAACACAAAGACAAGCCCTGATACACCAGAAGATAACCTGCATGGCGACAAGATACAGTACAAATACAAACTGCTGTGGAAGCGACGAGTGTTGAAGGAGGTCTGCGTGTTTTTGCTGATGGGAAACATCATTGTGAGTACCTCGTCTCTCGCTGCCTTAAATATGGTTTTTAAAAATTCACTAAATATTAAGGCTCTGTTATATATATATATATATATATTTTTTTTACAGCTGTGGATCATGCCTGCATTCGGTGCTCGCCCTCAGTTTGACCTCACCACTGAAACTGAATTCTACAAATTCAACGTATGGGCTCCTGTTGTAAACGTGGGACTTCCTTTTGGCATCTTTTACCGAATGCATTCGGTTGCCAACCTTTTTGAGGTGTTTCTGATATCATAACATGGAAGCGTGCAACTCGTACAGCTGACTGGGTGGACACTTAAACCATATATAACCTGTGGTTTGTTCCAATGATTTTTCTTTACAAATTTTGGTCAAAACTAACTAATGAATACAGCCACTAAGATGTATCTGATTATTTTTTATATGAAAATGCACATGTATTTATAATGTTTTCAGAACTGTTTTTGTTTCTGATCTTGTATAAATTGATTTACACTTCAGGCATGTATGCACAAAATAAACACATGCACAAAAAGAAACAAGCAAAAAAAGAGTTGTTGTTGTTATTATTATTATTAATTCAAGTTTACAATTTAAAAGTCAAAGTTATTATTATTATTATTTCAGATTCTCATTTATTTTTCCCCCTTTATTTATTGTAAACTAAATAGTATTGGCTTTTTAATTTAACATTAAATGTATTTTTTTCTGATTGTACTCACCAAACCATCCATCCATCCATTCGATTCCGCTTATCCTTGTCAGGGTCGCGGGGGGCGCTGGAGCCTATCCCAGCTGTCATAATCATAAGTAGCCAACACTGTAGTGGTGTATTATTTTAGATTGAATGCGCCATTAAAAGTAGTGCAGACCTTACAATAAACAAAACATGAGTTCCCACTAGTCAGATCTGCTTTGCCCACGCAGTCTTTTCCTGTATAGTTTAAGAAAAAAAAACGAATGAAAAAAGTGGTAATCATCCCCCAACCACCACACACACACAAACGAAAAGAATCGGTCAGAAATGTTCACATTTCTAACTTCACTAGCGATTTAAATTGTGCTTTAAATACAGAACTTTTTATGTCGAATCACTGGCTGCATTAGTTTTGGGGTTTTTACGCCCTTCTGTTTGAAGACTATAGATAGATTATAGATGCCATAATAATTGAATAAATACATCCCAGCGTTACCTTTGTACTGGCCCAGTGACTGTAAAGGGAGTTCTGATGACTCACCTGCTCTGACACGCGCCGGTGTTGTAGTGTAATGACCAATTAGCTTTCGCCTCTCGAGTTCCTTGCCCTTACTGCCCTGTTTAAAAATTACAAAACAAATAAGTTAAAACGCAACAAAGAAAACGCTTTCCCAGAGCCCGTACAGCAGGTAGGCTACTTATTAATACAGCAACCTTAAAACATAAACGGATAACCTACATATTTGGGAGTGGTGTGCTTACCTTTGTGTCTGGCAAATTCAAAGCCACACCTTCGTGGGGTCCTTAGCACACGGGTTTGTTTACTACACGTCACCAGGAAGTAGAGCTTTCTAGTGCCAAAATGCAGAGACAGGTGATCGAGCTTAAATTTGAGTTGTATCAGTATTTAGAAGCGATTATTTTTTGAAGTAGGCGTTTTAGACTGTTTAATATTTATGAAATAAAAGTAAAGCGCCGTAACAGGTACTTTTCTCGGTGTGTTTAACTTTCTTCTGGTTTCAGGACACTCAGGATGCCCCTCTTTTTGGAGAAGAGGATGAGAATAACCAGACAAAAAGGTCCAAAATGAGGTAAGATGTTGCACTTAATGTGTTTATAGCCCAAACCCCCTTAACCACGAAGACTAAATTCTCCATTTGGGGGTTTCAGACATCCTCTGGCGTCTTTTTTCCATCTCTTCTTCCGAACAAGTGCCATCTTGGTTTATCTCTTCTGTGACATTCTCAGCGGTCGCTTTGTTGTCTGCATGGTCACCATCATACTTCTGCTATCATGTGACTTCTGGACTGTCAAGGTGGGTGACGTTTCACCACAGGGCTAAATGCAGTTACATAAGTAGCTGTCACGCATAATTTTTTATAAGGGTATAGTACCACTGCATTGAGATTTTTATTTTTACTTTATCATTTATTAAAAAAAAATACTAAATGCATCTGGAAAAGATTATGACAACTTACCTTGTGGGTTTTAGAATGTATCCGGCAGATTGTTGGTGGGTCTTCGATGGTGGAATCAAGTGGATGAAAATGGGAAGAGCCACTGGGTGTTTGAGTCAAAGAAGGCAAGTAGGAGCTAATCAGCTTTGAAAGGGTCTAAGGAGCTTGGAAAGAAAAGCATCTGGACTTCTCTAAGTTTCTTTAAGACGTTTCACCTCTCATCCGAGAAGCTTCTTCTGTTCTAAGAGAGTCACAGGTTTTTAAGCCCCCTTAAAAATCTGTGACTCTCCACCGAAGTCGAAGAAGCTTCTTGGATGGTTTTCAGGGTTTTTATCGGTTTTTGGCGTTATTTTTGAATCGTTTTTATCGTTAACTCGGTTTCCCTGGGTCTTTTCCCATGTGTTATGAATAAATCTTTTTTTTCTTTGGTACCGGTACTGGTTTTATTTTGTTGTATTTATCCATGACACCTTAAAGGCCGGTCCGTGAAAATATTGTTGGACATAAACTGGTCCGTCGCGGAAAAAAGTTTGGGGACCGCTTCCTTAGACTCCAATGACCTGGATGACTTAGAACCTTCACAGACATCAGGTATGAAAGGTTTAAACCACCAGCTTATAGATGGAAAGATAGAAAAACAAGGGAAAATGTGCATACACAGCCACAATATACAGTCACCTGAAAAAAGACAGTTTCCACACCCTTACTGCTTCCATTGGAATTAAAAGAGTAAGAAACATCCAAGTGCTTTAAATCAAATGTACTTGATTAATTGATCAGCAAGTGTGAGAACCTCTAAAAAACTGTTGGTAGTTTGCTGATCTGTTGATCTGTTGATGTGGCCATGCCAGCAAATTCACTCCAAGGTCAGATCGTATAATGCGATCTGACCTATGCAACCTAGTTGCAACATCTTAGACTTTACAGGCCTCAGTTAGCATGTTTAGAGAAATACTGTGTGGCTTATTTGGAAGGTTTTGTAAGAGAAAAACCTCTTCTCTGGTATCTTGGTATCTTAGGTCATCTGAACAAACCACAAGTCTTTAGGAATAATGTTCATTGGACATATTTAAAGAAAACCAAACTCAACATGTCACCATATATACTTCTTACTGACAAGACCTGTGCACCTTGCAGTCAGTGAGTCAACTGTGAACACCTCTGGATGCCAAAGTATTGAAATTGGTCCATATGTCAGGATAATGATCCTAAGCACAACAGCAGATCTACACCAGACAAAGAAAAGAGTCAGAGCTTGAAAACCTCAATGAATTGAAGCAAATGGTGCAAAGAAGAGTCTAATACAGCATTGTGAGAAACTCATCCAGAAAACAATCACTTCAAGTTCTTTAACTTACTGCTGCTAAAAGTGGTTCTACAAGCCACTGAATCATGGGGTGGACAGGACAGAGTGCACAGAGTTATGTGACAACTTCCTTTTTCATTTGACTGATGCTGATATAACATGTATAACACGTAGATATCTATCGATCTATCTATCTATCTATCTATCTATCTATGTCTACTTTTCTTAACAGACGGACAGCAAAAACACAACGTCCAGCGCAGAATCACGGGTGTTCTGGCTCGGCCTTCTTGTGTGCCCCATTTTCTGGATCCTGTTTGTGATCAGCACTGTCTTCTCCTTTAATATTAAATGGCTGGTCAGTTTAGAGTTTCAGCGTGTAAGACACATTCCTGACAAATTAAATAGCTGATTGGCTGACATCTACTTCTTCGTTCCTCCAGGTTGTGGTAATATTGGGCTTGGTTTTACAATGGGCAAACCTGTATGGTTATGTGAGGTGCAAGGTGGGCGGAAAGTCTAACCTGAGAAACATGGCAAAGAACTATCTCGGTGTCCAGATTCTTAAACGGGTATGTGAGTCATCATACATTAGCCATTCTTTTCTGTAGTTTGTATAATGAATTTTTACATTAATATTTTCCTTTTTTAAATCAAAGGCAATGAAGCAACCAGAAAGTCTTTGAAGTCAGCTACTGGATGGGCCTGTTTGTATTTACTTGTTTCTTACAAAAAAAGGTGTTTGGTCTTCTTTCACAGCACATGGGTGATTTAAATTTCAGGATTTTAGAAGAGGATTTGGATAAAGAAATCATTCCTTTTAGCTTGAGGGTGTGCCACTTTGTAGCCTTTGACAACTCATGCATTTTTGTAGCCTCATGGAAAAATACATTTTACTGTGCATTATTGGGAAAATGTATGTAATTACCTGTTACCTACCTTTTTTATGATGTTTGATATCGGGTATTGTAAAGACAAAGTGACATTTTTATTAAGGTATGTCTATGGGAAATTATATGTTATAGTAAATAAGAAAATAAAGGTTTACTGTCATTTTCATCTTGAAATTTGAATCTTACCATTGTGGTAGTCCAAATATATTATTGTGGCCATAAAGCATTTAAAAGGCTTAGGAAAGATTCAGCGTGTCTATATTCTCTTAAAACATTCTTGTATGTGTCCGCATATGAGATTTTGTCATGTAACCCAGCCGATTTCATAGAGCCAGGGACTCTTATCTTGTGGTGCTTTCCACCAATAAGAATGTTAAAACTATGAAATAGGTATTGACCTTATTAGCTGCTCATTAGCACAAGGAAAAGCAACAGTAACTCAAATAACCACTTGTTACCACCAAGGTATACAGAAGACCAGCCAGAAGTCCAAACCAGGTGCCACTGTTGTCAGCTAAGAGGAGGAAACTGTGCCTAGAATTTTCATGCAAATTGAACAATAGACGATTGACTAGACTGATAAGTCTCAATTTCTGCTGTAACACTCCGATACTAGGTTAGAATATGGCATAAACAGCATGAAAGTATGGATTCATCTTGCCTCCTGTCAAAGAGGTGGCAGCGTAATAGTATACAGGATCATTTCTTGGCACACTTTGGGTCCCTTAGTACCCACTGTCACGAAGCTGAAATGATCTCAAACTGGTTTCCTGAACATGACAAAGAGTTCACTGTACTCAAATGGCCCGCACAGTCACCTGATCGCAATCTCAATAGGGCATCTTTGGAACGTGCTGGAAGGAGAGATTTTCACCATTGAAGTGAAACCGACAAATCTCTAGCCAGCGTGTAACGCTATCATGTCAATGTGGACCAGAAACTCTAAAGATTGTTTCCAGCACCGTGTTGAATATTCCATGAATAAGGCAGTTCTTGCAAAAGAAACCCCAACCTAGTACTTGAAAGCTGTGCCTAATAATGTGCCTGATGACTGTATATCGTCCCAAATTCTAAATATGAACATACTCACAATTTAGTAGTGTTGTGCTGATAAACAGAAGTCCAGCTACTAGTTAATCTCATAAAAAATATGTCAAAGACGAAAATCGATTAATAACGTAGTCACCAGACTGCAGGTGAATCATTCAGCCACTTGGTGGCAACAAAGGAACACTTATGTACGTATGTGGAACACGTATGTGGATATAATCACAATAAAGAAACCCTAAAAATGATTTTTAGTTCATGGTGAAAGTTAAATTTCTTTATTTCTCTTATTTTTAGAAGTATGCAATAACATCTTTTTTGCTAAACACCCAAAGACAAAGTACAACTACACATTTGCACACGTCTGTTGACATCTGTAATTGGCATATCATAGTGACGGTGTGGTTTAACTAATCTAATACATACATGCAGAGGTTTTTATCAGTCATTGCAGCTGAAATGTACCCTAAGATTTAGCTTTAAATAAATGTAGTTTGGTTTTAAGAGCAGCTCTTAATGCACATCAGTTATACCAGAAATCAAAATGGTTAACTTCACATTTATAATTTAACATTATTACAGTCATAATAACAAGGTATCCAAGGCCACCAAGGAAATAGATCCAGAAAAAAGTCTTGTCCAACATGTCGGCAAATTTGTGTTGTCTCTCCTTTTCCGCTTCGTTGGCCTTATGAGTTTCCAAGTATTTGGCCACTTTTCTGAGTATTTGACTGTTCTCTGAGCCATTCGGCTGGATGGTGCTAATGTCAGCTTTAGTTTCTGGAGGGATTGAAATCACAGTTAGAGTAGGTTATGCCATTATTACTAAAAAAATCAAGCCTCACTAAACATCAAGACACCTCATACATAGAATTTACAGTTTCAATATTTGCAGGATTTGCTCTACAGTCAAGTCTTCCTTACCCTCATCCTCATTCTGTTCCTTGTTTTCTGTAATTTTGGGGGCTGATCCTTTGGACCAACAGCAGAAAACCAGTTGGCCTTCTAGGGATAGCCTAGTAGTTAGCATGGACACCAGCATGCTCACCACTAAGAAGATCAGGCAAATACAGAAGTGGGGTCCTGCAGCACAGACAAATAAGTCAGGTTGGTTATTTAACACCCAGTGTGAGGCCATGTATATGGTTTGTTTGTGCACAAGTTTCTCCTTGTAACATGACTCACGGATTATTGGGCTGCATTCACTGTCTCCAGGGAGCTGGCTATTTAGAATATTGATAAACAGGGTGAAGCTGAGCACCAGGGTGACCTTGAAAGCATTGCGTCCTCCACCTCGCAGTGGCAGAGCAAAACTGACTATATCAACAAAGATGATCAAATAACTGGGCAGCATCAATGTTAAGAAAGGGTTGGTAGATTTGAGTTTTAGTTCCACCTTAGGAATATAACAGAAAACATAGCAGAATGAAATAAATTAAGTGGCTTTTCATTTTTGAAAGAATCTTTGTTATACTTGACACTTTTTTCCACCTATGTATATAAATGTTAGCCAGTGTTCAATGTAAAGATGAAAAGGACATTATCTAAGGATGCAGCAGTTAATAAGATAATAAGTCCTTTCTTTGCTCGTCCTGTTGAAAAAATGTTAATCATTTAATTTATTTTTAGTCTAATTAGTCTTTAACTACTGGAACCACTTCCGGGGAGGGGGGGGGGGGTTATAAAAATGAATTTAAATCCTAAACAACAGTCACTGCAGTACCCTTAGTTACAAATGGCAGGCTTGGGTGAACTTACCTGGATGTAATTGCGGTCATCTCGTTTTTTCTGAAGTATTGCATCCACCGTTTGCCAGTCTCCGTGACTATTATCAGTCAGTATCAGGTGGCCAAACTTCAATGTTGTACCACATTCTGAATAAAATTAAGTCTGCTTTGAGATTGTTTATTTTAAAATAGAGTCATAAAGATTATTTCTTTTGAGTAGTCGAGGGACTTCTTGGCAATATTGTAAGATACAAATTAAAAGCAGTAAAACTGGTAGCAAAGACCTGCAGTGAATTAATTTATATTGTATTACCTTGAAGAACTGCAGTTACCCTGCTTTTTTTCATGTTATACTTTTATGATTGTTGATCATAAACGGTGATCAACTGTGTTGTTATGAGAGTATCGTACTGTTAAAATTATTACAATTCTATTCAAATGGTAATGCATTCATTTTACATTTCAATTTATACAAATGGCCAAAAAAAGTATGCTAAAACAAGGCATCATAAAACACATCTCAGAAATGATCACATATGTAGTATATTAGTGAATTGCTGAGCTTACTGTCAGTGTCCCAGGCTTGTACTGCAACAGGACACACATCATAAGCGAAGGGATAGTTGAACAGGTTAACTTCACAGTTCACCTCTGCATTTATGATCAGATTGTCCTTCACTGTGCCGTTACTGTACACCAGCACATTAGCAGAGCCATGCTTCAGAGTTGATGTTATTCTACACAGAAGAGATAAGTGATGTCTCAGAAGAATTTTAGCCATTGTTTGAAATGACTTAGTGATGGCTCTTGGATGAAACTACTTACGCGTTTGTTACAAGGAGCTCTGGAGTCCAGATTTTGTCTACTGGCAGAATTACTTCATCAAACTTGTACACCGATGTGTCCCACGCCAACTCAGGATCTTCCCATTCCTGTGTTTTCAAATCAAAAAGTATTTTTTCAAAATAATGTTTTTGGGTTTGTTTGTTTTTTTACTTTTTTAAAAAGTATTTTGAAGCTTACGATCGAGGCTTGTAGAAGAATTAGTAGATGGAGTTGCTTTGTGTTCTGTTGAAAACACAAGAAATTAGGTAACAAAGAACTGTCATACAGAGGAGTCACCAAAGAGGTCTAAATGGAGAAATGAAAATATATTCTAAAATAGCTCCACTACAAAAAGATAATACTTACAACTTCCAGAGTCTGGTACTCTAATATTGGCACTCGGACTTCTTGAGTGCAGCTATCGTTCTGTGGCTGCGACAACAAATTTTTATCTATCAGCACGTTACTCAGACATCGGCGACTTGTGCAGTTGGATGAATGCACATGTTCTAAAATTGGAGAAAAGTTTGAACATAAGTTTGAATACTTTTTGCAACACTTTTTCACTTTTCTGCTCCCTCTTACAATATATTTTGTAGGATAAGCTTTGACAAAAGTAAGGTGCACTTACCTACAGTTATTACACTCAGTAAGAACATAGTCCTCACTAAATTGTGGGAAAGAACTTTCAGCATTTTTGTAGTCTCTAAACTGGACTTTATATCCAACTAAAAACTACAAATTGACCGACCAGTGGTGTGCAACTTTTTACCATAACTGTCCTATCGTCCTTGTTTAGGTTCAGCCCGACATGTCACTTTTATAACCCAACTGTGTCGTGTAACCTCTTAGAGTGGGCACGCTTCAAGACACTGACGCACAATAGCCTTTAGGAACACAATAACATGGTTATTTACAGAGGGTTCAGTGTGTTCGTGAGTGATCCTGTGTAAACAGAGAGCGCATTTATTTCCAGTGTATTTTTACCTACCAACAGATACAGGTAGCTCCAGCTGCTTTTTGTTATTAGAGCTATGCTAATCTGCCAAACAATGGGCTGTGTATGTCATACACAAGAGTGAACTGAAGCAACCAGTAATACAGACAGTAATGCTGAATGAGGCTGGTCTGCCAGCCATAGATTCAGAACAAAGATCTGAGACATCTGTGGTTTAAGTTAAGTTGAAAAAAGGCGTGACCATTGATCAAACACCCAGTTTCGACAGCTGCATGATGAATTCACTCAGAAGCTTATTAAGTTACATAATGCTCAGTCGAAATTCTGCATTGAGCTGGTACAATACACATTTTTTCATATGTAAAGACATATTGTTGCTGTACCCTATAGGCAGTATAATTATGGATTATTAACAATGCGAAAATAAACAGATCTCTCTGTCTTTCAAACTGCTGTGCCTCTGCGTGTTGATTTTGATTAAGGCCATTATTAAATTTCAAATTGTACAGCATATTATGTCATATTATGTTAATGAAAATTTTAATTAATATGCATTTGGATTACATAGTTGTAATATAAAGAAAATAGTTATAATAGTTCCAGTAAACTAAAATTTCTAAAAAAAAAAAAAAAAAATGGCCTCAGTAATATTTTATGTGCTGGAAAGCATGCGCTACTGTACATTTAACTCCTTGCATGCTTGACACATGATTTAACAATACAGTATCTCTTAAATTAAACCCTTCTTACCTCCTTTTCCAGTTCAAAACACCATCTTCTTTTTTAATCAAAGTTTTCTCTTATAAACTCTGTAGATCGTCTTTAATCTGATTGTTTCCTTACCACTTTTTCGCGGTGGCTGACTACAGCATCACTCCTAATCCATAGCAGTCACATCCCTTTCAGTCACAGACACATAGTCTACATGTTTTCTAATAGTCTTGAAAATAAAGTGAATTAATCTTTGCCCATCACTTGCATGGCCCTTTAATTGACTTAATTAACCTAATCTTAATTCAGGTATGTCATAATGTGCAGCCTTGCAGACAAATACATTGAATTATGTATTCAATATTGAATATATTGAATCATACTTGTTATTAATCTCTGGCTCTCTTCCACAGCATGTCTTTTGTCCAGTCTTCCTTCTCTCACCCCACCTGGTCGTGGCAGATGGCCGCCCCTCCCTGAGCCTGGTTCTGCTGGAGGTTTCTTCCTGTTAAAAGTGAGTTTTTCCTTCCCACTGTCACCACAGGGGGGTCATATGATTGTTGTGTTTTTCTCAGTATGTATTATTGTAGGGTCTACCTTACAATATAGAGCACCTTGAGGTGACTGCATTAAAAAACATGAATTGAATTGACAGTCAGCATGAGCTTATTGTATTGGTTATCTGATCAAAATCTCCTTTTAACTAGTTTATATTTTTACTTTTACCTCTTAAGGGCCATACATGTCTTTATAGGCCTGTATGGCCCTGCACAGTGTGGAGGGAGAAAGTGTAAATAAATCAATAAACCAATCAATACACTCTTGTGTAACCTTCATATTTTTGTGTTATTAGTCATGTAGTTAAATAGATATACTATTTCCTGTCTGTTTTCACTTATTCAATATAAAGCTGCTGCTTGCAAGTGACACACTGATGAACTTCCCTTCCAGGTTATCTCTCAGAGGAATGTCTCTTATCTCTGTCTTCACACATTATTTTAGAAAATCAGCTTCGTGAATCAGGCAGGTTTTGAAATGGAGGGACGATTGTGTTCTATTTTTGAAAGCACAAGAAGGTTGTTTTGCTGTTGCTGACCTTGTTGCAGCTAATTTTGCTCTTATGACTGCAGTAAAAGTGGTTTGAAATGTAGTGTGTACTTTCGGTTCACTTGTGATCTTCCTTGTCTTATCAGAGCTAAATTGGGGACAATCGAGACAAAGAAAATCTGTGTGCCAATGACAACACCTTTACATGACTGAGCAAAGGTTAACCTCTTTTCTAATAAATCACAGAAATTTAACGTGAAAAGGCTTTAACAGACATACCTGTTTTGTCGTAAGGAACTTCTGAAATATTCCATAGGTCATAAATTCTTGTATCCAATAAGGTTTCAAGGAGAGGTGCTAGCAGTGATATCACAAAAAAATGGGACTTTGCCTCAGGACCAGGCCGGCCCCCTACAATGTCACACTCTGCAGCCAACTAAATGTGAAGGTTACCACAACTTGAGCAACACATCGTCTTATGCTTGGTGGAATTGATGGACTTGTGACACCTGATGTACTCTGATCTACTCTGCAAGTAAGTTGAACATGTTTGTGCTTTGCAATGGGTTTATTAAAGGGGTGCCTAATGTGTAAGACAGCGTTTTTAATTGAATGACCATATTTTCTAATAAAAGAATTAACTTTGTGAGCTACGAATAAAACGCTAATAGAAAAAAATCCATAGTTTCTTTTACTTAATAATTGATAATATTTAAAAGACAAGAGACTACGTTTATAAAAGTAAAGCTCACAAAAATCACAAAAAACAAAAGAGACATTCAGTTACAATAAGTGGATCCTAAATAATCTTTTATTATTATTATTACTCTAAAAACAAGGAACTAATTTGGAAAGACATTTAAAATTTCACCGGCTGGAAATCCGAAACAAAACAGCTAATATAATTAAATGATGCAAAGGTGCCAGTTAATTAACAGGTAAGACTCTTACAGCTTAATGTGCTCTCATTCAGCACAGTAATGTAGTCCTATGGAAAGTAGGAAATCACGTACTTGTGTTACAAGGAGAAAAATAAGACTGACAAAAAGCATCCTTCATGCACACAAGCAATAGTGATATATACATTGTAAACTGCAATGACTTAACAGCATACTTGATCTGTGTCATTTCAGCTGTTTTGTAGAATTCCTTGAGGGGAGTGGTCTCAGTTACCCTTTTCTTAGACCTGACTGTCCTTGTCATTTGACATTCAGAGAACAGACTGATTGTTGCAGCAAATATGAGTCTAGCATTCACCTACTTGTAATCCAAATACCTTTGCACTTGTTTTCCTGTTTTTTTCTGTGCATTAATTTAACATATACCAAAGACATTACCTTGACATAGTTTTCTATGGAAGACTGAGTAAAAAGTAGAAATAAGACAGTTCATATTTTGGGCTGACATTTATTAATCTGTCAGGAACACTGATTAGAAGATGAAGATGATGTTGATTGACACGACTGTACAAACATTAACACCAACAGTAATCCACAGTTATTTGGTTTCATAAGTAAACCACAGGAGATGTAAGATTAGACTTACTGAGTAGCCATTTATCTCAAGAGCAGATAAACAACAGCACGCAGCTCATTCAATTAAGTAATAAAAACACTGACTGGAAGGACATAGCTTATTGATCTGTGACTAAGATCCTGAAGAACAAAACTGGTAACAAGCTTAAAGCGGTGCCTTTGATTGTCAGGTGTCATTTATTTTATCAATAACACCCGAAGTAGGCGTGTGTGCTGCAGACAAAAAGTGATAAAACCGTCTTAGCTTTGTCTTATTTTATGTGTTACTAAAAGAAGTAGGTGTGGTTAAAGTTTGACATCTTAGGTAACATTTGGAGGTGAAAACTGTTAGAGGTTGTTGGTGAGTAATTATTTACCCTAAGGTCAAGATTTTTGCTTAATTAACCGAGACAAACCGAGACTTAAGTTCTTAGGATTGGAGTGAAAACTTACAGTAGCTGGCCTTAACTTTTATGACTTTAATTTCTCAGAAGTCATTTGCACTCTGTTATCAAAACACTGGTCACTGCTCCCTGCTGGCCATTGTCACATCTGGAAGACAGCAAACTTGGCTAAAATTCAAAACTAAAGAGATTAGCCGAAGTGATTAAAAAGAGGTTTTTCACTGAGGAAAATAGGTTTTCCTGACCCATAGCTTGAGTTAATCTTGTTGGATGGTCAGGGCCTAATCTATATATAGCAACAAAGTCTGTAAAAGTGAGTAATTTAGCAAGCAAAATGTGTTTAAGTAAAGAAAAATGCACAGACAATACAGTAAAGGACGTATCATTATGAAAGAATTATGTCAGGCACTCAAACAGAATATTAAGCTTGACAGGATAAAAAAAATACACACTGCGTAACATCTAACAATTCTGATCATTAACAGTTGAAAATTGAAATTGAAAAAAAATTGATCCAACTAAGTTAATGCAATATTTTTTCTTACTTAAATAACGGTTAAGTACAAGAGGATCAGAAAACTAGTGTTTATGGAAGCTTGTTGAAATGCCGTGAAGTTGACATTTTGACTTAGATCTGCCTGGTAATTGTTTTTTTGGGCTTTTTTTTTTCCACTGGTAGAAACATACATGTTGGTTCTTTTTCCCGTAAAAAAAGCTGGTGTTTTGTCTAAGACAAAAACAACATAAGAGGAAGAAAATGGCATACTTACAATACAACAGAGGAACATGCCGTGCTTACATAAGTCTGTGTTATTGCCCTAATAACAATTTGGTATCAATATGATAAAAATGGTTTTGGACCTGGATTATATCTGACCTCTCTTAATGTCTTATATAACTCTTTCTATGCAATTAATGGCTAAACTTAAACATTAATGTGTGCGTGCAAGTTACAATGCTCAGCTTGTGGTTTGATCATTCACTGAACGATGACTGATTTATTAATTTTTTTCCCATATCTGTGCTAATGAGTCTGACCAGCGGCGACCACAGCGCTATTTTTTTATGCCTAACTGTAGATTTATTAACTGACTTATTTTCAGTGCTGGTAATTTAACAGAAGTGAAAAGAAAAATTCCACTTCACAATTGCACTTTTTTATAATGTGGCCATATAAGTGTTTATTGAAAGCTTTGTAATGGAACTTTTTAGTTAATCATCAGCCAACAAGAAGCAGGTGATCATGAGGTCTATTTTTTCACACCTGCTTATTTTCTGCTAATAGCCAAAGGCACAGAGTGACCGTGGCTGCTAAAACATGAAGGTTTTGAGTCTGCATCTACATTTTAGTCACATGTAATGAGTGAATGAATACATTAATTCACTGACACGTTATTCAAGGTAGAAGATACCTGATGTTTTAGTCTGCATTTTCATGTCATCTCTGTCTTTCTGCAGGAGACTGAACTTTAGATTTAATCAAGATGAGCACAGAAAGAAGTGAGCAGGTCATTGATACCTGCTGCACCACAGTCCACACGCTGGGCAGGCAAAATGCAAAGAAGGAAAAGAGTCTCCGCTACATGCAAAAAGATGGCAAGTTCCCTGTGATGTTTCAACAGGCCCCTGGAGACTGGACCACATATTGGATCGACATCTTCACCAGTCTTGTAGAGATCCGCTGGAGAATGATGTTCCTTATTTTCTCCCTTAATAATATTGTCTCTTGGCTTCTTTTTGGTCTGTGTTATTGGTTAATTGCCCATGTAAATGGAGACAGTGATAATGCAGATGATGATCTCTGTGTTTCAAATGTGCGCGACTTCACAGGGGCATTTTTGTTCTCATTGGAGACCGGGGCGACTATTGGTTACGGCTACAGGCATATAACCGAAAACTCTATTGTAGCTATCATTGTGGTGACGATTCAAACTGTGTTTAGCTGTCTTCTTGACACAGTTGTCATTGGCGTTGTTGTAGCTAAGATGGCATCTGCTCGTAAGAGAGCCCAGACGGTGGGTTTCAGCAGATGCGCGGTGGTCAACTTACGAGACAGGGTTCTGTGTCTGTCATGGCGCCTCGGGGACTTCAGAGGTAATCACATCCTGGAGGGGGTCGTCAGGGTCCAGTTAATCCGCTATGTAAAACGGCCAGTGGGGTCACTTGTAATCACTTACCAGGACTTAGATATAGAGGAACGGGAGATTGTCCTTGCCACACCTACCACTATTATTCACAAGCTAGAGCCTGGCAGTCCCCTGTACAACATGGGCCCTGATAACCTGCTGGACAATCGCTTTGAGCTGGTAGTTTCTTTCACCTACACAGGGGACTCCACAGGAATACTCCACCAAACACGTGCTTCCTACACATCAGCAGACATCCGCTGGGGCCAGCGTTTCCAGGACATGCTGAAAATGGGCACGAAACACTACAAGGTGGACTACAGTCTGTTTAATGTGACCACATGGGTGCCGGTGCCTTTCCTCAGTGCAGAGGAATACGACAGGAGGGGACGTCCTGCAGATGGCACCACACGTTTACCAATAGGGAAGAGAAACAGACACATTGCTCAGGTGAATCTTAACATCAATGAGGAGATGATCCTGCAAACATTTTTGTAGATGAAATGACAAAAGAAATCAAAATGAAATTAAAATGCAACTTTCACTGTTCCCATAAAGATTATGTGATAAGGTGAGCTTTTGTAAATATGTTTATAGCCAATGTAAAATCATATAATACAGCATTCAGAAATTCATGTTTGTTTCTGCCATGTAAAATGTAAGTGTAAGTGAAATAAACTGGAAAAATCTTCTCTTTGGCCATTTTAAAATGGGTTTTATTTCTATTTGCATTCTAAAAATAGTACCAGTCATAAAAACCTGTTTGAGTCCTGTATATGTAATTACCTTTGTAGCTCTTTACCTCCCCCTTGTGTTCACCCACTCAATATTCCTGCAGTCCTAGAGATTTTTGTGCAGGTCAGAAATACAGTCATATCATTCTCGCACAGTCACTTTATTTACTTAAGACTTAAACACCGATTAACAAACACCTTACCTTACCACCTTACCTACATTGTATTCCTGTGACCAGCGCCATGCATGTTTGTTGCTTGGTTCCAGCTTCACCGTGAAGTTTTACAAGTGATGTGCACTGAGTGTCCCAGTCTGCCAAAAAGTACATTAATAAATAAACTAATAAATAAGAACGATATAACCTCTTTTTGGACTAGAAACCTTAAACAGGCGCTGCAGCTTTCCATTGGTGGTCACTGCCACAGGGGCGGGGATATGCGCACGTGTTTTTAAAGTCTGTCTTTTCAACCACAAATATCTTCTTCAGTATTGCTGGGGAGGGTTATGGCAGAATTCACAGCTCCACACGAGAAGCCAGACAAAAATAATAACAGAACGTCGAGATTTAAAAAAGGGCAAAGTGCGCATATCTGGCGCGCATATGGAACTTACTACGACAAGAAACGATCCTATTTGCAGCCAAGAACTAACAGGTAGGTAAAAACGTGTTGTGGGAATGTTCTGTGTAGTAATGGATATGGGGACATTAGGAGTAGTTGAATGTGCGTGTTGATGTTAAAAACGTGAAAAATGACTTTTCACGGTTTTTAAGGAATACAAAGTTTTGATCAGAAAGTAATACCACTTTCTGCAACAATGTTCTTGTTGTTGCAGTGTGGTTTCAGAGACTGCAGGATGTGAACTGGATGTTCTGCAACTATTGTCTTTGATTTGAACTAAACTCTGAACTCTGTAGTAAGCGCGTGATAAACATGTTGTTAACTGTCTAATAAAAAAGGTCAGAAATAACATACAGCATATATATATATATATATATATATATATATATATATGTGTGTGTGTGTGTGTGTGTGTGTGTATATATATCTATATATCTATATATATATATATGTGTGTGTGTGTGTGTGTGTGTGTACATATATATATATGTACATATGTATATATCATAGATGCCATCTGCTGAGTGATTGGCTATATCTATCGATTTGTGTGATGAAAAGTAGAGCACCTTTATGTAACCAGTTTCCATCTGCCTCAGCTGTTAGCTCTAAATGAGAACACATGCAAAACAAACAATCCCAGGTTGTGCAGCCTTTGGAAGCCTTTTCTGTCACCATGAAACAACCTGCAGTAATAAGTGATGTGATATTGAGCAGATAAAAGCTAACTGAGCGGGAAAGGACTGAATAGTGCAATAAGGAAGGAAGCTTGCAATGCACTCAGTGCAGGTTTATCAGCACTTGCAAAGCTGGAGATCTGAATCCACAGTAAGTGTTTGAGTTTGTGTCCCACAATACACCAGTATAATTGCTTGTATACAACTCCTTGCAAGTGTATGGGAGAAAACAAAACAAGATAAAATATTTTAAACTTGGAACAAGCATGGTTTAAATTTCCTGAAAATAAAAAAAGAAAATACCAAGTAAAATACATTTAAACCCTGAAACCTATTAAACAAAATGTTTTGGCATGCTTTGCTCTGTGTAAATGGTGCCTCATATTATGAGTGGCCTGTTGCTGTTTCTAGTTGACCCCACAATGACATCATAATAAGTTGAGAAAAGAGAGATGATGCAGGGAAACCACGTCCAGCAAATCTTATCCCATGTGACCCTTGACAATATCCAAAACAATTTAAATGACTTGAATGACTATCGAAGAGCTTCGTTTTTTGTTTTTTTTTAAATGGGCTACAATTTCAGAGTTAAGAACAATCAGAATATTGACTGAAAAGGGCTCTGGACTTCATTTATGCACTTCAGATGTGAAACTCTGATGAGATAATGAGTTTAAAAAGTGGAGCGGGGATTTATTTTGGCACCACCAGAGCGTGTCTGGCTGTCCATAACCTTTTGTAGCCTGTGGTGTTGTATTTTAATGGACCTCTCATGCCACACACATCAAGTCAATAGCTTTTCTAATTTAGCTGTCCTTGTTGTTCTATTACATATAAAGCAAGGCTACTGGTTCATTAACTGTGGTTCAGGGCAACTCTGTATTCGTTCAGTAATAACATGTAATAGCTAGTGAATGTGCTATAGGTTTTTACATCCATGCAACATATGATTTTGTTATGTCTGTCCAGAGCTGCAGCTTGTACTGTATTTTTCTTTAAGAGGTTTACTAGATTAACATGAACTTGATCTATAATTTGACTCAGTTCCCCAAGGACGGGCTCGCCCTAATTAATACTTATATTAAGCAGTGTAAACATCCTTTCCTACTTTGCCAGGTGTCTAATACTTTCCTTCTATTACTGCTAATTTACCCAATCTGTTGACTGTGCTTTCTGACTGCTCAGGACACACTGTTTATGCATTTTCTGAGAGTATACTAGAATTGTACTATTAACTTTGGATGTGCACTGCATTATTTATTTAACAACTACCACACACCTAGCTGTGCTGATCTTTGTTGTCTCTCTGTCTATAATTTCCACAGCCCACTTTACTAATGAGGTTTAAGCCAGGCATCAAAGAAGAGTGACCAGTCCTCACCAACAGTGCTCATCACTGGCAGAGAAGCACAGACCTAGTCTTCCCCGTCCCTCACAGGACTGAGTCCTGTTTCCCACATTTTCTGCACAAGTTTGTCCTCAAGATCATTTAAAACTGTTTCTCCAACGCTTCTACCAAAAACTTAGACTGTTTTCCAAAGCAGAATCGGCCCAGCCCTCCCAAGAGGAAACTATGGGGAGTGTGAGAGGCCACCGTTACAGCATTGTGTCCTCTGAGGAAGATGGCATGAAGCTGGCGAATATTGCCATGCCAAATGGCTACGGCAATGGCAACGTCAACAAGGGGCATACGCAGCACCAACATCAGAGCCGCTTCGTCAGGAAGGATGGCCACTGCAATGTGCAGTTTATCAATATGAGCGAGAAAGGCCAGCGTTACCTGGCAGATATCTTCACCACCTGCGTGGACATTCGCTGGCGCTGGATGCTGGTCATATTCTGCCTTTCTTTCCTGCTGTCATGGCTGTTTTTTGGCTTTGTCTTTTGGTTAGTGGCTCTCTCTTATGGGGACTTGGAGAATGAGACTCAGATGTGTGTTTCCAATGTGGACAGTTTTACTGCTGCTTTTTTGTTCTCAGTGGAGACACAAACCACAATTGGCTATGGTTATCGCTATGTGACGGAGGAATGCCCCGTTGCTGTTTTTATGGTCGTCTTCCAAAGCATCGTAGGCTGCATCATTGATGCTTTTATCATCGGTGCTGTCATGGCCAAGATGGCAAAGCCCAAAAAGAGGAATGAGACGTTGGTGTTCAGTCACTATGCTACAGTGGCCATGAGAGACGGCAAGCTTTGCCTGATGTGGCGGGTGGGAAACCTGAGGAAGAGTCACCTGGTGGAGGCCCACGTAAGGGCCCAACTCCTCAAGTCCCGTACCACTGCCGAGGGAGAGTTCATCCCTCTGGATCAGGTAGACATTGACGTAGGCTTTGACAGTGGCATTGACAGAATTTTCTTGGTGTCTCCAATTACCATTGTTCATGAGATTGATGAGGACAGCCCATTTTTTGAGCTGAGCAAGCAGGAGTTGGAAACGTCAGAGTTTGAGATTGTGGTGATCCTCGAGGGCATGGTCGAGGCCACAGCCATGACTACTCAGTGTCGGAGCTCCTATATTGCCAGCGAGATCCTCTGGGGCCACCGCTTTGAGCCAGTGCTCTTTGAAGAAAAGAACTACTATAAAGTGGACTATTCTCGCTTTGACAACACCTATGAGGTGCCCAGCACGCCCAGCTGTAGTGCCAGGGAACTGGCTGAGAAGAAGTCCACTGCCTCTAGCTCGAGGAACTCCTTTTGTTATGAGAATGAAGTGGCTCTTGAAAAAGTTGAAATGGAGGAGGAGTTTGAGGAGGAAGAAAACATGGTAATGAGGGGTGTTGAGGTTTGTGCACTTGAGGACAGAAACACAGATGAGGTGTTAGACTCTGAATGCAACCTTGACTCTTTGCCTTTAGAGTCAAGGCCTTTGACGGCAGAATCAGAAATATGACCCCAGGTTAAAAACTGTCGCAGGGTACGTGAAGTTTCATATGACTTGGGTCTCGATTGCTGTGTTTGAAAATACAGGGCAAATAAACCCTGCAATTTGAGTATGAACTTCTCAGTATGCAGAAGCTCTCACATGAAACAACACGTAGAGACAAATGTGTTGTGTATGGTGAAAGTGGTGAGAGATTAACTGGTTGCATGGTGCCAGAGGAATAAAATGGGATAGATGCCTTCGCTAATACACACTGTGGAGTTTGTTTCCGTGCACAATGCAGAATATTATCCACGGTAAAACATTTTACTAGAATAGTCAGTTCATTTAATGACTAAATTTGCCTATTTAATCAATTGCATATTCCCAGTTTGCACTTTTTGCATGTGGTTCATCTATGGTGTAATACCTCATCCTTGTGGAATAAATGTCACAAGGCTGTGATTAGCTAGACTAATTATATATATATATAATTTTATATATATATAAATAAAAAACAAGGATTTATTTGAATCGCAGGTTTTCATCATTCTTTCCAGCAACAACCTAAACCTATGAGTTTTTAATCACAAATTTAATTACAACATTTTTGTTTAACAGGCTATAACATTTTTACAAGTTCAACCACCATTAAATAAACAAGGTATCATTTGTTAATGAGCTGGTCTCTTAGCAAAGTTTATTTGCAGTATTCTTCAATGTGTTGGTCTGAAAGCTCGATTGAGGAAAATTATGTCTTGCACAGATTACGGGCATAAGTACACTGCTGTCCTCAACCTATCATCTTGTCTATAGAGCATCTCTTGCAATGTGTGCCTTAACAGAAGTCTTAGTCCCAGTAGAGGCACTCAGGTGGTTTGGCTTCGACTACGCACACAATGCATTAGATGTAAAGCAGAAGAAGTAGCATTAAGATGTGATTCATTGTGCAATATACTGCCACTTCTTACAGGTCTTTGTGTTGTAATGTGCAATACTGTTCAGTGGTGGAAAGTGACAGGAAGCTCAACCTTTAGCCAAGGCTATGAATGTTGATGACAGCTGCTGCTAAGTTACATATTGTATGTCAGACAGAAATCTAGAAGCCAAAATGTATTATTTGTGTTTTAAAGCGTTTTGAAGTTTGCCGATGCAGCCTATAGTTTTATTTCTAGCTATAGACAAGCATGACTCTTGTCGGTGTGTTTTCCAAAGCTTTAGCGCACTTTTTTCCTCACTTGAGATTTTTCCTCCCAGTAAGAGCAGTAACTGTGTTATTTCCCTAAAAGCCAGATGTGCACATATTAATAAGAGGCAACTGTAACACATGTGTTAGTTAATTGGAAACTTGAACTGTTCCTCATCTAAAAGAGCTTGGCTTTTGAAACACTGAATTATTTGAATAGCTTTTTAACATGTTATTTTAACATCAGTGTTCTTGGCAACTTGGGAGATTTGCAGAATTTGGACACCTCCTTTTTAACCTTCTAGCTTCCTTACTGTGGGTCTTGTGAAGTTATTTGTTATTTCTGAATGGACCCATGCTTTGTCTTATGAAAGATCAGGACTAATAATTCACTTACAATCAGAAATCCTGGCCGGATGGAGAGGGCTTGACTTCAGTCTTACATAACATTAAGCTTTACCTATTACTCTAGGAGTTATTATGACACATTCGAGCGTGGATAATGTCAGTGGATGCCAGAACACTGTAATGCTTTTTTGGTAAGGAAATCTCACATGGGCGCTTCTCCTGTCTTAGATTTTTATTTTTCTACCAGGGTCTTCCCACCTTCCTGCACAAACCACAGACTGAACAGATTTTTTTTTTTATCTTTTGTAAATTATAATGCAAATACTGTATACTGATATTGCAGTTGTTGAAAACAGTTTGTCCTTTTTTCAATAAAAAAAAATAAATAAAATGACTTAACTGGATATAATTTTTAATGACACAATGGAAATAATTTCAACTTCACTTTTCTCTGCCTTTTTCCGTAAACTGTGGGAAATAAATTCTGCGGTGTACAATGTCTCAAGGAAAAGTGTTGATATGTAACAGTATAATATCAGAATGGGTAGCTCTGTTACTCAAATCCTTTGTTAAGAATTTATTTTGAATGGAAATGCTCTCATATTCTCTTAGATACTTCAGTTGAAATGATATATGTGCTGCTCAGTAAAACAAATTGCGTAACAAACCAATATTCTGGATGCAATATGCAGAGAGGATATGCACCATGCAATTCCTCTAATTCCGCATTTACATGCACAAAATACTATTAAGCCACAGATCTGATCAATATAGCTGAATAGTAGCTGAACTTCTGTTTTGCAGGTTGACACGGCTGTCTGCAAATTTAGCTATTTTCCATCCACAGCACAGACTGATCCTAGTCTCATCCATGCTGAATGCAACAGATTGATCTCGCACATCCGCTGGGAGGCAGTGGGCCGATTTGATTTGTTTCTGCATAGGAAGTGTCCCAAGCCTCTGGGCTTTTTCCACATTAGCCAATCAAAATGCCACAAAGCTGGAGTTTGGAATAAAATTGAGGGCTATCCCTTTTTCCTTCATAGCAAATTAATTTTAGTTCAACAATTACGATTTTCTGTAAAAATCAATCTTGCTGTCAAAGAAAGGCAAAAAATTCAATTTAATTCTTATTAGCTGTAAAATGTAAAATCCTATAAAGCCGAGTCCATATTTGTAGCTTCCTTCTAAAAATATCTTCTTAATTTCACCAGTATCACCTCTAAACTTTTGCTATGATCGCAAAGAAATTTCACTGGATGCGGATGGTGGATGGTGGCTGTTTAGTCCATGCTGCGTGCCCTGTTTGAAAGAAATCGACAGCCAGCGCCGGCCTGAGAGCTCCTGTCAATGCTTCTGATGACGTCTCTCTGGCGAATTCCCTTGAACTGGCTTATTAGCAATAGACTGATCAGTTTGACCTTCAGATTAGAAGGGTGAACGTAAACATAAACAATTGACCAGCAGAGTCAACCAACACGCAAAAGAACATACAGTATAGCTCACGGGTTCATGTTAAATATGGTAGCAGTTGCAGCAATTTGAACAAAAAAACCCTCTGACATACTCCATGTTTCAGACCTGAGCATAAATAACACATTAAGATATGACCTCCTGTCAAGTCTGTAAAGGCAGAAATGTCCCTGGATTATCTCAATGACCATCACTTGCTTAAAGTTTATGGTCATAATTTTAAAATGTATTAAAAACACAGTCATATTTATTGCTCAAGAGGAAGACTGTCTGTAGTGTGGAAAGTTGGTCACATCTAGGAGGGAATTATATCAGAAAAACTGTCCGAGCCTCATCTTATGTGGGCCACATCCGCAGCTTGTCGCTTTATAAATAGCTGTAACAGTGTGTTTGCCCTGAATTAATGTCCTAAGTGTCCTGGTGAGGTCATTAGGCGGCAACACTAAGATTAATGCCGTAAATCAGATTTAAAAAAAGAGGGGGGATTACAGAGGAGTTTCCTCTTTATTGTGAAAACAAATTGTGAAAATCCAAGACAGTGACATGTGTGCTTTTGCCTGATTAAATGACTCCGGTCTCTTTGTTTTCACTGGGTTAACCTTGAATCATGAGTTGTAGCGGGTTGATTTTCAGCCCCGAAGAGCCGATCTGTGTCAGTTGTTTTGGCTTATTGTTTCTGGTCATCTAACAGCTAAGACATCTCTGTTACAGTCACATCAAACGCTAGTTTAGCTCAAGCAAGCCACTTATTTTTCCTGATAGATCAGCTGATCTGAATGCCACATCACATCAGCTCATGGTTCAGCTTACATCCTTCTATGCATCATTTTGGCAAATCTAATATAGAGCATGCACCCCACCTCAATCCTAGGAGTTTCCAAAGATGTGTCTGACTTGCCTGCTCCATTTTGTACAGTTGGTCTTGAATCTGATCTCCCTACTTTATGCTTTTTTTTTTTTTTTAAAGTATGAGCATAGTTGAGCCAGGCCATAGAGTGGAGCCATACTGCCAGTTATGAATAACTGCAGATGCTGCAAATGTAAATCTTCTGTTAAACTACACCTTTTACTAAACAAACCTCTGAAATTGGGATTAAGAGACAGCATCGGCATTTCGAATATGCTAAACAGTGGTTTGGCCCTTGGATTTTGCAATAATATAACTAATGGCAAGTATATGTAAACCTCATAGAAAGTCTGTGATATATTGCTGTCACATAAGAAGACGGGGAATGCTGCAAAATTCAGGAATTCAATTATAAATTAGCCTTTTATAAATCCTTGAACTTTAGTGTAAATAGAGGGGAAAGACACCATGACACCATAATGGTGTTCTGTGAGTGCATCAGGATTAAATTAGGTAATTATATAATTCTGATGACATGGCAATTACATAAGTTTTCTCGGTAGATCTGGCAGTGCAATGGAAGCCTGCTGACTGTCAGTCGATGATGGCGGTAGGGTGACTGACAGTGGGGCAAAAAATACTGATACTCACCTGCTGTATTTAAATTGCCACACCAAAAATGATCATGTTGCCATATTTCTTGTGTAAGGACACTGCTGCAGGAGAAACCCATTTAAACAAAAGAAATGCAATCTGAACAGTGCGGAAGCACGTGACTGGTAATGGGATTAACTCTTACACAAGCACTCAGAATCTAGCATTATATAGAAGAGAATCAATTTTTTGTCTCTATGTGTGATTTATATTCACACATAGATTTTTATTCTATAGATTTACAGGCCATTACACACAGAACACTACGAAAAAAACAAAGCAAAATTTAGAATTTTTCCAATCTGAACTTATCGTATAACATGTACAACACAGTGCGTTGCATTTCTGCAGTAAATTTGTCCTTTAAAAATGCACTGTAAAAAATAGTCAACATCAAGCAATGATGAGCTGGTCCTGAAACAAGAAGAGGAAAAAACTGAGATTCTGAGTTCATCTGATTCTAAAGAGAATTTCATGGTTTGATCCAGGAGTTGAAGTTGTATGATGACTGCTTTTGCACTTATTACAGGATGTCATTGCGGCAGTTTGAGCTCTTGTTGTCAGAGCTGTGGCCACAAATGACAAATTATTTCAGACGTGGAGCAGCATCATCCGTGTGTACTTGGTAAAATAGTATTATTTTACTATTTGTATTTTTACCGGTGCCAGTTTTGCCACTGTGCCAACACACTTGTTGCCAAATGCATTGGCTTGATTAGGCTGATCTGTTTATCTGGAAAATATGAAATATGAATAGCTGCAATAAGAAGAGTCCAAAAATTCTTTTTAAAGCAGGAAATATTTGCACAGATTTTACGTATATACAGTATATAAAGACCTTCATAGCCACAAAACTGATGTAAGTGGTATTTAGCATTAAAACATGCTAGCATGATAGTTGTTAGCACATTGATATGAGCATTTAGCACAGAGCCAGTAATTTTAGCATCTGAGATTACACGATACAATAAGTTTGGCATTTTCTGTTGGAGCCGCACAGTTTTACAGTTCATTTTAAAAAGCAGTAGAGTGCCAGATCACAGATAAATGTGTTTCACTAACACGGCCAACACTTAACACACTTGTCAAAATCTTCTGCTGTTGAGTGTTTAAAGGAGTTTCTGGCTAATTTATTTATTGGTTTCATTTTATCAGCCCTGGCAATTTCAACTTGATTTTGCCCCCTTTGTGTTTTTTCAGCTGTTACTCAAGTTTCATTGTTTTGCCTACCAAGAAAAATTAAAAAAATATTTCATGTTACATTGTCATGCGTAACAGGATTATGCTGTATCAGAGTTCAAGTAATCCTTGCTAATTTTTAATGTAGTTTCAGCTACAATAACCTTACACATTTGCACAAACACATACATACACACAGCACACTGACACTCATTTTGGCCTCATCTTTGACAGCTGAGTGTCTCATGACACTCAGGGGAGGAATAGGAGAATCCAGCAGGTACAATATGTTGGATGGGATTCAGGCTTTTTCCATTCCCTGAGCCCGGTGAAAGACAATATGTATATTTATTCACAGTGGGTGTGTCTGGTCACACAAGCAGCAGCAAAAACTGCATTCAGCAGATAGCAGTAGTCACATTTACATGCTGTCAGTTTATTGTTGTTCCCACTTTGCGTTCTCATTTCATGCAAATTTCGTTTTGCAAACATTGTCATTTAGGCACGGTGCATGCACGGGCTTGCAATCGTATATCTCATATCTCAGTAAATGCTTGTCTATTAATGCCTCTGATCTTCTGGCTCTGGCTCCTCTGACCTTGACAGAGACAGCCAGAGCCAGGAAACAAAAGTGATCCCAACTTTATGCTCATTGTTGGCTCATAACCAGTAGCACTTCGTACTTAGAGGACTTGGCTGTGTGCGGTATCACACTTTTTACTTATTTATTTTTTTAACCTATAATACAGTTGCTTCAGAAAATAAGAAGCAATAGCTAACATGCAGCCTTCCTGTCCTCCGTATATACTGCACGCTTCCATTTCAGCATCCCCTACTGTCAGTGTGGATCTACTTGCAGCTCAAATGAGTTACTCGTCCTGAGGTGGAAGTGATACATTATAGGATTAACAGGTGCAGGTAGTCATCATTGTTTTGTGTATCTCTGTCTCCTTAAATGTCTTCTTTCTGATTTGCCCATTTTATGTCATTCTCCTGTTTTGTCATGCCTGCAAAAGTATCCGGTCTCCCCTTAAACTTGGTTAGCAAAGCCTGGAAAACAATAAAGGAAAATAAAACTTGTGATTTCATTGAAGGATAATTTAAATGGAACTGGATACTTGAGAAGGGTTTGTTTATGGTGACAGCTGAGGAGTGACGGATTCCTCTCAACTGTGTCCAGCCCTTGAGTGATAAAGGTCAACATTAAACCGGTCTTGTCAGCCAGCGACTCTTGTACATTCATATACAGAGCACAGCCAACTGCAGGTCTAAGTGCCAAACGGCATTGTTTATTTATGTCAACCAATATCCGACCAAATTGTGCTGGCCGTAAGACTAAATATTTTCTTATTTACTTATTCAAATCTTCTCGATGATGTTTTCACAAAATAAATACAATTCCAGAGTTTGAAAATTATGATAGAGATGATCCTTCGCTGTATTCACTGGCACCCAGTTCGACCACAAGCCTGTTTCTTTAAGAAGCGCACCAGCTGGCTCCATGTTCAAAGAATAAAACTGCTCATTCAGTGTTGTAAATCCGTTTTTGTGAATGGTGCGCTGTTATCTTTCCACTGAATGTGTGGCACAGAAGCTCCCTCAGGACAAAACAGCTTCCACACCTAAAAGAGCCAACAGCCAGGGTTACCATAACGATATCTGGGCAACAAGCGACGTCAGCTCCAGTATGGAACCCTCTGCGGGGTAAACAGAGACACAAAACAAACTTGGAATCAAACTCTTGTTGTTTGTTCGGCATCCCGAATAGATGATGATAGTATGACATGTTTAATTATTTTTAGAGCTCCTGTGACAGGCTTCGTGGCTGAACCTTTGCTCCCCGGTAGCTCTCTGCTGCTCCTGCTGTTGCTGCGCTTCGTGTAACTGCTTTTATCTGATTTGCAATGAGGCACGCAACACTTTACTATATTTGCCTTTTCATATTATTTTTATAGAATTAGCTTGGGAGCTGTTCTTCACCAAACCCAAAGTGTGGCAAGGTAACAAATACTGTATAAACAGCCGATAAATTTAGAGTAAATATTCGGTCTTCTCTGTTTCACAGAGGATGAATTCTGTAGAGCCAAAATGAAAATTATGATTAACAAAAAAAAAAGATATTCAGGTTCTAAGATTATACATGTTAGAATATTTCTGCAAATGTAATCAGTGATTCTTTTCAACATCTGCTTGGCAATTAGACGTCACTATTAATGCAGTATTACTTAAAACTTAGAGCACAAAATATGCTTATTGAAAACTATTCTGTGCAGTGGTGACCTTTCTTGCATTATTACCATAATCATCACTCAAACATCATCAAACAAAAATCCGCGGATGGATGAAAAAATGGTTCTTGAGTATATTCACTTTGTTTATAGAGTTTATAGTAAATGTGCTAATGAGCCCACCTCATTTTTGGAGCAGATAATATTGCTGAACCTAAACCAGACCAACTGACACAACCCTGAATAACAGCACTGCCCCCACAGGCTTGTTGAGTACTCACTAAGGAGCGATGGGCACATCACTTCATCTGCCTCTCCTCTTACCCTGATACATCATCACTCTCTAAAAGAGTAAATCTGGACTCGTCAGACCACATGACCATTTTCCATCACTCCAGTTCGATCTTTATGTTTCCCAGCAACGTGAAGACTTTTTTTTCTTGATTAGCCTAGCTGATAAGTTCTCTTCTATATTGTGCATGTAGAAATGTTCTTAAACAGTTGTGACTTCTACTCTTGATTTTTGTTTTCTGATTTGATTTCAAGATTTTTCTTTCTACCACATTTCTTCCTTGAGGATTCAGCCAGATTTTAATAACATGTTCTTACCCCAATTTTAATAGTTTCAGCAACCTCTTTAGGATATGTCTTCTTATAGGGTTATTTTTTTAAAAAAAAGGAGAAGCAACTCACTGCATCAATTAGGGTTAATTAGCCTGCTGTCAGCCAAAACTCATATTTAACTTATATATTCACTGTGCTGCTGTGGTTACTCGATGCATTGTTTGAACTCAGATAACCTTGGATATCTGTTAATGTCAGATCAAAATGATTTGTCTGATACTACAACTGTTAATCATGGAAGAGACGACGCAGGAGTTGCAGCGACACACCGTCACAGAGATGTGGAGCAGACCCAAAGTGAATGCGGTCATCTTCCTCCTTGCTTTAAATTTAATTCACGTAGAACAAGATTAGAGGATCCAATCAGTGGTGACACTGAACCTGGCACCCAGTGGAATGAGACACCAGGGAGGCCTAATCATCCCCATGACTCCACTCAGCTGCAGCAGGCCAATGAAATCCCCTCCAGACTAAGCAGATGGTCGATATCATCTTCTTTCTTTTCTAGGTGAGATTATCTTTTAGGCTTCAGACCTTACAAGTGGATGTTTACTGCAGTAGTGGCCTTTCTGCTATCCGGTTGTGGGACGCTAATGTTTCCCACTGCTGTGTGAGACCCAAAGTATACAAACAGGGAAAGGGTCGCCAATGTTCCCAGTGTGTTACAGTGATCACCACATCATGGATTTTATACATGCATACATTAATTTCTAGTATCATAATAAAATATAACTGAAATAAATTGAAGGGAAGCAAACTTTTTCTTGAGTCACAAAGACTCAAAAAATAGTTAACATATTAAATAAATATTTAAGTAAACAAAAAGCTTTCCCATTAAAAAATAAGTAAATAATACAGACCAAAATACACACACACACACACAAAGCAATTTCCTCATTATGCTCGGGCTGCAATTTCTCCAAACAAGAAGATTATTTCTTACGTCACAGCACAATTTTCTCTTCGGCCCTGCCTGTCCTGAGATTACAGAGGTAGTTTATGCTTGATTTAAGCAGGTCGCCCCAAAGGAAAACAATGCAGAAAAAAGCTTGGCATGAGGTGACACGTGATCCCCTGATTAGGAACTCTAGAGGGGAAAAAGTGAAAGGGAAAGAGCAGGCCAAGGTTGACATGATAACACTTGTGTCCTTTACAGTAAATTATCAAAAATAATTATGTAACATTTAATATTATCAGCTTTATCGCTTTAAAAGCAAATACACAATATATCACGAAACCAGTACCTGTAGTAAGACAAGTGATACATATGATAATGATACATCATCGCTCCTCTGGCAAACTAAGTAATGTGTTGCATAGCAGGGTAACAAAGTAGGCACTGGCTATCCAGTGCAGTCTAATTAATGTGATGTAAAAGAGCCACAAGAGTAACAGAAGCTACTGTATCTCTGCTCAAGTAGAGCACTGAAAACAGGGCAAGTTTTCTGTCCAAAGAGAGTAACGGGTAACAGAAGAGGAGCAGCACACCACTTAAGGACATCCTCGTGCCAGAGAGAGGGATCGGCTTTACACCTGTGGGCTAGGTAATCAACGTCGTGCCCTGATCTCTTTACTTTCCTTGTCACTTACAGCACCTTGGAAGCAGCACAAAGACCAAGCCAGGAAAAGTCAGCCTTCTGAGCTCAAGACAGCAAGAGTTATATGAGCAAAAGGGAGCGGGAAAAAAGGAAGTGCCTTGCCAGAATTTAAGTGAAAATGATGTACTTGCAATGCTGTGACCCCATGTGAATGTGCATGTGACGCACTCTTTTGTCAACTGAAAGATTACTTTGAAAAGGAGACGCAGCACATACGCCATCATCCTTTTTCCCAGAAGCCAGGATTATTTGTGTCATTTAAATTTTGGCAGACTTTGAAATAATCTGGACAAAAGTCAACTGCTTTGCCAAGTCTATTTTACAAACAATACATCATCCCTTTCGTGAGAGACGATTACTTTCCATCGCTAATTAAAAGAAGAGGGGGGGAAAGTGAATGGGGCGTGTTAAGGGATATTGATGCAATCACTGGATCTAGCAGGGCCACTGGAGCTGGATCAGCTGACTGGCCCTGCTCCTGAAAGCAAATCATAGCACTGGAAAGAAAGCGCTTCCACTTTTCACAGTGGCTGTTTGAAGATGAAAGATGATCATGAGCTGATGAAACGAGGTTTACTTATGCACTATTTGTAAGTCTCATTAGGATTGAAAGTCTGGTGTTTTTTCCATCCTGGTTATACTGCATGAACAGGCACAGAGAGGCAGAGAGGTACTCACGATGAAAGGCTTCTCACTTTGGGATTCTGTGCAAAAAGGTTAAAAAAAACAAAAGCAAAACATTAATTTACGAATTACCGAAACTCCATATTTAAGTAAAAATATGACATTGCATGTTTTGCTGTTGTTTTAAATTAAATAGAGGCAACAGGAGATAAACAGGAGAAACACATGATGGAATATCTAAAGGTCAGTAATATGATAAACAGACCATAGGGAGGCTGAGTCTTTCAGAAATAAAGATGGGCAGGGATTACCCTTGTTCAGTGAAGGCTACAGTGGCCTCCCTACAACCAAGACCTTTCACACAATTTTAAAACTAAAACAGAGGCAAACTGCAAGAATGGAAAAATGTTTGGCTTTCAAAACTTTAGCAGCTGGTCCCCTCACTTCCCAGTGCTTAAAGGTTGCCAGTCAAAGAAGAGATGATGACTCAGAATATGTTTTCATTCCAACTAGACCGGCAACACTGAATAAGTAGAAACTAATCTGCAGATAATCTCAGTTAATCACTGTACTATTTATGAATCAGTTACTGACTAATCTTGGTGTATTGGTGCAATTGCACTGATGCACTGGGAATGTGTTCTGTTTTAGATAATATACATTTTTCTAGGCACTCTTTAGCTACCACTTTGGACCTGTCTCCCAGGAGCTTGAGCAGCTATTTAGTGTATGGTTGACAGATCCTGTAAGATACAGATTAGCAACTGGAATACAATTGGTCACCATGTGGTCATTTAGTGTGTGTAAATGTATCTGTGCACTAATTTTAGTGCAAAGTCAATTCCTGGGTGTAGCACACATACACACTCGCCTGTTTTCTCCTTTGTCCTCCCCTGGGCCTGAACACTATTTAAAGGTTCCAGGAAGAGATCGAGGATGTGGGGGAGATGCTTGAGGAGTTTTTAGGTGCTTAAGTGGTGTTTTAGAATCATATTGTGTCAATATTAGACACTGCACATGAGTTCCAGTTTTATTGTTTCCTATTGGAAAAACAATGACACAACATCCTCCAGGCTAAAGAAAAGAGGGACCATCTTTTTCAGGAAAGGCCAAGCTAGAATCTTATACCAGATGAGAATGGGAGAGCATTTCCTCCCCAAAGTCCAGCAACTGGTCTCCTCAGTTCCTAAATCTTTACTGACTGTTATTAAAAGAACAGTGGATGCTACACAGTGCTAAACATGGGCTTTGTCCCAGATCTTTTGAAGTATGTTGCCGCTATCAAATTCAAAATGAGCTAATATTTTTCATGAAATACTGAAAATGTCTCACTTTAAATACTTTATGATATTTGCGAATCACTGGATCCAGTTTTTACTGCTTTTGTTTTCCAGAATGGGAGTTTATCTTTACAGACCTGTTAAAAGTACATTTTATATTATGCAAACACTGTAAATCTGTATGGATGGACCACAATACTAGGACCACACAAGCCGGCACACGTAACTCAACAGTTACGTGTGCCGGCTTGTGTGTGTGTGTGTGTTTGCAGGTCACAGGCTTGGCACAGAAAACTCGTAAGCATTCTTCATTTCATTCAGGAATATTCTAGCAGTTTGATGGGTGTTACCAGTCTGCTCATTTGCGCAGCTGCCTACCAAAACACAACTGGTAGATCAATAGTTGCTTGTCAGTAATGCTGGAGGTCATCAATGGAAACACTGAAACGCATTTACGTAATCAGGCAAATGGGTGATGAGGGGTCAAAAAAGCCCTTGTCTCCTCCTTTAGGTCTGGCTGAAGTTGCAGCGTGCAAGCAACAAATTAATTGACCTGGGCTGGAATAAATATTCATCAGTGAGGTTATTATTCCAGATTTGGATAGTGAGGGCTCTGCCTTCAGCTGTGGTTTGACAGGAGAGGCTGCCTTGTCTCGCTGCAGCTGTTCAACTTGTTGACATCAGTTCACAGCACTTCTGCTCCAGCAGTGATTGTGAAGATATTAAATTTCACCTTCTTCTGCTGTCCTGAGTTTTAAAATAGTCCAAATGTTCCCAATCATGCAGTAAACAACACACCCTCCTGGTTCCCTCAGCAGTGCAATCCATCATAGCAGCAATCTTAGCAAAGGGCTATTACTGATATAATTATGGTCTCTATTAATGTTTCATACTTTATATGGTGGAGGAATCATTGCATGATGACTTGACTAAACATAACTGAGCGGGGGTTAGAATTCTAAGCGATCGAAACTCGTACGTCACACTCACCTGCTTTGGGTCTTTGCAGTGGATCCATTTTACTGAAACCATAAACTAGCACAAACATTGGAGCTGAAATTTGATTGTAGAAACCTTTACCACTCAATAGATGGGCATCTGAAAGTACACAGAACCTATTTGCCAGTTTGATTAAATACACTGTCATCTCTTTTTCATGAGGAGTACTGATGACAAATATTTGCTTTAATATGCGCTCTGCTTATTTACACGCGCACTTCATTCTGCACACAGGAAGCAGCACCGAGGCACACACATCTCCTCTCAGACTTTGCTTTGGCCATGTTGTTTAGGATGGATGCTTGCCATCGGTGCATCAGCGTTTAATTACAACATGCTTTAATCCAGGCCCCACTATCAAATCGCTAATCTGTTGAGGTATCACCTTCAGCACAAGACAGAAGTACTAACATGCACCTGAAGTATGTTTTGGGACAAAGTAAGGTTAAGCTGCTTGTTAATGTAGTGTAATACTAGATTGTTGATTTCCAGTGGGTTTAGCTTGGAACAACTCTGAAGTTTTTGTCGGGATATCCATTTGAAGCAAATCATTCTGTCAAGAGGTCGAGAAAATCTCTCTGACACAGTTACTATTCATAGTGTAATGCTTCTATTCTGTGTTTAATTCAACTAGCCCTTACATTTGATATGCAGCACCATGACCTTGCACCTGATAGCATGCTAGAGCTGTATCCGAGGATGGATTACCAACCAGGCAAAGGCCCACGAGATTTGTTAAATATCGTATCTGTCACTGTGTCAGAATCTTTTTTTTTTTAGTTTAAACTTGCCTCCAACATTATTAGTTGCATCTTAGATGATTACATGCAGTTGTGTACATATTTTGGGCAATGCCTTCAAGAAGCATACGTCTAGTTCCAACACCACCCGAAGGTACCCTAACAACATCACATCTTTGGTTGTAGGGGCCAAGTGAGTAAAGTGATCTCGCTCTGTCGTCAAGAAAACAGGCCGAGATAAAATGAGCTGTGTGACATGGCATGTTATCCTACTCGGGGTAGCCAATAAAAGATGACACTTTGGTCAAGGTTAGACATGGTTAACATCAATACTGTGGCATTTAAATGATGCTCAGCTGGTGACGAAGTGTGCCAAAAAACCCCACACCACTGCACCAGCAGCATCAGCTTGAATTTCTGATACAGTAGTTGTTGGCATTGTTGATGGTTGCAGGACGGATTCATTTTCCAATTGTTTATGCTCATCAGATCACAGAACCACCGCTAACCGCATTTTTGTTTTTCTATTTGGGCAGTTCTCTGAAAATCCCACAGATGATTGCGCACTGAAATCCCAGTAGATCAGTAGTTTCTGAAAGGGCACACCCTTCATCATCATTGTAGCTTAAAATAACCTTTTTTCCCCATTCAGGTACCCTTGACCTCGTCTACATGCCTTAATGGATTAAGCTGACTTGAACAACTAAACAGATGTTGCTGACAAATATTGTACATCCACTATAAAGCTGTGATTTATTGAAAAGTGCGAGTAATTAACACAAAAAATGGGAAATAACAGCTATTATTAACTCAAAAGAGAATAGCAAAAGTGGTGAGTATTATTACATTCACAGCTGCTAGCAGTTATTTTTTGGCACTTTTAATGCCAAATAACAACACTGATTGGGGAAATAATGAAACCAACTCGTATCATGATTGTCAAAAAGGCCAGTCGGGAGGGTAATCGGGCCATGCTGCTTCTGTAATCATGCAAGCCTGAAAAGCTGAAAAAAAAAAAAGGTACAGCAGCAGACATTCCCAAGCCACTGGCTGTTTTTTCCCAAAAGATCTCACCAAAGTGTAATTATGTAATTGCCTCGTCCTGTGCAATGCCCTCTGAGACATTTTTCTGCAGAAGATTTATTTATGGCCTAGCGTCTGCTTTGTCACCCAATCCTTTGAATCCAGAGAGCACAGAACTCCCCTCGAGGCTTTTAACAGAAAGGAGACAGTTTACATCCAGCAATGCGGCGCTGCACACCAACATGTTTGCATGTAAACATGGTGATTATTTTGCAGGAGTTGTTTCAGCCCTCTCGTCATGCTTAAATGATCTATAACTTTCATATACTTTTCAGTGGTGAAAAGAAGCTTCTTGAATGTTTTACTAAGGTAAAATACTGTAATCCTTTTTTTTAACTTTTATATTTTAACTTTATGCTGTTTTATACTTTTACTGTGTTACATTTATAAGGGAAAACTTTACTTTTTAAACTGTATTCGTTCATATATTTTTTTTACTAATATAATCCGGAGTTTACAGAAATGATTTGCGGTACGGAAATGAAGCATCTAGCAGATATCAGTTGAGTAACATTTGTTGCATGGCTTCTTATTATTGCATAAACTGTGTTATATTCAATACAAAATGTAACACTGACAGACCCATGTTTGTTTTCTCAATGAGTGCCTACTCTTCTAGGTATGTTTTCCAGTAATGCTTAAGGATTAAAGGACTGAGAAAAATTTTTCCATCTGAACTTTGGAGATTTAAAAAAGCTAATGTTCAACAAAAGGTATTTCAGCAAGCGGACTCTTTCTTACAATACAAAAAGTTTCTTTCTACATGAAAAAAGGTTGCCAACTGCTTTGTGATGTAATGTTTGGCTCATTTCAAAGATGGCATCTGGTATGTCTCTCATGGAGGTTATGCCTACAAATGTATATGTATATGTATATATATGTATTTATATATATACACATACATATACATTTGTATTTCCTGAGGCAAGTTAACTGGCCATGTTCCTCTTTGATGTCAACAATCACCACTTTGTAACCCATTCTCCACACCTCCCAGACTCTCAGTGCGAGTTGTGTACATAAACAGTACAAAATATTGCATAAGATTGTGATGTCAGCCCAGGGCTTAGGAAGATCTAGTTCCATAAAAGTTCTTTCACCAGTCTCAGTAAAATGACCCTATTCTAACTTCCCACCACAGGCCACGTTGTGTTATGCCCGTCAAAGGGAAACATACACAATGTCATCTGCTTCTTGTGCATCTGCCCTCAAAGGGCACGGTAATGGCCACATTTTCCCTGGCAAGGAGTAGAGAAAGAGAAGGCTACTGATTCAGAGTGGCTCGACGAGGGCTGATGTCCCGAGTTTTCTCACAGTTTTCATTACACCCACTAATTATGATAATTAGCAAACAGAGTTATCAGTGGGTGCCGTGATTGTATGTGTAAGAGTATGCATGTGTGAGACACTAATGAGTTGTTTAATGGCTTGGAAAAAAAAATTCCACTCGAACTTCGATCTGAAGGACGCAGGCAGGTCAGGAGATCGTGAGATCTGGCATAAGATTAAGAAAACAGTTCCAAAATGGAGTGCACATACTTTGTCTTGTCTGGCACTCTTCTGTCCATCTGCAGGACCCTTGGGGCAACAGCAAGAGTTCCCAAACTTTACTACACCAGGCAAAAAATAGGCATCAGTTTAATCCACTAGTGCTTATTTGTTGAATGAGACCTATCTGAGAATTTAAAATGAGATTGTAAAGGTTGAACAGAAAAAAGAATATCAGCACAGACCCCAACATCTGCCTGCTGATTGATGACGTGCTAAGATAGTCAGAAATATGCGATAGTCACTTGAAACCACAGCAGAAATATCCAGAATGAGGTGGAGTATTAAAAATAAAAAACCATAGCTTTTTCCTAATTAGTGTCTATAAGTTAGGATTATGTCATAACCTGTTTTGGCATCTTAACTTCCCCATCACAGTGCACTTTAGGCTGAGCTGGGACACTAATTCAAGCAGATGTTAGCTGTTTTCCCCCTTCACACGACAATCTTTTGTGTAGCATTATGTAAGCCATCATCAAAAGCCTACTTTCTTAAAAAGCGTGTCTTTAGCTTGGCTGACAATCCCCCTCTACTGCACAACACTGGACCACTGCCTGCAGTCTACTGGCATTGAGTTTTCTCGTCCTGGCGTGAAATCATAGGCCTCTGCCTGACACACTAGAGGCAGAATAGGCTGCTCAAAGTAAGCTTTTGTTGAACTGCACTGTTGACACGTGTTTTTTTTTTTCTTTTAAAGCAATCAGAAAGAGTCTACAAAATAAAGGAATCCTGTTCATCACGCACCCATTAAGGGTCACTGCCTTCCCAAAAATGTGCATTCACGTCAGTGTAATTACATAAGGACGTTTACACAAGCAGTAACTGCGGTGTTACTGCCACAGGCATACTTCAAGAGCAAAATGCAATGTCCTCAACTGAAAACTGCCCACACTAGGACGCAAGAGACGTTTAAGTGTCGTTTATCACAGCGTGCAGCTAATGAGTCAGAGGTGATTGATTTTTTTCCTCTGAGCAAAAACACTTAACAATAGATGTATGCAGTTGTCTCTCTTTCCTCAATTACATTATATCCTGCACTTTACAGCATAAAGTGCAGGACAGACGGCTTGGTGACAATTGCATCAGTCGGCTTCTTTATCTCATGCAAGAGTGCATGGCTGCACAAACAAATGTCTAAAGTGGAATTCTTACTAACATGCAAGTAAAAATTTAGATGCTTGTGGATCATACAGGCCAATTAAAGTGTACAGTGTACTGGAAGACATCTACAAAGAGACAATACTGGAAAACAAACAAACAAAAACCCAACAAAACTCTTGACTGGACTCTTTCTGAAGCCTTGACTTTAGCCAAGACCAAATTTACAAATGGACAACTTTTGCTTTTTCATTACTTTAAACTACCGAGTGAAACCTTAAACTCATTAAATGCTTGTTGACATCAAGTGAGCAGCATTTTCCTTGTAGATAAAGAATCTTGTGTTTTGTAAACCAGTCACCCACTGCTGGCAATTGTATGGAATTTAGGTTTAAGGCAAAAAGTTGTAGGCTGCGTCCATCTTTGACACACTGTCTGATTAAATGTCACTCCAAACAACTTTCTAACTTGTAACGTCTGACTCAGATTTAAACTTCAGAGCTGTACCGTAATGCCTGCATTACCCTTGCAAAGTTTTATTGGTACACATGCAGGAATAATGACATCAAAGTTAGTTACTGAACAATAAAGCATTTATTTATTTATTTTTTTGTCTGTCCGTAGTTCAAGTTTGTCATTCCCACCCAGTGAAGAGGTGGCAAATAGAGTGAAGGAATAAGAGGTAGAGCAAGTGTTCCATTCTCATTGTGATCAGCGTAAAAACTCACTTTTACACACCAAGGGAATGGCCATGCAAAGAAGGCCGAAAAAAAAAAACGAAAGAAAAAAAACAACCCCACAGCAGCTTCTTTGTGGTGTTGCTAGCTTTTCCCTTATTAACAATCATAAATACTCCTAATTCACCGACTTAAAAAGGTAGCACTACAGTGTAAACCAGAGGGGCAGAGAGTACTAGCCATGAACTGAGGCCCGGCAGTTATCGCCACCATCAATACCATCACCATCTCAGTCTCTTAACACTTCTGGGTGGGGAAACTGCCACATAACAAGGGCCTCTTGCTGTGTGCACATGGAGCTCTGCATAGGATGGTCTGAGAGAAACAATGATGGCTGCCCGCCATGGACTAAAGAAAAAAGTTAAATAAAATTAGGATCTTGGTCCAGTACTCATGAAGATGACCGGGGGTGGGGGGGGGAGACAAGGGGGGAACAAGGGGGGGGGGGGGGGGTGTCATCTTTGAGTACTGATAGGAGAGCGCAGAAACCTGAGTGGTGGAGCACATCAGTCCTGGCCCAGTCAGCTTGCCCTGTGAGTTTTGTGTGCATGCGTGTCACACTGCATTAAAACGAACTAATCCAACCACTCTACCATTCATCTACACCGGGACAGGTTGGGACAGTGTCATCTTACATTTAAAAAGAAAAAAAAAACAAAAACAAAACAAAGATATTTACATCTTCAAAACATAAATTATTTCCCTAACATACTGCCTGTGTAAGGCATAAAAAGATCTCTAAAACAAAAACAACCAGAATCAATAAGATAAGAAGGAACTGAGAGGAGGAGGGGGTGGGGTTAAAAGGGTGGTTGGGGAAAAAAAAAAAAAAAAAAAAGAACAAAACAAAACACAGGAAAGAACAAATGCAAAAAAGAACACAAATTATTTAATGCAGTAAGTCATGAGAACGATTTGCAAAATGGCACATAGAAGACGAAGCTGTGAGCTTGATTAGGCAAACCCCTGAACACCACCAGGCAGTAACAATGGCAGCACAGGAGCCAACTCTGTAATACCCAAAAAAAAAACATAATGCGGGGAGGGCTCACTGCATGGATCAGATCTGTGCGACTCCACTTATCCAGAATATGACCTTTGACATTTCTTGCGTTTTGTCTCAGCTCCGGAGCCTGCCACACAGCTTGGCCCGCGACAACTGGAGCCCCTGCACTGATCAATCACACGTGGGCAGCAACCAGGTCAGACCTGATCCGAGCTGACCAGTAAGGCCCTAGTGTGGTAAAATTCACACTTTTCAATGAGCTACAGTATTGAAACGGATACAAACGGATATGCAAATATAGCTTTCAGTACAAGAACAACATACACATTAACTGATGGTTTTGCAGATATAATTGAAAGTATGCATAAAATATGTGTCACAAACAAATAAAGGCTGGCTCTGTCTGCTTTAGAGAGAGTTAAAATAAGGACTTTTTTTGGGGGGGGGGGGGGGGGGGGGGACTGAACAAGATAAGAACAACAAATTGGGGTGAGTTCATATTTTGTCGTACTGCATAACTGCTGGAGAGTGAATTAAAACCTCTCCAGTTGACCGCACAAGTTCATATCACCACTGCTGTCCAACTCCAGTGCTGATGGGCTGCTGTCAGTCTTTGGGTCACCCCCTTTGTTGTGTGTGGGTGCATGAGTCTGTCATTCCAGTGAGTTTTCACAAAAAGGTAGGCCATAGGTTCGTTTGCTGAGAGGTCCCGCCTATCCCCGATGAGGCGGAGCCTGGAGTTACCCCATCAGTCATCCAGGATGACCTTGACGAAACTGGCCACGTCTGTCTCTTTGGAGTCATGCAGGGTGAAAAATGGATGTTTCTGCATAAAAAAAATTATATATATACATATAAATAGAAAATAAATAATGTTTCAGAATGGCAGGAAAACATTCTACTTGCAGCTCTCTTGTTATTTACATGTTAAATGCACATAATTTAACAGGTTTGTTGGGTTAAAAGAACAAGGCTGCCCTCTTGTGGACAAAAAAAAGAACGAGACACTGATCTTCATGGCAGGAATGCTAATGGCGGCAAAACTGCTTGTTACATAACAGGTGTTTGGAATTTTTGAGAAAGTGATCAAATATTTACAAACAACTAACCATCAATTCTGTGTAAGCCGGTCGTTCATTGGGCTTCTTTCTTAAGCTGTAAAACAAAAGAAATGCAAAAGTGAGAAAAAAAATTAATTTTATACAAAAACTATACAAAAGAAGTACTAAAATATGTGAGCATGGTCTCATGTCCTGTTACACACAGAAACTCTCTCCCCCACCTCTTTCAGTAAACAAACGGCAAACACTGACCCCTGCTGGATCTCAGTGTTTACTTCCTGTTTTTTGGTTTTTTTTAAAGCACAAGTTAATGATTGCGATCTAAGGTGAAACTCACCACTGTGAGATGAAATCTACAAACTCTGGGGAGAAACGGTCAGCAGGCAACTGTGGAGAAGGTTCATCCACCACCTGTTTGAGCTGTTGGAAGGGAGTTCCCCATGAGTCGTAGGGAAATTTCAAAATGGCCAGTTCAATCTAGGAAGAAAAGAAAGGAGAATTCAACAAATACTGTACTCATTACAGCTCAACTTCATGATTACATGTTACATGTACTGGTTCACTTTCATGTTTGCAGAAACTCGGCACATTTTGCAAAATTTCTTTCTACAGAATTTGAATTTTGCACAATTGGAAACTTTTATTACGCTCACTGGCCACTTCATTATGTACACCTGTTCAATTGCTCACCAATACAAATATCTAATCAGCCAATCACATGGCATCGGTGCATTCAGGCACGTAAACACTTCAAACCAAGCATCAGAACTGGATGGACATGGCCATTGGTGCCAGACAGGCTGGTTTGAGTATTTAAGAAAACACTCCCGATCTATGGAACAAAAACAAACAAAAAAAAAAAAATCCAGCGAGTCGGAATTCTCTGGATTAAAATGACTTGGGTGATGATAACAGATAGCAGAAGCAGAATGCTTTGAGCTGACAGGAATCCAAGTGAAACTCAAATAACCACTCATTATAACCAAGATATGGAGAAGAGCATCTCAACACTTTAAAGTTTGAAGGAGATGGGCTACAGCAGCATAAGACCATAGTGGAGGCCACTCCTGTCAGCTAAGAACAGGGAACTTAGGGTACAATTCACACAGGCACACCAAAATTGAGCAACAGAAGGATTTCTACTTCATCATTCGATGGTAGGGTCAGAATTTGGCATAAGGATCATAAAAGTGTTGCACTGGATCCCTTTGAATCAACTGAGCAGCATTAAAATGCCACAAACCACCAGAGTATTGCTGCTGACCATTTTTATCCTGTTATGATCTTCTGATGCTTCTTCCAGCAGAATAACTTGACATGTCACAAAGCTCAAACCATCTCAAGTTGGTGGTTGAACAGGACAAATGGCCTCCACAGTCACCAAGTCTTAATCCAACAGAGCATGTTTGGTACGTGGCGGAATGGGAGATTCATTTCAAGGATGCAAAGCTGGCAAATCTGCAATAATTGTGACGCCAACATGTCAAGACGAACAAAATTCTCAGAGGAATGTTTCCAGCACTTTGCTGAAAAATTAAAGCAGTTCTGGAGCCAAAAAGGGTCCAAGCCGGTGCTATCAAAGTGTAACTAATAAAGTGGCCAGTGAGTGTAAATGCATTTCATGTATATACATGGTATATATACATATACATGGTTTCATGCAACATAAAAAAATTGATTTAAAAAAAAATTTAATCAGCATTTGTCTTGAATTAGACCAGTTTTTACTGAGAAGCCTGAAATGTATCCTTCATGTCAGAGCAATCAGACTTAAGAGTGAAAGTAAAAATGAGTTAAAAGTTCTAGCAATCTGTAAGCCATGTTATATATTAATTGAAACCACCATGAACTACTATTATCAGCCGAATGAAATGGAATCCGTGTGGCTCGGTTATCAAAAGTGTAATGGTCACCATGACTCAGCATTAGCTGGTAGCATTGTATCTCACCAAATGGTTAGTTACACAAATCAACCCGAGGCAGAATGCCATTGTTTGCATATTCGTTCTCATGATTTCTGACAAGAAAATCGAGTTTATCATTTTATTACTGTGACATATTAACTGCTCTGATTGACAGGACAATGGACAGATGATTACATAAGACTGAACCAACATTGTGAGTGTGGTGGCTGCCATCTGTGTGACTGGTGTGGATCCAAAATAAACTCGAAGCAGCAGAGCACATAAAAGCGTTCATCATCTAACAGAAAAAGGACGGTTTGCAACCTTTAAACGTGGTTTTATCTGCATGCGAGTAAAAACAGTAAGTCAGTGGATGCTACGAGGCAGCACTACTTTTTGAAAACATTTCTTTGTGTGCAGGTAGAAAAGATTCAAATTTCCATGTACAGCTCTGCTCACCATTGTGATACCGAGGCTCCATATGTCCGACTTGACACTGTAGCCTTTCTGGTTGAGGTCAGGGTTGATCCGCTCAGGCTGAAAAAGAAAACATTAGGAACAGATAAGTGGTACAAATATTTGATCATTACTTTTCTATTTTTTTTAATAAACAAATTTAAAAAAATAATCTCAAAGTCAGACATGAATTAGAATCATTGAACATTCTGAAGTATCCAAAATAGGAAAACTTTCAAGACTATTTAAAATAATGCTCTGGTTTTGTGAGCTGACATTTCAGGGAGGATGTCTGAAAGCTTAGACTGTTGGGCAGCAGAGGCTCTGACAGTCCTCACTCACCGCCATGTAGGGCTTGCAACCTGCATCCATCGTTTTAGCCACCGAATCCACCAGGTGGCCACTAATGCCAAAGTCGCACATCTTCACTTGGCCCAAGGTGTTGATCAAAACATTGGAGGGCTTTACATCTGGTGAGAAACATTGTTAAGAGTGTAAGAGAGCACATACAAGATTAAAAATGATGAGAAAAATCTGTACATTTGTGATTTGATCTTTTGATTACCTCTGTGTATCACTGACAGGTTACGGTGCAGATGTTCTAATGCCTTTACAATCTGTAGAATAAATAACAGAAAAATATTCAAGAAATACTCAAATGCAAGCTTTCGATTAGATCACAGTGACTACACTGAATATTTTCTACGCACAATAATAAAATGTATTTTATTTCACTTTGCACGTGTCAAGTTTGCAGAGTTATTCAGAAACAAAATTTCAGAAAAAGAAGATATATATATATATTAGGGGTGCAACGATACACAAAATTCACGGTTCGGTTCGACACTTTGGTGTCACGGTTCGATATTTTTTCAATACAAAAAAATGTTCATGCCTTTTTAATTTGTCATTTATTAAAATTATAAATATATATTTTAACTCAAAAGTACAGTTTTTAAATTTAATGTTGCTGAAACAACAAAATAATAAAAAAAATAAATCTGATGGAGAAATCCCTCATCTTTGGAAAAGAGAGTTTATTACAGAGAAATGGCTCTTTCCAAAATAAAAGCTATACTATACGCTTTTTCTGGGGTATATTCTCAGCAGCATATTAAACATATCAGGTCCTCATAAGGAGAATCATGTGCTAACGGCTGTCTAAATGACTCGGGTAAAGTTTGTAGCATGCGTGCTTGTTGTTTTTGTCTGCTTCCACTTGTCTTTGCACTAGAATGATGTCGGCGTAAATGTGCAGTCATATTCGTTGTGCTCCCACTAGTGCTGTCAGCGTTAAACTCGTTAAAATGATGTTAACGCCATAACGCGGCAAATCTCCGTTAACAAGTTACCGCAGATCGCCCCGTGCGTGGGGCTGGACGGCGTCAACACGTTAACGAGCTAACTGCGCTAACGCACTAGTTCCCACAAATTGAGCATTGCGTGGCACATTTGACATACTGTTTTACTTTTGTCCATGACGCACTTACCATCAGGGTAAGATAGTACTAAACGCCAGATCTGAATGAGGGTGGGGGAGGTTCAATTTCGGCTAGCGTTGAGGCAGTTGCCATGTTGCAACGAGCTTAGCTTCTGTCTTGTTAGCTTGCGCTGCGCTCAGTGGATCTGCGCTCGACAGTGCAGCCTAGGCGGATAAGTCGAACGCAGATCCACTGAGCTTAACACAGACAGCATCGTCAGAAGAAAAGTTGATAAAATAAATTAAAAATTTTGTATTGTTCGATACATATGCGTACCGAACCGAAAGCACTGTATCGAACGGTTCAATATTGATACGAGTATCGTTGCACCCCTGATATATATATATATATATAATATTTTGGTGTTATGCTAGGACAAAAGGATATGGTGCTTTGCAAATGATTCATACCTAACATTTATTTGAACATAAAACATATCTGATATGGAAAATTTAAAAACAGGAGGTTGCGTTATGCTCATTTACAATTTGATGCAAACAAGTTTGAAAAGAAGTTGTGCATTCTCCTGCTGTGCTGCATAACTTTTAATGGTAGCGTTTGGTCTGTGTGTGTGTGTGTGTTGTGGAAACAAAGAGACCAAATTGTGTAGTTCTAAAAACAATAATGTCACAATAATGTAACAGTTCAGTGCCACATTTGTTGTGTTTACGTTTTCATAATTCAGCAAAGTTTCTCATGAGTCTTTTTAAAAGCTTCCTGAAGTCTTGCATAGCCCATGCAGTGATTTCCACCACATAATCATATCTATTTTCAATGCAACACTGTCCTTTGCATAAACTTTATTACTCTTAAACTTCTCAGTTTTTTTTAAAGGCTTCACAGCAATCAAACGAGCCTTATGCTCTGCAAAAAACACAAATTCAAATTTGCTGTTTAAACCATTTTCTTACTGTTGTATTTTTGGGGGTTTGCACACATCAAAGTTACGATATTTTTCCAAATCATACACGTGCAGAAATGTAAAATGTTTGCAGAACTGGAGGGACTTGTGAGAATTTTCTGACAAACGCTTATCAGAGCATCCATACTGAGCATCTCAAACTGTAGCTCCGCCTGACTGGCGACCCCAATGTGACGGCAAGATTCTAGAAAGTCTCTACGCCCAGCTGCTGTTCACCAGCAAAACCACAAACTGTCATTCTAATTATCTTCCTCTTAAGAAGAAAGTAAGCGTTTCTTCTAAAGAAAAGGAAAGTGAGCTACTCCTTTAAAATATTTGCATGCACATGTGCATCCACCTAATCTTAGTGATACTGGCTTTAAAATGTTGAGGACGTGACTTACCGCTACTGTGATCTTGCCCAAGATGTCCTCGGGAATAGTTCTGCCCTTCTCAATAACTTTCTTGTAGAACTTATCCAAAGATGTGTCCATCAGTTCCATGCAGATCCAAACATCACCCTAAAAAAACCCAAAAAGATGATTGACCATTAATAAGGTGAGAAACACACAGTGCACAGCCACTGCAGTCATACACGAATGACATTTAAACACTGGCTTCACCTCTCTGAACAGGGCGCCATAGAAAGTCACAGTGTAGAAGCAGTCCACGGTCCTCATGGAAATGTCCAGGTCCATCAGCAGCCTCTTCTGCTCCAGAGTGTTGACTGTGGCACGGATCCTCTGGTGACACAAATATCATAGATTTGCAGTTTCAGCACCATTCAATTTAGCTTTATTTACAGAGTGCCAAGGCTCCACAACAGTCACCTAAAGGTGCTTTACATTAAGGTAAAGACCCAACAGTGTCTGACAGAAAATCCGAACAATCCAACAAGACTCGCTACAAGCAAGCACTCTGAAATGGTGGGAAGGAAAATGTCCCTTTTAACAGGACGAAACTTTCAGAAGAACCAGGCACAGGGAGGGGTAGCCATCGACTGTGACTGGTTGGAGGATGAGGGAAAAAGAGATGAGACAAAACACAAACTCAGGGAGACAGAAGGCAAAACTGTAATGGCATGCTGCAGTGGTGCATAAACACAGGTAAGTGGAGAAGTGCTCAGTACATCACATGAGGTCCTGCAGCAGGCTGACTCTATACCAGCATACATAAGAGGTGTTTAAGGGTCACTTGATCAAGACCTAATTATAAGCTTTATCAAAAAGGAAAGTTTTAACTCCAACCTTAAAAATAGAGAGCGTGTCCATCTCCCGAATCCAAACTGGGAGCTGGATCCATAGGAGAGGGGCCAGATAGCTGAAAGCTCTGCCTCCCATTCTACTTTTAGAAAAGTAAGCCTGCAGTCTCAAAGCAAAGTGCTCTGTTGGGGTAATATGATACTATGAGGTCTTTAAGATATGACACGGCCTGATTATTCAAGACCTAAGGAGAAGGATTTTAAATTCAATTCTTGATTTAACAAGGAGCCAATGAAGGGAAGCCAATATGGGAGAAATCTGTAATAAATGCACGAACTAGGGCAGGTATAGCTTAAATCAAATTGTCCATGGCGCTCCTTATATCTACATTGCCCCTCAAACATTGAGTCACTGAGTTGGAAGGCTCCAAGTGTTTACAAGCTGAGGTCATATACCGGATACATCTATCACTTATATTACTATTTTAAAAGCACAGTGCATTTACAGAGATGATAAATCAGGTACCCAGAGTAGTAGCTTTGCAGCCTACCTTGACAGCCATGATAACACCACTGGGCACATGTTTCATCTTGTCCACCACACCATACGCTCCCCTCCCCAGCTCTTCAATCTGCTCCAAGTCATCTGCCTTCACCACAAAGTTCTAGACCAAGAAGTGAAAAGTTGTGATATTGCATGTATTTAGCTCAGGAAAAATCAATAGAATTGCATGTTTCTGAGGAACACAGAGCCAGCTTTACCTGATCTCCAATTGTGACACAAGCTTTAGAGTCAAGATCTCGAGGGGGCCTGCAGGAAAACAGGAAATAAATAAGCAACAGCAATTCTATGCTCAGTTGTAATGTAACTGAGATTTATCAATCTATTTGAGCCAACTTTGAGAAGTATGGCTCACTATCTCAATATTAAAAAATAGCCTTACGCTGTTACTTCTGGTGCTGGCGTTGCAAAAACTTCTTTGGCCAGCTTCAGCCCAGGGCTTTTCTTCTTCCCTTAAAGCAAAACCATAAAAAAAATGAATAAAACATTGCCATCTCAGTATGTGGTGATCAATAAAGCTGTATGCAGTAGAAACCACAAGTTGTATAATTAGCAGTCCTTTCAGTGGAGCAATTATTCATCCCTTCTTGCAAAACTTAAAAGGCTATTTGGCACCGAGTGTAAAGCTGCCATCCTCTGCACAACAAAAGATGAAAATTGAGGTTCAGAATACTTAGTTTCAACTACTGCCTTTTTATTAATAATCCACATTTGCTTATTGATATGGTTTTTTTATTCCTTTTCTGTTCTGGTAGTAAAGAGCACTTTAAAAGTCAATCACTTTGCTGTAGCCTTCCGCTTACGCAAACTATAGCAAATGACCTGTTATCTAACTGGAGATTAGGTGTGCCCAAAGCTAAGGCCCTTCCATAGAGAGAAGGTGGACTAAATGACTAATCAGCACTGGTATGATGACTCAAATGAAGCGGGGGTGTGAGGGGGTGCAGTGGAATCAAGCCTTCCTTCCTGGCATGTTTTGCGTGTTTAACCAATACAATCCTTCCTTTTTTTTTTTCTTTACAAAAACAAATTCGAGTTCTTTGTACATTTTTTTGTTGTGTGGAGAGCAAACTATGGTCCAAACTCTGCAGCTGTGGGAGGTTCTCTGCTAATTCCCTGACAGCCACCCATTCATAAACACAGTTTACCAGCAGCCTCTGAGACTTCCCACAAGAGGCTGCGAGTCTCTGCCAGAATGACACAGCTACCGAGCTTACGAGGAACAACAAGGGGGGGAAAAAAAATAGCTTTCGACTCCTCTTGACACTTGTGTCGAGCATGCTTGCTCTTGTTCCAGGCTTGAGAGGAGAAACAGAAGACCTTGTTGACTTTTATCTGCATGCGCTGGGACTGCGAGGCCACAGTTTCGCCCACTAGGATGTGATGTAATTGTTCTAACCATAGTTCAGAGAAACTAGATCAATGTGCAAGTAAGTCACCTTCAGTTTTAGAAAGGAAAACTAGCAACAATTGGCAAAAACTTTGATTTTTTAGCTGTCGTTGTTACTTGCTTTCACTGAGTGAGTCACACCACTCCAGTGTGGAGGAAGTATGTTTGGGTAAACCCCTCCTTTGGTAGCTCAAGCTGGAAGGGAAGTGAACTTTCTACAACGATTTTAGATTTCTATAGCCAACCAATGAAACCTAGACACATCCATTTTGTGCTGCAACTCTAAAATAAGCCTGCAGTGTCTGGACAGACTACAGTAGCCTCATGTGGTAGGGAGAGATTGAGTGTGATTTACTCACACATGCTCGGTCAAAAATAGATTTTGCATTTCCTCTGCGTGGAATAAAGCGCGAGCACTCAGTCTTCTGATGACATGACAAATAAGACAAGCCTGTCCCCATGCAAAGAAAATTAGGGCAACATTACTGACACATCTCAAATACCAAAGCTGATTTTAAGCTTTTGAATGCATTTAACAAAGACTTCCTGCAGCATGCAAAAAACTACCTAAGCAATAAGATATATGTGCATGTTGTCGTTTGAGTTATGTGGGAGTTATGTGCAGTGACGTTTCAGTGGCTTTGAAATATGATCTCCTGTCAGGTAGTCGTCCTGTTTGGGGACACAGCATGTGGTGTGTGGAGTGACCCTGTAGCAACCATAGGGCAATGGGATATGAGTCACAGCCAGTCAGACGGGACACATCCGCTTAAACACTCAAAAACTGTCAGGACCCTTTGGGAAATATGAGGTCATTTCAGCTGGCTCGCTTGTTGTCCCTCTTGCAAACTGAGCCTCAGAGGACACAATAGTGCCATGACAATAAACACAGTCAAAGTATATCAAGCTGCACATGGAATTAAAAATAAATTATGGAAACAGACATTTTCTCAGAAATGCTCTGAGTAGAGAGTGTTTCTAGGGAGGAAAAAATCCTAGTGCTTACCCAGAAACTCATGCCTTTTTCAGAAGTAACCCATAAAAGGAACCATGCCAGTGTCTGCACTAAAGACTTGCTTTATAAGCAAATATTAGACGTATTCTGCATTATTTTTTTTTCATACACAGGAAGATGTTCATTCAGGTCAACCACTACAAACAGCATATTGGATTCTTAGAAATCCAGTGATGTTCACTGGAAAATACCCAGAGAACAGCAATGCTATACATAATGTGAACAAGAATTTCTGGATTGTGCATGGGCTTAAAGTGCCAATAGCTGTGCAGCGAGTCACCATCAGGAAGTTCCAGCCTTAGAGTGGGTCCATATAAAGACAATGATGACTCATGCCCAGATAATCTTCCACACAACCCTATCAGTGTGTTAGAGAGAACCCAATCTCCAAACATGCCTCCACAATGCCATGCAGTGCTCTTAGACCCACACCACCACTGACCGGGGAAATTACAACTCCTTGTAGTGGCCAAAAGAAAGGGAAAAAAATCCTTCCACAACCCGCTTTGCACGCAGCAATAAGAGCACAGAACCTGTGTAGCAGCTATCTGCTTGCAGCAAATGAACTGTCAACAGACTGCTTGCTGCAAGTCAAAACATGCTATGGTAGGCCAAAGGCTGAGACTGTCTGAATAGCACCCAGCCAATCTAACCCAGCCGTCTCAAAAACACCGAACACTCCCAGCCTTGGTAACGCTAACGCGATTGTGTAATAGCACAAGCGGTCAACTTGAGATGTAAATTGACATCATCAGTATGATCATCATCACGCATTGTGTGACGCAGAGGAAGAACCTTGATTTTTTTTTCCAAGGTGTGTTTTTTTTTAACTGTGTGTGATACTGGCCCTGGCTGCTTGGCCTCGCCGCCTGCTTTAAAAAGAAAAGAATTTCCACAGCGAGGGGGAAAAAACGCCACAAACACACGCACAAAAAATACAAAAGGTATTTTCACGGACGCGAGGCTAAAAATACCTTTTGCGCTAACAGACTGACCAAAACAAAAGGAGACGAAAAATAGATGATTCATTAGTCAGGAGAGAGGAGGGGGTACTAAAAATATAAACACCTGTAATCCCAGTGTGCTCTACTTTACAGAAACACGGGAGGTAAGCGTTGTGATTTCCAGCTGAGGGGCAAGTTTGGCGAAAGTCCTTTTTTGTCGTAAAATAAAATGCTGTTAGCTAACCACAACACGGGAAGTTAAACGAAGCGACGCGGTGGTATTCTTTTAGCCATAATACTAATCACATAAAGTATAGAGTGGAAGCGCCTTCAGCATGTTAGTGATGAATACGCTACCAGAGATACCAGGATGTCAGGAGTGGGTATAACGATAGGAAGCTGAAGAAGAGACATGCTGGCTAGCTTCTTTTCCCTCTTCTCATACATGCAGCTCTCCACCTGGTAAGGTTACATTTCCTATACAAAGCTAGCTAAAATACTTCCCCACAAACTGCCCGTCGGCGTTTCAAATAAATGCACGGCTATTTATTTACTTAATTATTTTTTTAAAGAGAGCAAAACAAAGACACTTACCTCCTTTGGACAGAGACATTTCCCCTTCGCTTTGATGAGGGGGAAGGGAAGCACAAAGACTTTTGCCTTTTTTTTACTCCCTCCCTCCCTGCATTTACTCTTACACTCGCTCGTATATCGCTGGCTTGTGTTGCAAGAGCTAGCAGCGATTAAAAACGAGTCGCCTCGTCTTCGTGCAAGCTTTGCGCTTCAATCGCCAGCTTTTAAGCTCCAAAATCGGTTAGCAGACGAATGCACAACTTTAAATAAAGTCGCAGAGTTCGCGTTAGTTTGCTAACAAAACCTGCAGGGTGGCCAAAGTCTGACAGCTGAAGGTTCCGATGACGTACGTCCGGCCGCGCGCAAAGCATCACGAGGACTGTAGTTTCCAGGCAATTTCCCGGTAATCTAAGATCCCCCCCTCCCCCCCCAAAAAAAACAAAAAAACAAAAAAACAAAAAAACAAAAAAAACACAAGAAAAGATTACCTTAATTTTAGTTTATCAAAGTTTATTTTGGAAATCCTTACTAGTCACCACATACATTTTTTTCTAATTGTGTTTTCTCATACAGATTTTTTTATTTGTTCCAGGAGAATCACACAGGGACTTTCTTTAAAAGCTAGGCAACATTCAAGTGTAACAATAAAAAGAAGAAGAAAAAAAATACTCAAATGGCTGCAATTATCCTAAAGTTTCTACAGTCTTGCAAGTCAACTAGATTATTCTAAGGAACACTCATAATGGGATTTCACTTCAGTTTCCACTGTTTGGCATGCAAGATCCAAACAGGGGCATATCACAGGAATTAGGTGCCATGTAGTAAATGTTTCTATACAGAGTACTGGATGAGAAAATGCATAAAAGTAAGATCAATAACATTATATTTTAAAGGAAAACGTCTACTGGCCTATTCAAAAAACATTGAGATCGTATTCTCTTTCTTTTAGCTGTTCCCGTTAGGGCTCACTACAGCAGATCATCCACCTCCATCTCATCTTCTCCCTAGCATCCTCCTCTACCACACCAACCCTCTGCATGTCCTTCACTACATCTAGAAATCTTCTCTGTGGTTTTCTCTTTTCCTTCTCTCTGGTAGCTCCATATTAAACACCCTGATAAAGCCACTATCACTCCTCTGTTCTAACCATGTCAGCCTTGCTTCTCTTACTAGATCACATAGATTGAATACATTTAAGGGGAAAACTGCCACACAAAAACAGATAAATACAGTACAGTAACACTGTTTCTCAATATGGATGAAAACATGAAAAACCCATCATCATTACTGTAATAATCACTGCTGAGCAGTTTATGAGCTGTTATTTTGAGTCCTTTATTTTATGAGACAAATCCTTTTCTTACTAGTTGGAAGACAGGAAAATGCACAAACTAATCAACACTGGAATTGTCGCAGATCTGACACATACACATGTACTGTGATATGAGTGTACTTTGGAATATGTGCATGTGACTGTGTGGGTGGATCACCGATGATGAGGCCTCAGTGAATTCCTGTTTTTACTTCCTGGCAACAAGAAGGGTATGGTAGAGAGGTTTTATTACAATGTGCAGATAGAGGGAGCTGTCAATCAGGTATTCGGATGCACGCCGCTGCAGATCAGCATCCAGCAGAAAATCCCCAGCTTCCTCTGTGCTTTGGTGGAAGTTGTAGACATGCTTGACCACCACTTTTCCCTGCTGCTTTGTCATCACAATCACCGTCTTCTGGAAACTCACGCCGGCAAAGTCAGGGCTTGAAGTGGCTGGTGTTACAATGATGCGAGGTCGACCTCCCTCCGTGCGGGTGGGCTGCATAGCGCCCAGTTCAGTATAAGTTGACCTGGCACTGAGCGGGAGCCACCGAGGCGAGAACAGGGCGTTCCATGTCACTCTCTTACTGGAGTCATGGCCACTGGGTCCAAGCTGGGTCTGGAAGCTGAAGCTCCGGTCGTCACGGGTAGGGTTGTTTATGATCCAAGGTGATCCCCAGGCAGAGGACAGGTAGTTACGGGGAGTGAAAATACTGCAGTTGACATCAAAGTACTTGGCAAGCTGGATAGGCGAGGCAGAGTGAAATTGGAAAGCTAGATAGAGGAGATCACGGATTGACTCATAATACTTCACCATGAGGGGGGAATGTTTCTGAAGACGGAAGAGATGCTGAGGGGGGATCATGCCATATCGAACGGCCCTCAGGGCACTCTCCACTGTCATACGAACAGGCTGGTTCTGGTTAATCCATCCCTCCAGTGCCTCGTAGAGCTCCAGCTCACTCTGCAGAATGAGGTCAGAACGCTGGAGCAAGGAGAGAAGAAGGTCTTCACTGATGGAGCCCCATTCTCTGCTCTGCAGCACAGAAGACAGGTTCCAGGACAGGTACTGCAGACAGCTGTCCCGCAGGGTTATGTCCCCAATTTGTAGAGCATAGTTGTACCAACCAACCACGTGGCCTGTGGGTGAATCACTGGAGAGATGTTGAGTCATATATTGGGTCAAACCCTGCTGCAAGCCCCACACATGGTACTTGCTGGCCAACTTATGTAGAGAAATAGCCTGATCTAGCCGCAGAGAAATATCACCACAGTACAGATACCTGCAAAGAGATTTTTTGAAAGCATTGTTAAAAGAAAGGAACATTTCTGTGGGGCATACTATATTTTGAATCTTTTTTTCTGTACGCATCTGAGTCACTGAAAAAAGCCCACACTCTCTGATTTTAGACTGCAAGCCTCAAAGAGCAAGTGTAATTTTAGAATAGAGATGGAGATGGAGCATTTTACTTATCTGAAAAGAAAGGAAAAATAGGAAACTTGTCTATCTTTTTAGTCATCTCCGATGTGACCCAGTAACAAATCCGTCTCAATAAATCGTGGCATCTGACAGTCCCACTCACCTGACAAACTTCTCAAAGACGGCTGCACAGTCAGGCGTCTCCCTCAGAACCACAGAGCTGGTGTTGCGGCTGAGCAGCAGCTCCTCAAACACATCACTCTGCAGGGTAAGAACCAGGCTGTGGGCCTGGATCACCTTCACTTCGTCCGTGTTGATGGTCTCCACACGGAGAGTGACATCACTGCCGTTTCCCAGGGACAGCAGGGTCTCCATACGATGCACTAAATTCATAGTATGATTTAGCACCGTGGCTCCACTATCCAATGCCACATCATGCTTCAGGGCAGCTGTGGGGAAAAAATAGTGCAAGATGGTTTCCACTTGTCAGAAACTCAACAATCACTTGAGCTTTTTTTTTTTTTTTTTTAAAGAAAATGTATTATTCATCTCTGATTACAGATTGATTCTTTCTCTATCTTTTTTCTTACAAGTTAAATCATATTTGACACATCTAGAACTGGAATAGCACACCTCTTTCGACTAAACCACAACTGGCAAAATGCGCTGGGGGAAAAAGCAGACTTGCACATCCTTCTCTTCCTCTCTCCTCAATTAATAGGGAGTGAGAGCAACAAGCCAGGTGGCTGACTCAGACAACATCAGATACCAGGTGCACCAAAAAGAATCCTGAGTCTGCAGCCCCATTGCAGATGGCTTCTTCTATGGGTCCTCTTGAGCATAAATACAAGTGGCACATACTGGAGAATCATACATGAAAGACTCAGCATGAGAAGTCGCTGATTCCATTCTGCTCTGCCACAGCCATCAGCAGCCTTCTTGGCCTGTTAACTGGGGGTTTAATGAGACACAAGGGGGAGCACACTTGGCTTCCCGGGATGCATCACAGTCTTTATTTCTCCACTGCAATCAAGAGCTCCCACTTCAAAGTAACATTTTTCCAATTAGCCAGCCAGCACTGTGATCCAGCTGAGTATATGGGAGTGTGTATTGACAAATGATTCTGGCATGGTGTGATCAATTGAAAAATATAAATCCCAAGACCCACAATGACTGTTACATCTTTTTCCAGACTTTCTTTAGAAAAAGAATAACAAATGTGAATTTCAGTTAAAAGTAGACAACTTAAAAAGTGGTGCCTCTTCTACTAAAGCTTGAAAAAAGCTATCAACATGAATTGGTTTATACACATTAACAAATAAGGATTAAATGAGTCTGTGTACACACATCAAACAGCAGCATAATGTGGCCTTCAATAACTTTTGTCACAATCAGCCCTTCTTTTAAGGAGTAGGGGAGCTTTCCCTCTCAGCACTTGCACTCTGCTGTACTACTGTGCTGGCACAAAGCCTAGTGGCAAATGGACTTATCCGTCTTTCACTGCACCCGGCACACAAACAGATGAGGACAGGATGAGTGGAACAGATAAATACCCCTCCATTGCCCTGAGGCTGGGCACGAGCCACACATTCATGCTGTGCCCTACTACCCATGACTGTATGGGGGGAGCTGGACTGAAATAGAACAATACAGCTTCCCTTACAGTGTAGGATGTGGAAAAAAAAGATGTAAAGGAAAGAAGACTCTTTAGTAGCAAAATTCAAACTACTGATTTTAATTTGCTATCTTACCTCCGCTAACTGTGACAGAGTGGATCAAGAGTAGCAGGGTGCCCACACAGACCCAGGCAGGAATCTCTTGTTCACATGAGCGTACCATATCTTCTTAGTTATTCCCGCCTTCTCTTCCTTTGTCCTTTTCTCCACTCTTCCGTTCTTCCTGACCCTTCTTCTTCTCACTGCTTTGCCTTTGTCGTATGTGTGTGCAGAAAGGTGTGTTGCCCTGTGTGATGCCCGGCTCCCTGTCCTGGACTCTTTATGTAGGACGCTGGCCTTTCCCCGGCGCATCTCACAACCCCACGGACTCCATTGATTGGTGGAATCTGGCAGGGGCGTTGCTATAGCGACAGCTTTGATTTTGAATTTCTCCCTTTTGGATGTTACATGGCATTGATCTGCAACACCGGGCCAGCCAAGGACTCAGCTTAATGTTTTTTAGTTTAAAAGTCAGTGGGGGTTAGCCACTATTAAGAATCAATAACAACACAGTTTCACATTTTAATGGCACTTAAACTGCAGCAGATCTCTGGGTTGAAAATTTTGTTTTATGGTACCTAAGTTCAGTATAATCAGAGCCATGTAATTTATCAGTTAATTACTGCAGGTTGCATTGAGACTATCTGTCAAAAGTAATTGGGTTTCTAACGTGTGTGACCAACTGCAGTTAATCAAATTTCGTAATCCATTTATTAGACCATTTTTCAGCTGAGTGCAATTATTTCTCTGATGGCATGTTAATCATACTAATGTGAGGATAATTTCATTGGTGCTGGGTCTGCGCATCAATTTGAGGCAAGCTTTGTCTATCAAACTCAAGTGCCAATCAGGACTTTTTTTGCATGTGCTTTGGAATTTCTGCTCTTCGTCAAAGAGCATGTAATATAAAAGCTTTTATGAGATTTCCCAGTGCATCATTAAGTACTTGTAAAACTTTTCCCTTTTCTTCCTTTTCAGGTGCACTCAATGCATCACAAAGTGTGGTGCACTTATTGAGAGTATCTAGTATAAATACCAGCTAGATATGGAGGTAATGGTTTGCTGCTTGCAGGGAACATACTAACCTCCCATCTATAAAAATCAATATTAAATGCTATAATGATTCAAAAGTGAGCTAACCACGTGACAGTAGAGAATTACAAAAAACACAGAGTAGGTGGGGTACACCTATATTCAGTAGGTTCTGATGTAAGATAGCAACCATGACAACAATACATAATTCCTTCAATCATGTCCCCTGGGTTCAAAGAGATGTTTGCATTCTCATTTAAATTAACCTTTATTTAACACTCAGCTAGAACTGAACTGCTTGTCAGTGATGGGTCTTTCAATACTGAGATCTCTGCTAAACTATTCTTGAAAAATATATAGATTGGGTGTTTTTTTTGATCACTGCAAAATCATTAGTTGCGATATTTCAGTGAAATACAACAATGTGATGAGTGTTTTAAAAAATTATGCCTATCTACCTACTTTGGGAAAGACGAGGAGAGCGGCCATTTCAGATGGAACTGGGTTGTGGTGAAGTGCTGAGGGCTGCCAGGCTGCAATAAAAATGTAGGAGAAGAGATGTCCTGTGAGACCCAAACCTGAGCCACTTCTATGAATAACCTGACATGTTCTCAAAGGAGAGCAGTGCACCTGAGGTGTCCTAATGAGGTCTGCTGCAACAAACTGGACAAGACAATACAGACAGGGTACAGGATTATATATGGTAGCATCTCATCATCTCAGTCTGTTTTAGCTTTAGACAGAAAATATAGACATCACACTCAGGAGTCTGTGGATCCAAATAATGAGACTTGTGTCAACTACTCAGCCTGTTTTGTTGCATGTAAATATTATGACTATTTTTATGTATTAATTGGGTTTCGCTTGGTTTACCAGTTCAGGAACTTGGTATATGCAAGCAGAATTCATCTACAGTAAAGTAGGCCTAAAGCTCTGAAAAGTGCATGTCCTTCATTGAGGTCACATTGCTTTCTCCTTCGATCTAACCTCCTATTAAGAATCTGAGCGGACCAAAATGCAAAAGGATGGATTGACAAACTGCTGGATTTGTGAGAGCACCCCTGGGGACAAGATCCATTGAGAGATCGATGCACCATGGGGGGTTCCATCACGCAGTATAAACAATAAGTTAAGTACAGGCTGGATGCCAGAGCCGGCTTTAGCAAGGTGCCCTGGATGACCTTACCCTTGTTCTAAACAGGGAGGGAAAGCATCAGTTAGCCAGGGTTTCAAACAAGACAGTCATGGCTTTTCAAAAAAAATGTTAAATGAATGTAAATGCATAAAACTTTCATATGCTTTAATGCACAAAAGTCAACTATTTCTTAGCAAGAATATGAATTACGTCTAAGCAGATAGAGACAAATTCAGAGACAAATGAGATGACTCCACTCAGGCAAGTCTGCTGGACCAGATGGGGTGAGTCCCCGTGTCCTCAAGGCCTGTGCAGTCTTTTATAAACTGTTCATGATGAGTCTGAGTCTGCAGAGGGTCCCATTACTGTAGAAGACGTCATGCCCCGTTCCTGTACCAAAGATGCCACGTCTCAGTGGCCCCCAGGATTACAGACCTGTGGCACTGACTTCCCATGTCGTGAAAACCCTGGAAAGACTTATCCTTGAACAGCTCCCACCTATTGTCAGACCACATCAGGATCTGCTTCAGTTCGCTTACCAGCCCCACCTCGGAACTGAGGACACCATCATCTACCTGCTCAATGTGTCTATGCCCATCTGGATGAGCCGGTGAGTACTGTGAGGATCATGTCTTTCGATTTTTCCAGTGCATTCAATACTATCAGGCCAACCCTCCTGGGTAATCAGCTGACAGCGATGCAATAAATGCCTCTCTTGTGTCCTGGATTGTTGAGACTTCAGCCACCATAGAGACCTGCCATCTTTAGAAGTTTTCTGATGACTCTGTTGTGGTTGGATGCATTAGTGAGGGTGATGTGATGGAGTACCGGGCTGTGGTGGACTCCTTTTTGTCATGTGGTGCGAGCAGAATCATCTGCAGTTCAACGTGACAATACCAAAAAAATTGATTGTGGACTTTAGGAGGACCAGGAAACCTGTGACCCCTGTTTCAATCCAGGGGGTCGATGTGGACAGTGTGGAGGGCTATAAATACCTCAGAGTACACATAGATAATAAACTAGAATGGGTTAAAGCACCAATGCACTCTACAGGAATGGAGTCATCTCTATTTTCTGAAGCGGCTGAGGTATTTTAACATCTGTCATGATTTTCTCTGAGGTGGCAGGTTGACTCAATAAATCTGATCTCCAATTTCCTTTGGGATTAATAAAGTATTCTGATTCTAATTTCTTATGTCACAGCTCATCCAGTTGTGTTTCTTTTATCTGAAAAACTTCACACCTCTACTGTCAACCAATAATTGTGAACATTTATTGCACACTTCAGTTTTCTCCTGCTTTGACTATTGTAGCTGATTACGTTTGTCTTCAATAGGTCCACATTGGTACTTGCCACTGAAGCCAGTGAGGAGACTTACTCTTATATTGCACTGAATTTAAAAAAAAAAACAAAAAACTTTATTACTTTTTAAAAACCTTTTTGTAGTTTATTAAAATTAGAGGAGAAAGAGACTGCTTTTAAAAAAGAGTGCAAACAGAAACACAACATTGAAAACATGTTGAACCCCCTCCACCCAAAATCATTTTTATGTCTTATAAATTGTCAGATCTGCAACCACTTAATAGTTGAAAACACAGACTATGGCATAAAACACCACTGCGTAACTTTCACGAATGGGGGGAAAAGTTACTGATGGAAGATAAAGGAAAGCAGAGCTTTTTGAAAAACTGACAGTCTAAAAGCTTAAAATCAATTCCTTCACTAATGTGCTTATTTATCTTATAGTTTTTAACTGGCATGTCCTACTGTACAACGGATCAATAGAAAGATCTATTTTGTTGTGTAATCCAATTTGTTTGAAAAACACAGGACTCAGCCCAGCCTTGATGCCACCAGGTGGCTCTGCTTACCATACAGTCCCTCCTGTAACTGTAACTGCTCTAAAGTAGCCTAGATATTTGGGCAATAATAATGCTATATTTCAGAAATTTGATATGCAGTATTGGACTTAATCGTCTGAACCAAAATACGAATGTGAGTCATTATATTCCACAATAGGAGCGCAAAATAGGCAACTGTAAACGCTGCTGTATGCGCAGGAGCTGAGTATTTCAAGGCTAATCTCAAAATTGACCTAATTACAAAACCTGTTAAAGTCATCGATGATCGGCGTGTTTGCCTGGGTCATACCACTTCGCATAGCCTGTATACATGAGTGCTCCCTTTGTTTGGATGTAAGCTGCCTGAAATAAATAAGTAGGCCGGGTGCTAATCTCAAAGAATATGCAAAGCTGTAGATACCAGAGGCTGGGGAAGGAGCAGAGTGGTTTGAGGTGAGTCGTTAGAGAAGATTTACAGAATATTAATAATAACTAAAAGAAGCAACTACTTCGTTGGGACTACCTGTGAGGTCACTATAAGATGCCTGAATAAAAGAGGAGTGGCCGATGGAGGTCCGTTTCTGATCCCGCCCGAAATAAACAAAACAAAAGTCAACACCTGACGCACAGAAATTATTGGTCGAATCATCAAGAAGTGTTGTAAAAATGGAGAAGAACTACTACCACCAATAAAAAAATTAACTCGTTCGTGCAAGGCAAGTTTCTTTTCGGAGGTCAGTAATCTTTATCGGACTGAATCTACCTGTTACCTGTTGGAGAGGCTAGCGGAACAGCTCTCATTGCAATTCTGGTAAGAGACTCGTGTTATTACGCAAAGATTCCTGATTTAACCTTCGTTTTTTCTGTTTGTCTTTTATTTGTTTTTTTTTTTGTTTTTTTATAACATCATAACTGTCTCCCCCTCTAAGTCTCTCCGATTCTGTTATATAAATAATCATAAACAACTTCTTGTCCTTTAAACAGCATGTCCTGTTTTTTTGGTTAGTTAACTAAGCTAACTCACTGGGTCTAATATAATTATTAAAGAAGCAGCAGGACGATGTTCTCATCCCACACAGGCACCTTTATCTGAAATCTTCACAGTCAGAAAGTTCGCATAAAAAGCATATTAATTTTTGAATGTCGTGTCCTTTAATTATTATATTACAGTTACAGTCAGAAGAAGAGAATAAACAATAATTAAGTTGCCGTTCAATAATAACTGGTTTAAAATGTACACCTACAAGTATACATTCTGCTATTAAAATACATATGATTCCTGAATGACACCTGTGTGCGTACTGTAGCAGGGCTACTGTGTGGAAATACTCATTAGGTGTCATGGTAAAATGCTGAAATTATGCTTTTCCTAATTAGCTGGTCTTAGGAGGCTATAGAGTGAGCGGTGACTAAAGCTCTGTGTAGAATGACTCAGTTTTGTAATTACAGCCAGGGGATGCAGTACATAATTCCAGGATTCTTTAGAGACCTGAATGAATATTTGAATTTACAGTAATTAGTATGGCACATTAAAGCTCCATAAAAGAGAAATGAGGTCATTTTCATATTGAAATTCCAGTGGAATGGCACAGCTGTATATGCATGGCACCATTTAACTTGCTCACACAGTAATATTACTGTGTGAGCAATATTAAACTATTACAGTAATATTACTTGCAATTTAAACCAATAGTTTGTTTTGTAATAATCAGGGATGTTATTAATGAAATCTGTCACTACAATATTAACATGTATGTTGAAGTAATCAGATTATTTTTGTTTCTTTTTTTTTGGTTGCAGCATTTAAACGAAAATCTGCAGTGAAGCGATGGTCCCAACTAGTGCTCCAAAAGGATGTGGTGGTGATGTGAGCTCCATATATTATAATCTGTGTGACCTGACAGCAGTATGGGGCATCGTAGTGGAAGCTGTTGCTGCTGTTGGTGTGCTGACTGCCTTTATCTTGTTCGTCATTCTCATGGCTAGCTTACCGTTTGTGACAGACAAGAAGAGAAAGGGTATGGTGGGCCTGCAGGCCAGCATTTTAGTTTTCACACTGGGTCTGTTTGGACTTAGTTTTGCCTTTATTGTGGAGCAGTATTCTACTACCTGTGCTGCACGGAAGTACCTGTTTGGAGTACTGTTCTCAGGCTGTCTGGCCTGCCTGGTGATGCATGGGCTGTGGCTTGCCCTGCTGCAAAGGGGAGGGCGGGGGCCCAGGAGCTGGATGTTATGGCTGGGAGCCCTGGCTCTCTGGCTTGTCGAGGTGATCATCAACACCGAGTGGCTTGTCATTACTGTGGCCAGGAGCCCACTCAGAGGTCTTGGTGTTCCTGACCTGGCCTGCAGCTATGTCAGCCGGGACTTTGTGATGGCCCTTATATATGTAATGGTTCTGATAGCAGCTGTGGTGATAACATCTGTGCCCTCGCTAACACACAAGCAAAAGCACTGGCGCCGAGATGGAGCCTTTATCCTGGTCACAGGAGTCCTCACTTTGGCTCTTTGGATAGCTTGGATTGTCATGTACATCCATGGGAACCGAGCAGTTGGTAATCCCAGCTGGGACGATCCGACTATGGCTATAGCCGTGGTGTCAAATGCCTGGGTGTTCCTCTTGTTCTATGCAATTCCAGAAATCTGTTTATTGACCCAGGAGGACCCAAACAAGGAACAACCCGATGGGGAAGAAGTCTATCCTGCTAGAAGCCTGGTTTACGACAACATTCTGAAGGAGCCACAGCCCACCCAGCAGCATGTCTACGTAGAAAATAAAGCCTTTTCTATGGATGAACCAGGTACAGCATAACACATTATGGTCAGCCATTAACTTCACAGTTCAGCAGTTTAACACTGTTTAGGTGGGTACAGAATCATTAGAATTAATAAATTTTATTAAGTAGTAATTAAGTAATCAATAGGAATTAATTTCTAAATTTTATTGAGACACGTTTGGATTATTCCAAACTGATAACAAGCACATGTGTGGTATATTACATAATGCATCAGTGTAGCAAATGAAGACCCACACTGGCTACAGTACACCTTCTCCAGTTTACTGTTTTGTAATTTTGAAAATTGCTGTTTTTGTATACCACTTTCCTATTTATCCACAACCCACATTATCAGCACAAAGCATATTGCCACTGCGAAGAATCACTGCATTGCAATATGAAGTCTGTTGCTCGCAAACCTTACATTCTCAACACACTAAATATTGAGATCAATGATCAGGTTTAAATGTTGGACCCCAACTCGTATCAACCGATACCAATACAGGATACATTATACTGCTATCATTTAAAGTATGTAGCACATAGCACAGATTCCTTCAATGTTAGGAAATATCTAGGGTGTGTGTGGTGCCTAATTTTCCCAAGTAATGCTGAATATATTGATTCTTCTCACTGTACAATTTCAAACAGCAGATGTATTAAATTGTGCCATTTCAGTTGTTAATAATGGTTTTTAATGTTTAACCCCGCATAAGTCTTGAGCCACCCCATATGATTGTACAACATACATGCCAAGACAGTATGTTAGCCAAAGTAGCACAGTTCAAACTGCTTCAGTAATGTTGAGGCTCAGACCACAATATTACTGAAATATATAATGTCCCATTTGGTGTTTTTCTATTCCCGTCAATGTTAGTTTTAATATAGCAAATTTCGTTACATACATGCACATACATATATATGCTTATACCATGCTGAGATATGCAAAACTTCTGGCTAAAGACACTTTGGGTATCAATTTGTTTATTTTTTAAAAAAAAAAACAAAACTTCAGAAAGAATGGACAACTGATGCTCAAGATCACTTGGACAATTTTAAGAAAGTGTAGCTCCTTGGAAGCACAATAATTTAAAAAAATTGGGAGTGGCTCCAGGTTTTTGCAACAGATTGTACACAGACAACAAAATAAATCCAGTAATGACTGTAAAATGACATTTTTTATGCCAGAATCAACAAATCCAGCGTCTCCATACGGGGTTTACAATGGTCAGGCACGAAGTTGTTTATACCAGCCCACTGAAATAGCCTTGATTGCCAAAGGTCTGACAAGGGTGAGTGCTATTTTTAACCACAAAACATCCCGTCTTTATGACATCACATGTGAAAATAATCCATATGTGTATTTTCACAGAAGGACCAAGACTCAATGATACTTCGAACCACACCTGGCCCTTTGAATATGGGGAGCTGCAGCTCCGGGTCGTGCTCAGTGGATTCCTTAACATCTTCAGGACTATCATAAGTTAGCAGCCCGAGCCGAGCACATTGCACTGAGCTTTTCCATCTCAGAGCTCCAAGGATCAGATATTTTATATCTCTGTTTTCTCTTAAGCAATAACAGAGTGAATGTCCAGTAATATTCAGTATATGACTGCTTAGTTTCCATGAATGTTTATGCAATGCTTGCTGTATGTACATCAAAACCACACATTATAATAATGATGCAAACCACACTGGGCTTATAGAGGAAAGATTATAAGGTCAAATACAAGATATATATATATATATATATATATATATATATATGTACAAATTCTAACATGTTCACACACACACACATATGTGTGTGGGTATGCGTTAGAATTTGTTCATGATCACCACAGTATAACATACTTAGTTGTAAATTTATGTAACTATAATGGTGTAATCATATGCAAAAATGTGGGTTTTAGCCATGAATGAAATAAATGTGAAGTTGTAAATTCTAAGGTGTCAGCCCTACAAATTTCAGTTAAATTCTCTGGCGTTTTAGATTACAGAAAGAATCAACTAACAAGGAGAGGTACAGGATGGTAAAAGAGGAAGTGTCATCATGTCAGCAGGACTGCTAAGTTTACTGCTTCAAATATTTACATATGTTTGCTTGATAAGCCTGACCTGGCACCTAGCACGACATCCAAGGGTTGGCTCTGTGATGCCTGAGCTTTTAGTTCCGGAAGGGAGACTGCTGTGATAGTCAAGCTGACGTTGTTGTAATGCTGCTGAATCCAACCATCAATCACTGTGGTAACAGATTAATATTTCGTACGTATTGCTGCCAGTATTATCATCTACAACGGCTCTGACTCACAAGAGGTAGTCTGTCTTCTCTACATGGACAAGCACAATTATTTTAATATAATTTATCTCGCTCACACACACTCACACATCTTTAAAAGCTTCAGTCAGCAGTGGCTGCCTAGCAGCAGGCTTAAATGTCTCTCTCCCAATTACTCTTTTCCATCCTGTACTGTCAGCAGCCATGTACTTGATCGGAAGATAAATTGCTCACTAACAGGAAATCAGACAGCACTGAACAACAGAACACATAAGCAAATGAGGTTTTCCTCTGTAATAACCTTCAGTATCACCTTCTTGATCTGGCTGAAAAAAGGCAGAAAAAAACAAGCGTTGCACGATATCCAAAATGAAACACTGCATGTGGACATAAACAGAGCAGAATATTTCCAATGAAACTGCTCAAGTCTGGTTAGATTAATGGACAACATTTCATGCTTCCCAGCGGACCTTTGGATGGTTGGTAAAACATTTAATACAGAGAACTTCCAATGTGTCACTTTGCACTAGAAATATTTGACTAATATAAATACACTAACATGATTGAAGCTTTGTATATTACGTAACTTCGGGTCAGTAAATTCAACTAAAAGAAGAAGGAGGTAAAAAAAAAAGCAGCATCTTAATGTCCTAAATGAAAAACAGCTGTAAAGCCCCGATAATGTGAACAGCTGTCTTGCACACAGGTGGAATATAACCAATGGCGAATGTGCTCAGCTCAAGGGAGTCGGTACACCCAATCACCAGCAGCTGTTCCCATTTAATACATTTCCGTGTCACTGTGACAACCATCAGAGGACAAACATGGACTGAGGGTTTTACCAGTCAAGCTGATTAAATAGCAGTGATTGGACCCACGAACCATATAAGAATTCGGTATTGACACCATCTGGTCATATTATTCAGTTGATCAGTATTGCATTATATTATCAATGTGGGTTTTTTTTTCCTTAGATAGCACGCTTTGAAAGTTTTTGAACAAAGATTTGAATATGCGCAGTCTGCCTCATAATCAAATATTTAAACAATGGCTTCGTTCATGAGTGTAAAGCCTTTGAAGGATTACAAATATAAATAGCTGTGCCAGGCTCTAATAAATGTTGCACATTTAAAAAGGTTAATGGCTCATTTATCCCAAGACTGAGGCTATCACAGACGTACAAACAAAAAACAGCAGCTGCAAAGGACTTTAAAACCCAAGAACAGCTAAAAAGGGTCTCATGAGGATATTTGTTTTTTCAGCTGGTGTTTCTGAACATCAGTGTGGATGACAATTCCAGATTTATCCAAATGCTCTGGAAAAAACAGGGAATATGACAACAAACAGCAAACATCTGCTGAGGAGCATGGAAAAAATCAAAAACATCTAATAATAAATAACCTCATGGTTTCTCTCAACATGTTATTTACATTTTCTATATAAAATGCAGTCATTACCACTCAACAACAACATAAAATACTTCAATATATAATATGGCACCAACAATGAGCAAGTTATGTCGACTGTGTACAAGAGGAGTGCCATCTAGTGGGACCACTAAAAACAATCAGAGGATCGTCTTTACTTTGAAATAACCTGATGGATGGATTTTACTGTCCATCACATGACGGACGACCTCAGAATTTGGTTATCTGAACATGCAAATGTGAAAAGACTGTAAATACAAATGATGAAATACGCAAGAGTTCCAAGGGTGATGAATGAGCGTAGGCAAAATATCTCCATGTATTTTCCATCAGGCATAGGCAATCACTCTGCAGTGTTACAAAGCACTTTGAAAGCCGTTCACTCTTTTAAATTAACAACGTTATGAAAGCGGCAGTGTTGTTTACTGTACTTAAAGATAAAATGGAATTATACAGTGCCCTTCTAGTTTTCCCAACCAACCGCTTTACACAAGAAGCCACATCCACCCATGCACACACAGACATTTGAATACTACACATTTTTCCCCTCTTTTAGACAGCGTGGGTGGGAGAATGGTATGTTGCCAGTTTCATGAAAAGCAAACAGCCTGCTGTACCTGTTGAGCTACAGGACCCCCCAACAGTGGTCTATGGATGCATAAAGTTCCCCCTGATATTCATCTCAACTGTGGCTAGCTCTCCATCTTATTTAGACAGTTTCTACAGATCACTGCTCAGCCCTGCTGCTGCCAGGAACACTGACTGCAGATGAGCTGAGTGAAAAGCGACATCAATGAAGGCTTTTGAGTTTTCTCATGCTTGCAGTCCTAGCTTCATACTGCTGCTGTTTCTGTTTCTTCAGCTGACGGTATGCCTCTACTGCTCGTTCCCGCTCCTCCTCCATGATTCTCTGTTTGGCCATGGAGGGCTTTGTAGTGGAGACTGCAGTATGGCCAAGAAGAGAGTTTAGGAGCAGCTCCTTTGATGCTTTCTGCACAATGAAATGGAAAAAAAAGGAAACAGGATTTTATGAACCATCTGCATGCTTTGATGAGAGATCATGTGATCAATGCACGGTGTGATTACCTGAGATCTGACTTCAGCTTTCCTTGGTTTGGCACTCAAAGACGGAGGGGCCATTGTAACTTCACCAAAAGGAACATCATCTACGAAACAAAAGCCATCATTTAACTACATGGATTTTTTTATGACTACTCACCATTGCCATGTTACGCCGCCTTAATTAAATACTTCTTGCCATTTTCCATGTTTGTATAGCCCAACAACTTTTAACCATAACACCTGATTTACACTCGCTGTTGACTTTATTAGCTACACTGTCCTAATAACGACTCGTTTTGCTTTCAGCACTGCCTTAATTTATGGCACAGAGAATTTGGTACATACTAACATCACAGCATCACACGATTGGTGAAGATTTGTGGACTGCACATCCATAACATTTCCCGTTCCATTATGAGTCTATTATGAGTTCTGAGGACTGTGGAGGCTATTTAAATACAGTGAACTCATGGTCATATTCAAGAAACCGGTTTGAGAGCTTTGTGAGCGATCATAAGATGCGTAGAATGTGGTTATACATAGGTAGGCTATCTATCTATCTATCTACACACACACACACATATATGTATATATATATATATATATATATATATATATATATATATATATATATATATATATATATATATATATATATATATATATATATATATATACATATACACACACACATACACACACATTTGTTTTTGGACCAGTCTCTGTAAACCCCAGAGATGCAAATGCTCTTCCCACTTTCTGTGTAGGAAACAGTGTAGATTTATGAGGGCACCAACAGAAAAGATGAGCAGAAACGGTAACTTTGTGGTTGTTTTTTATGTCAACTGAAGGCATTAAACACTGCATCCATTGTGGCTTACACCAGGAACACATCATCTAATATACCTGAATTGAGTCCTTGCTTTAATTTCACGGGGAACTACAACTGAGGTGATTTGGTTCTGCGTCATTTGGTTTTACTCTGCCTCAGACTGATAAATTTTTAATGTCTGTTTTGTTCTAACAGCTGAACCCGGGATTACTTCAGGTAGAGGTTTGAACTTTCCTCAGAGGGAAGTGATCAGGACAGTACTGCAAAAAAAAAAAAAGCTTTACTGAAAGAATATCTCACAGCATGTCCTCCATCTGCACCCTTGTTTACCTAGTAGATGGTGTACTACAAAAAAAGAAACGCTACTGAAGCAAGTGCTGTGTTGAAGACCTTTTGACATATTTAAAACACTAAAAGACCCAGACTTTCAAAGAAATTTTGAAAATAATATCTGGTAAATGCTACCTCTTGCTATTAGTACCAAACAGAGTAATAGTCAAAGACAGAGCCCATCTCCTAAAGAACGATGCACCAAATTGTGGAACACTGTTTGCATGTATAAGCACATTTCCTTGTAAAACCTTCATTCTTACCTACAAACATCTGTTCTTCCATCTTGTCCTCTTGTTTGTTCACCTTTTTCTGCTGTAGCTTCTGTAGCTTCATTTTACCATACCTGCCAATAGAAAATCAGTAGGCATTAAAAATGTAACACTTGACAGTCGGGCTGCAGCTAACGATTATTTTAGTAATCGAGTAATCTATTGATTGTTTCATTGATTAATCGGATAAGAAATACCTTTGTCTTATTAATGAGCGATAATAAATATTCAAAAGAGAAAAAACACAGGTCTTTCAAAATGAACTGTTCATTGGTTTCCATTTTAGAACTTGCAGTGTTTTAAAGTTTAGCTGCACGCAACACCTGTCAGAAAAACAACAAAACATAAACCCTTTGACTGTATTTACATGTCAGATCAAATTTATTTTTTTGGAAAACAACAACAACAACAACAAAAAAACAAAACAAAACAAAAAAACCCAACAATAACATTTTCTTAAATGCAAAAATATGTAAAGACTCTAAAGTACTCTCTGGCAAAGGTTTATTTCTGGGATGAGGTATATTTGTTTTGTGTTCATGTTTATGAGTTTTTGTGCATGTGTGTCTGCCTGTTTAAGTATGAAGAAGTCAAGCGAAGCGCGAGTTTGTGTCTGTATGGCTTTAAAGGAGAATGTGGTTGCTGCAATGAAGAACAGCAGGTAAATCAGCATTCTGAAGTTTGCCCTCTGCATTCACGCAAAGTTTGTGTGCTGCTGAAAACAGATGTTATAACGGTGTTATAGACTCACAAGATGAGTCTAACAGATCCCCTTAGGTGGGCAACTCCAGGATTCGAGGGCCAGTGTCCTGCAGGTTTTAGATGTGTCCTTGATCCAACACAGCTGATTCAAAGTGATATCTAAAACCTGCAGGCCTGGAGTTGCCCACCCTTTCCTTAGACTCACCCCTGTTTGGTGCAGTTATTTCTTCTATGTAAAATAGGACAGCTGCCCATTTCATATATCCTTTTATATAGCATTCTGTAAGCTGTATAATTTAAACACGGTATCAGGCTAAGTTAACAGTTCATCTGCATGTTTTAATAAAACTTCTGGAGGATTACTGCAGATTTTTTGCTGTACAAAACAAATGGTGATGGATGGAGCAGCTACAAAGTTCGCTTTTCGTCATGTCATGAGTTTGTGGATCAAGAACTTTGATAAAGATTTACACATTATTTCAATACTTTACTGTTATTCAATCCATGTCACGCATATAAAAATATCAGTGCCAAAACACTAAAAAAGAAACCCAGCCACAAATCAGAATAAGTGAAGACAAGCTATGCCATGAAACCTACTAGATAAGGATGGGGTTTAGTTTAAAGTTAAAGTGTACTCACTCCTTCTTTTTGTCAGATTTGCAGTGTGCAGGCCTCTCTTGTTCGCTTGCATCCATTTCGGGCTTTCTGTCTACTTGGTTTTTGGAGAGGAACATGACATGTTTTGTCTCACGCTCCATCCGCTGCACGTAAGCTTTCACGCTTTCCCGTTTGCCCCTCTTGAAATGTGGAACAGGTATATCTCCATCTAGAAAATACTCTGATTTATCTTCAGGTGAGATGGGTAAAGACACAACACAGTCTTTATTAGTTATACACAAAGTCATGACACTAAAATGAATATTTAGAAACATTTTTTATACCCTTTTTCGGCTTTTTGACTTTTAGGGACCCAGTTTTCATTCTGTCCTTAGCCTTCATTATTTCTCGTAGTTTGAAGGGGATGTGTTGAATGTGGTCCACCTCTTTGGCTTTCTTGGGTTTACCATCTCTCTGGAGCTTGGCATTACTGAAATTTGGACACAACACAGACAGGAAAAAACAAAAAGCAAACATGTTTACTTGAAGACACAAGTCCCCACTTAAAACTTTAACAAGTCCGATTTAATCTGATCGCTCACAACTTGGGTTGGAGCCAGTATCAGCTAGCTTCTGTTGCTAACTAGCTTAACTAGCACATTTTCCATTACGCATTAGCTTCCTTATGGTACCTTTGACGTTGTCCAGGTTTTCCCGCTTGTTTCCCCGAATCGGGCACTTTATTTTTCTTATTCTTCCCCATGCTACAATAATTAACATGAATACATAACTAAGCAAAACAACACACGTGGAGCACTATGCTCAGACTTCAACCGAAACTCTACCGGTGGCACGTTGTAGAGGACAGACATCTCACTCCATTTTTTTTCAGGTACCAAAACATGATTTAGAAATTTGGCGTATTGAAACAGATTGAGAGCTTCGTGATGAAACTCTTGCTTTGTGAAAAAACTGATTTAATCAAATTAAATATGTATTGTCAATTTTTTTAATCGCTGTAATTAATGAGACGTACAGTAATTTTATTGCAGAGTGACACACATGAGACATAAGACGATCTTTGGTCAAACCTGATTGGCTCAAGAGACGCTTCCTGTCAGAGCCAGTCACTCCCATTCATTGGTCACTCCATTCAACGGCTCTGCTTCCCGCCACCGCTAGAGGGCATCGTTACACCTGTTTTAGCCAGTGACTGTAGAAAACATAGGTCAAACTCATTTAACGTCGTTCAGACAACTCACTTTGTCTTTAAATAGGCTGGAATGGTGAATATCCCCTCTCTCTCAGTGTAAAGAAGTTTAAATGGAAATTTAATCCCTGCAATATCTCAGTATAAGAAAAATAAGTGAGATTTCTACAATTAGTCTTAGTTTTTCTACATCATGAAGATGTACTTTTGATAAAAGAAAAATCTGCCAGCATGACTTTTTTGGGCTTAAATTAATATAAATAAACAGATACATGTGTAAAATTACAAAAAAAATAAATTAAAAAAATTGTTCCGGTAGCTCATTACCCAGACTGTCCTATAATTAAACTGCCTCTGGTAAGAGTAGATGTTACAATTAGGTGATGAATGTGGGCCCTTGGGAAAATTAACTGCCCACCCCTGATCTAGACCAAGCTCTTTATCATTTATGATTGGAATCTACAAAGTTATGCATATCATTTGGACAGCAGTCACATAACATGTAACAGTCACGCAGATCAATAAGTGGCTCTGTCCAGTAAACATTGTGAAGAGTAAACTCTACATTTCTTCATCAGAAATAAATACCATTTGATTGATCAGCTAGACAAAATACAAAAATACAAAGGAAAAAAGGCACGTGTTTCTTATAATGAACATAATAAACAAGCTTCAATGAAACAACCTTCAATTAAAATACCACAGCTGGCTCCTTAGTGTACTGTAGCTAGACAGGTTTGCTCTATTGAATATATCCACTAATCTCAGACATCTTTTTAATCTTTTTTGTACAGGTGACATGAGGAGTTAGTGTCCATACATGTGCCTGAACAGCATGCATCAGCAGTACAGATTGCAGAGCGACACTGTAGTAAATCTTCACATGAATGGAGCAGGTGTGTTTACCTGTGTGATGGAAGGAGGCTGGGCTGGATTAGCAGCTATAATGCAACTCAATCTGAGAGACTGCTGATGAAAGGAGAATGTCACGGTTCATGCTAGTAAGTTCTCGGCTTCAGGTGTTACATAATATTTGGGCATAACAGAAAAACAGTGATAATAATTAGCTATATCCTGAGAAAACTCCATAACTCAGTGCTTACATTTGACCATATTTGAAGAGGTTATGGATAAAATACTCAAATAATTCCCGTTCAGAATCATCAGCATTTGTGTCTTCAGGACAGTCTGAGGAACAGGAAACTGCTGCCCCCTTCTGCTGAATGCCAGTCGGCCAATCCCTCATCAATGATCTGCTTGGGTACAAGTGATGATAGAATCATCAGTTTGTTGGCAGGTGCCGTCATAATCGTCTCTAAGTCTGTGGTGTATAAAAGGACTGCACTAATGCAACTTAATGCAACAGCATTTAACAGCAACTCAGACCTCTTGGACACTACCATCATAATCAACTACCAAGAGAAGCACCACAAGCGGTGAGTTGAAACAACAGGTTAAATCTTTTTTGAATGCTCTTTCTCTTTTTGGACTTCTTTTATCACATGCAGTTTATTATTGTTATCTAAAGGTTCCCATCTTTATTTGGACTTTACTTGGTAGTATGTTTCTGTATCCATCCAGGCATGTAGTATTAGATTATTAATTAAAAAGTAGGTATTTAATAAATAATATGCAATTTAAAATTAATCGGAATAGAAATTCAATCTTTCCTATAGCCTAATATATTTTTTAATACAGTTAATGAGGTGTTAATTCAGTCATATGGAAGACTAGATTATATCAGGGACATTATAAGAAGCATTGAGGTGCTTTCTAATTGTTTCTAATTTTCTTTCACAACTTTGTTTTGCATGATGGAAGGACAACAAATGAGAGTCGTCGAACAATATATGACTGCCTTTAACTATGACCTGAATTTCTAAGAATGATTAAAAAAGCTGAACCTATGAAATTGTTGATTAGAGTGATCATTGTGTGTATTTGTGTAACCATGACTCCCTTTCAGGGCAAAAGCAGAACTTATTATTTATGTAGTCATGTTTTGTACACAGGTTATATTTATTGGACTCTTTTGGCTTTGCATCTGTTTTTTTTTTTTAATTTAATATGCATACATCTATGCACATTTACATGCAAATTGCATTGCTATTTTTCCATTTTTTAACTGTGAACATAAATAAATAAATATTTCAAGCTATTGTCAGTGTAAACCTAGAGGTCACTTCAGCACATCCTCACAGTAATCTGATTATGAAGGCACTTTCAAGCTTGAAGGTATCGCAGCGTTTGATTAGCAACATCAGCACATGGCTTGTCTTTATAGGAGGATAATTACGTCACAAGATTTTATAACTGTTTCATTCATTGTTGGGCATTTTAATGACACAGTGACTTTTGCAGTTGAAACAACAGAAGCATGAATTTGGAGGTGGCCAAACCCGAAGGAAAGACTGGCAACAAAGCTCCCCTCAGAGCCACGGCCCCCGGCTCCCCACGCAAGTCTGCACCCAAGTTCAAACAGAGGAACACGCGGCAGTTCAAGAGCAAACCTCCCAAAAGAGGAGTGATTGGGTATGTCTCTTTCTGATAACCTCACATGAGTCATCTAAGTTTGTCAGATGTCCTCCAATAAAGCTTGTTATTTTCTTTCTTCACCAGCTTTGGAGAGGAGATCCCAGGAATGGAAGGTCTTGGAACTGGTAAGTAAAAATATGAAAGTCAGGTGGTTACATAACCAAAACCTACTTAGATACACATGACACGACCTTTTCTTCCTTTTTAAAAAAAACAACAAAACAAAAAAACAAAAAAAAGCAACTCATGATTTGTTTTGTTCTCTTTGTTTTTTTCATTTTAGACATCACTGTAATCTGCCCATGGGAGGCATACAGCCATCTAGAGCTACATGAGCTTGCCCAGTATGGCATCATCTGATTCTCTCCGCTGTGAAGTTGTTTTTAAATAAATGTGGCAAATTTTAAATTTCAGTATTTAGTTTCAATAATCTGGATCATTAATACTGGCTGAAAAGGTGTCTTTATACGTCTGCATGCTGTGAATGCTGTTCTTTGTCTTATATATTTTATATTGTAAACCTAATTTCATAATGATCTCAAGCTGCCATGTTCACAAAACGTGTATCTCGAATGTGTTCTCGTGTCATTGCTTGAGTCTGTGGTTTTAGCTAGAACTCTGTTAGCTTGGTTTCTGCACAATCGTCAGCACTGTCTTTATCATATTTAATCAAACTCTTGAATAAATGTTGACATTTTTAACACAATTTCAGTAATTTGATTTTGTCCTTTTATTTAACGGTTATTTACTGACCCACACTGTGCATGAGAGATTACATAATTCCCATCATAAATACCATCTGTAATCATCATTATTTATTCAGTATTTGTTAACACTCAGAACACAAAACTTGCTTTTAGCAAACTAGTCAGTTCATTCAAAACAGCGGCAGGAAACCTTGCATATGTGGGACTTGCACATGTGTTTCACATATTTGCAGCAGGTTGTCCACTCTCAGTCACTGAAAAGGTGCTTTTACAATCTTACTCTAATCCTTCTTTTGAGCTGTTCCATTTATTCTGATCTCAGCTCAGAATAAATGAATTCCATTTTTGTTTATTGATTATTTTGTTACATTGTAGGTGCTTGTGATGAAGATGCAGATCTAATCTGCAGGACCTCTACTCCCCAGGTGACCCATTTACAATCACTCCTATGCTGTTGAACTGTTTCACTACTTTGAGATTCTCCAAGAATCCTTCAAATATCAGGAGGTGTGTGTCTTTGAAGGATTTGGGCACATGTGATGAAAAAAAAAAGTTTTGGTGATAGTGTCACTACTGTCCCATAAAACACACACACAGATACAGTTAGTTTCAAGACTTTCCTTGGTCTGACCCACATTGGTGAAGTTAAAATCTATCTGATATGGTTCATCTTTCAGATCACACCTGTTCCCTATTCAGGCTGATTAGATATTTCAGTTAATGAGCAGTTCAACAAGTGTACCTAATGAAGTGGCCAGTGAGTACATGTTCTTGAAAAGTGGAGTTTTTTTGTTTTGTTTTTTTAACACAAAAGAGGTGATAGCCATCGCCAAGCTGCAGTTAACTTTTAACTGAAATACTTTTTTTTTTTTCTTAAACTCTCAGGCATTTTCAAAATGTAAAACATTTTCTGTGGATAATTTGTGTTGGAATTTGCTTTCCTCATTTAAATTATGTCTCATTTCCATTTGCAAAAGTTCAGTCTGTGTGTTTAAGGTCAGGTTGTTTTAAATGATTGACAAATGAAGCCAGAATTTAAGCACAGCCAGAACTCATTAAACCCCAACCAGCATATTGCTGTATTCGTCACTCCTTGTTATAGCTATACTTTATGACGACTGATGCGTTCCAGCAGTCGTATGGTAATAAATAATATTAGAATCTGGACCCCAAACACGACAGTCACAATTATTCCTATCAGGCCCTCGTGCTGCTCGATCCATCGAGAGATTTCCCCCAGACAACCTCCCAGGAAGATCACACTCTGAGCAGTAAACTCATCCAGTAATTGGGCTCCGACACCACACTGAGAGTTCCACACTGTGCCGTTCTCCAAAGGATCCACGCAGCATGTTGCAGGGACACCGCAGGCCAGCACTCCTGGAGCTGAGCAGTTGTAATATCTGAAGAAAGGGAAAAATAACCCAATAAAAAAACTTCACAGCTCATTAACTTCTTCAACACATTCCTACATCGTGACCAACTGGCTTTGATTTACTTTCAAAAAAGTTAAAAAAAAAAAAAGATTTCCAAGTTGCTCACATGTTAATCTCCCAGTCTCTGTAGTTGTCCGCCCCACAGCACTGCAGATTTGACTGAATCTCGTCTGTGATGAACCTCAGATCCAGATCATCTTGGTACCGTGCCACGGCAACTAACATCCCCGATCGCAAGTTACCTTCAATCTGATCTTGTAGAGTATGGGCCACAATAGCGATGATGACTTGAGCTGCGATGAGCACCAGCACCGTGGCTGAGAACAGCTTCAGCAAGCAGCGATTCTCTCTTAGGGCACCCACGCACCCTGACAGGCACAGCACAGTGAGCAGAAAGCCCACGCTCAGAACTACCAGCATTGGGTCAGTGCCAATACTGCTGATCTTCTCCTGAGCAAAGGATTCCTTGCTAATGAGACCCCAAACCCCCACAGCAAGAATCAGCAGGCCCAGAACTGTGAACAACAGATTGCATACGATCAGAAAGTATTTTAGGAAATAGTCCATGAAAGAATAACCATAACAGGGATGGATCCTGGCATCTGTGGGACTGTTGTGTTGCTGTCCGCTGTTTGTCCCTGCTTGAAAATCAGTAGTGACCAAGGCAAGCTCCTCAGCATTGTTTTTTGTAGATCCTGCCTTTAGACACACAAGAATGCCACAAAAAATTAAAGCCACCCCAGAAATGTAAATACAGGTGAACAGAGGAACACAGTATTCTCAAACTAACCCAGTAACACACCTACCTTTGGTAAGAGTGGACTGGTCTCATTCGGAGTAGCATCTCGTCTCAGCCATGGCCAAGGGATTCTTTTTGTAGGCAAAAATCTCCTCATCTTGTCAACCACTGGGAAACATCAGCTGGTCCGAATGACACAGGCTAAAATGTAACAGAGGGCAATCATTTGCTACAATACAGAAAAGCATGTGAGCTGAGCTGGAGTAACCATTGCTGTGCTTAGCCTCAGGGGTGGGATTTCTTCATCATGTGAGAGTCACAGTGAGGGGATTAAAAGGGTATCGCAGCATGTCGGAGACACACACTCACACAAAAGTGGGCATCTGAATAGAACTAGGTTCTTTTTATTCAACTCTACTCGTGTGCAATAAAGCAGGACCTGTAAAGGATAATATATTGCCCTACAGTGGGACCCATGGGTCAAAGACTCACAAAAATGTCTCCTGATGGTGATTACCACAAAAGGAAGAAATTAGAAGACATATTTTAAAATCCTTGTTTTAATTTTCCAGAAACCTGGAAAATGTGTTTTAGGCCTCAAACAAGAAACAACATTGTAGCAGCTGGGCAACCACTAAAACCAGTTTTAAGTTTCAAAATCTACATAGGTTCCCAGCTTTCTTGCTTTTTATAATGAGTCTTGATGCATTCTCAATCATCCAGGAAAGTAAATCTCCAAAAGTTGAATCTGTTCATCTGGACGTAGCGTTTTGTGGGAGAAACGTTTCGTCACTCATCCAAGTGACTTCTTCAGTCTCAGCTGACTGCAGGTTTCCCCAAACCTTATAAACAGTACATTTGCATAATGACTGAAACCAGCCCACTGAAGGAACAATGGGCTGTGAGGTCAGTTCCTTAATCATAATTATGCAAATTCCCATGACCATTGATCAACAATCACTGACCAAAACCCACTGATCATTATGGAGGCAGATGAAACCATGGTCTCGTACGACGTTACATCTCTCTTCACTTGCATCCCAGTCACGGAAGCGTTGGAGGTAGTCCGTAAGAGATTACAGGATGACACCAACCTCAGCAACAGGACCACTCTCAGCATCGACCAAGTGAGTTTGCTTTTGGAACTGTGTCTTCATTCCACCTACTTCACATACAAGGGTCAGTTCTACAGGCAGAAACATGGGTGTGCCATGGGCTCCCCAGTTTCACCCATCGTGGCCAATTTGTACATGGAAGAAGTGGAAAAGAGGGCTTTGCTATCCTACCCTGGAACACCACCAAGCCATTGGTTCAGATATGTGGATGACACCTGGGTGAAAATCAAATCTCAGGACGTACTACATTTCACGGATCACATTAACTCGGTGGACCGACACATCAAATTCACCAGGGAGGATATGAAAAGTGGCAGGTTAGCCTTCTTAGACTGTGAGATTTCCATCAGTAATGGGGGACATCTAAAAGCTGACGTGTACCGTAAACCTACACATACGGATCAGTATCTAAGGTTCGACTCTCATCATCCACTGGAGCACAAACTGGGTGTCATCAGGACGCTACAACACAGAGCAAACACCATCCCCACTGACACAGCGGCCAGGCAAGCAGAAGAACATCACATCAAGAAGGCCCTGAGTAAATGTGGTTATCCCAGCTGGACTTTTGTCAAAGCGGGAAAGGCACCTAAAGAAAGCTCCAGTCGATCCAGGAGAGAGGGACAACCGCTGCCCAGGCGAAAACCTGTAGTGATCCCATATGTGTCAGGAGTATCGGAACAGTTGAGACGCATTTTTTCTAAACACCGGGTCTCTGTGGCTTTTAAACCCCAAAACACGCTGCGCCAAAAACTGGTCCACCCCAAGGATCGGGTCCCCCGACACAAACAGAGTAACATAGTGTACGCTGTTAAGTGCCAGGAGGATTGCCAGGATTTATACATCGGGGAAACCAAACAACCTCTAGCGAAGCGGATGGCACAACACAGAAGAGCAACCTCATCAGGCCAGGACTCTGCAGTTTATTTACACCTACAGGCCAGTGGACACTCTTTCAATGATGAGGATGTACACATCCTGGACAGGGAGGAACGCTGGTTTGAGCGCGGAGTCAAGGAGGCCATTTACGTGAAAAGGGAAAGACCATCTCTGAATCGAGGAGGGGGCCTAAGGGTACATCTTTCGCCATCTTACAATGCTGTGATTGCAGCCATTCCCCAACTCTCTGTGAATGGTACTCATGGCCATTGATCAGTGTTCTTTGATCAGTGGGTTTTGGTCAGTGATTGTTGATCAATGGTCATGGGAATTTGCATAATTATGATTAAGGAACTGACCTCACAGCCCATTGTTCCTTCAGTGGGCTGGTTTCAGTCATTATGCAAATGTACTGTTTATAAGGTTTGGGGAAACCTGCAGTCAGCTGAGACTGAAGAAGTCACTTGGATGAGTGACGAAACGTTTCTCCCACAAAACGCTACGTCCAGATGAACAGATTCAACTTTTGGAGGTTTTTATAATGAGGATTTTCCAGGTGCATTTGGTTTCCTGCCGTGTATGCAACTTAACATTTATCACTGGATTAATAGAGACTAATCATATTATATCTGTCAAGGTAAACGTTCACTAGTTAGAGCTGGTTGGCCATGCAGTCAGGTATCATGCACAAGAACTTATAATGACATTTTCTTCTAACTTTTACAAAAAGTTCAGAAAACCGAGACTCTTCTAACGTATGGCATGAATAATCCCAGACTAAGAACAGAAAGCAAATGAATTGTCATATTTATTAAATATAAAACACACTTTACTAACCAAGAGGAATTCAGAACTTCTCAGAAGACTGAGTAAAATGTTTGGTCCTGAAGTTTTTAATCAGAAACAGCATCTTGCATTCCTTTGTGAATGACCTTAGTTGTGTTCAGACTAATTTCTATATCATATCATGTTGCACACACTGCACAAAAAAACAAGGCAGCCTCTAGTAATGATGCACATACATCTTTAAATCCACAAAACACATCAAATGAGTAAAGTCTTTGAAATGTGTAATTTTTTTTGGCAGGTTTGTAAAAACGGTTCAAGGAAGCTATTGTATGGTTGAAATATGAATCCACTGTGGAAGATTGTGCTTACTGACTTAAAAAAAGCAAATATGTATGTTTGAACTTTATACTTAAAAGGTTTATGAAGACAGCTTCTAACATCCCAACATTAGCAAATTACTTAGTGCTCCACATTTTCTTCCTAATATAGTAACTCGTGGCTCCAAAATACCAACATGACCACAGCTAAAATGCTAAAGTCAGCCTTCAAAATATGATGAAATCAATGGAGGAAATTACAGGGGCATGTTTTACATAAAGTGAAAGAAATGTAGAAGTGTCAATTCAGTTTTAGTTAAATTTAAAATGTGTTAACCTAAAAACCTTACAAATTATAATCCCTCAAATTAACTCCCTGCCTCTCAGACTTATCAGGGTTTTTGTTATCAGTCAAATGAGATGAAACACCACCCAAACACAGATGAAATGGTCATAGATTACCTTCTGTAACAAATAAGAAGAAATGCAACAGTTCTCATTGTGGAGCTTCTGTTTGTATTTAACACCTGATATATTTCACAGTAAAAATCCTCTGTTGTTCTGATAAAGTCGTTATGAAGTGATGTGCTACTGAGAGTCAATAACAAGCAGCACATGAGAGAGCAGATGTGACACTGAGTGAAAAAACAGAGGGAGAAAGCGAGGCCTGGTTATCTCACTCTCTGGCTCTGCTGGTCCACTGCGCTCATTCTTTCCTCTGGCTGTGCCGAACTGAGCTGCAGGGAAATGGAAGGAAGCTGTGCTCACTGCTGCAGGCACTGACTGATGATGGACTCCAGGCTTGTAAGGCTTGGCTTTAGTCCTTCCATAAATTTGATTCCATATCCATATGATTAATAAAAAAAATAAAAATAAATAAATAGACATGCTCACTTATACTAGCTAGAAAATTATTTGTGGGTAAGTTGTGGGATTTATCAGATAAGGCTTTAGCTTTTTACTGGGATGGATGACTGGTGGAAAATAACTAAGTAATTTTAAAACGGATTACTTTCATTTTATGATACCTTTTAATCCTTGTCTGCGATTTTTTTTCACAGGTAACTATTTTAATGCTGCTATGTATATTTAGCAGGTGTACCACTGCTGAATAGTTGATGACGCTGCACAAAAAGATGAAAAAAAGTAGAATATTGGCTTATATACTTTTATTTCTATAATTTAAATCCCATATAACCTACTTTAAAAATAAAGAAAGAAATAAAAGATCCGAATACTTTTTCCTTCGTGGCACATTTGGGAACTTCCAGTGTTGGCCCTGTGGTTTCTCAGGTCATGGAAAGTATCACTGGGGAAAATGAACTCCAGCTTGTTAGGGTCAGCAGACAAATAACCACTATCAAAAAATGGTTTTTCATTTAATTATAAATTATGAGCCTACGTTCAAATAAGAAAATATATTTATCGTGACTGATTGTTGGCAGAAAAAAAAGTTGGATGTCAGCTAGTCGTTATTAAACAAATCTTCCTGTTTCCTTTTAAATCTTTTGGGAGGATGGGGATTTAAAAAGTATTTAGTTCCTGCCTGTCAGCGCTGAAGATGTATGGTCCATATGACGTGATGTTCATCCCACCTACTGCATATACAGTTTGGTATACTGTCTGTGTGTGTAAAGGTGTTGCAGATGGCAGGGAGCGCTGCCCAGTTACATTCCTTTATAGCAGTGATGGGTGCACCTCAGCTCATATATCAGCACAACTATCTGCAGACATCTGCAGACATCAGCATACCCAGCGGCACATCTTTCAAACAGAATGAGGAACTCTGATCTGAAATAAATCAAAGCTGGAATTTTATTAAAAAAAAAATCTGAGACAGGAAAAAAGCACTAATGTTGTCCAGTATTTTCATATGACCTGAAGCTGCTGGTTTTTGAGTAGAAGAAGTAGAAAGATAAATAGCTGTTTGAAGACTATATAGGTTATAGACTGGTTGCACTCGCTTGTGGAAAACTATCCAGAGTATGAAATCCATCTTAGCCATGAAACTATATGTCATGTGTTGCATCACTGCACATCAAATCTAAACCCACTTCCACAGTTATGTAGATTTATTAAGGTTGGCTCACATCAGACTGAGTGAACTAATGCAGTAAACCACACAGCAGCTTAGTAAAGTTAGAAATTAAGGCAGCTGAGGTGTTAAGGAATATCTTTGAGGCTGCATAATTTTCTCTTTAATTGCTATTTTAAAGTTAATCTGGGCCTCTAACCCATTTTCTAATTCTGTGATGCTTTTGGATATTTTCTTTTTTTCTATTAATATGGTCGAATGTGTGTTTTTTATTGTCCCATTTGCATCAAGTGAGTGCGGCTCACCAGGTTTTGATCACCCTTGACGGTTAAAGTGTTGCTGGCTGGATTTGTCGTAGCCCAGATGTTGAGCAGATTGTATTACAGTAGGCAGTAAGAATGTTATCCTGGAGCCATACTTCTACATCAAACACCTTCTCTGGATTGGAGCCTATGGGGAGCACAGTTGTCACATGCCACCCACACAACCTAAAAGACATGTGGAGCAGAGATGCGGCATCAGAAATGATCAGGACCTCCTATTATGGCTATTTTAGAAGATGCACAGTCTATAAGATACGAGAGATGAGGCAAGAGTGGGACGCATATGAGTGCGAGTGGGTTTAGGGAGATTTTGTTTTTGTGCACGTGAATGCTGCAGTGTGCACACATGCTAAAAGAGCTGAGGATGTCACCGCCCTGAATCAGTGACGTGGATGGGATCAGGTGGGGAAATTGCTCCGGGAGTTTGGGGAAGGAGTTATAAGAGAATTCTGCACAACTCATGTTTTCTCAGTGTGTCACTGCTGTAGGATCATACAGTACAGAGAGTGTGTTCTGGTGCTCTGATCTGAGAAGACCCCTGGCACTTCTTTGCAAAAAAGGTAGCGTAAAAACCCAAATTTAAATTTACTTTCTTGCTCTTTTTGGAACAAAACTAAACAATTTTTTATAGCTTAAAAAGGTGAACAAAAGACGAACTTATGACTGAACTAATTTCTCATCAGCTTTTCTTCAACCGAAAGACTGTTTAGTATTTTTGTAACGTGGCCTGGCAGCACTTTTCGGTAAACTTGCTCCACAGCAGCACCCACAGCCTATATTCTTGTGCTTGTTAGATGAGAACGATGAGGATGAAGTTGGCTCTCATTATGCTGTGCATGATCTCAGCGTGTGGAGCTCAGAAATCGAAACAGGAGACATCACGCTGGGAACCTAAAGGTCTGAAAATGATTTTTAGTAATGTGACCTTTGACCACTGAGGTTGTGTTTTTAAAACTTGGAGTAAATAATGACCTGTTTGTTTATACGCTTAAACTCTGTGTTCAGCAGTACAGACTAGTGCCAAGACTTGCTCAAACCTGACTCAGGTGCTAGACAACTGGAAATTTGCTATTCTGACCCAAGTGAAAGACTTGCTGATCAATGACCACGCTTCAGTCCTTCCTGAATATAACAGGTGAGTTATATTATCTTCTGATTAAACTGGATGTACACAGCAATGATTGCAGACAGACGAGTCTAAATGTTAAGTAAGAGTAAGGTCAAACATCCAGGAAAAACAACGCTCGGTGATGTCAGTGAACATTTGACTCGTCCTCAGGGTTTGTTGAAATAAAGACTTATGTAATCTGCTCTGTGCTGCACATGAATTGTCAGTGCCAGTAAAGCGATCAATGATTGCTGTTGTTCACATGAGGCCAGCTCTGCTTTGTAAATGACCTCAGTGTACTTACTGTGCCAAAATACAATAGTGAGTGTTTCATCATGCTCTGGCAGACATTACTCCAAGTCAGTGAACATTTCATCTGGTGATTAGATTCTGAACTGTGATTGCAACACTTAGGATCACAGTTCACCAGAACTTTTCCCAGTAAACATCTAAGGTCAGCCTAAGTGACCGTCTCTACTGGACAAAAGCTGTGCTATGTTTTGCACTTTCATTTTTTTCAGGGGACTTCCGACCTTTACGTCTGTTATCCTGATGTTTTCCGTCGACAGTGAGGCTGTTTCCACTTAACAGCATGTCGTGACTTTCCTGTTTATGCTGCCAATTTGACTTGGTTCTCTTCTTAGTTATGTTTTGCCAATAAACAATGTTCATGTTTCATGAAACCTTACAGTGCCAAAGTTCTTTGAATGGTCATTCTGATACTGAAACCATTTACTTTTCCACATGTCCTCTTATGTGTCCAGGATCCAACCTCTTTCAGATGCTCTGGGAGACCTCTACCGGCAGTTTAACACTTTAAAGGATGAGCTGGGAAAGTTTACCACAAAGCTCGACAGAATGGAGGCTTTCGTGGATGAGCTCAAGGATGGCAGATACGCCCTGCCTCAGCGGCCCGTACATAGGCTCCAACCCAGCTTTGGTCTTAGGTCTCCTCTGCGTGCACAGATGAGGGGTCCTGAAAGGAGGATAATCACTAGCCCAACACTGAGAAGGGCAAGGAGGAGAGGACCGCAGAAATCTTAAACCTGTTGGCTTTTTTGTTTGGTATAAATGCAGATTTGTTGAAAATAAATGTTTATATATTTTTCAGAAGAAGAGGATTGTTTTATACTATTTCTTTGATGAGTATGGTGTGAGAAAAAAAGCTAAATAAAATGGCTTTAATGAGACTTTATTAAAGCAAACTATAGCCACCTGCTGGTACAAAATCACAATAAACCACAAGGTGGCAGCATTTATCAAATTATCTTCACTATATGCTGTTTTTGGATGCATCAACGGGCTGGACTTAAAGTCAAATAAATGGCTAAACATGTAGTTAAGGAGTGTTTTATATTACCTCATTATGATTTTTTTATTACTTTAATTAGCATCGCAAGTCTTTGGTTTGTATTTGATTTGTTTATCCAAATACTTATTAAATTATAGATTTAGTGCAACTCCTTGAGTGTACTTGGAGCATTTTTTTTTTACAAATAGGATGAAGTATTTTACAATGTGTTATTGATTCATAATCACAGCAACCGTAGCAGTGCTGCTATGCAAAATACTGCATCTCTTGAAACACGGAAACTTTCAGGTGGAGTAACTACCTTTGGAGAAGAACTTATGAACCACTAATCACTTCAACCAGGAAAGAATAGAACTGCAGAGCTACAGGATTACTTCAAAGAGCTACTTGTTAAACAATAAAATAAAGATGAAGTTCACAATGTTCAAACTCTGGTGGCAAAATATACAAAAAAGTTACAACAAACACTGCTCAGCTTAGTTTCCTGTCAAAAGTTCTTGCTTATTCACAGGTCATTCCTACCCCCACATTTCTAACAGCCAGATGCATCAGTGGTCATATGTGCCCTGACACAAGTCTGTGGTGGTATTTGACTGACCAATAAACTACTGGGCAGATCTTCAAAGGAGCATGTTTTATCAAAGGGGTTCAAAAAGAAAAAAAAACTGTGAATATCCATCCATCCGCTTCCGATTATCCTTTCCAGGGCCCCGGGCGCTGAAGCCTATCCCAGCTGTCATAGGGCAAGAGGCGGGGTACACCCTGGACAGGTCGTCAGTCTGTCGCAGCACTAACACATAGAGACACAGACAACCATTCGCACTCACATATTCACACTTATGGGCAATTGAGATTAATCAATTAACCTATCCCCACTAACTGCATGTCTTTGGACAGTGGGAGGAAGCCGGAGGAAGCCACGCAAACATGGGTTTGCGTGGGTTCTCCCCAGCTCATGGCAAGAAAAGATATATTAATCATCCATTGGATCAGTATGCTGCGCTAAAGAAATTGCACACACATAATTATACAAAAAACATTAAAAAGCAAACATGGGGAGAACATGCAACTCCACACAGAAAGACCCCGGCCTGATGGTGGAATTGAACTCAGGACCTTCTTGCTGTACAGCAACAGTGCTAAGCATCATACCACTGTGCTGCCCAGTGAATATGCCTTAGAAAAAAAACATTGCATACCCTGAAATATGAGCAGGATGCTAGCTTTCAAAACACTGCCCATGTGATTAATGATATTATATAATGATGTATATATGTCTGCTTGATGCCTGCTGAAACACCTTGACTGTTTTTCATTCACCTAACCTTTGGTATTCACCTTGATTAGCAATGACAATAACAGCAATGCCAGAATTGTGCTGTTAACAGAATCTTAATTCCAACAAATTGGATCAACAGTATATCCTGAATTCAAATATATATATAAAATAAAACGGCTCTAAAATGAAAACACATTTAGATTTATTGTAAAAAAAACCCCTCAAACATTTACAATATTTGAAATAAGTTGGATTTTGATCTAAATATGCAAATTCTTAGAGTTGAGTTGTGATCAAAATTTTTTTAGTATTGAAGCTCCTCCTCCTCTGCTTACTCTATATAGGCCTCAGTCTCTTATATTACTCAGTTCACTTCTCAGCTGGACAGCAAAGAGAATACGCTATACTTTCAACATGCTGAGAACCTTCTGTACTCTTATTGCTCTAGCATGTAAGAGCGGCTACTGGTTCATTTTATAGTCTGTATTTAGAAACATAAAACTTTATTTAAATATTAATTAATTTAAACATTCTTTTTTTCTCTAACAGGTGTGGATGCTGCAAAAGTGTTGACCCAGACACCATCTGTCCACACAGTTTCTCCAGGAGAAGAGGTTCTGCTCAAATGCAACATTCAGACAGATGAAGGCTATTATGTCAGCTGGTACAAACAGGTCCCTGGTTCTACTCCTCAGTATATTCTGAGATTTTATCATAGCCACAGTTCACCCAGCTTTGGAACAGGATTCTCCTCAGACCGATTTAATTCTAAAGCCTCATCAAACATTGATTATCAGTTTATCATTAAGCGAGCAGAAGCAGGAGACTCTGCAGTGTATTATTGTGAGACATGGGATAACTCTGCTCAGGAGAGCGTATCACAGTGATTTACACTGTGACAAAAACCTCTTTACAAAGTACTTCTGCTTTCAGAGTCTTTGACATTTTGTTAACAATGACTATGTGTCTGCTAGACGTCCAACTGGATCATGGATAAGGTTAACACATATGAAGTGTCTTTGGGCTCGCAGACTTCAGAGAAAAATATCAAGAATATCAGAATATCTTACTAAATAACAGAGGACCAGAAGGAGCATTTAAAATCTTCTTGCACATTGATTTTGCTGTTTACTGATTACCAAACATGTTAAAATAAAACAAAAGGGTTAAGTGACTTTTACTGGACATTTAACTTTACCATAGTTAGAATAAATAAAATGTTGTGCTGTGTCACATTTGTAGACCTGGGACAGTTAAAGGCATGAGTGTCACTGGTTTAAAATGCTTATTTTAAACCTGCAACCTTCACACTCTGTTAGTAAAGCATCACCTCTCTACTCCTCCTTCTCTTTTCCCCAAAATGCACCTGCAGGTCTGAGCATCTAATTTATAACGTCAAGAAAGTGAAAGAGAGTTATAGGTCTTTCTAAAATAAGATGTAACTGCCCCTGACTGGAAATGTTGTATTTCACTATTCTTTGTTAATTCAGGGAATTAACGGAATACTGCTTTGGTTTTGTCCAAGAATAACTTTATTTATTTTATAAGAAACAGTAAACAATGTCCAGCTGTACAACTTTTGCAGCTCTGTTGTTGTCATACAAACATTTGATATGAAAAATGTTGCTTTTTAAACATTTAGTTGCCATTACAGCTTAATCCTAATTTTTAAATGACTAGTACACATAAAAGTCTGAGCTGCTATGAAATGACTGTTTACAATGCATTTTAATGTTAAAGAATCCAGTTTGCAGCAGAGTTTTTTTGTGGCTGATCTGAATTTAGATACTATAAAAAATCTCCTAGTATGGATCCTTGGATACAGCTGTTGTAGCTATTTTTACGTAACGTTTATGTTCAACAATAAATCAGTTTTATATTCCTGCTTTATTAACAGATCCAAAGATTATGTGAAAGTAGAAGTGGCAAAAACTTACAAAAACTTTCTTATTTGCAAATAAAACAACCAGATAAAATGTATAGATTCACCTGACTACACACACTTTGTTATTTAACTTAACAGGACATTAATCCCAACAAAACATGTCCTGAATTTAAATATATTCATAAATAAAAATAACACTGCTGTAAACTGAAAACATATTTAGTAGACTTATTCTAAAAATAAACATTTATGATATTTAAAATAATTTAGTTTGGTGTAAATACCCTAATTTCTAGTTGAGTTGTGATCGTACAGTTTTAGTACTGAAACTCCTCCTCCTCCTCTCCTTAGTTATTAAAAGTCTCAGTCTCTCTTCATTGCTCAGTTCATCTCTCAGCTGGACAGCAAAGAGAATACACAATACTTTCAACATGCTGGAGACCATCTCTACTATTATTGTTGCTTTAGCATGTAAGATAATCTTCTGGTTCATGTTATAGACTGCACTTTGAGACATAAAAACAGACTTACTGCGATTTTTTTCTCTGACAGGTGTGGATGCTGCAAAAGTGTTGACCCAGACACCATCTGTCCTCACAGTTTCTCCAGGAGAGGAAGTTCTGCTCAAATGCAACATTCAGAGACCTGAAAACTATTATGTCAGCTGGTACAAACAGGCCCCTGGTTCTACTCCTCAGTATATTCTGATGTTTTATCATGAGCACAGTTCACCCAGCTTTGGAACGGGATTCTCCTCAGACCGATTTAACTCTAAAGCCTCATCAAACATTGATTATCAGTTTATCATTAAGCGAGCAGAAGCAGGAGACTCTGCTGTGTATTACTGTGAAACATGGGATGACTCTGCTAAGGAGAGAGTATCACAGCGATTTACACTGTGACAAAAACCTCTTTACAAAGTACTTCTGCTTTCAGAGTCTTTGACGTGTCATTTAGACTGTTTGTCTGCAGCTGCCAATAAAAACACAAATCATCAGACAGATCCATCCTCTACAAGTTGTTGAGATTATATGACATTATTGTATCTGTACACATTTTAATTATATTCAGGGACAGCCTTTGTTTTTTTTTTTTTCAGAAATAAATTTCTGTACTCTCTCAGTGTCTTATGCTGTATATATTTGTTTTTTACTGAATCGATTCTGTGTGGTTTTGGATTATGTCCTTCGTGTATTTTCAGACTTCAGCCTCCCTCCTCCTGTCCTGACAGTCTTCACTCCATGCAGTGCTGAACTCCAGTTCAACAAAGCCTCTCTGGTCTGTCTGACCATCCAAACATCAGACTGGGTGAAGTGTCTTTGTGAAAACCATCAAGAGGTCATAATGTATCAATGAATAGTAGATGCCTGTGCAAGTAGGTAATATAGCTGATAAAATTACTTATAAAGCTAGACAAGATGAAAAGAGAGCAAAATCATCTTTATCCACAGCTCCTCCACCTTTTGGTACTATTAAATGATACCTCAAGCTCATTCTCTCTTTAGCCTATAAAAACAGTCCAATATTGTTTGAAGTTACAAATCTGCTCTCATCTCACACTGACAACTGGCCAGTGATTCTCTGCACTCTCATCAAAGTTCTAGCATGTAAAGAATCTGATGTCCACTGCAGACTTATGCACAGATGTAACTGTCTGTTTCTCTTGACTCCACGTCTTCTTGTTGTTTGCAGGTGTGAGTGACACAGAAACCTCCTGCTGTATCAGTGTGAAAAGGAGCGACAGCAAGCTCGGACTGTAACCTGAGGACTGCAACTGACCAGCCTGCTTGCTGGCATAAACATATTCCAGGAGGAGACAATCAGCATGTACTGCAGTTTCGTCATGACTGGAGTTCTCAAAAAATTATGGTTCAGGTTTCTCCTCTCAAAATTCACATCAACTCATCAGTCAACATCAGATTATCATCATCAGTGTGGAGGAGGGAAACTCTACAATCTATTACTGTCAGGAGACAGCTTCACAAGGGATGCTGCATCACTAGTTTACACTGTGACATAAACCTTTTCACAGATACTTCTGCTTGTTCATACTTTATACTGATCACAGAGCTGTCACACAAACTCACCAGCTGCACACAGTTGGAGATGTGAGTCCTCATTTGTTCTGAGATGTGACCATTCTGATGGCTCATCCAGCTTTACAACAAGATTCTCCTCGGACTGATTCACCTCTATTCAACTTTATTACCAAGCAGGCAGAGGCAAGACTGACTCAGACTGTCACAAAAACCTGAGATACACAACAACTTTCATGAGATCTGAAAAACACAAAACATAAATACACATCTTTTCAAATTATTTTCAGCTTTTATAAGCATTACACTAAGTAATCTTCAATTTTTGTCAAAGGTACGGTTTAATTTTTGTTTAAATGATCTACTTGATATCACTTTTTGAGAAACTTAAATCTATCTTTAAATGCTGAAGAGGGATCAAGTTAAAACACTGGAAAATCATCATATAGGACATGAAAAGATTGTAAAAATTAAAAAAAGAAGGAAAGAAATAACAACAAGAAGAAGATGATGATGCTAAAGACATTACCAAGTCAAGTCAAGAGGAGAAATATACATATGTATTTTTAAGCTCCTCCTCCTGTTAGTCATATTAAAAGGCTCCTTCAGCACCTCCTCTCTTCATCCTACAGAAGCAGTACAGCCACTTTAAGGTTACAAATTAGAAGTGCATTCTCAGCTCACACCGAGAACATGCTGGTGACTCTTTGTGCTCTCATCACTGCTCTGACATGTAAACACTTTGACTTATATTGCACACATATATACTAATGTCAGTGTGTTTCTCTTGACTTCATGTCTTCTTGTTGTTTGCAGGTGTGAGTGGTGTGACAGTGGTGACACAGAAAACTGTGCTATCAGTGAGCAAAGGAGAGACAGCCACCATGGACTGTAACCTGGGGACTGTTACTGGCAGTGCTGCTCGGTGGTATAAACAGATTCCAGGAGGAGTTCCTCAGTATGTGCTGCGGTTTTATCATGGAAATACATCTCCAACCTATGGCTCTGGATTCTCCTCTCCAAAATTCACATCCACTCATCAGTCAACATCAGATTATCGTTTTATCATCATCAATGTGGAGGAGGGAGACTCTGCAGTCTATTACTGTCACACATGGGATGACTCTGCTAAAGAGCATGCATCACAGTGATTTACACCATGACAAAAACCTCCTCACTGTTACTTCTGCTTTTTTTTCCCAGTGAGCAGTGGGATCTCTACCAGCACTGCTGTTCCGACACCAGCACAGACTTTCCAAATCAGCAGTGTCTTTGTGAAAACCATCAAGACACCAGAATGTAACACTTAATAGATACCTGTGTAACGCATGTGCTGTTTGCTCATTTGTTTACATTTTAGAAATCACAAAAAAGGTAAAAGGTTTAACCCACATGTGCAGACTTATGCACAGATGTAACTGTCTGTTTCTCTTGACTCCACGTCTTCTTGTTGTTTGCAGGTGTGAGTGACACAGAAACCTCCTGCTGTATCAGTGTGAAAAGGAGCGACAGCAAGCTCGGACTGTAACCTGAGGACTGCAACTGACCAGCCTGCTTGCTGGTATAAACATATTCCAGGAGGAGACAATCAGCATGTACTGCAGTTTCGTCATGACTGGAGTTCTCAGAAAATATTGTTCAGGGTTCTCCTCTCAAAATTCACATCAACTCATCAGTCAACATCAGATTATCATCATCAGTGTGGAGGAGGGAAACTCTACAATCTATTACTGTCAGGAGACAGCTTCACAAGGGATGCTGCATCACTAATTTACACTGTGACATAAACCTTTTCACAGATACTTCTGCTTGTTCATACTTTATACTGATCACAGAGCTGTCACACAAATTCACCAGCTGCACACAGTTGGAGATGTGAGTCCTCATTTGTTCTGAGATGTGACCATTCTGATGGCTCATCCAGCTTTACAACAAGATTCTCCTCGGACTGATTCACCTCTATTCAACTTTATTACCAAGCAGGCAGAGGCAGGAGACTCTGTTTGCTATTTGGTGGCTGTGCTGATGAAGCTGAATCACATTGATTGAGGCAGTGACAAAAAAAACCTAAATTAGAGACATTACAGTTTTAAAGAAAATCCAACATTACTCATCTCAAATCTTTAAATCTCGAACAAAACATGTAATGGGATTACATTAGGGGTTGGAGGCAGATGGCATTTCTGCTTTCAGCTTAACTTACAGAGTCATCCCATGTCTGACAGAAATACTGAGCAGAACAGTGACTCAGACTGTGACAAAAACCTGAGATACACAACAACTTTCATGACATCTGAAAAACATCAAACATAAACACACTTCTTTTCAAATTATTTTCAGCTTTTATAAGCATTACACTAAGTAATCCTCACTTTTTGTTAAAGGTACAGTTTAATTTTTGTTTAAATTATCTACTAGATATCACTTGTTGAGAAACTTAAATCTATCTTTAAATTCTGAAAAGGGATCAAGTTAAAACACTGCAAAATCATCATGAAGGACATGAAAAGATTGTAAAAATTAAAAAAAGAAAAAAGAAGGAAAGAAATAACAACAAGAAGAAGATGATGATGCTAAAGACATTACCAAGTCAAGTCAAGAGGAGAAATATACATATGTACTTTTAAGCTCCTCCTCCTGTTAGTCGTATTAAAAGGCTCCTTCAGCACCTCCTCTCTTCATCCTACAGAAGCAGTACAGCCACTTTAAAGTTCCAAATTAGAAGTGCATTCTCAGCTCACACCAATAACATGCTGGTGACTCTTTGTGCTCTCATCACTGCTCTGACATGTAAATACCTTGACTTATATTGCACACACATATACTAATGTCAGTGTGTTTCTCTTGACTTCATGTCTTCTTGTTGTTTGCAGGTGTGAGTGGTGTGACAGTGGTGACACAGAAAACTGTGCTATCAGTGAGCAAAGGAGAGACAGCCACCATGGACTGTAACCTGGGGACTGTTACTGACAGTGCTGCTCGGTGGTATAAACAGATTCCAGGAGGAGTTCCTCAGCATGTAGTGAGGTTTTATCATGGCTGGAGTTCTCCACGCTATGGCTCTGGGTTCTCCTCTCCAAAATTCACATCCACTCATCAGTCAACATCAGATTATCGTTTTATCATCATCAATGTGGAGGAGGGAGACTCTGCAGTCTATTACTGTCACACATGGGATGACTCTGCTAAAGAGGATGCATCACAGTGATTTACATCATGACCAAAACCTCCTCACTGTTACTTCTGCTTTTTGAAACCAACCCACTAACTGTTAATAAACAATGAATTACTCTATTTTGGGAGTATTATTTTCTCTCTTACCAATTCTTATTTTTCATTTAGGAACTCTCAGTTCTGTTCACTATCTAACCTTCTATTACCAAATGACTTTGACATAATATACATTCTGTTGATTTTCTCCCCAGAGAGAACCCAGAGCCAAGCAGCAGCCATAAATGCTGATGCTTGGTATTTCTGTCAGACATGGGATGGCTCTGATTAAGACATACAGACATAAATAAAATAGAAACAAATATTTCCGTTGTGTGTGTTTTTAGGAACACCTCTTTATATCATATGTTGTTTTAAAGGAAGAATATTAACCCTCATTCACTGTGACAAAAAACTAAATGTGAGACTCTACAGATTTTATAAATAAATTCTAACCATTTGAAATCATTACATTTTTTTGACTTTGACTTTTTTTTGTTAATTTGTTGTTGTACTGTGCATTTAAAATATAGAGGTTAAAGCTGTGTAAATGCTGACCCCAGCCCAGCAGCCAGACTCTAAAATTCAACAGGTAACAAAAGCAGTGATGAGCAGTCAGACTGCAGCCTCCTTTTCTACCTGTTCATGTTTCTAAACTAGAATCACAGTGACGACTGCTGTGCTGATGGCTTTGAGTTCACACCTAAACACTAAGAGAAAAATCATGTGTGTGTCCTCCTTAGGATATGAATTTCTGTTGTTGTGTGGGACTGTAGCCTCAGGTTTATATTGTTCACTGGCAATTATGAGACAATGAATTTCAGGCCATTTCATGGAGAAACGCAAAAGTAATGTAACTAGTGTAGAGAATGACTTTCTACTGGGAATAATTCAGTCATGTGCATTATTTGTGCATTATCTTTAAGAATAGTAATGAGTAATGTATAAAACATTACTTTCTTTGAGTAATAACCCAACAATGATCACAGCAAAGAGGGGAAATACCTCTAACAAGTTCAAATGTTTGGCCACACAGTGTGCAAATAATTTTCATGAATGTAATGTGTTTAACATGCTTTTCAGTGATGTTGGTGACTCTAGAAGCAAAGCCAGTGAGAATTCAGTGAGGCTCAATAAAGAATCGAATTGATAAATAATATTGATAATCACTAAATCACTAAATTCTTATCAAGTCCCATCCCTACTTTGTGCTGTATTTTTATTATAGCTATATTTTTCCACTTTATGGGTTTGGCTTCTCCTCTCCAAAATTCACATGTACTCATCCGTCAACATCAGATTAGCATTTGATCAACAATATATGGGGAAGCGACACTGACAGTGAAAGTTGGTCTCTACAGGATATTTCAGTTCCTCTCCCCTCATCAGTGACAGTCAGGAGATTTTTGTACATCCATGTATACAAACTGAATCACTGTGGTATTCGGACAAGGCACCAAGCTGATTGTGACAAGTAAGTACTTTTAAACTGATCATGAAACAGGAGGTATTTGTGTTTATGCTTAGATTCTCTAATTTTCTCATTTCTCATATACTTAGATTTTTCTTTAGACTTTTTTTTTGCTGTTTCATGCAGTCTGCAAGCTACAGAGTCGATCACACATTGTAATGTGACTTAAGTTCTTCATTAGTGCACAGACACAGATATTGAACTTGATTATTCTTAGAAAATGATAGTATTATCTGCCTCTCAGAAAACATTTTTTAAATAATATTTTCTGGAAATTATTCTATGTTCTCTCACTAGTAACAAACATTTGACCAAAGGTGGAAAACTGACTATAATTGAACAATCTGACCTTAACCTTAGTCTTGCTTGGTTTTAGAATTAAACCCATTTTGTCTACAGTTTGTCATAGCTGGTATTGGTTTTTTTCACACGGATGAAAAAATAATTTTCTGATTTTTTTAAAAAAATCTATTTTTTTTTTGTTCTGCTTTAGATGACTATTCTTTCTTTTTTTCCAGATGTCATTGTCTTTTATGCGAGTTGTTTATTTTATAATTTATTTTATAATAAATACCATCTTCATCCAATACAATACTTACTAAGACATAACTTTTATGTATTTTGGAGAAGTTATTTTAGCTATTTTGGGAGTTAAAGTATAGTATTTCTTTCATCCATTACTTTATATTGATCCATTCTCATCCATTTCTAGTTTTTATTTATTAATTTTATTGTTGTTGTTTTTTGTTTAATGGTTTTCATGTACTTTCAGGCTCCAGCCTCCCTCCTCCTGTCCTGACAGTCTTCCCTCCGTCCAGTGCTGAGCTCCAGTCCAACACAGCTTCTCTGGTCTGTCTGTCCAGTCAGTCTGTGCCTTTTGCAGATGTGAGCTGGTTGGCTGGTGGGAGTCCAGTGAGCAGTGGGATCTCTACCAGCACTGCGGTACAGAAACCAGACCAGACTTACCAAATCAGCAGCTCTCTGACCATCCAGACATCAGACTGGAACATGGATAAGGTTTATACATGTAAAGTGTCGTTGGCCTCACAGACTTCAGAGAAAACCATCAGCAAATCAGCCTGTAGCACTGACTAGCAGAGGGGTCAGAATCAGCATTTAAAGTCTGCTCTTCAATCCTTTTGGTATTTTTTTGTGTGCATGTCTACATGTAAGAAAATACTAGCAGTTAATGTTTGCTAAGCATTTATTCTGCAAAATGTTAATAAAAAATATTGCAAGTGAACATCTGAGACAATGTAGCATTTTCTTCTTCTGCCAGTTTGAATTTCCTCAACTCTTCTGTATGTCTGTGTGCTAGTGTGTGCATGTCCATAAGTTCTTTACTTGTGGGGAGGTTATCATAGCTTCATGTTAGTTTCCAAACTTCCACTTCAAAAAACAAAAGTAAAAAAATTCTCTGATCATATATAGAGAATTTGAGTGCCTGAAAAGATAATTAATATTTTATGTTCTGGTTTAAGTTTCCTGCAATAAAAGTGGTTTGAAAAGAAAACCCCCAAAATAAGTACTAACTGAAACTATCTACACCTCCCCCTCTGTCTTCCAGGATGCACCTGGAGGCTTCTTCTCTGAATTTAGAGTTTTATGCAAATCAAGTCCTAAGTGAGAGGGGACTGTCCCTGACTGGAAAAATCCAAAAATGTTAGCCATTTTATTATTTTATAAACAATCATTGTTGCTTTTAAACTTGGCTTTTGTACAAAAAAAGGAGAAATCCTTCGTGATGATAAAATAATATGCAAAGACCAGTAATTGATGTCACTTTTATAAGTGAGGTTAAAAAAAAACCTATGACTGGAACCTTATTGCCCTTGAACGTTATATGAACCTTATAAAAATATATTTATATATTTTTTATTTGTCACTGTGAAGGCTCAAAGATGTTAAATGGTAAATAACTATTCAGATAATATAAGAGTCAAAAGTTAAAGTGTGTTTTAATTTTTCCAAAGGTGGAAAGGCGAAAACGCTGAAAATCACTGATGCTGAAAGTCAGATAAATAAGTTGGTAAATAAGAAAGAAAATAAATGTGTAAAAAATAAATAGCATTGTAAAATAAATGTATTTTCCCCACAAGGGGGAGTCATTGTCCAATCAGTCTCAGCCACTGAAGAGTGCGATTTTATTTAAAAGTATTGCGGTAATAAGTAGTTGATATAAAGGAATTCCTGTGAACTACTGCATTGTGGTTTTGCTACAAATAAACTTAAAGCTTCATTATATTTTGATCTGTGTAGGCTTATTAGGGGAAATATGAATCAGATGACTCATCTGTGTGAGATGTAGTCTCAGTTTCCAGTTGTTAGCTGACAGGAGTGACACCTGGTGTCATTGTCTGCTGCTGTGCCCATCTGCCTCAAGGTTTGATGTGTGTCTGTTCAGTGATGCTCTTTTCTCCCAGAGAACTGACACTTACTGGATACTTACTTTTTTGGGGGACCATATGACCATGTAAACCCTAGAGATGACTGCTGGAAAATACTAGTAGATTAGCAGAAATAATTTGAAAATTATTTAAATTAACATAAAGGTTTTTGCTGCACATCAGTTTATTGTGTCTTCTGTATATTCTGGGAGATTTCTCATCTTTAGAACAGCAATCTCCACAGAAAGACTTTGGGAAAGGGTGACTCGGTAAATAAAGCACAGTAACTCAATATGGCAAGGAAAACTTGAATTAGACACTACAGCTTTCATGAATTCTGAAAAACATTAAATATTTCCAGTCATTCTGGAAGGAGTGAAAAAATACTGATAATGAATGAACTTCTTCTTTTTTAAAAAATACCTTCAACTTTAAAAACATTAGACTCAGTTTGTCTGTGAAGGTTCTCAGTCATCCAGGTCATCGTAGTCAAAGGAGTTTGCAAAGAAAAGCGTCTGGACTTCTTAAAGTTGCTTGAAGACGTTTCACCTCTCATCCGAGAAGCTTCTTCAGTTCTAAGGTCAAATGGCCGAGAGTCCCAGATTTAAACCCAGTGGGAGTATCCCCCCAAAGAGGGACAAAGGACCCCCTGGTGATCCTCTAATCACCCGCTTTCACACCTCGGCTCATGTGATTAGAGCCGAGACGTTTCACCTCTCACCTCTCGGATGAGAGGTGAAACGTCTTCAAGCAACTTAAAGAAGTCCAGACGCTTTTCTTTGCAAACTCCTTTGACATTAGAATCAGTTTGTTAAATGAGTCCAGTGTTGCTACCGCTATTACCACCAAGTGTAATTAGTCAGTAGTAGTGGCAGTATATTATTTGACTCAAATCAGTGGCAGTGGTAAAAAGATACCTAGTAAAACACTTTGATAGGTTTATAGCTTAAACCCATTCGCTGGAACGTTGAAGACAATTTGCTACACAGCAAGAACAAGACACAAGTAGGCAACGTTCTTTGTGCTACTCATGCATGAGGAGGCCTGCCTGGAGCCAAGTGTCGTTCCAGCCACTTGACCACCGTCAGACTCTCAGCCAGGTTCCCCATAGCACTCCTTTTATTGTGGTTACATGAATATGCATAGGTTCATTAACATATAACATCTTACATAGGTATGCATGTGAACAAAGAATACCCCGTGTGTGTGTGTGTGTGTGTGTGTGTGTGTGTGTGTGTGTGTGTGTGTGTCCATAAATGACTTCCTAAACCTGCTGGCCTGGAAGTCCAGCAGTTCATCTAAACAAAAGGCCCTTAGAATACAACACGTTTATCCTACCATAAAACAATAAGACAAGGTACGACCTCTCCCATGCTCCCACAGTGCTCTGGAATGCACACAAAGTTTGCAGACTATTAAGGATCAAACCTCTACCAATCTACACCTAATTATAAAACTCTAAGCATATATAAGTAGATATTTCTAAGCATAAATGACAATAAACAATACAAATCTAACACACTTGACATTATTTATCAGAAAATATAGAAAGTTTAAGAGAATTTAACAAAGGAAACAATCCAGAGAGAGAGAGAGCGCCATAGCTCCTCCTCCTAGTTGTATTAAATGGCTACTCCAGTACCTCCTCTTCTAATCTTACCGTCAAATCTCAGCTGACATTAACAACATGCTTGTGACTCTCTGTACTCTGATCACTGCTCTAACATGTAAAGAGTCTTATACACCAAATTATACAGTAAGAATTATCAGTCAGTGTTTCTTTTGACTTAATGTCTTCTTGTTGTTTGCAGGTGTGAGTGGTGTGACGGTGCTGACACAGAAACCTCCTGTTTTATCAGTGAGGAAAGGGGAGACAGCCACCATGGACTGTAACCTGGGGACTGGTACTGATGTTGCTGTGTGGTATAAACAGATTCCAGGAGGAAGTCCTCAGTATGTGCTGAAGATGTATCATGGCTGGAGTTCTCCAGGCTATGGTTCTGGGTTCTCTGCTCCAAAATTCACATCCACTCATCAGTCAACAACAGATTATCGTTTAATCATCAAAAATGTGGAGGAGGGAGACTCTGCAGTCTATTACTGTCAGACATGGGACACCTCTGTTAATGAGAATGTATCACAGTGATTTACACTGTGACAAAAACCTCCTCATTATTACTTCTGCTTTTTGAGATTTTTTACACATACTGATAACCAAGACATCATAGAAGCTCAGTGTAAACACATCTGCTGTTCTTAACTTTTTTTAGTGACAACCATCAGACTATTCAAATATTGTTTCACCATATGATTGACTAGTACACACAAAAAAGTTATTCATATATAGCTCTTAAATTAATTTTGATGAATCAGAAAGTAGATGTGTGAGGATAAGCATATTATAGATAAACATTTGTTCTTCTCTAACTGCTTTTATAGAAATACTTTATATGTCAGACATGTGAAAAATGAATATGAACCAGAATCACCGATGATAAGAGTTCAATCATAGATTTTTGTATTCTCTGTACTTTCAGATTTCCCTTTCGCTCCTCAAGGTGGAAACACTTTAATATTTCTCTTTCTTTTTAAAATCACCATCAATTGTTTTTGGTCATCACATTTGCAAACAAACTTTCATTCATAATTTTCTGACATTTAGTCAGTTGTGTGACTGCAAAATTTAACAAAGGATGGTTTACACTGAACTATTGCTAAAGTTACTTGATTGGCACTTTTTGAGAATCTTTAAAATCTAACAATAATTGATTGAAAATCTGAATGAAATCAGAAAGATAAAGTGTTAGATATATCAAATAAGAAATTCTTTCTTATGTAGTACATGAGTATAAAAGTGATTATTAAAACAAAAAAGCAGTTAAAAAGAAAAAAAGAAATGAAAAAACAATCAGAAGATGATCACATTGTAATGGAGTAACAGGCAGGAGACATTGTCACCACCAATAGCTGTAAATGTAGTCAAGACAAAAATTCTACATATTTTCAAAGCTTCTCCTGTTTGTTGTTTTATAAAAAGGCTCCTCAAGCACCTCCTCTATTTATCCAACAAAGGTATTAGGGCCTCTCAACGTTACGAGTCCATTCTCAGGTCACACTGAAAACTAATCTAACTGAAACCTGTCATGCAGGAGTGTCTGGGGATTTTCCAGGGTGTGTGAGAGGTGTCCAGACCATCCTCCAAGGCTTACTTTTCAGCACCTCACCTGCTGCTCATCCAGGATCAGTCAGTCAGAAGGAGGATTTTAAATCTTCTCATTGCCAGTTCATCCTGCTATCACTGGTGCTAACCTGGCTTCCTAGTGATCAGTTCCGTGGTCCTCTGTCCTGTATCTAACGCTGCTCTATGTCCTCAGTTCCTACCAGATTCTCCTCCTGCCACATTCACGCTTCAGTTCTGGTCCGAATTGCTCCAACTACTACAGTCAGATCTCAAACTAAGGACTTCCATACCTCGTATACCCGCCTGCCCTCCTGCCTGTTGTCACTCCTCTGGGACTGGATATCCTCCTTCACCGTGCTCATCACACTCTCATAGACACCTCCCCTAGGACTCATCTCTAATCTGCACCCCATGGCAGTACGTACTCACCTCTGGTCATTCACTTGCCTTCCTGTCCAGTAACCTCCCTCTCTTCTTTTGCAGAGCTCCCTGTTCCTTGGCTCTCCGTGTGCCCCCTGTGTTTAAGCACCTTCCTTGGCTCTAGCTCACCTGTTTAAGTTTCAGTTTCTAGCCATGTTCTTGTTGGCTAGAAACTGAAATATGAACTGAGTTCACATTTTGTAAATAAACCTTAGTTCAAATAGTCAAAGGAGTTAGCAAAGAAAAGCGTCTGGACTTCTTAAAGTTGCTTGAAGACGTTTCACCTCTCATCCGAGAAGCTTCTTCAGTTCTAAGGTCAAATGGCCGAGAGTCCCAGATTTAAACCCAGTGGGAGTATCCCCCCAAAGAGGGACAAAGGACCCCCTGGTGATCCTCTAATCACATGAGCCGAGGTGTGAAAGCGGGTGTGGGACCTAATCAGCCAGGGTTTCGGGTATGCTCATTGTGAAACCTGGCCCCACCTTGTCGTGTGAATTCCTGAGGTCAGATGGCCCAGGATGTGAGTGGGCATTAAGGCGTCTGCCGTCTGGCGTTTACAGAGAGGACAGATGGTTTGAAAGAGGAGTGAAAGAGGCCATCTATGTCCACTGTGAGCGACCATCTTTGAACAGAGGCGGTGGTTTACGACACCAACTGTCTGCCATCTATAATCCAGTTTTGAGTTCCCTCCCCAGACGCCTTAATGCCCACTCACATCCTGGGCCATTTAATGATAAATGTGAAGGCTCAATCTAGTGCAAGAGAGAGAGAGAGAGAGAGAGAGAGAGAGAGAGAGAGAGAGAGAGAGAGAGAGAGAGAGATTCACAGCTCCTCCTTCTCCTAGTTGTATTAAATGGCTCAACCAGAACCTTTTCTTCACACTTTATTGTCAATTCTTAGCATAAATCAACAACATGCTGGTGACTCTTTGTACTCTCATCACTGCATTAACATGTAAAGAGGACTTATACATCCAATCAGACCTCAAGAAAGATTTATTAGTCTGTTTGTTTCTCTTGACTCCATGTCTTCTTGTTTACAGGTGTGAGTGGTGTGATGGCACTGACACAGAAACCTCCTGTTTTATCAGTGAGCAAAGGAGACACAGCCACCATGGACTGTAACCTGGGGACTGTTACTGACTATGCTGCTGCTTGGTATAAACAGATTCCAGGAGGAGTTCCTCAGTTTGTTGTGGTCTTTCATCGTGGCTGGAGTTCACCAAACTATGGCTCAGGGTTCTCCTCTCCAAAATTCACATGTACTCATCAGTCAACAACAGATTATCGTTTGGTCATCAAAAACGTGGAGGAGGGAGGCTCTGCAGTCTATTACTGTAAGACATGGGACGGCTCTATTAAAGAGTACGTATCACAGTGATTTACAGTGTGACAAAAACCTCTTCACTGTTACTTCTGCTTTTTCAGATTCTATACTGAACACGGATCTCTCAGTGTACACATACTGATATCAAAGACATCACGGAAGCTCAGTGTACAGAAAGATATAATAAATATAAAAAAATTTAAATAAATGTTATTTTTCTGTGACAAACATCAGACTACAAATGCTGTTTCACCTTTAGACTGAGCAAAACAAAGTTTAAAAAGAATTGTTCATATATGGCTATTAAATTACAGTTTTGATGAATCAGAAAACAGACATTAGAGATGAACACATTGGAGGTAAATATTGTTTTCTTTTCGAACTACTTTTATAAGAACAGTTTTATGACAGACATGGCTGTGAAAAATGAATATGAACCAGAAACAGTCATGATATGAGCTTGTCATGGCACAGTGGCCCGTGGAAATGGGATGGACTCAAGTGCAGTTTCAAAACCGGAGGCTAGAGGTGCGGTGTAACAAAAGAGTCTTTTATTCACAATGCTTGGGAGTTAACAGAAAACTCAGACTAGTATTAAGGAACGTAAACTAGATGTCTGAGGCAAGAGAAACTATGACCATAACGGAACTATGACTAGATTGCAGGGACGACTGGGTGCAGGGACAGGGCAGGGGAAACTGTGGCTTGCCAGGGCACTGAAACAGAGGAGAGAGCAGTCAGGGGAATCCAACAGAGAGCTGCGAGTGCATCTGAGAATAATTGCACTGAGCTGCCTTACGTGCTTGCAGGTGGAGGTTGCTTGGAGGAGGGGGGCAGGAGACAAAGGTCCAGGTGGGTACAGCGTGCAATGCAGGGAGGCAGGCAGGAGAGACTGGCAATTTGAAAAGGGAGAGGTTACCGGCAGCTGCAAACTTGAATCCAGGAGAGCTTGGTAGGTGGGTTCTAGATGTAAAGTTGGCAGATAATCTGGCGAAGACTAGTTGTGTGCGCAGGTCATAAATACTGCCGGTATGATTGCCATCAGGTGAGGAACAACAAAGACTCCACCCAGAGGGGAGGAGCCGATGCTGTGGAAAACTATTCCAACCATGATATGAGCTTGTATGTCTTTTGAAGAGTCATCAGAATAAGCTCAGAACGAAATGGGACTGAAATTATTATATTTGTTTAGTTGACATCAGAAGACCTCAAAATACAGTCTAATCATAATCATTATAATTATGAAATTAGATGTCAGAAATGATTTGATCTATCAATGAAAGCTAGGTGAATTGCTCAATGTCCTCTTCCAGTTTTTGTACCCGCTGTGTTTTTATGAGGTTTGGGATCTCTTCTCCCCACAGTCCTTCTGTTTATGTTGGCTGTGATATGCTGAGTTTCTTTGAATTTGCTTTTGATTTTTGAGGGTTCAGTCATAGATCTCTGTACTCTCTGTACTTTCAGATTCCTCTTTCATTGCTGAGCCTTACTGGTTTTTCACAGTGTGGGAATTTGATCGGATAAACTTTTATATATTTCTCTCGCTTTTTATAATCACTGGCAACAGTGTTTAGTTATCATATTTACAAACAAATCTTCATTCCTAATTTTGTGACATTTAGTCATTTGTAGGTTGTCATTACAAAGTGTGACAAGTCTTTTTTCTCTTCAGATACCCCAAAAATGTAACAATAGACGGACTTCACACAACCAAATCTGAAAGTCCTTATTTCACATTTTTCAGTAAGGTATTAAACAAAGATGCAACACTGAATACCAACAACAAGAAATTCTGTGCTGTTTATTCAATTCCCTTCAAATCACAACAACAGTAGCCTCAAGGCACTTTATATTGTAAGGTTAACGCCCTATAACACTACAACGAAAACAGAGAAAACCCCAACAATCATATGTCCCCCTATGAGCAAGCACTTTGTTGACAGTGACAAGGAAAAATTTCCTTTTAACAGGAAGAAACCTCCAGCTGAACCAGGCTTAGGGAGGGACGTCCATCTGGGGTTGTGATGAGGGGAGCAAGACAGGACAAATGACATGCTGTTGAAGAGAGCCAGAGATTAATAATAAGTAATAATTAAATACAGAGATGTGTATAGACATATAGTGAGGGAGAAAGGTGACATAAGAAGAAACACTCAGTGAATCATAAGAATCCCCCAGCTGCCTAGACCTATTGCACTGTAAAAAGGAAGGATTCAGGGTCACCGGATCCAGTCCTAACTATATGCTTTAGCAAAAAAGAAAAAAGGTTAAAAAAAGAAAGAAAGAAAAATAATAATGTTGTAATGGGTTGATAGGCGGGAGAACAACACAAATAGTGATAAATATAGTAAAGACAAAAAAATTTGCATATACATTTTTGATGCTCCTCCTCCTGTTAGTCGTTTTATATAATGGCTCTTCCAGCACCTCCCCTCTTTATCCAACAAAAGCAGTACAGTCCGTTTCAAAGCTGCAAGTTCATCTTTCGTCAAACAGTGAGAACATGCTGGTGACTCTCTGTGCTCTCATCACTGCTCTAACATGTAAACACTTTGACTTATATTGCACACATACATATATGTCAGTGTGTTTCTCTTGACTCCATGTCTTCTTGTTGTTTGCAGGTGTGAGTGGTGTGACGGTGCTGACACAGAAACCTCCTGTTTTATCAGTGAGGAAAGGAGACACAGCCACCATGGACTGTAACCTGGGGACTGTTACTGGCAGTTCTGCTCGGTGGTATAAACAGATTCAAGGAGTTCCTCAGTATGTGCTGAGGTTTCATCATAGCAACAGTTCTCCATACTATGGCTCTGGGTTCTCCTCTCCAAAATTCACATCCACTCATCAGTCAACAACAGATTATCGTTTGATCATCAAAAATGTGGAGGAGGGAGACTCTGCAGTCTATTACTGTCAGACATGGGACGGCTCTGTTAATGAGCACGTATCACAGTGATTTACACTGTGACAAAAACCTCCTCATTGTTACTTCTGCTTTTTGAGATTTACACATACTGATAACAAAGACATAAGTGAAAGCTCAGTGTACACTCACCACCTACAGAAAGCATTATTAAATAAATATTATTTGAATTAACAAATATCAGAATACAATAATGTTGTTTCACGATATGATTCACTAATACACTCAAAAAAGTCAGTCATATATTGCTTTTAAATTAGTTTTGATGAATCAGAAAGTTTAAAAATTGAACTAAGTACTGTCAGCATACTGTCTCATATATGAATACTTCATCAACATTTTAACTTGTTTTTCTCAAGGTTTAACTAAATAACAAATAGAAAAAAACAAGAAGAAATCAAATTTCACTGACTGTTTATTTCAGTATCATTCTGTGACATCAAGCTTTAGGCAGTAAATATTGGTTGATGTTTTAGATTTATAATTATATTAATTTGACTATAAAATATGATAAATAATTTTCATTAAAAAGGTGCTGTTATTAAGAGAAACTCCAAAAGATTTCAGCGCTGTACTAAGCCCCCATTGTTTCAAGAGTCTCCCAATGCACCTGAAACTCCTGTTTCAATGTTACAACCAGTCTGGATTAGTCATAGTCATAGTAGTGGCAATATTACTTTTTTATATGAGTTTTACCAGCTTCCTTTTATTTCAGATATATAAACTTTACAAAAGAATGGTCCACACTAAGCAAAAGCTGAAATCTCTACTTGATTTCATTGAATGATAAATGTGAAGGCTCTCTCTAGTGGCAGTGGTAAAAAGGTATCTAGTTCAATCTCAGAAATTATAGATAATTTAAAAGAATTTAACAAAGGAAACAATCCAGAAAGATAGAGATAGAGAGAGGCAGAGAGAGAGAGATTCACAGCTCCTCCTCCTCCTGGTTATATTAAATGGCTCAACCAGCACATTTTCTTCACATTTTATTGACAATTCTCAGCTCACATCGACAACATGCTGCTGACTCTCTGTACTCTGATCACTGCATTAACATGTAAAGAGGACTTTTACGTCCAATCAGACCTCAAGAAAGATTTATTAGTCTGTTTGTTTCTCTTGACTCCATGTCTTGTTGTTGTTTGCAGGTGTGACTGGTGTGACGGTGCTGACACAGAAACCTGTTTTATCAGCGAGCAAAGGAGACACAGCCACCATGGACTGTAACCTGGGGACTGTTAATGACAGTAATGCTCGGTGGTATAAACAGATTCCAGGAGGAGTTCCTCAGTTTGTGCTGAGGTTTTATCATGGCTGGAGTTCTCCAACCTATGGCTCTGGGTTCTCCTCTCCAAAATTCACATCCACTCATGAGTCAACAACAGATTATCGTTTGATCATCAACAATGTGGAGGGAGACTGCAGTCTATTACTGTAAGACACATGACAGCTCTGTTGATGAGTTCGTATCACAGTGATTTATACTGTGACAAAAACCTCCTCACTGTTACTTTTCCTTTTTGAAATTTTTACACATACTGATAAGAAAGACATCAGTGTATACTCACCACCTAAAGAAAGTATTATTAAATAAATGTTATTTTTATTGACAAACATCAGACTGCACTAACGTTGTTCCACCATATGATTAACTAATATATTTTATATGAACATTTTTTGTGTCAGACATGTAAAAATGATTATGAACCAGAAACACTGATTATATGAGTTATAGTTATTGTTTTGAAGACTCATCTGAATAAACTAGGAATATAATGTGACTGACATTATAATGCTCAAATTTGAAGGTGGAAACACTTATATATTTCTCTTGCTTTTTATACTCACTGTCAACAGTTTCTAAGTTATCATATTTGCAAACAATCATTCATTCTTGTTTTTGTGATATTTAGTCAGTTATGAGCAATGTTCCCTCTAAGCTGCGCACGTGCGCAATTGCGCACTGCTGGCACGGTCTCTGCGCACAGAAAATCTGTGTTGCGCACAAAAAAAATCTAACCTGAATTGAAATTAAAATTAAAACTTTAACAATTCTGTTTTGCAGTGTTAGTCAGTAAGTGACTGGCTGCTCCCGTATGGGATTAGAACGATGCCACCTTATCCCATAGTCCAGCCAATGATGCGATTCACATTCGTATATACGCAGCCAATCAACGTCGTTGACAGGCTATGACAGCGTCCTCATGTGCCGACACCGGTGTTTTAGCTGGCAAAGCGGCGTGGCTGATGTGGAGTGAAGCCACGTTAATGACAACGTGTACAACCATTGGAGAGGTGAGCAGGACAGACGGAACACTTGAAAAAGGGAAAAGTGTGGACTTTATACCAGTTTTTAAATTGTGTTGATAGGCCACGTAAAACCAGAGTTATGATAAAAATATATACAATGTTTGGTTTTCTTCCTGAATACTGTCGTTGTTTATATTTACTGCGGGAAGAAACGGTAAAAACGGTGTTTTATAAGGAAAACCAACACAGGGGGAGAGTGCTAAAGGCACTCTCCGCCTGTGAGCAAAAACAAAACCAACCCCCACCCTTTCCTATTGGTCGAAAAAAGTACCATGTCGACCAATCAAAAAATGATATGGCAATGTGGCATCTAGTTGTTAAGAAACGGGGGGAAGTTTTAGGAGTGACGGCGTGTTTTGAGATGTGAGAGATTTGAGACGTTTAGCGCAAATCTTGTGTAGTTAGTGTGTAGTGTAGTCAATAGTTTTGTTGTGTGTGTCAGAACAGTGAGGCGACTGCTGAATGTTACAGGTGTTAAAGGAGTCATACATCTGTTGTCAGGCCTGCAGGTATCAGGCTGTTGTTCTCCTTTATCTCATAGTGGACAGAAATTATTTTTTGGAGTGGCACAAATAATTTGTGTGGCATCAGATTTGATGCAGAACACCTGATTGTTCTGTAAATAGTTTGAAATGTTTATTTAAAAACGCCTTGGCTGCATTTTTAGGTAAACAGCTGCAAAAAACTTTGTTGTTTGCCAAACTGAGTTACTTTTTTGAAGAAGTAACTATATAATTAATTGCCCAACATTGGTCATTATATACTGTATTTGGCAGACAGAGTTACAGAACTCTCTCCCAGACCACAGACTCATAATACAAGTCAGAGCTTTATGAAAAAAAGAAAAAAAGTGTGTTTTCAAAATTGGAGTTCAAGTTATTTTTACTTCCAATAGTGTTAACATACTACACAGGTGATGAACAAGATGTTTTTAAATTTTCATTGTATGTGGGCTAAAGCAGTTAATTAAAAGTAGTCTAACATAAATGTAAATGCTGTAATTTGATTATTTTAATAAACCATGTAACTTGGATGGATTCGATGCTGGCGTGACCACAGTGCACACGTCTGATGTCGCTCACAGTGGTCCAAGGGATCGCTCAGGGAGTTTGTGTGTTCGCTCAGACACATGAAAAATTAGAGGGAACATTGGTTATGAGATGTCACTACACGGTTTGACAAATCTTCTTTTCACCTTAGAATTCCAAAATGAAATAAAGGACGGCTGAAATTACTTGACTGGCACATACTGAGAACCTTTCTGTCATGTGTGGCTGTGTGGGAGGAAGAATGAAGGATCCAAATTAATGACTCACAAGAAACCAAGGAGTGTACAGGGAGCACATAGGGTAATGATACAACAACTGCAATAAAAAAAACACAGGGTTTAAATACAACATAGGGTAACGAGGGAATGGGAAACAGGAGGGAAACACAGGTGGACTAATCTGACATAACAAGACGGGGAGGAAGCAAGACTGAAAACACTGAACACAGGACATAAGACCGCCAAAGTAAAACAAGAAATACAAATAAGGCACAGAGACTTACAGACAGATAAGGAGACATGGCTGACAAGGAAGAGCGAACATGGAGCACAGAGACAAGAGTAACTAAACATGAAACGTGGTACACGGGGAAGGGAAGGTAACAGAAACCCAAGGACTATAACCAAGAATGTAACATAAGCAGAAAACAATAATGGGAATAAAACCATGAAAACCAACAAATCAAAACATAACTAATCAGAATCAGCATACTTTATTAATCCCTAGGGAAATTATGTAATTGTATAACTAATTAAACTAATCAAAAACACAACACGCTGACCCAATAGCATGATACTTTCAGCTTTAAAATCTAACCATGATTGATTTTATATCTGAATGAAATCAGAAAGTTAAAGTGTGAGATAATAAATCTTATCCACTGCTTCAGCTTATTCTTATGAATAACAAGTTACAAATGTACTGTGTGATGCAGATGTGGGTAAAGACATGATAAAAACTGTGTTGCACACATCTCAATCTGATTTGGACTTAAAAAAAAGGAAAAAGAAAAACAAACTTGAATGTGACAGTAAAGTAAAAGCTCAGTCATTCAATGTGTTATGAAATATAAGCAGACTGATGAGGGGAAAATAAAGAATGACAGTGAAAGTTAGTCTCAGCAGGATGTTTCAGTTCCTCTCCCCTCATCAGTGACAGTCAGGAGGTTTTTGTACAGCCATGTATACAAACTGAATCACTGTGGTATTCGGACAAGGCACCAAGCTGATTGTGACAAGTAAGTACTCTTAAACTGATTATAAAGCGGGAGAGATTTTCTTAATATTATTCAGTGTTTATGTTTTCATATCTTATGTTTCAGATTTTTAATCATTAATTATTAATATTCTAAGGAGCCTTCAAATACAAGATTCTTTTTCAATTCATTTCTTCAGAACTGAAAAAGCCTCTTAGATGAGGCTTGAAATGCTTGAATGCTGTTGAATGTAATTCATTAACTTCGTGATTAGAGACAGATATAGATCTCTGTCATTCCTATGAAACAATAGTATTATTGAACTTTGATGAGACATTGTTTAAAGACAAAATGTGAGAATAATTCAGTCTTCATTAGTAGTAACTAATCTAAAAGTCAAATCTCAAAAAGGCAAAACACTAAATTAAAGTTAACATTCTGACCTTAATCTGGTTCAGTTTTAGAGCTAACTATATTCTGTTTAATGTTTATCATAGCTGGTATTGTTTTATTTCACACTAAAGAGTTTTAGACTAAAAAATACTGACTGATGTAAATGTTTATGTGTTTGAAATGTAACATTTCTACTGCTTTAGATACTATTTATTCATAGTTTTACTGAAGGATATTAGTTTGTTCAAGTTATGCAATTTTATTATTTTATAGTAAATTGCTTCATGGTGATCTTGTAGGAAATAACCTGAAATGGTTTTCTTGTTTGTGTGTTTGTACATTAAATCTCAGCTGCTATAGAGGATTGGTTCTAATTTGGCAGATGCGATATTTTTCATGGCTACAATAAGTTATCATTTATAATAACAGATAGATTATATTCATCCACTGCTGTCTCTTACACAGTTCTTTTCTTAAAAACTTTTCTAGTATTTAACTGATTTATTTCAATGTTTCTGAACGTCTTTCATGTATTTTCAGGCTCCAGCCTCTCTCCTCCTGTCCTGACAGTCTTCCCTCCGTCCAGTGCTGAGCTCCAGTCCAACACAGCTTCTCTGGTCTGTCTGTCCAGTCAGTCTGTGCCTTTTGCAGATGTGAGCTGGTTGGCTGGTGGGAGTCCAGTGAGCAGTGAGATCTCTACCAGCACTGCTGTTCAGAGACCAGACCAGACTTACCAAATCAGCAGCTCTCTGACCATCCAGACATCAGACTGGAACATGGATAAGGTTTATACATGTAAAGTGTCTTTGGGCTCCCAGACTTCAGAGAAAACCATCAAGAAGTCAGAATGTTCCACTGAATAGTAGAAGGGTCAGAATCAGCATTTAACATCTATCTGGCACTTTAACGCTTCTGGCATTTGTTTAGTGCTCATCTTCAAGTTATAAAATACGAGCAGTTACTGTTGTGACTGTTTGATTTATGTGCTCTATTGGCCTTTGCTATATGTTTATTCAGCAAAATAATAATAAAAAAAATATTGTAACAAAATGATTGATGTGCATCTTGTATTTCCCTTTTTGTCATGTTTCTTGTTCTAGTTTAACTTACCTGCAATAGTAAAGAGGTTTAAAAAAAAAAGGGGGGGGGGGGATTTAAATGAAACTGAATTTTCTTTGACTATTTTACACCTCCTCCTCTCTATTTCCACGATGCACCTGCAGGCTTCTTGTCTGTATTTAGAGTTTTATGCAAATCAAGTGGTGAGATTCTAAGTGTCAAGTAAGAGGGGACTGTCTCCCACTGAAAACATTCTCAAATGTAAATTTATTTTCATGTAAAAACGCTGCTTGACAGGCCTCATACTCTGATAATATTTTTTGTTCACTTTAAGCCTGGCTAATACACAAAAATAAAGCAGGCAGTAGTATCTTGCCCAAGGATATTTCGCATTAAGACTGGAGCAGACAGGGATCAAACCATGAATCTTCTGATTAGTAGCTGACCTGATCTACTTCCTACAGGAGACATTGTTGTGTATGTCTAACAAATATTTAGGACTGCCTTCTTGCATTAACACAATTTCTCCAAAATTAGAAGCAGTCTGAATGATGCTGAAAAACCAGTTCATGCATTTATTACTTCTATGAAGGACTACTGTAATTCATTATTATCAGGCAGCCCTAAAAGCTTCCTGAAAAGCCCTCAGCTGATCCAAAATGGATTTATTAGTACTGATAAGGACTAGCGAGACAGAGCATATTTCTCATATATTGTCTTACCTGTTAAATCCACAATCAAATTTAAAATACTTCTACTTGCATACTTGCAGACTTTCATGCTGGATGTCCTTATTCACACAACCCTCAAAGGGATTAATGTGATGTCTAAAAGACAGTTGATGGTGACTTTTAAAAGAAAAGGAAATAATAAACAGCTTTGTGTTTGAATTGCCCACATAGAGAAAAGCAATAAGATGCAACAGTAAAAAGAAACCATAAAAGTCATGAAAAAATACATATAATAATGACAAAAATTTCAAAAGTCAAAAAACTTCCAAAGCAAACCTGCATATGGCAATGGGTCAGGTTATATAAGTTAAGTCAGACAGATATAAATAGACATAGGCTTTATTATTACTACACTGGGGAGATTCACTTGTTACAGCAGCACAAAGGTCAGGAAGAAAAAGTGAGAAGAAAAAGCACAGCAATGGACTCTCTTTAGTCTTTTTAATCAATACATAAAGGTACGTTTGTACCAATGAAAGAGTATTCAGCTGACTGTTTCTGAATAACCAAATTTTAGTAATAAAACATTTCCAGGAAGCAGCTTCCAGTTTATTTTACAGAGAGCTGGTAATCTTAATTTGCATGTGTAGTTATAAATAAAATGCTGAGACCTGCAGGTGCACACTAGGAAGGAAGAGAGGGAGGAGTTGAGAGTTGATGCATCACTAACTGAGTGTGAAGATTTATCTGCAATTCTGGAACCAACATTTCAAACCAGTGACACTTTCACTCTCTGTACTCAGGTAAAATTATGAAGTGATTTTCTTTAGTGTACAAATATCTCACAGCATACATTTCAGAATGTCTTTATGTTTTATTTATGATGAAAAACATTTTAAAAATGATGTGCTTATAAATGGATCGTTTTCCTCTGTGTGTCCCTCAGTGAAACAGTGAAAGAATTTTTTTTATCTTAGAAAAAGGAAACAGTGATTTTGAAACCAATGCTTTTATTGATTTAATGCATAACAACTGCAAATATCTGTTCATGAAAATGGAAATGAACAAATGATGTGAACCTTTTGCTTTATTCTGATTTCTAAAACATCAGCTTTGCAATAAGCAAACGGCGCAAATAGTGAAAAAGCTGAATTTAAATGCATTAAAATTCTGGTCCTCGACTATTCAGTGGGACATTCTGACTTCTTGATGGTTTTCTCTGAAGTCTGTGAGCCCAAAGACACTTTACATGTATAAACCTTATCCATGTTCCAGTCTGATGTCTGGATGGTCAGAGAGCTGCTGATTTGGTAAGTCTGGTCTGGTCTCTGAACAGCAGTGCTGGTAGAGATCTCACTGCTCACTGGACTCCCACCAGCCAACCAGCTCACATCTGCAAAAGGCACAGACTGACTGGACAGACAGACCAGAGAAGCTGTGTTGGACTGGAGCTCAGCACTGGACGGAGGGAAGACTGTCAGGACAGGAGGAGGGAGGCTGGAGCCTGAAAATACACGAAGGATGTTCAGGAAAAATAGAACTGAAGTAATAAAAATAGAAGTGATGAAAAAATCAACAAGATTTAATACAGAATAAAGATAAATTCCGTAAAAATCAAACAATATAAACAGTTTATCTGTAAAAACAAATAAATAACAGGTAATCACACATTTTCAACTGATTTTAAAAACTGTCAAAAAAATAAAACAAAACTAAATGAAGCCCTAATTTTACATTCAAGAGAATTTATTGTTTTTAATTCTGGAAGATTTGTCAAGCAATCATATGTTATATAATGCAAGTCATTCCCTTTAATTTCAAAGGTGACAGGTTTAAAGCCAGATATTTTTAAATTTTGTACTTTAAATTAATGTTTAAATTAGGTAAAACTCTTAATGAGAAAAGACAAAATAGACTTATGTATTCTTTAAAAATTAAAATGCTTCGAAAATAACAAGATTGAATGACAAAATTTTTCACTTTTTCAGTAAACAACATTTTTTTTTTAAATTGATTGAAAACATTTCTTGATTTTAATACAACTCATAATCATGTCTAACGTATAAAATACGAGTTGGCTCTGCATCAGATACTATAAATATATAAAAAAAGATTATGAACAATAAAAATTTGAAATTAAGAACTTTTCAGTAAACTATTGGAAATTTTCTAATGTTTCAGGATCAGTTTAAACAGCACTTACTTGTCACAATCAGCTTGGTGCCATGTCCGAATACCACAGTGATTCAGTTTGTATACATGGCTGTACAAAAACCTCCTGACTGATGAGGGGAGAGGAACTGAAATATCCTGTAGAGGCCAACTTTCACTGTCAACATATCATGCGCCTCATCAGTCTGCTTATATTTCACAGCAATGATATAATGTTTTCCAATATACTTTTTAATGATTAAAAATTCCTTAACCCTTTAAGACCTACCATAGAACCAAGTCCGCTAGAGCTTACTTTATATTTTACATGCTGTAGTTCCATTTTTAGGAGCATTTCAAGTTGCTATACATCAATTCAACTGTTATAGCCCAAATTTTAATAATACTATGGACTTAATGCATACGTAACTACATAAATTGCAAAAAAAGTGCAATAAACTACAAAAAAATTGAAAATCATTTTTTTGTTTTTTACATATATTTCTACTTAGAGAAATTTAAGAGGTTTATCCCTCAAAACTTTAAATACAAAAAAAGTTGCAAAAAATAGTTTACAACAACAGGAAATTTATTTTGAGTGTCTTCATAGTTTTATTTTTGAGATACACCAATTTGTATATATTGCAGAAAAAACGAAAAACAATCCTATAATGCAAATTTGCAAAGAAAACAGCATGTGCATCAAAATAAACTATTTCCAGCAGTGCAATTTGAGTTCTAAGCATCCCAGAAACTATACAGAAAAGTATGAAGTCAAACATCCATCCATCCGGGGCCTCCTCCCGGTGGGACATGCCCGGAACACCTCACCCAGGAGGTTCCCAGGAGGCATCCTTGTCAGATGCCCAAACCACCTCAACTGGCTCCTTTCGATGTGGAGGAGCAGTGGCTCTACTCTGAGCCCCTCCCGGATGGCTGAAATTCTCACCCTATCTCTAAGGGAGAGGCCAGCCACCCTTCGGACGAAGCTCATTTCTGCCGCTTGTATCCGCGATCTCGTTCTTTTGGTCACTACTCACAGCTCGTAGCCATAGGGTGAGGGTAGGGACGTAGATCGACCAGTAAATTGAGAGCTTCATTTTTACACTCAGCTCCCTCTTCACCATGACGGACCAGTGCAGCGTCCGCATCACTGCGGCCGCAGCACCAATCCGTCTGTCGATCTCCGGCTCCCTTCTCCCATCACTCGCGAACAAGACCCCGAGATACTTGAACTCCTCCACTTGGGGCAGGAACTCATCCCCGACCCGGAGTGGGCACTCCATTCTTTTCCGGCTGAGAACCATGGCCTCAGATTTGGAGGTGCTGATCCTCATTCTCGCTGCTTCACACTCGGCTGCGAACTGTTCCAGTGCGAGCTGGAGGCCCTCACCCAATGAAGCCAACAGGACCACATCATCCACGAAAAGCAGAGATGAGATTCTGAGGCCACCGAAGTGAAAGCCCTCCGCCACTTGGCTGCGCCTAGAAATCCTGTCCATAAAAATTATAAACAGAATCGGTGACAAAGGAGGCAAAGTCAAACATGACTTTTAAAAACACCAGTATAGGCTTATAAGGCCTACAAGTAAAAAACTACATTTTCCGCAAAAATGACGTAATGAAGTTACGCAAAACGGAGCGTGCCCGCTCCGACCGGCTTTAAAGGGTTAATGATACCTTCAGCCATTAATCGTTCCCAAATTATGTCTTGGTACTTCATGCAATACTATAGAAAATGTAATAGTCAAGTGCGGCAACAATTTAAGGACTCCAAAGCAGGAGGCTGACAACTCACTATTTTAAAAATGTTTATTAATAATGAATTTCAAAGGATAACAAATGCATATACATAAACTACCAGTCAAAAGTTTTAGAACCTCTCCATTTTCCAGTTTTGTATTGAAAATTATGCAGTTTAATGTCTCATTGCACTTTAAAATGAAAGGTAAGTACAAATAAGCATTTGGAGTTAAAAAAGAACTCATGGAATCAATTTATAGACCAAAATTATGGAGGACCACAAGAGCCACGCGCATCGAAATAAAAAATTCTGTGCTTAATTTTAATAAACTGATTTTTAAAATGCTTTTCAAGTCTTCATTTCAAAAAACATTTTCGAATTGCACTTTAATAAACTGCATTTCAAAATCCATTTCCCTTTCCTGTTCGCTCAGGGATTAACATGTGGATTAGCAGTTGGATTAGCAGTTGGATTAACAACTTCATTTTAAAAATCCTGCTGCTATTCAAATTAGCCACACCGTGGGATGTAAGGAGCTCTCTGATTGGTTGGTCAGACACAGGCTGTCTGCCAGCCTGGATTTGAAAAGCATTTTAAAAATCAGTTTATTAAAATTAAGCACAGAATTTTTTATTTCGATGCGCGTGGCTCTTGTGGTCCTCCATAAGCCAAAGGAGGAGGAGATTCAACAAAATGATTTTCATTCATAGATTAAAAATCATTTATTTATTTATTTATTTTTAGAAAGAGGGGCAATACATATTAATGAACATTTTAATAAATGTAAATATGCCAGATTATAGCCTTGGGCTAATTTCCATCTGCAGACCCTCTGGCAGGTTGGTGTTAAACACAAGTTAGTAAAAACATACAGAGACACTATTTACAGGTCATGTGACAAGGACAAAAACAGTCATCACAGAACAAACAAATGACAAGAAGAATGGACACAGGGGACAGTATAGATAACAATAACGGAAACACATCAGTTATATTGCACAAACCCCAGTATTGCACATGCCCTGACTGTCGTGATATTGCGCTCACCCATTACACTAACAGTTGTTTCCCTTTTTGTAATACACTAACTCTTTTTCCCGTCCAATATAAAGCATGATTATTAAACATGATCACATGTTTGTGTATCCCTCAGCTGCCCTTTTAAGTGGCTCTTAAAGATGGGTAGACTTGTACTTTCCCTCACTGACAGTGGAAGACTATTCCAGAAGCTCACTCCCTGATATGACAGAGCATTCTGTGTTCTGTATATTAACATTTACAGTTTTCACTACTTTTTTAATATGTTTTTTAAAGGATAATTTAGAGTCTAGTAGCACTCCCAAATACTTAAATTCCTCAACATTAATTAATTCTTGTGCACCCAAGCAAACTTTTACTGCAGCCACAGCTGTTTTAGGTTTACTAAAAAACATTGATACGGTCTTTTTAAAATTAAGGCACAGGCATGAGTCATTCAGCCATTTTTGTAAATCATGTAATGCCAGTGAAAGCTGATGGGCTGCATCATCAGCAGTTTTGGCTTGTGTAAAAATTACTGTATCATCAGCATACATAATCGTGTCCACATTTTTGCACACATTAGGTAAGTCATTTACATAAAGTGAAAATAACAGGGGGCCTAGAATTGAACCCTGGGGGACACCTTGCGTACAGTAAAGATAGGGTGACTTGCTATTCTTTATTTGCACGCTTTGTTTTCTATCTGATAGATAAGACTGTATCCATTTAACAGTGTGATTACTAAAGTTAAATGTCGACAGTCTAGACAAGAGCTTAAGATGATTCACAGTGTCAAACGCACGCTTGAAATCAAGAAAAACAGCCGCAACATAACTGCTCTTGTCTAAGTAAGATTTCAGTCTCTCAACAAAAACACAGACAGCCGTTTCAGTTGAATGAAGAGTGCGAAATCCAAATTGCATAGGGTGCAAACCCGGATTGGAGTCATTAAGATGTTTGATGATAGAATTAGCAACCCACTTTTCTGCTATCTTTGAAAAGATAGGGAGTATGCTAATAGGTCGATAATTAGCAGGGTCTGTTTTATCACCCGATTTATAAATTGGTGTAACTTTTGCCACCTTCCAACTCAGAGGAACGACTGCCTGCGTGATTGATAAATTAATAAGATGGGTCACAGGCACCAAAAGACAAGATTTATAATGCTTCAAAAAATTGGTATCAAATCCAAACTCATCCCTTGCTTTAGAACTTCTTAATTTAGAGATTATATTTTCTACTTCATTTTCTGTAATATTCTGAATATTGAACTTTGAATCTGGAGAAGAAACATCCTCTTTGGTGTCGGTATTCCCAATATTTTGTTGAGGGTCACAAGAATTAGAAAACAATTGTGCAATTTCATTAATGGTACTTTGGAAAAAATCATTTAATTTAGTAGCTAGGCTAAGAGGCTCTGATACCAGTTCATTGGCAAATTTAAGTTCAAGGTCTGTATCAGCATTATGCTTACTGTTACCAAGGAGTTTGTTAATATTTTCCCAAATTAGCTTACAGTTTCCTTTGGCACTATTAATTACAGTCATGAAAAAATTTGCTTTTGCCATTCTCAAAGTTTGTGTGACTTTATTCCTTGCAGATATAAAATGTAATCGATCAGTATTTAATCCAGATTGTAACGATTTTTTAAGTAACTGGTCTCTGAGTCTCATAAGCTGTTTACACTCAGTATTAATCCAAGGCAAGGAATAAACTCGTTTCTTTAAATGGCTCTCTTTCTGAAACTGTGACAAGACCCCTTTAATAGCAGAGTATAATAGATCACAACATTTATTAGTGTCATCATAGGATAGTATGCTAGTCCAATCAAAATTATTTAGAGCTGCCATTAAATGTTGCTCTTGATTATTTGGAATAAATGTTTTTTTTATATTCATGCTTTTACTGACACATCTCAGTCGCTTTTTAGTCAGCTTTCTAGAGAGGAATATAATGCAAATAACATCAATTAAATGTTTCTGGCTCATGTTCAACCGACACACTTATGGCTGTCATGACATATTGCTCACGAAAATATTGTTGTAAAGGGAATAAATATTATGTAACTGATTATTGACAGTTTTAAGTGTTAACGCCAATCTCTTTCTAGCTGAAATGTGAGCAGGACTTATGTGAAAAGAATAAACAGTAACGTTTATAAGAACATGAGGTAGAACAAGTCTCAACAAATTCAGAAGAGTTGTAGTTTAAATGCAAATGTCCTTATCCTCACACATCACACGTTTTCTTCCTTTCTTATATTTATTTCTGCTGGATGTATAGTTATCACTATTTAAGAGCTGAGAATGGTGTTTACTAAATTTCTATTACTTATAGATAACTTTTAGTTATATACAGTATTAGTCCACTTCTCACTTGTTTTGGCTGAATATCTCTATATTCCTCTGCTTGCTTTATTCATGTTTTCAATGATGAATATTAAAATTAATTTAAAAAAACCAAAACACATAACACAGTATTTGAAGGTGGTGGGATTTCAGTGTGTTTCTCGGATGTGTCTTTTTTCAGCATGTGAAAGAGCATCAAAAAGCAGAAGTATCTGTGAGGAGGTTTTTGTCACAGTGTAAATCACTGTGATACCCCACTGTTAGCAGAGCCGTCCCATGTCTGACAGTAATAGACTGCAGAGTCTCCCTCCTCCACATTCTTGATGATCAAACGATAATCTGTTGTTGACTGATGAGTGGATGTGAATTTTGGAGAGGAGAACCCAGAGCCATAGTATGGAGAACTATAGCTATGATAAAAATACAGCACATGCTGAGGACTTCCTCCTGGAATCTGTTTATGCCAGGCAGCAACATAGTTAGTAACAGTCCCCAGGTTACAGTCCATGGTGGCTGTCTCTCCTTTCCTCACTGATAAAACAGGAGGTTTCTGTGTCACCACCGTCACACCACTCACACCTGCAAACAACAAAAAGACATGGAGTCAAGAGAAACACACTGACATTTAAATGTAACATGAAGTCTATTCTTCAGTATATTTTAGACTCTTTACATGTTAGAGCAGTGATGAGAGCACAGAGAGTCACCAGCATGTTGTCTGAGTGGGCTGAGAACTGAGTGGAGAGATGATGGTGGAGGAGCTATTTAATACAACTAACAGGAGGAGGAGCATTGGAGGTTTTTTTTATTTTGCTTGCCTGTGTTATTAATATTATATATAACAATAATAATATGTCTTGTATATATAGTTTTTTTTTATTATTTTGGAATGGTTAATAGCCATTCTTTCTCCATGGTTGGTTATATTTTATACTTTTAACTTGTATTGTATTTAAAAACTATAATTAGATTTGCATATTCTGAAGCAACATAAAGTTTACAATTTCAGCTTTAGCTCTGTAAAAAAATCATTTTCACAGCTAGTTATTCTCTCACACGTCAAACTTTGTGGTGACTTTGCACAACAGTGGGATCATCTAATTAAATAACTAAATATCTGTAAATAAGATGGGCCTGTTTACAAATGTGATGTATAAAAACAGTTTTTTAAAAACAGAAACAGTTTGCAGCTTGAAATTCCCACCCTGTGATAAACCATTAAGATTCAGCAGTTAAAATAAACTAAAATAAATCTGATATAATTATGTCAAAATTTGTCACAGCAGTTGCATCATGAGAGCTGACGGAGATGCTATCTCCTTCATTGTTACAAACGATCAGTTTAATCAAAATTAAAGCTTGCTAAATAAAAAGTAATAAATAAATAAAAAAAAAAAATCTGATTGGTTATATTTAAATTTGGCTATTTTAAATTATATTCCAAAGTGTCATGTTTAGGCTGTGTGCAGGCAGGATAGGAGGAATGATGGACCAAAAAGTGCAGAGTTAAACCAAGGATTTATTACTGAATGACAAAAACGGAATACTGGCTAAACTGGGAACACTGCCGCCTTGGCGGGTGGGTGGCTTAGGATAATGGAGATTGTGACACAGACCAAATAAAACACAGGGCTTAAATACACAGAGGGAGCAATCAGGGAATGGGAGACAGGAGGGAAACACAGCTGGGAAAAATCAGGGCTAACGAGACAAGGGAAGCAAAACCAGATACATTAACATGAGACGCAGACTTGACAACGGGATACAGCTGACAGAGCTACTATGGAACACAGAGACATAAACCATAAGACAGAGAACTCTAACAAAGAAACCAAAATACTAGAAATGATAAACAATATCAAAATCCCAGCTCATTTAATAATGCAAAATTCAGAACTCTGGGTTGATGACCCAGGTACCCTAACACAAAGTTCCTCAGCAACTGATATTAAGTGCAAAATTTCAGCTTCAGGTCTCTGTACTTAAACATTTTTGGGGACAGATTTTTTTTCTGACTTTTTGACTTTTTTCTGTGAAAACTTTGGTGACATGCCACAACAGCCAGAAGGTCTGCATGTTTGAATTGGGGGGGGGGGGTCCTGTGAGCCCAAAGACACTTTACATGTATAAACTTTATTCATGTTCCAGTCTGATGTCTGGATGGCCAGAGAGCTGCTGATTTGGAAAGTCTGGTCTCTGAACACCAGTGCTGGTAGAGATCACGGACTGACTGCACAGACAGACCAGAGAAGCTGTGTTGGA